>NW_027507758.1:194219181-194896681 GCF_037356315.1 Lithobates pipiens | reverse complement strand
GGTTGCTATGTATATTTATAAACAATATTCCACCCATAATCCCCATGTACAAAAATAATTTTATGCACATTCTTATCAGAAATGGGTTAAATAGGTTGCTATGTATATTTATAAACAATATTCCACCCATAATCCCCATGTAGAAAAATAATTATATGCATATTCTTATGAGAGATGGGTTAAATAGGTTGCTATGTATATTTATAAACAATATTCCACCCATAATCCCCACATAGAAAAAGAATTGTATGCATATTCTTATCAGAAAGGGGTTAAATAGGTTCCTATGTATATTTATAAACAATATTCCACCCATAATCCCCATGTAGAAAAATTATATGCATATTCTTATCATAAATGGGTTCCAATGTATATTTATAAACAATATTCCACCCATAATCCCCATGTAGAAAAATAATTTTATGCACATTCTTATCAGAAATTGGTTAAATAGGTTGCTGTGTTTATTTATTAACAATATTCCACCCACAATCCCCATGTAAAAAAATTATATTCATATTCTTATCATAAATTGGTTAAATAGGTTCCAATGTATATTTATAAACAATATTCCACCCATAATCCCCATGTAGAAAAATAATTGTATGCATATTCCGATCAGAAATGGGTTAAATAGGTTGCTATGTATATTTATAAACCATATTCCAACCATAATCCCCATGTAGAAAAATAATTGTATGCATATTCCAAACAGAAATGGGTTAAATAGGTTGCTATGTATATTTATAAACCATATTCCAACCATAATCCCCATGTAGAAAAATAATTATATGCATATTCTTATCAGAAATGGGTTAAATAGGTTGCTTTGTATATTTATAAACAATATTCCACCCATAATCCCCATGTAAAAAAATAAGTATATCAATATTCTTATAAGAAATGGGTTAAAAAGGTTGCTGTGTATATTTATAAACAATATTCCACCCTTAATCCCCATGTAGAAAAATAATAATCCTATGTATATTTATAAACAATATTCCTCCCATAATTCCCATGTAGAAAAATAATGATATGCATATTATTATCATTAATGGTTTAAATATGTTCATTGTCAGGAGTTAACATTATATTCCTCCCATAAACCCCATGAGAAATTATTCTACCCATATTCCCATCAAAAACAGGTCAAATGTAATTTTACATTACTTCTGTATAATTTACTATGATCTTGTTGTACAGCTGCATATATATCAGCAAGTGGACAGTTAAACATTAGCAACTGCTTCTTGCAACATTGTATCAAGCACTGTAGGAAAGAATAACATTTTGAGAAACAATAGAGTAATTACCATATATATGTGTATAAAGTACACTGATATGTAGTGAGAGTTTTCAGTATTGCAGCCAATAATACAATCATCCCATCATCCCAATATGTAGTTTAGTACGTCCCGTATTCACCACAACTCCTCCTCACCAAGCACTATTTCCTGTCTTTAAGAGCTGCTTCCTGGAGGCTCTTAACCCCATATGTGCTGGAATCCCTGTAGTGAGGGGTGGAGGGCTCTTTCGCACCCGGATATCATTTCAGAGCCTCTGAAATTCCGGGTCCCAAATATCTCTCTATTAAATCAGAGAGAACTGCGAATCAGTCCTCTCCAAATTAAAGCTATTGCCGGGATTTTCTCACCCATCATGGATGACCCCCTGAATACTACCACACTTCCCTTAAAGGGACCATAACACAAATATCGGTGCTATATAGCACCCGTCCAGCCATACAATGAAATCGGGAGAGGGCATCAGCATTCTGATGTCTCCAGGGTCTGTCCTCCACCCTGAAATTAAACTGGAGAGAAAGGAATCACCTTGTCACCCTGGCATTGGTGTGCTTGTTTTGTCTCATCCTAGTCAATGGGGCATGGTCTGACACCAGGCAAAACCTCCTACGTAGGAGAAAATATTGTATGGGGTCCAGAGCCCACCTGATAGCAAGACACTCCGTCTCTACCACAGCGTAATTTTTCTCCACTGTCGTCAGCTTCCTACTCAGAAAAACTACTGGGTGCTCTTCCCCATTGACCTCTTGAGACAATACTGCTCCTAAACCCTCACTTGAGGCATCTGTCTTCACCACAAACTCTTTTGCAAAATCAGGAGCCACAAACACGGAATGCTGGCACAATGCCACCTTAAGCTTCTGAAAGGCTTTTTCAGCATCCATATTCCATTTGATCATTACTAACTTCCTGCCTTTTGTTAAGTCAGTCAATGGTGCAGTAATGGTGGCAAAGTTGGGGGTCGAACCTTCGGTAGTTACCAACTATGCCCAGAAATGCTCTGACCTGCTTTTTGGTTAGTGGACGGGGCAGGTTCTGTATGGCTTCTACCTTATTCAACTGAGGTTTCACTAGCCCCCTACCCACAATGTACCCAAGGTACTTGGCCTCCTCCATCCCAACTGCACATTTCTCAGGATTAATTGTGAACCCTGCTTTCCTCAGAGAGACTATGACTGCCTGAACCTGGGGAAGATGGGACTCCCAATCTGTCTACCTGGATGATATTGTAATTTTAGCACTGAGTTGTATTGTTGATGGGGGCGTAAAGTTTTGTCCATTGACCTTTGGAACATGGCAGGGACAGAGTGCAAGCCAAATGGCATCCTCTTATACTGGAAGTGACCTTCGGGAGTGGAAAAAGCAGTTTTCTTCTGGCTTCTTTGGTGAGGGGAATCTGCCAGTACCCTTTTGTGAGGTCCAACGTGCTGATGTACCTGGTGGGACCCAACCTTTCAATTAACTTGTCTACCCAGGGCATCGGATAGGCATCGAATTTGGGCACTTCATTACGTTTCCGAAAGTCATTACAGAAACGCAGTGTGCCATTGGGTTTCAGTACCAAACCTATTGGACTCGACCATTCACTCTGCGATTCTTCAATGACGTCAAGTTCAAGCATCCTTCTCACCTCTTCGGACACTGCCTTTGTATGAACTTCTGGGATGCGATATGGTTTTCTGTTATAATGTCATGCTCAATGACAGTGGTGAGACCAGGAAATCCTGAAAACATTGCTCTGTTTCTCTGCAGAAACTCCTTTGTTGGGTTTGAGGCTTAGAGAGGGTAGCAGCAACCTTCACCAGGTCAATTCTGGCAGGGTCTCCTGCATTGATACCTACCACAGTGGACACCTGTTCTCGATCTTTCCAGGGTTTTAACAAATAGATGTCATAAATTTGGTATGGTTTACTTTTACCAGGTTGGTGCACCCTGCAGTTCACCTCACCCACTTTTCCAACCATTGGTTAAAAATTTGCTCTCTACTGTGGGAATTAGAACAGCCACCCTGTCCCCCACTTGAAACTGCCTGATGTTAGCAGACCGGTTGTACACCCTCCTCTGGGCACCCTGGGCCTTCTGGAGATGCTCCCTCACTAATGTCATCACTCTAGCCACCCTCTCCTACGTTTTGAGTGATATGTTCTACAAGCGTTTTGTGTGGTGAGGACTAATTTTCCCTGGTTTCCTTCACTAGATCCAACAGTCCACAGGGTCTTCGTCCATATACCAGTTCAAACGGCGAGAAGCCCGTGTACCTGTGGAACCTCTCGGATGGCAAATAACAGGGCATGGAGCAACATGTCCCGGTCCTTTCTGTCCTTCTGGACCACTCTTTTTAACATTGACTTTAGGGTCTTATTAAACCTCTCAACGAGGCCATCTGTCTGAGGGTGATAGACGGATGTCCGCAACTTCTTGATCTGAAACAGTTTGCACAAGTTCTGCCATCACCTTTGACATGAAAGAGGTGCCCTGGCCCCGTCAGTATCTCCTTGGGGGAACCCAGTTTGTGAAAACATTTGAAACAACTCTGGGAAATGGCCTTAGAGGAAGTTTTCCTTAAAGGGACCGCTTCAGGATACCTAGTTGCATAATCCAGGACTACTAATATATATTGGTGTCCCCTGGCTGACTTTACTAAGGTCACTTTACTGACTTTACTGTCCCCAACAGATCCATAGCAATCCGTTCAAACGGCACCTCAATTATGGGCAGGGGTACCAGGGGGTTTCTGTATTGGGACACCAGGGCAGTTAACTGGCAAGTGGGGCAGGACGCACAGTACCTTTTCACCTCAGCCTTTACCTCTGGCCTGTAAAACCTGTCAGTTATCCTGGCTTCTGTTTTTTTCAGCCCCCAGGTGTCCTTCCAGTGCATCGCTGTGGGCTAAATCAAGGAGTATCCACCAATACAACTGTGGAACCAGCAACGGCTCCACAGTTTCCCCTCGCCTTTCAGCTATTCTATAAAGCAAGTTTCCATTCAATGCAAAGTGAGGAAACCTTTGTTCGGCACCGGGCACTTTTGGAACTCCATTAATAACTGATACCTGCCCCGGAGCATTGACCAAAGTGGAGTTCTGCAGCTACACCATGCCAAACACGCCCCTGGACATCCCCAAATCTGGGTGCACTAGCCTAGAGGAAGTTTCCCATTCAATAAGGTCTGCAATGGGGAAGATTCCTCTTCGTCCTCTCCCATGACCTGTAGTGGAGGTCCCCCGTCCCCCCCCCCCCCCCCGAGGTCAACTTGGTCTTGAGACCAGAAAGATGAACATGTCATTATCAGCGACAGGTATCTCAACATTATGGGTATGTGTTGTGGGTGGATCTGGACCAGACCCCTCAAGGTTTAGCCCAAAAAGAGTAATAAAAATAGTGTAGCGCTTCAATGATAATAGATATAATCAACATGAATTATAAGGATGATCGTATAACAGAAATCATATGAGTAATAAAGATGCCTAGAGAAAAAAAAAGTCCAAAATTAGGCCCACATTCCACAATGTAACTGGCACGGGGGTGACCGAACCGTCACAGAAGAGGGAGGGATCACACTAGGCGAATGTATTCATGCAAATCTGCTTGACTGTAAACATCAGGGAAAGTAGATAAATACTTCTTACCAACTCTGTTGGACTCACACAGTCATATGACAGTTGAGTCGGAAAAGGCTTGAGGTCACAATCTGGGACCAAGGAGTATAAGGAGGAAGGTCTGTTGAGCTGATAAAGGAACTCCAAACGGCTGTATGCCCGGTGATATATTTCTCAGATGGAACATCAAGGTTGTTTGTAGTCCAGCTCAGACGCGGCCCGTTGCACTGATACTCCAATCTCCCCCAAATGGGGAGGAAGATAATTGGGGTTTTAGACCAAAGAAACGGAAAAAGAGAAAAAAGGGCTCCACATGGTGCGGGTCAAACGGTATAAAAAATGGTAATTTATTGAAGTCAAAAGGTTATTAATGACTTTGTGATCACAGAAATAGAGTAAAATGAAATTAAAAGCAATGTGGGGTGCCAACAGCTAGCCCAACGCGTTTCGACACATATGTCTTCGACTAGCTGTTGGCACCCCACATTGCTTTTAATTTCATTTTACTCTATTTCTGTGATCACAAAGTCATTAATAACCTTTTGACTTCAATAAATTACCATTTTTTATACCGTTTGACCCGCACCATGTGGAGCCCTTTTTTCTCTTTTTCCGTTTCTTTGGTCTAAAACCCCAATTATCTTCCTCCCCATTTGGGGGAGATTGGAGTATCAGTGCAACGGGCCGCGTCTGAGCTGGACTACAAACAACCTTGATGTTCCATCTGAGAAATATATCACCGGGCATACAGCCGTTTGGAGTTCCTTTATCAGCTCAACAGACCTTCCTCCTTATACTCCTTGGTCCCAGATTGTGACCTCAAGCCTTTTCCGACTCAACTGTCATATGACTGTGTGAGTCCAACAGAGTTGGTAAGAAGTATTTATCTACTTTCCCTGATGTTTACAGTCAAGCAGATTTGCATGAATACATTCGCCTAGTGTGATCCCTCCCTCTTCTGTGACGGTTCGGTCACCCCCGTGCCAGTTACATTGTGGAATGTGGGCCTAATTTTGGACTTTTTTTTTTCTCTAGGCATCTTTATTACTCATATGATTTCTGTTATACGATCATCCTTATAATTCATGTTGATTATATCTATTATCATTGAAGCGCTACACTATTTTTATTACTCTATTTGCTGGACTTTGTTTGTTTTTGGTGTTGGCTGCTGTTTTGGCCGTTGTGGCCTTTTACTTTACATACATCTAACTATAGCGCAGTGTTTTCCCCCTAATTGTATTAGCCCAAAAAGGCCCAGTGTCCCCAGTTCTCCTGGCTGTCCTGGCAACCTCATATGTACCTGGTTCCACAGTTCAGCAGTCACGCCCCACTATGATGTCATGTATCAGACTTCTTACCACCCCAACCCCTTGTGTCACTGAGGTACAGCCATAGGGAACAGTTACCAGAACCAGGAGATACTCCATGGTGTCCCCATGTATACACACTACCCGTAGAGTTTTACTTACGGGACCGAGTCTCCTGATCACCCTGGCATGTACCAGTGTCACCATGCTATTGGAGTCCAGTAGAGCCCTGGCAGGAAGGTGGTTCACCCACACTTCACACTCAAACCATCCTGCCGCCAGATCAAGATGAGCGCACTGTGATTGGCCAAAGCATGCAGGTCAGGTGCATGCTTTGGCCAATCATCATACAGCAATGCACTGCGATCTCGCAGTTCATTATGGGGTGTTCTGCAGCGTTCGAATTTCCCTGGGAAAGCCTCATAATGTTTGTTGTTCGCAATGTTTGAGATCGCAGTGCATTGTTGTATGATGATTTGTGAAAGCATGCACTTGACCTGCATGCTTTGGCCAATCGCAGTGTGCCTTTGCCAATCATGGCTCAGGGGAACTAAGTCCACATCCCACACTATATATGGCTTCTTACAGAGTGGCCGTGTGTGGTGTTGTTGGCGTGGACAGAGAGATAGCTTGAGTTAAATCAGGCAGGCGGGTTATTCATATATATATAATATATATATAATATTACACACACAATCGGTCTAGTGTGTGTGTGTGTGTGTGTGTGTGTGTGTGTGTATATATATATATATATATATATATATATATATATATACACTCTGCATTCAGTGTATCCTATATCTACAGTGCATTCCGTGGTGTACAGTTGCTAATACAGTGCAGGCGGTGTACACATTATACAATACAGTGCAGCCGTTGTACAGTTGCTAATGCAGTGCAGGTGGTATACACAGTATCTAAAAAGGGTACAGTTTGTAATACGCTTCAGGCAGTGTACACAGTATCTAATACAGTGTGTACAGATTCTACTACACTTCTGGTGGTGTACACAGTATACAATACAGTGCAGCCATTGTACACTTTCTACTACACTTCAGGCGGTGTACCTAATACATAGCGGTATGGTGTTGCAAAACAAAAAAATACATCATGTCAGGAAGGCCACCAAGGAGAGGCAGATGCTCACAGGCCACTAAAAGAGGGCAAGCAGCCTCTGTGTTTACAGTCAACAGTGGTGGTCGTGGTGCATCCGTGGTCGTGGGGCACCCTTGAGCTTTTTTGCTGATGCTGGCCGTGTTTTTGAGCCACAACATGCAGAAGAGTTGTTGGGGTGGATAACAAAGCCGTCCTCATCCTCCTCATCCTCTGTCACCCAGGCTCAGAGTAGTTTGTCTTTCAACGCAGCGGTCAAAGTGGCCTATTCCACCGGCTCCTTGTCCACAGTCACTCCTTCTGTAGCCCCACCAAAATGACTGCCAGGGCAAGAAACTGACAGTCATATTTCACAGCAGGGCCCGCTCAGAGCCCAACAAGAGTATCTGTGAGGTGTTAGTGTTGTGGCACCACCACCCAAGGCACAGCAGGGCCCGTTCTTGCACCCAACACGAGTATCTGTGAGGGGTTACAGTGTTGTGACCCCACCAACACCCAAGGGCCAATTTTTCTGCTCCTATTTAACAGGGGCATGTAATTACAACTCTTGATATAATATTTCACAGCAGGGCCCGTTCCTGCGCCCAACAAGAGTAACTGTGAGGGCTTATCGTGTTCTGGCACAAACATCTAAGGCCCAATTTTCTGCAGAGTGTATAGGGCAGGCCGTATGGTATATGTACTGCTCTTCAGAGTATATAGTGCCTGGGGGATCCCCACTCCATTTTTTTAATTTTGGTGCAGGGCCTGGTATGGCTTTTGGGGGGGACATCCATGGCATTTTCAGTATTTTTATCTATTGCCAGGATCTGACAATATATTCCTTTAGAAATGTCATTTTTCTGTGGCATTGTTATAAACATGGGGAAGATGCGCTACTTTACAGGCATACTAAGGACACCCCCAGGCACAATATTTAAAGGAATATTTAATTTTTATTGTTTCACTTTAAGCATTATTAAAATTACTGCTTCTGAAAAAACGGCAGTTTTTAAAACTTTTTTTTGCATCGATGCATGTCTGGGGCAGGACCCGGGTTCCCACAAACATTTTATGGCAATAACTTGTATATAAGCCTTTAAAATAAGAACTTTTGATTTTTCACATTCGTGTCCCATAGACTTTAATGGTGTCCGTGTGTTCGAACACATTTTTTGCCTGTTCGTATGTTCTGCTGCGAACCAAACTGGGGGTGTTCAGCTCATCCCTATTAGGGAGATGCAATTTAGTTTTCAGAGCATCAAACTGAAGGAGTTTCCCATAACCCACTATGTACAAACTACCCACCTTTGATCAGTAAGATCGTCAGAGAGTTGAAAGATTGGATGACCCTCCACCTCTCACTCTTTGGGAGATGGCATTTAGTTAAAATGGTGTCATTTGCCAGACTTCTATACCCCCTCCAAACCTTACCTCTCTTACTTAAACACTCCAATATTACTAACGTAACTAATGCTCTGAGAACCTTTCTATGGTGTAACAAAAATCTTGCATTTCCTTCAGAAAACTGAAGGAAGGTGGGGTAGGTCTGCCTGATGTCAGATTATATAACTTGTTATATAACTTGTCTTGTCTTCTACATCAGGGGATAGACTGGGTCACGGCTAAGTCCATATATACCAATTAAGATTTGGAATCTATCTTAGTCTCTCCTTATGCCTGATCTGCAGTTCTCCATTCCAAGCTAACCTCCCTCCCCTAATCCAATCCAACGTAAGTTATTGTTTAGGGATACTATTTTAGTATGGCGAGAATCTCGTAAATTTCTCTGCCTCTCCCCGCTTATATACCAGCACTTACCCATACACAGGGAACCGTATTTGTTTCCTCAAGCAGCAGCACATGCAGTGTTTACCTAATAGCAGCAGAAGGGTTTGAAACGGATATCCTCCCTGTTCACTCAACAACCTGGTAAAATCAAATCTTTCATGGAACTCTCCAGGGAATATCTCTGAGCACAGCAGCATTTGCTTTTTTACTTTATTATTGGGGTATGCCAAATCCTATTAGGGCTCTCGGACGGACCCTTTTTAAAACTTGTTCATTGACTCGGCAATTAACAGATCCGCCTATTCCATATCAGATTTTTATTCTAAACCAATTTCCCATAAGGCCAAATCATGACCACTGTCTCTTTCAACAGCCTGGTCTGAGGATCTACCTTATGATTGGGCCACCGACAAAGTACTGCAAGACTAACACAAAAAACACAACCTTATCATTATTGAGAAATGGCAAGAAACACAGGTTAAGCTCATTCATAGAACATACCTGCCTTTCCTCAAGGATCCGACATCCCCCAATACTACAAATTGCTACTGGTGCGGCCACCAGGCTACGTGTCTTATTAAACTCCCTTCCACTAAAAAGTTTTATCACTATTGTCACCAGACCCTTTATTAGCTTTGTTAACCTTCTTTGTACTCGCTTCATTTCCAGTACATCCTTCCTGAGGACTGATCCAAATCCTCCTTGTACAACAGTATCTCTAGTTCACCCATCTTGTCCGTCAGGCTCCTGGCATTGGTGAACATGCTACGTAGTTTAGACTGGTCACATACTAGCCTTTTATTGGGTGTTCCGAGATTGCAACTAGGACTTGTTACTATACTTACTGTGGGTTTATATGCTTTAGTCAACCTACCACTAATGCCCCCAATACTACCCTCTTGAATATGTTCTGCGCTAACTATCTCTACCTCTGGACCCCCCCAATCGCCTAGTTTAAAAAACCCTCTAACTTTTTGACCATCTTTACTCCCAGTAGATCTGCACCCTTCTCATTTAGGTGCAGTCCGTCCCTTCTATAGTACTGGTGACTAACTAAGTTGTCCCAGTCATCCAGGAACCCAAACCCCTCCTTACTACACCAGCTCCTCAGCCACTTGTTTACTTCCCTAATCTCCCTCTGCCTTTCTGGTGTGGTTCAAGGTACTGGTAGTATTCCTGAGAATACCACCTTGAAGGTCCTTTTCCTCAATTTAGCTCCCAAGTCCCTAAAATCGGACAGTCCAGCAACCTCTGACTTTGTCATTGGTACCAAAGTTCACCATGACGGCGGGGGCGTGGCTGGAATGACGTATGTGAGTGAGAGTGGGATGAGGACGCCTGAGCTCTCTCCCCGTCCCGCCTTCCGTCTCCCCTGACCAAACGATGGATATCGATTGAGTGACCTGCCTTCTTGCGGCTGACGCTGACGCCTTGACTCCTCGCCTCGTGGACTCTGGGGCGGTCGCGGCGTGCACAGCCTGTACTTCCGAAGCTAGCCGAGAATATCCGAGCGAGCTCCCGCTGTCGGCTCGGATTATCGCGAGATCTCAATCATGGCCCCGAAGGCAGCTCGAGGACGGATCGGAGGAGGACTGGACGCCAGCACGAGCGGACGAGGATTACTTGATGAGCGGGGCTGCTGCTGTTAATGGCTGGATAAGTGACAAAGCCAATGTAAGCTCCGCAGCAGGATTCGGCGCGAGAGGTGAACCCAGCTTAAATCCTCGACAGCCTTGGAGGGGATTAGTGAAACGCCGGCTCAACAGTATAACCTGAGGCATCAGCCCAGGTGTACGGTAACCCAGGGGGAGGAGGTGGAGGTGGGGGATTAAGCCCATCAACATTAACATTGCTAAAAGTTTAAGATTCGGACAATGACTCTGTACCCCTTGATCTGGTGAATACCCTCTTTTCTTCTACCCCCCCCAAGGGGTTGATCTATAGGTGTTTCCAGTTAAAGTTATCTTACTGTACTGCCCAGGTTGCCGCTCTGAATACACTGAAGTAGCTATCGCTGCTGCATGCCCAGGTCTATTGCTAAACATTATATATTATTAGCCTTTTGAACCGGCGATTCTATTGTCACTACACCGGCATTAATATGCCTAGCAAAAGAGCTATAGAAGATGTACTATATGGGGAGGGGAACCATAAAACTAGGACAGCCAAGGAAAAATTAAATCAAGCCTCTGCGGCAGCAAAACTTAAGCGATTTGCCCATGCAACATCCCCCGGCAGGAAAGGCCATCACCAATCAGCAGGGAAAACAAAATCGCAGGGACCGTCCGGCGACAGGAGAAGTATTAGCCATTTGGTTTCAAATCCTGCTACTCCAGCCTCAGGAAGCAGCATGAATAACTTGCCCCCTGCTGAGAACAAGGCCCCCCATAGCGTCGCGGACCTGCCGATATCCCCGGCAATGGGGTCCGGTGAACCCACGTTGCGAGAGATACTGCAGGCAGTTAATGAATGCAAGAATTCCATCTTAGGCCTTGATGACCAACTCAGTAACATTAAAAATGAATTACACTCTGAGTCAATTGTTGAGCAATACTGTCTGTAGAACGTCTGCATTTGAAGGAAGACTAAGCACAGTGGAGGACGAGCTCTCTCCTTTGCAACAAAAAATAATAGGACTTGAGAAACAGATTACTATACAGGCATCGAAACTAGACGATATGGACAACAGTAATCGCAGGAATAACGTGCGTTTAATTGGTCTGCCAGAGGGTAGTGAGGTCCCCAACCCTATCATCTTTCTGGAAAGATGGTTTAAGGAGTTATTGGAAGATACCCCTTTTTCACCCCTTTTTTCTATTGAAAGGGCCCACAGAGTTCCCTCCAGATCTAGGCTAGTAGAAGATCGCTGCAGACCATTAATATTGAAATTTGTTAACTATAATGATCGAATGATTTTGATGCGAAGAATTCGTGAACTAGGAGACATTTTCTACAAAGGGACTAGAGTATCATTCTATCCGGATTTTTCTTTGAACCTGCAGAAACAGAGAGCTGAGTTTATCCCTATTAAACGCTCTTTGCAAAAATATAAGTTAACCTATGCTCTGCTGTATCCTGCTCGACTGCTAGTGTCTGCCCAGGGCTCAATTTTGTTCTTTAATTCTCCAACAGAGGCCGCAAATTGGCTAGAGGAGCAGAAAGGGACTTTGTTAAGCTAATTGACAGTATTTTTCCACTAGGGGTGGTGTGGGGGGGGGATTTGGGGGAGGGAGGGCGGGCCCCCCCTTTTTTTTTTTTTTTTTTTTTTTTTTTTTTTCTTCTTAGTAAATTTGAATTCACAAATAATTCTAACTTGATTGATAACCCACGCTATGTTATACATGTGCACTTATTATGAGATAGGGAGAGGGGGCGGTGGGGAGTATAGGGTGCCATAGTAATGACATATATGCTCCCTTTTTGAACTTATAAATAGTCGCAAGCCAATTGATAATGTATTTTATGTTAGCCACGCGCACTTACTATGGGATGGGGGAGATGGGGATTATGGAAGGACACAATAATGGTATATATGTTTTCTTTTTTTTTTTCTTTTCCATCCCCCTCTTAGGTCGTAATATATGTGTGAGGAGGGGGCCAAATAGTTAGGAGATGGTTAAAATAGTTAGGATAGGTAGGAGTTACAAGAGATTTTATTGCATGATTTAAATGTATGACTGTTAAGGGAGGGATGGTGGGAGTCTGATTGATAGAGGCCCCTCATCTCCCGGCCCTTACTCCTCCCCCTCCCCCTTTTTTTTTTTTTGTATATTGGAAATCACAAATAATTGCAACTTGACCGATAAGGTATGTTATGGTGGATATGATCACTTATTATGAGATAGGGTGATGGGGAGAGGGGGATTATAGTATGGCACAATAACTATATATATTGGCCTTTCGTTTTCCCTTTTGGGTTCTTTTACTCTCCCCACCTTGTAAATGAGGGGGGATTAATTGATGCCACAGTAGGGCATGACACTTAGACACTGTTATTAGACCTGGGGAGGCGGGGTAAATGGGGGGGTGGGGGTAGAGGGAGCTCAGATATCTTTTGGATGAGTTTTGGAGTATGTGGGCCACAATAGAGACCCCTAGGGGTTGCTCAAATGGGCAGGGGCGGGTGGGAGGGCAGGAGGGATGGGGGGAACTTCGAGCACACACTGCGGGTATGGGGGGAGTGGTGGCTGTGGGGGAGTATGGGGGGGGTGGGGTGGGGGGGACCGTCGAGGGAGGACGGGTCTCCCTCCCCCCCTCTCCCCCTGCCCCCAGCCAACTTAGCAATTACCAATGACCATGAGTAGAGTAAGTATTATTTCGTGGAACGTGAGGGGGTTGGGAGATCTAAAGAAGAGAGCAGCGGTCATGTTGGAAACAGAGAGGGGAGGCCCCAGCTTACTCTTTCTGCAAGAGACGCACTTAACCCCTAGTACAGCTCCACAGCTAAATAACCGGAAATTCCAGGCATATTACCACTCCTTCCATACATCATACTCAAGAGGAGTGAGCGTTTTAGTTAGGAGGGGCACGGATTTCCTATGTAAGGAGTCCTCTATTGACGAGGAGGGGAGATTCGTTTTCCTATACGGTCTGATGAGTGGGCAACATTATATTCTAGCCAACATCTATATACCCCCTCCCTTTAAGTTGGAGGTTATGTATAAACTGCTGGCGTTCTGCTTGGATAAGCCAGGAGTTCCGTGGATAGTATTAGGTGACTTTAACGAAACACTAGACGGGAGCCTGGATAGATTTCCTAAACTTGACGGGGTTAGAACAGGGCGACTGCAGGGGTTTTTATCCGAAATAGGACTGAGCGATCTATGGCGAATGCGACATCCTCAGGAGAGACAGTATTCTTGTTTTTCTAGGACCTACTATACGTTATCAAGAATTGATATGGTTTTTGGTAATAAAGAGGCAGCAGAGGTGGTACAGGATATAGAATACGGGGCAAGGGGGATTTCAGATCATTCCCCCATGTCCATTATTGTGACTTCGGGAGCTAGAACAGGCCTAGGGGAGTGGAGGATAAACCCTGGCTGGTTGGAGTTAATGGACAGATCAAGCCCCTCTCTGGACAAGATAAGGGAATTTCTCCAAATAAACAAGGGCACAGCTCCACCCGGAATAGTCTGGGACTCCCTAAAAGCCTATATTAGAGGCATATTAATTGAACAAATTGCAATAATTAAAAGGAAAGCCCGAGAACAGGAGTCAGCAATAAGAAATATTGTTACTCTGGCGGAGAGAGCATATATAGAAGCTCCATCACCCGAAAGCCAGAAGGCATGGCTGGATAGCCAACAAGTTTATAAAATGGCTCTTTTAAAAAAGGCAGAGAACAGGCAAACATTTCAACATCAGCACTATTTTGGCGAAGGGGAGAGGGTGGGTCGAGCCCTCTCCCTTTTGGTCCAAACTAACAGTTCTCCTACAACAGTTCAGGTGATTAAGTCGCCAAATGGCGATCTTGTTTCTAGTCCCCCTGCGATCATGAGAGTACTCCATGATTACTATAACAACTTATATAAATCAGCAACGCGGGGTCAGGGTAGCCTTGTCACTGACTTTTTACTTCAAGCAGCAATTCCAACACTACTAGAACAGGACAAATTGAGTCTTGATTTACCACTTACGTTGGAGGAGCTAAAAAACGCAGTAGCTGAAATGCCCAACTATAAATCCCCAGGCCCAGACGGGTTGCCAGCAGAAATATACAAGCGCTATGGCGAAGCGCTACTGCCGGAACTCTTGGAGACATTGAACCACGCATTAGAGGTGGGTGAACTTCCCGCCTCGATGCTGGAAGCCAATATAATATTAATACTCAAGGAGGGGAAGGATCAACAGGAAGTCTCATCATATCGGCCAATATCCCTGCTGTGTTCGGACATTAAAATTCTAGCTAAGGCCCTAGCAACCCATTTATATAAATATATTCATAAACTAATACATCCAGACCAGTCGGGTTTTATTCCGGGTAGGGCAACCAGCACCAATATTAGAAGAGTTTTCCTTAATATTCAAACACCCAGGGACAATGACAGGCCGGGAGCTATTCTGGCCTTAGACGCGACTAAGGCTTTTGACAGCCTGGAATGGGGCTACTTGTGGGGAGTGTTGGAGAGGTTTGGCTTTGGCCCTCAATTTATCCAATGGATAAAATTACTCTATAATAAGCCCAGGGCAAAAATCAAGATGGGAACTGAATTTTCTGAGGCTTTCCAGCTGGAGAAAGGAACAAGACAGGGGTGCCCGCTGTCTCCCCTCTTGTTTGTATTAGCCATGGAGCCCCTGGCTGTCCTGGCAAGATCATGCCCGGACATCCAGGGATTCCGGCGCGGAGCAGGGGAAGATAAAATCGCCCTGTTCGCGGATGATGTCCTGTTCTTCATTGGGGACATGGATTCCACCCTGAACAGGGTAGTGCAGATGATGGGGGAGTTTGGTCAACAATCTGGTCTAGTAATTAACTGGAGTAAATCTGCTCTCCTGCCACTGACTAGACCTGGGGATCAATGGGCGTCGCCAGCGATTACAGGCCTAGAGACAGTGCCCAGACTGAAGTACTTGGGCATCTGGATCTCTGGGGAAGTGAATCAGTATGTTAATGAGAATTTAGCACCACTATTAACGAAATTGAAGCAGAAACTCAATAGGTGGTGTGGCCTTCCTCTCTCCATGGCGGGACGCTGCAATCTAATAAAAATGATCTGGCAGCCACAAATATTATATATCCTACACAATTCCCCAATTTGGATTAACCAGAAATGGTTCCAAAGAATGGATTCTCTTATCCGAGACTTAATCTGGAAAAAGGGGCATGCCCGGATTGGGCTGCAGACGATGCAGCTTCCCGTAGCGGAGGGAGGATTGGCCATACCCCATCTGAGAGCATATTTTTTAGCTGCCCAACTTCAGCATCTAGAAGGGGCAGGGCTCCAAGAGGGAGGGTCCCCGAACCATAAATTGATGATGGTCGGGGTACCCCATAAGCTACTGGCTGAAGCCTTGGAGGCTAACTCATTTGTCCATAGATGCCCTACTAATGTACTAATGAGGAAGGTATGGCATAATGCAAAGCAAAGTATGGGATATGTGGGAATAACTATCTACACGCCCCTATGGTATAACCGACACCTATGTGAACTAAACAATATAGATAGATCTCTAGAATGAGACAGGCAGGGAATTAATAGGTTGGTGCAACTATATGAAGGGAATGTAATGAAATCCTTTGAAGCCCTTAGACAGGAATTTGATGTCTCTAATAAGACGTTTTACAAATATTTACAGCTGAGACATGGTATTCAAGCTCAATACGGGTCATTTGAGATTGAACGGACCGAAATCCCCCTACTCCAGGGACTCATGGATCGCAGGCAAGCAAAAGGTCAGATTTCCAGATTATACACAAAGATTAGGGGAAGGATCCTGAAGGGAGAGGGCCCGGATAAGAGTAGGAGGGGGTGGATAGGAGATGTGGGCCCGATAACTCAAGAACAATGGGATAAGACCCTTGAACAGGGGAGATTGGTTTCTATATCCCCATCGCAGCGAGTGTCACATTTGTTCCTTATATATAGGGCATATTATACCCCCTATAAGTTGTGGAAAATGGGCAGGAAATCCAGTGACAATTGTCCCAGATGTGGGGCATCGGGGGACCTTTTTCATATAGTATGGAAATGCCCAAAATTGTATAGGTACTGGTTAGAAATAGTACTTAGAATAAATAGGATTTTTAAGACCACCCTGAAACCAGAGGCCAGGATTTGTTTATTGGGGATTTTTGAGGAGGATAGAATCTCTCCTCCAATCAAGCTGTCTGTCCTGAGGTGTTTGTACCAGGCTAGACGGCTGATAGCTATAAATTGGCAAGCCAAAAATCCCCCGATACTCGAACAATGGGTTAATGCAATCAACTCTACAATTTGGTGTGAGAGAGCAATGTTTATAAAACAAAACAACTTAAAAAAATTTGGGGCAATATGGAACCCGTGGCTGATCGGAATGGGCTACCCCCTAGGTGAGTCTACAGAGGGGGCGGCCTAGCATCTGCCAGGTTGGCTGGCGGCGACGGATCTCTCTCTCTGGTTTCCCCTTTTCTTTCCTTCCATATCAATTGGTGTCCAACCAGCCGACCATTATTGGTAGGGCTGGTACCAACAGTGTGTGCTCGAAGAGGGGGGGGGGGGGGGTGGGTGGGGGGTAGGTAGGGAGGTAAAGGTGGAATGCGAGCCCGCGGTAACGTGTGGGTCGGGTGCGCCCTCGCCATTGTATTATCTATGTATGAAATGAAGATTTTTGTGAATTGTGGAAACTATTGCTATTTTGTATTGGAATTTTTTTTTTTAATATAGAAGAATCAGTAAAAAAAAGTTCACCATGACAGTCGGGTCTTCTCCAGCCCCTCCCACCTGTCCACCAGATCCATGATGTGCCGAACCCTAGCTCCTGGTAGACAGCATACAGTTTGGCGCTTCAGGTCTTTGTCACAGATTGCCCTCTTTGTCCTTCTAAAAATTTAGTCCCCTACCCCCAGAATCTGTCTATCCTTTCCCTTTGCTTCCCCCCACTCTCACTGGAGGAGTTCTTCCCCTGGCAGCTAGGAAAGTCCCTCAGCTCCAGCAATGCTTGTCCCTGACTGGTTTCACCAATGTCACTCAGTGGAGCGTAATTATTGGGATGCTCCAGCCCTGGATCGGCCTCCCTGGCACTTCCCCTCTATCCTTCCTGACTGTCACCCATCTAATCTTTTCTGGTGCCTGCACCTCTTTGTCTCCTAACCCCCTTCTGTGCTGGCTCCCGCCGGCACCTGCTAGGTATGTTCCCAGCTCTCCTTTAGTATGGAGGGTCTTCTCAAAGCTGACATTTGCTTCCCTAAATTAAGAACCTAGGCTTCCAGGGAAACAATGTGCTTACATTTTGCACAGCAGTATTCACCCTCAATCAGATACTCAAACAACGCATACATGCCACAAGATGTACACCGAGTCGCATCTTCACACCCACCGGGCATCATACCTATCAATTCAATGAGGATTAGGGATTATACTCTGTCTGTCAGGAAAGGTTCCCTCCGCTGGTAATATCAATCATTTGGCATGCAGTACTGCGATTCACCAGCAGGTGTCTCCTGCTGGAATTATGTAATCTTTGGTCCGCAGTACTGGTGTCCACCAGCGGAGGGATCCTGGCAGTGTGGAGCAGGTTTTGCCTTCTACAGTCAGGCGTCACATGACTGACAGCAGCCATTATAAATACCCGGCAGGTGCACACACACCTCGCCTTGGTATTGTTCCTTGTGCCCTGACCTGCTGCTGGCGATCCTGGTTCTGAACCTATTCCTGTGCCCTGTGGTTCTGATCCTGTTTCCCTGTCCTGGTCCCTACCCTGTCCCACCTGTTACCATTATCCCTGTCCTGCAGTCTGATCCGTCCATCCTCTCCCTGTCCTGTGTTCCTTACCCCATTTGCTGATCTCCCCGTGTATGACCTTGGCCTGGCTTGTGACTCTGATTCTGGACTGCCCTTGTTTATTTGCTGATCCTCTGTGTATGACCCTGGCCTGCCTATCGTTTACGGTCCTTGCATTACCCATTTATTGTACATATCTGTCTGTTGTTGTTTGGGGGTCTTGTTGGTTGGTTTATTGCACTGTGTGGTTGTATTTATATTATTCACTTTCTTTAATAAATCATATTTCACTTATACACGTTTGGGTTTCCTCTGTTGCAGTCCACACAGTTCTGGTCTTATCTGATACATGACACTGTCCAAATTACCTAATAACTAGCTTCCTAACACTAATACTCAACAAGACAATACACAGGTACTTGCAGACCACATGCACCCACAGACCCGCGTGCAACCGCAGACCATGTGCACTCACACTACACAGCTACTCACAATACACAATACTCCCAACACTCTGGTACTCCCGACACTCTGCTACTCACATACACTGTCAGTCAGGTTTTGAAGTTTGTGTCTCTGTGTCACTCTGCACATTCTCCCCTTGTAATCTGACACTAGAAGCTCACGGATCAGTCTCAGGCTCGGTTCACACAGGGGGCGATGCAAGGCGACACGACTTGCCTCGCCGCAACCTGCCGCGACCTCAGCGGCGACTTGCAAATGACTTCTGTATAGAAGTCAATGCAAGTCGCCCCGAGGTCGCCCAAAAGTAGTACAGGAACCTTTTTTCTAAGTCGGAGCGACTCGAGTCGCTCCTCTTAGAACGGTTCCGTAGTACAGAACGGGGGCGACTTGTCAGGTAGCGGCATGGCAAGTCGTGTCGCCTCGCGTCGCCCCCTGTGTGAACCGGCCCTCACACTATCCCTCCTCTGGTCTGCACTACACTTACCATCGGCTCTCCCTGTCAACCTTCCACCTCCCAGTCCCGCTGGATGTCCTCCCAACTCCTCTGTTCACATTTGTGGGGTGATACTGTCCTCAGTACACCCGCTCCCAAACAACGATGTCCCGCTCTGCCGCCAATGTGAGTCCCCGGGTCACCTACTGCTACTCACAGCATACTATATCCTTTTTCAGTCAAGTGTCGACCATTGTTTGTACTTGTACTTTGTTTTTCTTTTCTCTGTATGTTTTTCCACATCATTGCCACTCTTACAGTAGTTTAAGGTTAAACCTCTTTTCTTCTAATTTTAATGAGTGGCCATGTGTCTTGTTAAACTCCCTTCTGCAAAAAAGTTGTATCCCTATTGTGGGGTCACCAGTATGGTATTCGTATATTGAAATCATATCCTCTCTCAAGCGTCTCTTCTCCAGAGACAATACATTCAGTGCTCGCGACCTTTCCTCATAACTAATATCCTCCAGACCCTTTATTAGCTTAGTTGCTCTTCTTTGTACTCGCTCCATTTCCAGTACATCCCTGGACCAGAGTCTTGTAGAGTGGGGGAATTATCATTTTATCTCTGGAGTTGATCCCCTTTTTAATGCATGCCAATATTCTGTTTGCTTTGTTAGCAGCAGCTTGGCATTGCATGCCATTACTGAGCCTGTCATCTACTAGGACCCAAAGCATAATTTTCCATCCTATTATACTTCAGTTATGAATGAACAGTATGGGTGATCGGTATTTGTGTTGCAGATTCAATATATCAGTAATGTCTTTTGCAAACAATTAAAAAAAAAAAAAAAAGTTTTCTCTCTCACACACATCACACATCCATACATATACATAAACACAAACACACTTAGGCCGCGTACACACGCGGGGACTGTTCGCTCAACTTTGTTCGTCAAACAGTTTCAGCGGACAGTCCGCTCAAAATTAGCATGGACGGACTTGCCCACACACGACGAACGAACAGTCCGCTGAAACCGTGCGCGATGACGTGAACGGCACGTACGACGGGACTAGAAAACGACGTCCTATACACTGCAATGCAACCTTGGGCGTGTAAATTCTTTCTGAGCATGCGCGAGACTTAGTTTGACGAACAAGCCTACACACGGGCGGACTGTCCGCTCAAACCAAGTTTCAGCGGACAGTTTTTCGGAATTTCCGAAAAACTTTGTTCGTCAGACTGTCCGCTGAAACTGTCCGCTGAAGCCCACACACGAGCGGACTGTCCGCCGAAACACTGTTCAGCGGACAAAGTTGAGCGAACAGTCCCCGCGTGTGTACGCGGCCTTAGAAATTGTGTTTCGTTAAGAGTATCCTCTTCACCACTGCTCTTTTTTTTTTTTTTTTTCTTAAACAATACATTTACATTGAGGTAAGTTGTTTACAATAAAATAACATAGTTCAACATCAGTATACATAAAATGAAATAGAAAGTAAAAAAAAAGTTTAATAAGCCTAGAAGTTACCATGAAAATAATCTATGACACACATGTAGCCATTGTATTAAAACAACCACAACTGCTTTTTTGTGTCATTTGACGCATCCTACTTACGTAGAAGGTGCCACTCATCTTGCTGAATAGTTCTGGTCAAATTGAATGGAATATTCCTCAGACGAATCGGCTGAGAGAAGTGATACTTGATAGCTGTACATTTCTGAGCAATCCCTTTGAAGAGAAAGAGCAGCTGTTTAAATGTAATGCAATGTTTTAATTGTGGCTGGTTATAAGCATCTAATTTTTAACTGCATTTGAAATAGCAATGCTCCAATAATCAGTACATTTTCTTAACTGATACTATTCATATCACATGAATTTGAGAGAGGAAATAAAGAGACACAGGGCCCTAATTCAAACTTTACAGGCAAGATGGACAAGAGTATAGTAAAATATATACTTTATTAACAATGAATCATATCAAACAGGTCAAGTAGGAAAAGAATTAAAAACATATGATGGTTGTAAATATCTAGTGTAAACAAAAGGGTTGACACCAAATGAATGGATGGAGGTGAGCTTCAATGCGTTTCACTATTTTTCTTCATCAGGACACAGTTGGGGGTAGTTGAAAGAAACAGGTCTCACTTGTCAGCAAAAAATTGTCTCCACATGGAGAACTCCCAGATGATCACCAGAGAATCATCATATAAAGCAGGGGGGAATTCTTACTAGTGCAAACAACCGTGTATCAGGCTAATGGCATAAAAATATAAGTATGTTTTTTTTAACCACTTCAATACCTGGCACTTAAACACCTTCCTGCCCAGACCAATTTTGAGCTTTCAGCGCTGTCGCATTTTGAGTGACAATTGCGCGGTCATGCTACACTGTACCCAAATTAAATTTTTATCATTTTTTTCCCACAAATAGAGCTTTCTTTTGGTGGTATTTGATCAACTCTGCGGTTTTTATTTTTTGCTAAACAAATAAAAAAATACCGAAAATTTTCAAAAAAAAAGTTTTTTTGTTTCAGTTTCAAAACTTTGTAAATAAGTAAGTTTTCTCCTTCACTGATGGGCACTGATGGGGTTACACTGATGGGCAATGATAAGGAGGCACTGATGGGCACCAATGAGGTGGCACCAATGAAGTGGCACTGATGAGGTGGCATTTGATAGACACTGATATGTGGCACTGATAGGCGGCACTGATGGGTGGCACTGGTAGGCGGCATTGATGGGTGGCACTGATGGGCGACACAGATGGGCACTGATAGGTGGCACAAATTGGCACTGATAGCTGGCACGGATTGGCATGGATGGGCGGCACAGATGGGCATGGATAGACGGCACAGGTGGGCATGGGTAGGCGGCAGAGATGAGCATGGGTAGGCAGGACAGATGGGCATGGGTAGGCGGCACAGATGGGCATGGGTAGGCGGCACAGATGGGCATGGATGGGCACTGATTGGCGGCACAGATGGGAACTGATAGGCGGCATTGTATTATAATATACTGTACTAATGGATGCCAATCAGTGCCAAACAATAATGCATGCCAATCAGTGATGCCCATTGTGGGCACTGATTGGCATCCATTATGGGCACTGATTGGCATCCATTGTGGCACTGACAGGAATTCCTGGTGGTCTAGGGTGGCATACCTGGTGCTGAGCATCCCTGGTGGTCTGGTGGCGTCCCTGGTGGTCTGGTGGCGTCCTCGGGGGGGCTGCGCTGATAATCGATCAGCACAGACCCCCCGTTAGAGGAGCAGCTGATCGGCTCTCCTCTACTCATGTCTGACAGACGCGAGTGAGGAAAAGCCAATCACCGGCTCTTCCTATTTACACTGTGATCAGCCGTGATTGGACATGGCTGATCACGTGGTAAAGAGTCTCCGTAGGAGACTTTTTACCGAGATCGTAGTTGCCGGGTGTCAGACTGACACCCTGCAACAGCGATCGCCGCGATGCGTGCCCCCGGGGGCGCGCAGCGGCTCAAAATCCTGATCACGTTATATGACGTCCGATCAGGATTATGAAACCACTTTGCCACCGTCATTTTATTATAGGGCGGGCGGCAAGTGGTTAATAACATTTTATTTATTTTGTCATATACATTAATACAATATACATACTTGCCATTTTCTTTTTCTTTATCCCTTATATTTACCCATGTACATCCAAGTAAGAAAAAATAAATACATACATTTTTTAATCCCTTTTTTATCTCTGTTGAGTAACATTTCCAACCTTCCCAAATAGTAGTAAACTCATCTTGTTTATTTCTGATCATTTGTAACCATTTTTCGGCTTCCATTATTTTATCTACTTCCTTTTTCCATTCTAATACTGTAGGGCATTTGGTCTGCTTCCAATATCTAGGTATCAGTACCTTCGCCGTGTTCAGTAGATGTGGTGGGATGCTTCTTTTATATACTTGCTGATGGCATCCCGTGGAACATCAAGTGAACAATCGAGAATTCTATAGGCTTCAAGGTCAACCTCCTGACCCACGGGGCCACTGCCTCCCAAAAAATTTTAATCTTGAGGCACGTCCACCATATATGGAGATACGTGCCTTTCTGCATACATCCCCTCCAGGATCTTGTATCCGCTTTCGGGAACATCTGTATTAAACGTGCTGGGGTAAGATACCATCTAATTAAAAATGTATATGCCATCTCCTGAATTTGGGAGCTAATAGAAGAGCCATGTGTTACTTTTATCATCCTTTGTATTTGTGCAGTTGTAAACTTCTGCCCAATTTCTCTCTCCCATTCTCTTATATAATAAGGTGTTGCCATGTTCATCGTCTTGAATATCATATACATCCTAGATAGTACATGTTTATCCTCAGGATTATTTATACACCATGATTCAAACGTGGTAATCGAGTCCAGTGACCTCATCAAATTTTTCCTTTTATTAAAAAAATCTATTATTTGAAAAGTAGCCATTGGGATATCCCCCATGTCGATACTAATTATGTTATGGGCATCACAGCACCCTTTGGGGCAATTCTAGCACATGTAGCCCCTCCCTCTCTATTCCAACTCCCTAAATTCCTCCCATCCTCCCCTGGGCAAAACCAAGGGTATCCTATTGGTGTTAAAGGGGATATCATAGGGGCAAATTTGCCCTGGGGATTCAACTTACCGTATCCCATATTGATAATGTTGACTTAGTTAACGATGTCCACTCTGATAACCCTCTATTCGCAGTTGGTGTCCACGGGCCCCCTCTAACTTCCTACCTGCTATCATTCTTTCTAAATTCACCCATAGTCTATTTAACCACTTTCAGACCGGACCATTTTGCTGGTAAATGACCAGAGGTCTTTTTACAATTTGGCACTGCGCTGCTTTAACTGGTAATTGTGCGGTAATGCAATGTTGTACCCATACAAAATTTGCGTCCTTTTCTTCCCACAAATAGAGCTTTCTTTTGATGGTATTTAATTGCCTCTGCGATTTAAATTTTTGGCGATATAAACGTAAAAAGACCGCAAATTTTGAAAAAAAATGATATTTTCTACTTTTTGTTATTAGAAAAATCCAATAAACTCAATTTTAGTCATACATTTAGGCCAAAATGTATTCAGCCACATGTCTTTGGTAAAAAAAAGGTCAATAATTGTATATTTATTGGTTTGCGCAAAAGTTGTCACATCTACAAACTAAGGTACGTTTTCTGGAATTTACGCAGCTTTTAGTTTACGACTGCCTATCTCATTTCTTGAGGTGCTAAAATGGCAGGGCAGTACAAAACCCCCCCAAATGACCCCATTTTGGAAAGTAGACCCCCTAAGGAAATTGATAAGTGGCATGTTGAGCCCATTGAATATTTTATTTTTTTGCCTCAAGCGATTGAATAATGACAAAAAAAAAATTTTTTTTTTTTTTACACAAAGTTGTCACTAAATGATATATTGCTCACACATGCTATTGGCATATGTGAAATGACACCCCAAAATAAATTCTGCTGCTTCTCCTGAGTACGGGGATACCACATATGTGGGACTTTTTGGGAGCCTAGCCGCGTACGGGGCCCCGAAAACCAAGAACCGCCTTCAGGTTTTCTAAGGGCGTAAATATTTGACTTCACTCCTCACTACCTATTACAGTTTTGAAGGCCATAAAATGCCAAGATGGCACAAAACCCCCACAAATGACCCCATTTTAGAAAGTAGACACCCCAAGCTATTTGCTGAGAGGCATGTTGAGTCCATGGAATATTTTATATTTTGCCACAAGTTGCGGGAAAATTACAAACTTTTTTTTTTTTTTTTTTTTTCACAAAGTTGTCACTAAATGATATATTGCTCACGCATGCCATGGGCATATGTGAAATGACACCCCAAAATAAATTCTGCTGCTTCTCCTGAGTACGGGGATACCACATATGTGGGACTTTTTGGGAGCCTAGCCGCGTACGGGGCCCCGAAAACCAAGCACTGCCTTCAGGCTTTCTAAGGGCGTTACAGTTTTGAAGGCCATAAAATGCCAAGATGGCACAAACCCCCCCCCAAATGACCCCATTTTGGAAAGTAGACACCCCTAAATTTAGGGGTACACTAGTGAGACTAGGTAATAAATGGCGGGTGCCCTGAAACTATAAAAAAAAACTAACCAACCAGCGTCACCTGTAACAGTTATATGGTGATCACTGGTGAAAGGGTTAACTAGGGGGCAATCAGGGGGCTTTATGCGGTAGTATATGGGGGTCCCTGGCGCTATAAAAAGCTGCGGCGAACCTAAATACCTACCTGCCTAACTAGCGTCACCTGTGACACTAATACAGCGATCAGAAAAACGATCGCTTATTAGGCTGGGTTCACACTGGAGCGATGCAGGAACGCCACGAATCCGCGGCGGGTTCCCGCATCACATGCCTCCCGGCGGCAGTTCACACTGCCCTATGCGAACTGCTGGGAGTGTCAGTGAAATGTTAATGACACCCCCAGATCAGTTCGCATATCGCAGTGCGATCTGCAAACTCGGATCGCATGGTGTGAACACCCATGCGATCCGATTCTGCTGCGGACCAAAAAAAGGGTCCCGTGCGAGTTTGCGGCGGGTGCGACACGAATTCAGCCATACTATCTGTATGGCTGAACTCGAATCGCACAGAGATCGGATGTGATTTGCACTGCAGTGCGGTGCGAATCACATCCGTTCTCATAAACCGCTGCAATGTGAACCCAGCCTTAGTGACACTGGCGACGGGGGGTGATCACGGGGTTAAACCTTTATTGGGGGGGTTAGGGGGGTACCTTAGGACTAAAGTGGGCTAACCCTAACTGCCCTAACAGTTATTACAGTCACAAATGACACCCGCCGGGTGATCAGGGGGTTAAACCTTTATTAGGTAATAAATGGCGGGTGCCCTGAAACTATAAAAAAATAACTAACCAACCAGCATCACCTGTAACAGTTATATGGTGATCACTGGTGAAAGGGTTAACTAGGGGGCAATCAGGGGGCTTTATGCGGTAGTATATGGGGGTCCCTGGCGCTATAAAAAGCTGCGGCGAACCTAAATACCTACCTGCCTAACTAGCGTCACCTGTGACACTAATACAGCGATCAGAAAAACGATCGCTTATTAGGCTGGGTTCACACTGGAGCGATGCGGGAACGCCACGAATCCGCGGCGGGTTCCCGCATCGCATGCCTCCCAGGGGCAGTTCACACTGCCCTATGCGAACTGCTGGGAGTGTCAGTGAAATGTTAATGACACCCCCAGATCAGTTCGCATATCGCAGTGCGATCTGCAAACTCGGATCGCATGGTGTGAACACCCATGCGATCCGATTCTGCTGCGGGCCAAAAAAAGGGTCCCGTGCGAATTTGCGGCGGGTGCGATGCGAATTCAGCCATACTATCTGTATGGCTGAACTCGAATCGCACAGAGATCGGATGTGATTTGCAGTGCGGTGCGAATCACATTCGTTCTCATAAACCGCTGCAATATGAACCCAGCCTTAGTGACACTGGCGACGGGGGGTGATCACGGGGTTAAACCTTTATTGGGGGGGTTAGGGGGGTACATTAGAACTAAAGGGGGCTAACCCTAACTGCCCTAACAGTTATTACAGTCACAAATGACACCAATGCAAAAAAAAATAAAAAATGACATTGGTGTCACTGTGACTGGGGGGGTGATCGGGGGGGTGTGAGTGTGCCTGGCATGTTCTACTGTGTAGTGTCGTGTTGGTGCAACTCACCGATCCTCTCTCCTCGGTGTCGGAACGAAAAATACCGACACGGAGGAGAGATTACATCACTTCCTCTCCTGTGTTTACATTACAGGAGAGGAAGTGATGTCACGGAGGATTTTCATTAGTCGGGAGCGATCGCGAGGGGGTGGCCATGAATGAATGGCCGTCCCCTCATCCGGGATCGCTCCCGAACGAATACCGACCGCCTTTAAGTTAGGCATTATATGTATCCCCAAGTATACCAATGATTTTGGACTCCAGATAAAGGGGAAGTTTAGTTGTATATAGGATCTTATTTTACTAGGGACCTGGATTGGCATCATGAGTGATTTCCCAAGATTTATATCTCTATATTTATATTTATATACACAGTACAGACCAAAAGTTTGGACACACCTTCTCATTCAAAGAGTTTTCTTTATTTTCATGACTATGACAATTGTAGATTCGCACTGAAGGCATCAAAACTATGAATTGACACATGTGCAATTATATAAACAAAAAAGTGTGAAACAACTGAAAATATGTCTTATATTCTAGGTTCTTCAAAGTAGCAACCTTTTGCTTTGATTACTGCTCCGCACACTCTTGGCATTCTGTTGATGAGCTTCAAGAGGTAGTCACCTGAAATGGCTTTCCAACAGTCTTGAAGGAGTTCCCAGAGATGCTTAGCACTTGTTGGCCCTTTTGCCTTCAATCTGCGGTCCAGCTCACCTCAAACCATCTCGATTGGGTTCAGGTCCGGTGACTGTGGAGGCCAGGTCATCTGGCACAGCACCCCATCACTCTCCTTCTTGGTCAAATAGCCCTTACACAGCCTGGAGGTGTGTTTGGGGTCATTGTCCTGTTGAAAAATAAATGATGGTCCAACTAAACGCAAACCGTATGGAATAGCATGCCGCTGCAAAATGCTGTGGTAGCCATGCTGGTTCAGTATGCCTTCAATTTTGAATAAATCCCCAACAGTGTCACCAGCAAAGCACCCCCACACCATCACACCTCCTCCATGCTTCACGGTGGGAACCAGGCATGTAGAGTCCATCCGTTCACCTCTTCTGCGTCGCACAAAGACACAGTGGTTGGAACCAAAAATCTCAAACTTGGACTCATCAGACCAAAGCACAGATTTCCACTGGTCTAATGTCCATTCCTTGTGTTCTTTAGCCCAAACAACACTTCTGCTTGTTGCCTGTCCTCAGCAGTGGTTTCCTAGCAGCTATTTTACCATGAAGGCCTGATTCACACAGTCTCCTCTTAACAGTTGTTCTAGAGATGTGTCTGCTGCTAGAACTCTGTGTGGCATTGACCTGTTCTCTAATCTGAGCTGCTGTTAACTTGCAATTTCTGAGGCTGGTGACTTGGATGAACTTATCGTCACCAGGGGTGACACTTGGTCTTCCTTTCCTGGGGTGTTCCTCATGTGAGCCAGTTTCTTTGTAGCGCTTGATAGTTTTTGCCACTGCACTTGGACACTTTCAAAGTTTTCCCAATTGTTCGGACTAACTGACCTTCATTTCTTAAAGTAATGATGGCCACTCGTTTTTCTTTACTTAGCTGCTTTTTTCTTGCCATAATACAAATTCTAACAGTCTATTCAGTAGGACTATCAGCTGTGTACTGTATCCACCTCCTGCACAACACAACTGATGGTTCCAACCCCATTTATAAGGCTTGAAATGCCACTTATTAAACCTGACAGGGCACACCTGTGAAGTGAAAACCATTTCAGGTGACTACCTCTTGAAGCTCATCAACAGAATGCCAAGAGTGTGCGGAGCAGTAATCAAAGCAAAAGGTGGCTACTTTGAAGAACCTAGAATATAAGACATATTTTCAGTTGTTTCACACTTTTTTGTTAAGTATATAATTCCACATGCGTTAATTCATAGTTTTGATGCCTTCAGTGTGAATCTACAATTTTCAAAGTCATGAAAATAACGAAAACTCTTTGAATGAGAAGGTGTGTCCAAACTTTTGGTTTGTACTGTATATAGATAAAATACAGAGGGTGGTATTGTCGATGGACGCTGAGAAGGCGTTTGATCGAGTTAACTGGATCTTTATGGCCTAGGTTCTGAGGGAGGTGGGCCTAGAAGAACGTATGATGGGATGGGTGATGGCGTTATATACTAGCCCCAAAGCAAAGATCAAGGTGAATGGGGGGTTGTCAGAGTATGTTAACATAAAGAATGGGACCAGACAATGGTGTCCCCTTTTGACTATGTTGTTTGCTCTAGTTCTGGAACCCTTCTTATGTATGATTAGAAGGAATGGGGGTGTCACGGGGATTCGGATTGGGGCAGTGGAGCACAAGGTCTCCGCATACGCAGATGACCTTTTGTTCTATCTCTCCAATCCCAAGGACTCATTAAGAGAGTTGATGCAGGAGGTGGAGAGATTTGGTGATCTGTCCAACTTCAAAATCTTAACTCATATGGTTAACGGGGGGGAGGAAGGAGAAAAACCGTTGGGTATCCAGATCATTAGAAGAATGGTAGGACGGAAAAGGTGAAAACCACAACCTTTCCACCTGTGTTCGGTCCATAATAACAGAGGCTTCAACAGTAATCCATATGGACAAATATAAGTTCCTTTAAAATTGGATATAGGAGCATAGGTGTAATAGTTTAGTGGAACCCATGGGAAGGGAATTGAGTGAGGGGAGGGATAGTAGGATGACAGGGAGAAAAGGGGGGGGGGCAGCTTGGGAGAAGGGGGTACAGAATTAGAGAAGGGAGGAGAATGCAGTGTCCAGAGAGGGATGCAGGATGATAAGAGGGGAGAGGAGTAATTTCAGAGTGATAGTGGAGAAAAGGGTGCTGATGTAAGGGGGAGGATAATGATAACAGAAGGGCAGTGGCGTTACTAGGGGGTGGCTACTGGAGCTAGAGCGTTTTACATTAAACAGCAGGTGATTGGTTGCCGGTGTTCTATCGAGAAGTGCCCGATATCGAGATGTGCCTGGGACAAACGGCGCATTCGATACACATGTGCCATATGGAACCGCACAACAGCTGATTTTGCAATCGGCTGTTGTGACAGTGAGACGGCGCCTGTGCGCAATAACCGTCAGAAGACATTTTTGTGTCAGATTGTGCCTCGCGTTGCTGAGGCATGTTCATATCAGAGAGGGGTGGATTTGTACATGATGGGGGCAGATTTTTAAATGATGGCTAGTGCTGCAAAACAAATCTTTTTCTGCTTAAAAAATCCACCCCCATCATGTACAAATCTGTCCCTCACCGACATGAACACACCCCGGCAGCCCGAGGCACAATCTGACACTAAGATTTCTTCCATTGGCTATTGTGCGCAGGGGCCGTCTCGCTCTCACAACAGCTGATCATAAAATCAGCTGTTGTGCTGTTCTTTATGGTGCATGCTCTGTTCGGTCCGTGTACTTCTCGACAGCGGGCACTATCCGAGAGAACACTGGACGATCCTAGCAACCAATCACCAGCCTGTTAATGCGAACAGTTAACTTCAGTAGTTCCAGCCCCCATCCAGCCCTGTGATGCCAATCTCTGATGCTCTGCTCATTGTACACCTGTGTAAGGTAGGAGAGTGCCTACACAGTGTGTGTTTGTGGGGTGGGGGTGCAGGGGATGGGACAGAAGACAATACCGTGGAGGGTGTAGGGGACAGAGGACACTTTAGTAAGGTGGGGGTGCAGAGGACAGAATACACTATGGTGGGGTGTGCAGAGGACACTACAGTGGGGGGTGCAGTGCTGAGTACAGGTGAGGCTGCTTTGCTGGGCACTGGTGAGGCTGCATAGATGGGCACAGCTGGGCCCTGCAATCTTTATTTAGTGCACTCCTGAGCCTTGGGGCTCTCTGGGGACCCTGATGTAAGGGGTAGGCTCTCTGGGGACCCTGATGTAAGGAAGGGGCTTTCTGGGGACCCCGATGTGAGTAGGGAGGCTCTCTAGGGACCCTGATATAAGGGGAGGCTCTCTGGGGACCTTGATGTAATGAGGGGGGCTCTCTGGGGACCCTGATGTAAGTGGAAATCCGCACTTAGCTATATAACAATGTGTATGTGTATGTGTGTGTGTGTGTGTGTATGTATGTATGTATGTATGTATATATATGTGTATATATATATATATATATATATATATATATATATATATTGTAATGGACGCCGTGGCTGGGTCCTGGAAGGACACTATATTTCCCCTCTGTTTGGGTTGTGCTCTCTTTAAGGGAATAAAATTGATTAACCCACCTGTTAAGGCAGTGTCTTTAAAAAGCAAGACAGGAAGTTGTAGGGGTGTGGTGGAGGAGTGTGAGCAGCTTGATGCTGGCTGAAGAGTGGTTTGCCCTGTGGGAGACTGTAGTCCGTGTAAGGAACTGGGAAAGGCTGACAACCTTGAGAGTCAGGAAGACTAAGGAAGTCGGTGAGTCCAGGGGGCTGGAAAGAGTTGACAAATCTGTTGGGAGCAAGCAGAGGAACTGTTGACAATTGAGAGCCAGGTGGCTTGGTATGTTCATTTGTGTGCTGAATGAATTTAAACCCCTGCGTGGGATTACTGGATGAACTAAATATTTTGTTTTCTTATAATAAACGTGGGCTACCAGGCCCTTAACCATAAAACGCCTGCCTGATGTAGACTAAAACGCGCATCTACCAATTGAGCTTAATCGCCCCAATATTACAATATATATATATATATATATATATATATATATATATATATATATATATATATATATATATATATATATATATATATATATATATATATATATATATATATATAACAAAATAATACATACACACACACACATGTATATTATATACATGTGTATGCCCACCAAGCTTTTGACTTTCTTTATTTCGTTACTATAGGCTCTAGCCCCAGATCTTTTGTAGACCTAGCAATGCCCCTGCAGAAGGGCATTATTGCTGGAGACAGATGCTTTGAATTGTCAGAGGAGTACACAAGAATGGGCCAGGGTGATAGGAGTAGGAGCATAATTATACTAGAAAATGTGATGAAAGTAGAAGGGAAAGGTGGGGGAACACACTGACATAAGGAGGTGCAGGCTGACATAAGAGTAAATTAACAGGAAGAAAATGCTGTGATTGGCAGGTGAACATTTCTTATCTGTCAGTGAGCAACTCAGCACTGGGTTAATTTTCCCACAATGTGCAATGTGGTAGTGTGGTACCCCACCAGTGTATGTACCCAGAATTCTCAACCCAGACTGGTCTAGGGGCTCCAGGGAGCTTGTAACGTTAGGAGGAAACTGACTTTTCAGTTTCCTCATTATTTACTGAAGTCCACTTTGGGACCTGGAGCCCGGGCATTTATTAGAGATCGGGGTGGGATGAAATCCAGAGTCCTGGATCCAGGTTTTGGGACTCACCGGCACACTGATTGTTCAGAGGTGTGTGGGCCTGATAGCAGAGTCAGGACCATGATTCTGAGCTCCACCCTCCCAAGGAGTCCAGGCTTGCAAGGGACAACCCAGCGAGTGCAGGTGTGCACTGAAATAGCAAGAGAGTGTAGGCTTCACAGTGAAAGCCAGAGACTCAAGTCTGAGGGTCAAAGCAGTGAGGGGCTGCTATCTATATGGACAGTGTTGGCAAGGCAATAGTCTGTAGGAGACAGACGAGAGCCTGAAGTGGAAGGCATGAGCAGCACTGCTGTATGTATAAGCCAGGAGGCTAAATTTATCATTATTTTGCATGGACGGTGAAAACCCCTGCGAGGGAAAAACTTTGATTTGGTTTTTGAACTTTTCTTAATAAATGTGGGCCAACAAGCCCTGAAATTGAATTTCTGGTGTGGATTGGTCTCACTAGCGGGTGCTACACTTGAGTTAAAACAACCCCCAATATTACAGCAAGTAATGCCGCGTACACACGACTGGACTTTCCGGCAGACTAGGTCCGAAGGGATTAGTCCGTCGGACAATCCAATCGTGTGTGGACTAGTCCGATTGTTTTTTCAAACAATAAATGCGACGGACCTAGAAATAGAACATATTTCAAATCTATCCAATGGACTCAATGCTGACGGACTAAAATCGGGAAAACTGTTCGTCTGTGTGCTGGTCTGACAGACCAAATACAACGCAAGGGAAGCTTTGGCTACTGGCTCTTTAACTTCCTTGTTTAATCCCGTTTATGTCATCATGTTCAAAACTAACGGACTTTGGAACAGACTTAGTCCGTTCATGTGTGGCTAAGTCCGTTCGTTCAGAAAGTCCGTCGGACCTCTGCCGAAAGTCCGTCTGGAAGACCATCAGACCTAGTCTGCCTGAAAGTCTGGTGGTGTGTACGCGCCATAACAATTTTGCTAAGCTGCATGCCCTGCCTGTGTACCATCATGCCTTGACAAAGGTCCTGTCTGACCTTAAAAATGATGTTGGTGATTGTCATTATGTAATTTGAGCTGTACTTTATATTACAGCGTTTGCTTTTTTCCTTCCTATGTTGTACGTAGCGAGAGAGAGATTGGATAGAGTGAAAGGGATTTATATAGTAAAACAAAACTGGAGGGGCAGGATTAGGATTTGGGCATGAAGTTTGATACTTATATTGACATACAGAGATTTAAACATTTTCTGAGAAAGCTAAATGTAAAAAAAGCATTATGCAGAAAAATGTAATAATGTGGTTTGTAATATTGAGGATAAGGAAAAATTCAGCAAACCAAATATCATAGGGAACAACCCCTGAGCCAAGAAGCCATCAATCTACCATAAAATAATAAAGAAAAAATTATAAAAAAGATAAACTAGAACAAATGTGTTTATTCTAGAACAAAAGGTCAGTTCACCATGCATGTAAGCTGCAGTTTAGGTTGGATATAAAAAGCGTATATAAATATAGTAGTGTAGTTAAAATCCCAGTATTTGCTGAAATATTATACAGGGAAAATTCTACATAAAAAAAAAAAGTATGAATTTACACACAAAAAAACCCTTTCTAAAAGGAGATGTAAAAAACACACAACACTCTCAGCGCAGGAAACATGCATGATAAACTCACATTACAAAATGAAAAATCTTTTTCCTTTTTCTGAACCAGCGTCTCACCTTGTCCAACGTACTTTGTGTGTGGCTGAATCCTGGCTATGCAGCAGAAAACTGTTGCATTGAAGGAGTATTTAAACCAGGATGGGTCAATAATAATCAATTAATTAATTTGAGTAAGCTGAGACAAAGTGAAGACGCTAGGCGATGTGTGATACTGTTATGCTGATCAGCTGGATGTAAGGGGCATATGTAGAAGGCACTGACTCTGCATAGTGGGCGTGCTCTCTTGGCCATTGCGGTGACCGGCGTCGGCGTGCTGACGTCAGACGACGAAAGGGCCGCCAGCACAACAAAAGGGCAAACAAGTACTAGCAAGATGGTATAGTCGAACCGCGCATGCGCCACACATGGGAGGTCCCAATCGCCACATGCGATACAGCCCAGCTAGATGGAATGTAAAGGCTGGCTGAGTGGAGAATTGACACGAAGGGAAATTTTGGGCACATCCTAGCAGACGCTCGGTGTATTGCAGCCCTTATAAAAGGAACGCCCAAAGGATGTAATAACATCCTAGGGCTCCTGTGTGCCGGGGGGCCTCGGTGAGCCACAGACAGCAGCAACGAAACCCCCCAAACATAACCAATTAATTCTGATTTCAAGATTTTATACATTCTGGTACTCTCATGTTCATCCCTCACCTATACTACTACCCGTATAATCCCCTTTAGGGCATTTCTTTTCCAATTGCATGTGCAAGTGTAAACACTGCAGGGGAAGTGATGTAATTTCTCTTTGTGGAAGTCTTTTCATTTGAGAGAGAGGAGAGATAACATCTAACCGTGAGTTGCACCAACACTACACTGACATCAGTACACATAGTCACATATTTCACCACCCAATCGCCCCCCCCAGTTAACCGCAGTTTTTATGATCACTGTACTGGTGTCATCAGTGACACTAATCAGTGTTAGGGTACTTAGTGTAGGCCCAGATAGGTCTAGAGTTTGCAACTAATAAAGACCCTGACAGATAGCTTTGACGATGGAGTTGTGGTCCCTGCCAAGGTCAGGCGTACCGGGCCCCATTCTTCTGCTGTCGCTGAGGTGCAAGAACCGCAGGGCTCTCGTATGGAGCAGAGAGCCAATACTAGTGCTGCTCATCCTTCTGGTGAACTGGCAAGCACCAGTGGCCTAGTACATCCTGGTCGTACATCCAGCACTGCAGTATCACTTTGTGATGTGCCAAGTCCCATAAATGCAGTTCAAACTGGTGAAGTGGCTAGTACAAGTAGAGTCCCGCAGCCACTAAGAAGTCAAAGACAGGCCTGTCGAACCCATAGTGCCCTTACTGCTGCAATCCTAATTGGGAGCACACCACTTCTGCAGCACCCGTACTTCCCCCATTCACTGACCAACTCGGAATTCAGGTGGAAACACTTTATTTTACGTCACTTGATTTTTATTTGCTGTTTTTCATGGAAGATCTCTAAAGATCTATTGTGGACCAAGGTAATTTATATGCTGGTTAATTCATTGCGGCTAATCCCCAGCTGACCCTTGCCAGAGATTGGAAACCTATTACAGTTTCCGAATTTAAGACCCTCCTGGGCCTATCCCTCTTCGTGGGCATAACTAAATAGAGTGAGTTGTGGTCATATTGGTTCATAGACCCAATTCACCATATACCCATGTTCTCTGCCTCTATGATCAAAACAGGATACGAGCAGATCTTGCGGTTCATGCACTTCAATGATAATGAACTCTGTCATCCTCGGGGTGACCCTGGATTTGATCGGCTCTACAAAATTTGGCTCCTCGTAAACCACTTCAACCAACAGTTTGCAGCTTTGTTTACTCCCCATCAAGTTGTCTGTATTGATGAGTCTCTGATTAAGTTTTTTGTCCACTTGTCATTCAGACAGTATCTTCCCAGCAAGCGTGCCAGATATGGGGTCAAGATGTATAAGCTCTGTGACAGGGCCACAGGCTATACATATAGTTTTATGGTTTATAAGGGAAGAGATAGTTACATGGAGCCGGAGAGCTGCCCAGACTATATTGGGAGCACTGGTAAGATTGTGTGGGACTTGGTGTCATTCTTACTCGGAAAGGGGTACAACTTATATGTGGACAATTATTACACGAGTGTGCCAATTTTTAGTCACTTGTTTGATCACAAAATTGGCTCATGTGGCACCGTACGATCTAATCACTGGAGCTTACCCCAGCGGCTTGTAGATTCCTGTTTTAGGTTGGGTGAGAGAGCCTGCTTGAATTGTAATAATTTGTTCGCTGTGAAGTGGAGGGATAATAATAATGTTTTCGTTTTCCTTCACGCAGACACAACGGTCCAAATTCCTATGGCGACTGGTGTTGTGGAGAAACTCCTTTGTGTCCACAAATATAACCTTAATATGGGAGGGGTGGACCTCAACGACCAGCTGGAGGCACCATACCTAATTGCTTGTAAGGCCAATGTGTCTGTATACTTATTCAATTGGCTCAGCTGAATGCTTATGTGCTATACAAAGCTTCAGGACTAACTGGATCCTTCCTTAAATTCCAGGAATAGATCATCACAGCCCTTCTGTTTCTGGTGCTGTGGCTCAACTTCCCAATCCAAATGCAGTGAGCTGGCTGCATGAGAGGGATTTTCATGTCCTTTCTGGTACCCCTACCCAAAGAAACCCCCAAAGATAATGTTTTGTCTGTAGAAAGAGCGGATATAGACATGACACCCGCTTTTATTGTCCCTCCTGTCCTGACCAACCTGGTCTTTGCACTGGTGACTGTTTTGAAAAGCTATCACACACTAGTGGACTATTGGCACAGGGTACAGCATTGCACAGTCCTAGGCATATTAACAACACACAAAAATAAATAAAAAAAAGGCAAAAATAGTGGTTTTTATTTTTCTTCTCTCTATTGTTCTCTATCTTACGTTCTGTCTCTATTCTCTCTCTTTTGTTACTGTATTTTAAAACTGTAATTTTTTTTTTTACTATGTTTTATTGTACTTGCTTTGCAGGTATGGTAAGCCTTACTGTTATCGTTAACCATAATTTGCTTAGGAAGTACACCATTCAGCTGCAGCACGGATTTATTTATTCTGACAGCAACAGCATTTGCTCCCATGATACTTAAAGCTGTGACTCCAGCACTGTAGGAGGTGATTTCACCACCACAGTTAAAAAAAAAAAAAAAAAAAAGAGCATATATGCCGAAGCATGGGGGCAGGGGTGAAGGAGCGATTTGCTCCTAACATTAGGGGCGGATTGCCCCCATGCTTCAGTATATATTTTTTTAGCCACTGATTGCGTTAAAAAATGTATTTTGACTATGTTTTATTGTATTTGCTTTGCAGATATTGTAAGTCTAAGGCCGCGTACACACGGGCGGATTGTCTGCCCAACTAAGTTCGTCAGACAATCCGACAGACAGTCCGTTTAACTTTTGAATGAACGGACTTGACCACACACGATGAGCAGACAGTCCGCCGAAAGCTTGCGCGATGACGTGTACGGCACGTACGACGGGACTAGAAATTCGACGTCCAATACACTGCAATGCAACCTTCAGCGTGTAAATCCTTTCTGAGCATGCGCCATACTTAGTCCGTCCAACTTGCCTACACACAAGCGAACTGTCCGCTGAAACCAAGTTTGGACGGACAAAATTACGGAAATTCCGAAAGACTTAGTCCGTCAGACTGTCCGCTGAAAAAGTCCGCTGAAGCCCACACACGAGCGGATTGTCCGCTGAAACACGGTTCAGCGGACTAAGTTGGGCAGACAATCCGCCCGTGTGTACGCGGCCTAAGCCCTTGTACACACGGTCGGAGAATCCGTCGGAATGTGTCCTATCGGACCGTATCATCGGATAATCCGACTGTGTGTGGTATGCATCGGACTGATTCCGTCCGAATATCCGTCGGGCCCAATTTTCCAACATGTTGGAAATATTTCCCGACCAACTGGGCCGATCGGATATACTCCGATCATGTGTAGAGAATTTTGATCGGACCAAGTGCCACGCATGCTCAGATCAAATTCCTACATCAAAGCTATTGGCTACTAGCCTGAATGTAGTCCCATCGTAACGAAATTACGTCATCACGTTCTGAAAGATCTGATTTTTCGCCAACTTTGTCTGACCGTGTGTATGCAACAGTTTCGGACAAGATCCGACGGGCAAAATCCGACGGATTTGGTTGTGGAAATCTCCGACCGTGTGTACAGGGGTTTAGCCTTTGTACACACGGTCGGACATTTCGACCACAAAATCCATCGGATAAATTCCGACGGATTTAGTCCGGAAGTGGTGTTGCATACACATGGTCGGACAAAGTTGTCCGGTCGACAAGAACGCGGTGACGTTAACCGTGTACGACAGGACTAGAAAAGGGAAGTTCAGCACCACGCGCGGCACCCTTTGGGCTCCTTCTGCTGATCTCGTGTTTATCGCGTGTTAGTAGAAGTTTGGTAAGAGACTATTCGTGCTTTTCAGATTTGTGCTTCAGATCGTTACTGCTCTTCAGTTTGTGCTTGTCGGTGCGTATCTGATTATCAGTGCGTGTAGTTATTTTGCATTTGTTGGTCATTGCGGACTGTATCTTGGTATATAGTATGCTTTGATTTACAGTCCTTATTGTCCGCTCGTTTCTGGTTTTCAGTTCGTTCTTGCTGTTTATCGGTGCTTTCTGATGTCCATTCTGACCAGCTGACCGTTTTAAGCCATGTTTCGTGTATGTACTCATCGTAGAGTTCATGTTGTGCAGGGGCTTGGTGTTGGGCTTTTAGCTTTGACACAAGCCCAGTCCATGAACAGGGCGAGGAGGAATTCGTGGACCAAGAATTGGTTGCTCCAGGGTGACCAGTTCATCCGGGAGAATCCGGGAGAATAGAATAGAAGGTTATATTTGGCTTTTTTTTGGCCTTTTTCTACAACAGTGGAAACCCAATTTCAGAGCGATATGAGGTGACAGTCTCTTATTCAGATAATCTTATTATGTTGTGGGTCTGCTACACACAGACCTTGTTTTTGTTGTTAAAGCGGGAGTTCCGCATTTTTTATTTTTTTTTAAAGCCAGCAGCTACAAATACTGCAGCTGCTGACTTTTAAAATAAGGACACTTTCCCGCCCAGCGCGCCCGCGATGTCGGCACCCGAAGTCGATCTCTCAATCGTCTCTTGGGTGCTGCCGCCGCCATCTTGGGTATGGGAATCAGGAAATGGAGCCTTGCGGCTTCATTTCCTGGTTCCCTACTGCGCATGTGCAATAAGGATGGTCCCTGCTGTCTCTGGGATCCGTGTGTTTCCCAGCAGGCAGCAGGGGACCTGCGGAAAGGGGCGCAGATTCTGCGGAAAGGGGCGTAGATTCTGCAGATATCTATGCCGGAAGTGGGTGCAGATACCTGTACTGTACAGGTACCTGCACCCCCTCCCCCCTGAAAGGTGCCAATTGTGGCGGGTGGGGGGGAGGGTTCCAATGAGCGTAAGCTCCACTTTAGGGTGGAGCTCCGCTTAAATGTATGTAGTGCATTACTGACAAAAACATTGCTAATTTTCAGCACCATGGCAGAAATATGTGGGGTCATGAAAATAGCGTGATGGGGAAATTTAAACATCACTGTTGGTGTTATTTACTAAAGGCAAATGCACTACAAGTGCACTGCAAAAGTGCACCTGAAACTGCACTTGGAGTGCAAAGTGGATTTGCCTTTAATAAATAACACCCATTGTCACAGAAAACAACAACTTTACTACAAATACCGCTTTTGAAAAAGGAAGCCACACATTGTTGATAATTTAACTTTTTACTCAAAGCACATTCATATGTGCGTTTAGAAAAGGGTTTTACAACAAACCAACATTTGGTGTATATAAAACATTATTTTTGGTAACATTTATCTAGCGTTTTTATGTAAACAGGCATGTATCAAAGCATAACATACAGTACACAGGAACTTACAATGTTCAACTTTGAAAAGTGAAGACAATATCAGACATGAGTATATACAAACTGTGCTGATATTGCCTTCATCAGATGGGGTGTCACCCCTCGAAAAGCCAAATTTGGAAGATGCACACAAATTGTGAATCAAAAAGTGGCCATTTTCCTCCTGATCCCATGCCTAATGTCAACATGTGCTATCTCCCATCATCGGGTATCAATGTACGTGTTTTGGGGTTGCAAATTCTTCATCTCAGCCACTTTAGTAGTAAGGAAGGAGTTGCACCCACAAAACATATTCATTGATCCCCCATGATGGGAGATAGTACATTTTGACACACTGTGTGCATCCTCCAAATTTGGCTTTTCGAAAAATATAAAAGTGTTTTAGAAAAATTAAAATGGATGCTAGCTAGTTTTGGGTGTTTCAGACTCTTCATTTTTTGCTGAACATCATTGATGTTTTTCTGGATATTCTCTAAATCGCTAATGCACCCCATTATCTCCCCAATGAGGATCTGGGCACTTTCACTGGTAAAATGCGATTCTTTTTCCACAACATCCACATCACCTAAAAATAAAACAAAAACACTGTGTATTATAAATATGCAGGCATACATTGATTAGCTTACCAGAAGCTGTGGTCTCAGACAGGGGCGTAACTATAGGGGGTGCAGCAGTCGCAACCGCAACCGGGCCCTGTGATGCAGGGGGCCCATGCAGCCCCCTCTACATATGGCCGGCAGCAGCATAGGCAGCTAGGGGTACCAGTGCACCATGCACACGGGTGGCTGGAGGTGGAGGGTGACTAGCAGAGCTCCATGCTCGACTATCGCACTGGCTGCTCTTTAGTTGTGCATTCCCCGCATGACCTCTGTCCTCGGCTGGCTCCTCAGAGTACCCCTCTCCAGCTCCATGCATTGCCGCTCAGTTCAATGTCTGTTCTCCCGGGTAAACAAACTTTAAGCACACAGATGCAGTGCAGCCCTATGAGAGCCGGCTCGCGGAGGATACTGCAGGCTTGTCTGCCAGCCCTCCTCCTCCCCCATCATACACAGATGATGAAAGGTCTTTCTGGGAGATATGCTGCTCGCCCGTCCAGCACACTGGATGGAGCCCAGGCCAACATGGATGAGTGAGCGGCCTACAGCTTGGTCATGGTGAGTGAGAGGACCCCATCCCCCACACACCATTACATACCCCCTCCATCTCCCCCTGGAGACAGGGACCCCTTCTCACGTGGGGACAAGGACCCCCACCTCCCCTGGGGACAGGGACTCCTTCTCACCTGCGGGCAGTAACTTCATCTGTCCTGGAGAAAAGGACCTCATCTCTTCTGGGGACGGGGACCCCATCCTGCCTAGGGACAGTCCCCCAATGGGGCACCTAAAAATAAAAAAAAATAATAATAAAAAAAAATATTGATGCCAGTGGTGGAACTACAGGGCTCACAAAGGTCATACCTGTGACCACGCCCTGGAGTTCCACCGCTGGACTCGGAGGGAAGGGCACTGGCTGGGGTTCAGGGGGGCCATTCATGGTTCCTTGCATCGGGGCCCTGAAGGTTCTAGTTACGCCACTGGTCTCAGACACTCACCTGTTGTGGTGCCAATTTCACCAATCTCTACAATCTCTCCCTCCTCCTCCTCTGCTTCTGGTGTTGGTATTTCCATATCTTTGGGAGGTGTGGGGTCCCTGGTGTCCTCAGACATCCCAAGTCTTCTCTCCCCTATGAGAATGTAAAAAAGGAATACTTAGCACACAGATATTTGAGGGCAGAAATAGGAATATGAAACATTGCTTGGAAGTGTCGTGCAATTGTGTTTTTTGGCGTTCAAAGCTGAAAACATTATTTTTTACACTTTCTAAAGCTGGAATACTTAGCGTATTTATCGGTATATAACACGCACCCCATGTTTAGGAGGGAATTTAAAAGAAAAAAACTTTTAGGAGGGAAGTTTAAGGAAAAAAACTTACATTGAAATGCCCATCAATGCAGCCTTATCAGTGTCATTTGCAGCCTTGCATTGCAGCCTTGCATTGCAGCCTTGCATTGCAGCCTTGCATTGCAGCCTTGCATTGCAGCCTTGCATTGCAGCCTTCCATTGCAGCCTTCCATTGCAGCCTTCCATTGCAGCCTTCCATTGCAGCCTTCCATTGCAGCCGTGTTAGTCGATTGCAGCCGTGTTAGTCGATTGCAGCCGTGTTAGTCGATTGCAGCCGTGTTAGTCGATTGCAGCCGTGTTAGTCGATTGCAGCCGTGTTAGTCGATTGCAGCCGTGTTAGTCGATTGCAGCCGTGTTAGTCGATTGCAGCCGTGTTAGTCGATTGCAGCCGTGTTAGTCGATTGCAGCCTTGTTAGTCGATTGCAGCCTTGTTAGTCGATTGCAGTCTTGTCAGTCGATTGCAGTCTTGTCAGTCGATTGCAGTCTTGTCAGTCATTTGCAGGCTTGTCAGTGTCATTTTAAAAATGGCGCCGCCAAGATACAGAGCTGATGTCCTGTGTATCTTGGCGGCGCTCATTCTCGGCCGCTCTCAGCGGCTTTCGGGTGTTCTCAGCGATTTTCAGCCCTTCTCGCCCATTTCAGGTGTATTTTCGGCCATACTCGGGTGTTCTCAGCTATTTTCGGCTCTTCTCGCCTATTTTCGTCCGTTCTCGGCGGCAATCTGTAAGCTGCCGAGAACAGCCGAATACGGCCGAAAATAGCCGAGAACGGGCAAATATACCTGAAAATCCCTGAAAGCCGCTGAGAGCGGCACAAAAGGTTAGGAAAGGAGGGGGATCGGCGTATAACACGCACCCCCGATTTCCCCCTGATTTTAGGAGGAAAAAAGTGTGTGTTATACCCCGATAAATGCCCGTTTTGTGAACAAATGTAGTCAAGTGCAACTTGGCAAAACATTGTCCAACATCTCTCCAAAAGACATATTTGAGGCCTTAAATATTCTCCTCCGGGATCGAGTTGTTTCAGGCTCCGGGCTTTCCTCGTCCCCCTCCTCATTAGTGGAATTCTGATCATGCCCCTGCTGTGTCCGCCATGTGCTCTCCCCACTGTGCCAAAAGAGAAGGGGCGGGAATAGACTAGAAAGAACGCTGGGGCGGGCAGAGTTTCACGCATGCACACTTTATATAAAACGCAACACGCGTGTGTCATACCTACGATCTGTGAGCAGAGGGAGAAGCTGACACGCCGCTCATTCAAACGAAGGTGCAATTTTAACTTGGTACATCACTACCCTATACTGCTTCTAGATTGAGGCCTATATTGGGACAAGATTAGGAGAGTTTAGCCTGACATTAGGGTTTGTCTTGTGTTGTGTCTTGCAGATAATATGGATGGGTTTAATGACCACAGCTTTCTTCCCCTGTTCATCGACAAGTACAGGGAGCTGCCCTGTCTGTGGCAAGCTACACATCCCCACTACAGCAACAAATTAAAGAAGCAGGTAGCGATGGAGAAACTGCTGGAGTTTGTGAAGCCGGTGGTCCCCAGTGCAGACATCACCTATTTAAAAAATAAGGAGGGGCAACACCTCATGTGTGAGGAGCTCATTATCCACACACTCAATAAGGGGTTGTTGGGCCAAATCACACAAACAACACACTTGTGTGATTTGGACCATGCTCCTCCTCCTCCCCCTCCTTCTGCCACACCTCCACAGCCACAGCCTGGAAGGAAGCGTGGAAGGAAGACCAGAGAGTGATGATCTGGGTTCAGTCTGGTCTGACAGAAGATGCAGCCTTGTATGACCACAGCCTGGGGACATAGATGTCATCTGCTGCTGTTCCAGATTTCTGTTCTCCCTCAGATATGTACTCCTCAGGCCACCAAATTTTGCGTTTAAATACTTGATGTGTGCCCTGGGGACCAAGGGCTTCGCTAATCTCCCCAGTTTCTCCAGCGCTGCCGCCCTCTTTATTTGTTTCTGACACCTAAATAAAGGTTTTTTTTGGTTCAAGAAATACTTGCCTACTTCGAAAAGGACAGTTTATTTGTGAGTAGGCAGGTACATTTCAAAAATACAAAGTCAAATTAATAACAAGGGGCACCAACACCAAACAACCTCCTAGAGATTAAAAAGAAAATAATAAAATAAAAAGATAATAATGGTGTTGTGGTAAGTTGGCACACAAAACACACCAAAAAAATTACAAATATGAGCAAACTGTCAAAAAAGGAGATCTTGATTAAAAAAAACAACCACAAAATTTAGATGTGACAAATTAAAATATTGTATTCATGAAATGAGGAAAAAGAATAAAAAAATACATTTGGGAGAAGTGTGTGTGAATATGAGCAGCAAAACAACTTCATTCTTGTAGCATTATAAATAAAAAGAGAATGCGCTGCATTAAAGGATTTTTAACATTGCAGCGTGACGAATGTGCTATATCGATTACAAAGGGTAGTTTTACCTAACCGAGGGCTCAGAATTTATTCTGAGCATGCGTGGCACTTTGTCTGTCGGACTAGTTTACACATGATTGGAACTGACACGCATCGGATCATATTGTCGGAAAATTTTATATCCAGCTCTCAAACTTTGTCGGTCGGATATTCTGATGGAAACAGTCCGATGGAGCCCACACATGGTTGGATTATCGGACAACGCGGTCCGATCGGATATTTTCTGTCGGAATATCTGACCGTGTGTACAACGGCTTACTGTTATACTGTAATTATACCTTATTTTATTGTTAACCATTATCATCATCACTTCCATTGACTCCAGTGCTGTAGGAAGTGATTTCACCACCACAGTTAAAAGAAAATGGTGAATGTATGCCCATCATTAGAAGTGGGTGGATGAAGGGCGGTATTCTAATGGTGGGCTTACCCACCGATCAAACACACAGGCTGCATGAAAAAAAGAACATTACAATATATGCCCAACAAGGACCAGCAATGGTATGATATGTTGCTGGACTGTGACTGGTTATACCAGAATGATCATCTTGGTATCATTCTCTTCAGCCAGCGGTCGGCTTTCATGTAAAAGCAATCCTAGTTGCTAATTCCATGGTTATATATATATATATATATATACACACACACATACAGTATCTCACAAAAGTGAGTACACCCCTCACATTTTTGTAAATATTTTATTATATCTTTTCATGTGATAATACTGAAGAAATTACACTTTGCTACAATGTAAAATAGTGAGTGTACAGCTTAACAGTGTAAATTTGCTGTCCCCTCAAAATAACTCAACACACAGCCATTAATGTCGAAACCGCTGGCAGCAAAAGTGAGTACACCCCTAAGTAAAAATGTCCAAATTGGGCACAAATAGCCATTTTCCTTCTTCGGTGTCATGTAACTCATTCGTGTTACAAGGTCTCAGGTCTGAATGGAGAGCAGGTGTGTTAAATTTGGTGTCATTGCTCTCACTCCCTCATACTGGTCAGTGGCATACTGGCAAAGAACTCTCTGAAGATCTGAAAAAAAGAATTGTTGCTCTACATCAGGGGTGTCCAAACTTTTCTCAGAGAGGGCCAGATTTGATGAAGTGAACATGCGAGAGGGCCGACCATTTTGCCTGACATTCTTTGAACCATTAAAATTCGGTCTAAGTGTGTTAGTTCGAGCACTAATACACGGCCCAACAAGAATTCTCTTGCCTTTGTGGCTGTGTGTGGTGAAGAAATTAGCTCAAGGCATGTTATTTGGATATACCATATTTATTGAACGAATAGCACGCACCTTCACTTTAAGAGGGAAGTTTCAGGAAAAAAATGTAAAATGTAAAATAAAGAACTGTGAAGCAAAATAAGGGTCAGTGCCCACCTGCGCACCCACCATTGCCAGGAATGCACCCACCACCATTGCCAGAAATGCACCCACCACCATTGCCAGGATTTCACTCACCATTGCCAGGAATGCACCCACCATTGCCAGGAATGCACCCACTTTTTTTTTTTTTTTTTTATTTCTTTTATTCTTAACAATCATTACAGACAGGTAATGTACAACAAACATTTTACATAGCCACATCATGGTGTAGAATAATCCCATGCCATAAACTTGTTAGCATTAAAGTTACTACTCCGAACACCGTATCTTTCAATCTTATTTTACCTGCTCTTTATTTATACATTAAGTGTGTATTTTTCTCCCCCCTCCCTCCCCCCATTCCCCAAACAATATTAAATAGGCTTGTGCAATTCGTTTCGTAACGAATCGAAATTCGGCCGAATTTTGCATCTTTCGGACATTCGGATGCATCCGAATGTCCGAATAAAAGAAAAACAAATTACAACGAATACGAAAGAAATATAGCAAATGAATTCTAATGAATTCGACATGATTCGAAACTATTTCAACATGATTCGACATTATTTCAACTGCATTCGAAATGATTTCAACATGATTCAACATTATTTCAACTGCATTCAAAAATATTTTGTGACCCGACTTTAGGGCCATGTATCTCGGGGTCACTTGATGCTAGACACTTTGGATATGTTGTAGTGCTAGTATTATTGTGTTTGCATACCAAATTTGGGGTTTCTAGCTATAAGTGACCCCGAGATATGTGGCCCCAAAATCGGGTCGCAAAATGTTATTAGTTATTAGAGCAGAGAATTACATTTTGCGACCCGATTTTGGGGCCACGTATCTCAGGGTCACTTATAGCTAGAAACCCCAAATTTGGTATGCAAACACAATAGTACTAGCACTACAACATATCCAAATTTGGAGTTTCTAGCACCAAGTGACCCCGAGATACATGGCCCTAAATTCGGGTCACAAAATATTTTCGAATGCGGTTGAAATAATGTCGAATCATGTTGAAATCATTTCGAATCCGGTAGAAATATTTTCGAATTTGGTTGAAATATTTTCGAATGTGGCCGATTTTTCGAATTCGGTAGAAAACTAAACGAAATCCGAAAACGAATTTAAGGAAGTTAACGAATATAACTAAATAAAATTAATGAATTAACGAATTAAAACGAAACTAAACTAAACAAATTTTTTCCTTTTGCACATGTCTAATATTAAACAGTCAAACTTCTGCACGCATATGCCGGATAATCAGTCAGTTACCACTAAGCTTAGACCCATTTCCATAGGCCCAAGAAATCTTCTATAATATTACTCTTGTTGTGGTCAGGTTCAAAGTTCAGGAATTCCACATGTATCTACCTTCTCAACCCAGTCTCCCCATATTTTAAGAAACTTCCCTGCCCTTCCCCTTGTCTCGTATGTTATTTTGTACACTGGTATATCCTGATTAATCAGTGCTTTCCAGCGGTTTAAGAAGATCATTGCTGATTGTGTCCATTGTAGAAGTATAGACTTCCTAGCATAGTATAATAGAAAGCGAAGGAACTGTTTGCGGTAACTACTAAGTTCCACCTCTTCAAAGATTGAGAGGAGACACCATTTAGGACTACAAATATTGGGCAGGTCAAAAGTGACCGCAACAAAGTGGGTCACTTGGGACCAAAATGGTCTTATTTTCTCACAGTCCCATAGCATATGCAGCAAGTTCCCTACCCCTCTACCACACTTATTTAAGGTTGAACTGGATGGACTTGTGTCTTTTTTTCAACCTGACTAACTATGTAACTTATGACACATTGGGCTAGGTATTTTCCGCATTCGGAAAATTCGCAGTGGAGTGTAATATATCCGGTGAAAAATACGTATCTGTATCATTCTATCCCTGGCGGAGATATTAGTGCTAAAGTATGTATCAAGGAATTCTTCCCAATTATCCTCCGAGAGATCAGGTATATCCCTCGTCCAGTGTTGTTTTAAAATTTGTAATCGAGCATCCCTAGGTTCATTCAGTTCCTTATAGTAAGTGGAGACCAGTTTTACATGTTCTGGGTGCACTAATGCCCCTTCTAATGTAGAGTTCTGAAAAGAAACATTCCTGAGTCCCAGTTGGGAATTAGTGGCATGTTTTAGTTGTAGGTATCTAAATCTCCAGGTCTCAGGTATTCCCAGCTCCTGTCGTAACGTGGGGAATGTTTTAAAAATACCTTCCTCATATAGTTGATGAACATATTTTAAGCCCTTCGCCGCCCATCTACCAGCATCGGGTAAATCATGGAAGTGCAGGAACGAATAATTATACCATATGGGCTGATTGGGTGAGATTGTGGGTTGGGCCTCAGGCACCAGTATCTGACATAGTTTAAAGATTTTGAGAGAGACCTTGATCATCTCTGTGCCTCCCCTTCCTCCAACCCTTCCCCTGAATATGACATTCGACAGAGCTTCATAGGAGGAAAGCAAAGCTGCCTCTGCTGCAGTCGCAGCATTATTCAGTTGTGGGAACAGCCACCAGTGGACATAGACTAGTTATGAGGCATAGTAATACATTCTCAAGCTTGGTAGTGCTAGTCCCCCCTTATTTGTGGTTAATTGCAGGGTAGTCAGCGCTATTTGTGGATTCTTAGGGAACCAAAGAAATGTGGATATTAAGGAATCAATCTCTTGAAAAATCGTTTTGGGCACATAGACCGGGCAGTTTGCTAGAATATATAATAGTTTGGGGAAAAACACCATTTTAAATATATTAGCTCTCCCCATCAATGTTAGAGGTAAGTTGACCCAATTATTCAGTTTAACCTTAAGGGAGTCTATACAGGGGAGAAGGTTATCTGAGATATACTTCGTAATTGGTAATTAGACCGTCACTCCCAAATATTTGAACCTGCAATGGACAGTTCTGCGGTAAGTCAGCAGGAGAGTCCGAATCTATTGGGAACACAATGGACTTAGTCCAATTAATTTTCAGCCCGGAGTATGCACCAAAATCAGTGATTAGCTGGAGCAGCTTGGGGATCGTATAATGATATACACTCTTCTAACGAGCCTATCCACATTCCTTGTAGCTCTGTAGAAACTCTTAGCAACCTAGCAAGGGGCTCCACTGCCAACGCAAATAGAAGGGGTGATAGAGGACATCCCTGCCTGGTGCCTCTATGAATTCTAAAGGGTCTAGAAATGGTACCATTAATCCAAAGACGGGCTATAGGTTGGTCATACAATATCTTAATCCAGGTAATAAGGTTGTTTCCGAATCCAAATTTTTCCATAATGTAGAGGAGATAAGGCCATTCCACAGATTCAAACGCCTTATGGGCGTCCAGGGACACTTTTGCTCTAGGGACTGTTAGTGCATTTGGGGCCTGGAGATTGGTATATAATCTGCGTATGTTACTATAAGTAGATCTCCCCGGGATGAATCCGATCTGATCCGAGTTTATTAGAGTGTTAATTACAGAATTTATTCGGGTGGCTAAAATTTTCGATAGAATTGTCAGATCCGTATTAATTAGGGAAATTGGCCTGTAGGATTCGCAATAAAGAGGGTCCTTGTTGGGCTTGGGGATTAATACAATGAGTGCTTCTTTCATGGATGGGGGTAGAACGCACTGTGTAAAAATGGTGGAGAAAAGTTTACATAGTCTAGGGGCCAGGACTTCCTGATATTCTAAATACCATTCAATGGCAAACCGTCTGGGCCTGGGGTTTTGTGTTTAGCAAAGTTTTTAATAGTTAGCGATATCTCCTCTACAGAGATGGGCGATTCCAGTGACATTTTCTGTTCTAAGGGCAACACAGGGAATTCAATCGTATCAACATATTCATACAGTTCTGGTATGGTATAGTGGGCCTGGGATAGATATAGGTTTGAATAGAAATTCTGGAAGGTCTCCAGTATCTCCTCCCGTGTGTCTCTAAGTGTGTCAGAAGCATCGTAGATGCAAGGGACGAAGATGGGGTCAGGGAGCGGTGCGGCCAAAAACGCCAGCAGTTTTCCGCTCCTATCACCCATTTCAAAAATCCGCTGGCGTTGGTACAGGAGTTTTCGAAAAGTGGCAGTTCATATTCTCTACTGATGCTCTGCAAGGTCTGATAACAGAGAGGGGAAGGATCCCTAACATAGCGATCCTCCGCCTCCTTTAACTTAGAGGCCAACCCTTGTAGTCGCTCCCCATTTGCTCTCGGCAGATCCAGAACTCCTTTCATGTAAGCCCCTCTGGAAACCGCCTTAAAAGCATCCCAAGTGATTAATTCTGGGACCTCTTCCCTGTTTTCCTGCCAGAAGTTAGTCACTGCGTCTTTATAAGTATATGTCACCATGGGCTCCTGCAGCCAATAGGGACTCATCTGCCATATCTGGTCACACACATTTTTTGATACTCTCATAGTCAACTGCAGGGGGGAGTGGTCTGAGACTGCCCTCGGTAGGTAGGAAATCCCCTCCACTCCCTGAAACGCATCCCTGGAGAGGAAAAACATATCCAGCCTGGATAGAGACCTATAGGACGCCGATGCACAAGAGAACTCCCTGTGCTCCGGGTGTTTCCAACGCCATACCTCCCTCAAATCATAGGACGTCGCCAAATCTCTTAACACCGGGGATGATGGTCTATTGCATCGGAGCCTATCCTGATCAGCATTCATGACCTGGTTAAAGTCTCCTCCTATAAGGAGGGGACCTTGTATCATGGGGAGTACCATAGACATACAGTCCATTAGCCTTTGCAGTTCAAAGGGTGGCGGCATATATAAGTTCACTAATGTATATAATACTCCCTGGCATTGTAAAACCACCACAATATAACATCCCTGTGGGTCAGTCTTGACCTCCAATATCTGGACTGGTAAAGATCTTAGTATAAGTATAGAGACACCTCTAGAGTAACTAGAATAAATCGCATGAAAGGCATGTGCAATGTAACGCTTCTTTAGGGCCATGACCCGGGATCCCACCAGGTGAGTTTCTTGGAGCATAAATATTTGCGCTTTAGTACGTTTTAGGTCAAAGACGAGAGATCTCTTAATCTTTGAATTTAGGCCTCTAACATTCCAGGTGATACAATTAAAACTCATTGGTGGGATGCAGAGCCCATGTAACAGGAAAGGGGAGGGAGGTCATCCCAGCAAAAACCAGGTCTCCCCGCCCCTTTGGTTATTAATATACCTTGGATAATTCTTAAAGGAACTAAGTACTGACCACATCTATTACACAATTTTACCCTCTTCGTGCAGTGTCTGTGCAATAAAAATATAAAAAAAAACCCAAGTAAAAAAAAACCCAAGTTCAAACACCCAAATTCCCCCCTCCCCCTCCCTGCTCATTGCCTCCAACTGTAATGAGCTTCATCCCAGTAACCAAAAAAGAAAAACAGATTAGACTAGGGAGTGACCAGACGTATCTCCCAGTTGCCGTTAGTGTTATAACCTTGTCAGTTCAGTCAATGGGAATCTTGGTTTTCCCCCGGCAAGTCATAGTAAGCGATAAAGGCACCTAATAAGGTTACAAAGTTAACATGTGCGCATCCTTTGCTGGGTTATGGGCACCAGACATTGGTCCACCAGGTAAATGTGTAAGTATAAAACAGGCGGCAGAACTCACCACCAAATCTAACTCCTGGCTAGGACATCAGAGATATGTCTTACAGGTTGTATACCTTATCCCATAATCAGCAGAACATTCTGTAATGTCAAACGTAGGTAATTCCGTCGTTGTCCGCGCAGCACCCTAGAGAGATAGGTTTATTGCAGCCCATCTAACCATTCCGAGGCTTCTGTGGGTGAAAGAAAAAATTGTACCTTGCCTTCATTAACCACCCTCAGTTTAGCATTACACATCATGCTGTACAGAAGCTGTTTATCTCTCAGATGTTTCTTCACATTGATGAAAGCTGCTCTTTGTTTCTGAGTGGTGGCAGAAAAGTCAGGGAAAATTGAGATTTTCTTTCCATTGTATTGAATGTCCTGTAGATTCCGAGCAGTGCGTATGATGCATTCTTTATCTCGAAAGTGGAGCAGTTTCGCTAGGATAGGGCGTGGGGGAGCTCCAGGGGGCATAGGGCGCATAGGTACCCTATGAGCCCGTTCAATCGTGAACAAGCGTGATAGAGACTCCCACCCCAGCAAATTTCTCAGCCATTGCTCCAGGAATGGCTCTGTGTCCCTGCCTTCCTCACCTTCCGGAAAACCCACAAATTGCAGGTTGTTTGTGCGCATGCGGTCTTCCAGGTCTCCCAATTTTGTGGCATTCTCTTTAAGTTCCTGTTGTTGTGTATGGATAGTAGCAGACATAGGCTGTATACTGTCCTCCATATCACTGATTCGTTGTTCTGCATTGGAGATCCTAGAGCGGATCTTCTGCATGTCATGTTTAACAATAGATAAATCCAGTCTGACTGATTCAATCTGCGTTGTTAATGTAGTCTGGCATTGATGTATAGCCTCCATCACATGTTTTAAAGTGAGCTCTTCCTCTCCCTCCATCGTCCCCTCAGCCTCCACCTCCTGGCCCGCATTCCGTGGTAACTCACCAGGGTCACTATCTTTCTCCCAGGCACCTTCCTCCTCCCAGGGCTCTGTGTCCTCCGCCGCCTGTGGCATCACCGGCAGTGGGGTGTGTTGACTGTGCGGAGAATCCGCAAAGTGTTCTTTAATAGTGGTCGGTGGTTTAGCCTTAGCGGCGGTGCCCGAGGATGTCTGTGTGCAGACCTGAGAGCCGGACTCACCTCTCGCGTGCAGCTTGTTTTTCGGCAGCTTGCCACTAGAGGAGGACGCGCCGGCACCATCTTTGGCCTTGCTCCCGGCCTGTGATGCTGCCCGCTCCGAGGCGTTTTTATGGCTTGCCGGGCCGTTCCGACCCATTCTGACAGGTCCTGGTGGTGGCGGGGGCTGTACCAGAGGTGTCTGCGAAGACAAAGACAGAATTGGTGCGGTCGGATGCTATTAAGGATACTTTGGTGCCGGAGGAGCTCTCAAGACACGCTGTCTACATATCCATCGCTGGCCACGCCCCATAATGCACCCACCTTTTGCTAGGAATGCAGCCACCATTAGCCAGGAATGCACTCACCATTGCTAGGATTTCACTCACTATTGCCAGGAATGCACTCACCATTAGCCAGGAATTCACCCACAATAAGCCAGACATGCAGCCACCATTGCCAGGAATGCAGCCACCATTGCCAGGAATGCAGCCACCATTGCCAGGAATGCACCCACCATTGCCAGGAATGCACCCACCATTAGCCAGGAATGCACCCACCATTAGCCAGGAATGCATCCACCATTGCCAGGATTTCACTCACTATTGCCTGGAATGCACCCACCATTAGCCAGAAATGCATTCACCATTACCATCCATGCAGCCTTGGAGGGGACATAGAGGGAGCAGGACAAGCGCCAAAGAACAGGAGAATCTCCTGTTTACACAACAGCCTCTTTAAGAGAAAGTCCCACCTCCTTTGATGGACAGAACAGTTGTCCAATGGCGGGGGCTGGACTTCCTATTACAGAGCCTGCCATGTAAACAGGAAATACTCCTGTGTGCACGGCACTCGTCCCGCCTCCTATCTCCGAGGCACCCACCTTTGCTAGGAATGCAGCCACCATTAGCCAGGAATGCACCCACCATTGCTAGGATTTCACTCACTATTGCCAGGAATGCACTCACCATTAGCCAGGAATTCACCCACGATTAGCCAGAAATGCAGCCACCATTGCCAGGAATGCACCCACCATTGCCAGGATTTCACTCACTATTGCCTGGAATGCACTCACCATTGCCATCCATGCAGCCTTGGAGGGGACATATAGGGGGCAGGACGAGCGCCAAAGAACAGGAGAATCTCCTGTTTACACAGCAGCCTCTTTAAGAGAAAATCCCACCTCCTTTGATGGACAGAACAGTCGTCCAATGGCGGAGACGGGACTTACTATTACAGAGCCTGCCGTGTAAACAGGAAATACTCCTGTGTGCACGGCACTCGTCCCGCCTCCTATCTCCGAGGCAGCCAGACTGAGCCAATATATCTTTTGTGGCCCTGACGCTGGGAGATATCTGTTTAGATAACCAGGCGGGCTGCTCAAAACCAGACCGTGAGCCGTGATTGGCCCACGGGCCGGACTTTGGACATGCCTGCTCTACATAAAGATGGCCTAGACTATAAGAAGATTGCCAAGACCCTGAAACTGAGCTGCAGCACAGTGGCCAAGACCATACAGTGGTTTAACAGGACAGGTTCCACTCAGGACAGGCCTCGCCATGGTCGACCAAAGAAGTTGAGTGCACGTGCTCAGCGTCATATGCAGAGGTTGTCTTTGGGAAATAGATGTATGAGTGCTGCCAGCATTCCTGCAGAGGTTGAAGGGGTGGGGGGTCAGCCTGTCAGAGTTCAGACCATACGCCATACAATGCATCAAATTTGTCTGCATGGCTGTCGTCCCAGAAGAAAGCCTCTTCTAAAGATGATGCATAAAGCCCGCAAACAGTTTGCTGAAGACAAGCAGACTAAGGACATGGATTACTGGAACCATGTCCTGTGGTCTCATGAGACCGAGAGAAACTTATTTGGTTCAGATGGTGTCAAGCGTGTGTGGCAGCAACCAGGGGAGTATTACAAAGACAAGTTTTTCTTGCCTACAGTCAAGCATGGTGGTGGGAGTGTCATGGTCTGGGGCTGAATGAGTGCTGCTGGCACTGAGGAGCTACAGTTCATTGAAGGAAAAAATGAATGTCAACATGTACTGTGACATACTGAAGCAGAGCATGATCCCCTCCCTTTGAAGACTGGGCTGCAGGGCAGTATTCCAACACAATAACGATCTCAAACACACATCCGAAATGACCACTGCCTTGCTAAAGAACCTGAGGGTAAAGGCGATGGACCTAAACCCTATCTGTATAGCATCCTCAAATAGAAGGTAGAGGAGAGCAAGGTCTCTAATATCCACCAGCTCCATGATGTCATCATGGAGGAGTGGAAGTGGACTTCAGTGGCAACCTGTGAAGTTCTGGTGAACTCCATGCCCAAGAGGGTTAAGGCAATGCTGGAAAATAATGGTGACCACACAAAATATTGACACTTTGGGCCCAGTTTGGACAGTTTCATTTTATAGGTGTACTTACTTTTGTTGCCACCAGTTTAGACATTAATGGCTGTGTGTTAAGTTATTTTGAGTGGACAGCAAATTGACACTGTTATACAAGCTGCGAACTCACTACTTTACATTGTAGCAAAGTGTAATTTCTTCAGTGTTGTCACATGAAAAGATATAATTAAATATTTACAAAAATGTGAGGGGTGTATTCACTTTTATGAGATACTGTATAATGTGTTGGTGTCAAAGCACATCCCAGTGGCTGGTATACAGGGCTCCATATGGTGAGTAAAAATAATAGTAATTAAAACTGTAGGAATATAAAAAGAACATGGTAGATTGAAATCATGACTGCATCCTAAATAGGCTCAACGCGTTTCATGGTATAAACCACTCTTCAGGGTTGAATACGTCAGATTGTCTAACAAAGACTAATAAATATAATAAGGAACCTCAGAGATAATGTAAATATGTATAATAACATGGAAAGGAAGTATCCTATCCTACAAAACTTACATGGAGCTAATAAGCAAGACGTATGGTATGGTCCAACCAGGGACCCATGGGGTAGCCTGTCCTGGGAGCTGAGGTAAGGGACCCACAGGCAATGCACACGCAAACAAAATATCCCACAAAGTGGATACCTCTATAGGTACTGAGTGATGGCACATAACCCCAGAGTCTGTAAAAAAAATTATAAATAGTGAGAATCTCACATGTGAAATAATACTAATAAAAGTGGAGGTGAGCACCTTGCACCACAAGAGATTTTGGAGAGATATATAAGGTGTAAAGATGTGATCGTAAGTCAGATAATGTGGAGGGAGAGTGGGCTAGGTAGTGAACAGAAGAACAAGAGTGTGCAGGGTAATACAATGGTCCGGATGCTCAATACCCATAAGGGCAGAGATGTGATAAAAAGTATGCTGGATAAGTGCACAAACCACCATAGCATAGCCAGCAAAGATTATCTTATGTTAATGTGTAGATGAATGTTGATAGTATCCACCACGTGATATGCAGCATGCATGAATGTGCAGGTAAGAGACTGTGTCAGTGAGGGGTACTTATGTGCGTGCCCAATGCATGCAGGGCCTGACCAGCGTCACGTTGGTGTGACAATAGAGGAGGGGCAGTCAAAAGTGGGCGGCGGATGCACAAGTGCCGCCAAATTACCTTCCCACGTGAGTAGGCCAAGATGGATTATGCATTAAACTGATCAAATACAGGTCAGAAAGAGGTCAACTGCAGATCAAACACACCTGTCAATTCATTTTGAATGACTTTAGAAGCATTTCAAACTGATGTTGATCAATCCAAGTCCAAAACCTGTCAACACAGGCATTAATACTCTTAATAAGATGATGCAGTCTTAGCTTCATTAACAAACATGGAAAAAGTTTGGGGTTGTTCCACACAGATGGTTGTGTGTGTACTATAATGAGAGCTGCTGCCTCCACTGAGACATCTGCCTAGGTAGGGTCAGTATGAAAAAAATCAGGGGGAAAATAGTGGGCGTGGCGCTCCTCTATAAATGTGGGTGTTTAAAGTGCTTTCTTCCTGTCAGTGTACTCAGTTTAATAAAACAACTACCTCAGCTCCCGGAAGAGGCTACCCCACGGGTCCCTGGTTGGACCATACCATATGTCTTGCTTATTAGCTCCATGTAAGTTTTGTAGGGTTGGATACTTCCTTTCCTTGTTATTATACATACTTAAATTATCTCTGAGGTTTTTCATTATATTTACTGGTCTTTTTTAGACAGGCTGATGCATTTGCCCCTGAAGAGTGGTTTATACCATGAAACCACCGGCATGTGCTTTGACATCAACACGCAATATATTTCTGTGTATGTATATTTAATGTAGTCGTGTTTTGTACATATATGAATTCTACATGTGTATATATTATATACTCCTTGACAATATATATGCCTATACATTTTATGGTCTGTCATATGCTTCATCTAAAGTCCAGTACTTCTACTCTTTGTAACCAATATAGGGATGGAGAGACGTCTTTTATGCCTCATTTAAAGTCCCACCCATTTTTTTTTCAATTAAACATAGGGGCAGGCCTAAGAGATTGAGAAGATAAGCGGATTATGAACAGGGGATGATAAAGATATTGAACACTGAAGCCACAGGCGTACACCAAAAGTTTGAAAAGTTTATCAAGAAACGAAAATATTTATTAATAATAAAGAAGTAAGATATTTGGAGCCAGAAGCACCAGTAAACCATTCATTTATTATGTGCCAAAAATGCATAAAAATAAAAATCAACCCCCAGGGAGCCCTATAATTAGTGTGGAGTGAACTCCCTTGTCGCCAGTTTGAGTGAATACTTGCATGTATTGCTGCCGCCACTAAATCTATCTAAAAAACAGTAAGGAATTGATTTCCATGTTAAAGGTTATCCCATATAGAGAGAATTGTATCTTAGCAAGAATTAATGTCCTAGTAGATGATAGGCTCGGCAATGGCATGCAATGTCAAGCTGCTGCTAACAAAGCAAACAGGGTTTTTTTTGCCTTCCTCTGGATCAACTGTGGGTATAGAATTGGGTATATGGGATTGTATGATATTATTATTATTATTATTTTTTTTTTTTTGTGGTTGAACTTGATGGACATGTGTCTTTTTTTCAACCTGACTAACTATGTAACTATGTAATATTGGCATGCATTAAAAAGGGGATCAACTCCAGAGATAAAATGATAATTCTCCCGCTCTACAAGATTCTGGTCCGGCCGCAACTGGAACATGCTGTCCAGTTCTGGGCACCAGTCCTCAGGAAGGATGTACTGGAAATGGAGCGAGTACAAAGAAGGGCAACTAAGCTAATAAAGGGTCTGGAGGATATTAGTTATGAGGAAAGGTTGCGAGCACTGAACTTATTCTCTCTGGAGAAGAGACGCTTGAGAGGGGATATGATTTCAATATACATATACCATACTGGTGACCCCACAATAGGGATAAAACTTTTTCGCAAAAGGGAGTTTAACAATACTCGTGGCCACTCATTAAAATTAGAAAAAAAGAGGTTTAACCTTAAACTACGTAGAGGTTTCTTTACTGTAAGAGCGGCAAGAATGGGGAATTCCCTTCCACAGGTGGTGGTCTCAGTGAGGGGCATTGCTAGTTTCAAGAAGTTTCAAGCACCTGAACGATCGCAACATATAGGGATATACAATGTAATACTGACATATAATCACACACATAGGTTGGACTTGATAGACTTGTGTCTTTTTTCAACCTCACCTACTATGTAACTATGTAACGTCAATTTGTTATGGACTCATACCAAACAGAAAGATGGACTCATGGCGGTAAAATGGGCATTGGAAGGTAAGTTTTAAAAGAAGCAAAAAAGTAAAGTAATCTCCCCTGTGAGAGTAGTTTTAACTCTTTTTGACTTAATCCAAAAAGGCCATGTTTGGTAATAAAGAAAATCTGCGAAAATAACGGGTGTGGTGCTGCTCTATACTCTATAAATGTGTGTGTTTATAGTGCTAGTGCTTTTGTATCTCTTCCAGGACTTGATTGTTAATAAATTGATCTGTATTGCTACGATAGAGTTTATAAATTACATAATTTGTCACTTTATCAATTGCTCATTTAATCTCATCATTGATAGTTTGCACATATTTACTCACTTTGTTGTTTTATTTTATAAATGTTTTTCTGTTTATACTTACCAAGACACATGGAAAATCATTGAAACCAGGATTTGTTTATTCAATTTGAACTGTCATAGCATATGTTTAAAGTCACCATACATTTAGCACTTGTCACTTTACCTAATGTATTACCTATTCATATAATATGTGGAGTTAGAACACCAGACATTTTAAAATAGTTGTTTTATTAAATTGAGTACTCTGATAGGAAGAGGTGCATTAGTACTTTAAACACCCCCATTTATAGAGGAGCGCCACGCCCACTAGTTTCCCCCTATTTTTTTATACAGACCCTACCTAGGTAGGTATCTCAGAGGAGACAGCAGCTCCCATTATAGTACACATGCAACCGTCTGCGTGGAACACCCCCAAACGTGTTCCATGTTTTGTTAATGAAGCTAACATCATCATATTATTAAGAGTATTAATGTCTGTGTTGACTGGTTTAGGATCAACATCAATTTGAGATACTTCTGTGAGGGGGGGGTGCTCTCTCGTCCCACCCTCTTTTCCTGCAGCCTGCCAGGTTGCGTGCTCAGATAAGGGTCTGGTATGGATTTTGAGGACGACCCCCACTCCATTTTTTTTTGGCACGGGGTTCCCCTTAAAATCCATACCAGACCTGAAGGGCCTGGTATGCTCTTGGAGGGGAACCCATGCCAGTTTTTTTTTTCTATTATAGTTGCCTGGCCTGGGGGCAACTTAAAGTCATGTTGTAAGTCACCCCAAGCCACGCTGTGATTCATACTCAAGTCATGTCCAAGTTGCCTCCCAAAGTTGCGCTGGAAGTAGTGTTGCCCCTGTGTGAATGGACTGTTAATGATACGGCCTGCGCTATTATCAATGGCATATCATTGCGTGCGTCGGCATATTATCTGTAGTGCTTATGCATGCGCCGGTTCACACGCTCAATTAATAATTTATCTGGTGCACAAATTAAGGTATGAACCGGTGCATAGTTTCATAGTTTCATAGTTTGTAAGGTTGAATAAAGACACTAGTCCATCCAGTTCAACCTGAGTGAGTGTCTACCCCTATCCCTGTACATTGCACACCCACATTGGTCCCTACCCTCAAGGATCCCACAATCCAAGGTCCCCATTCATATACTAGGGCCAATTTTGGACAGAAGCCAATTAACCTACCTGCATGTCTTTGGTGCAGCGCATTTATCTTAGTAAATTACCCCCATAGTTTGAGTATTGCATTACATCATATCATGCCATATGGTTATGGGGATTCAGAATCCTAAGCCATGCATGTCACTAAATTAAAGCTAATATTGGGGCAAAATTAAAGAAAAACTTTTTTCACACATCTCTGCAATACATCACTGGTGAATAGGGTTGCCAACTGTCCTTAAATTTACATTCAGTCTGTAAATTTCCATCCATCCCTACAGTCAAGCTAAGTAGGTTCTGCTAAAGGTAAAGAAGAGTGGACCAAAATCCCTCCTGAGATGTGTGCAAACCTGGTAACCAACTAAAAGAGAAATTTTACCTTTGCCTGCCAACAAAGTTTTCTCCACCAAGTACTAATTAATGTTTTGCTTGTGGATCAGATACTTATTTTACTCACTGAACTGCAACTCAATTTATAACATTTGTATCATGTGATTTTTCTGTATTTTTGGTTGATATTTTGTCTCTATCATTTAAAATACACCTATGGTACAAATTATAGAGCCTTCATTTCTTTGTAAGTGGGCAAACTTACAAAATCTGCAGGGATCAAATAATTATTTTCCCCACTGTATGTTAAAGGTGCTTATATTATATTTGAACTGTTTTACACCTAAAATGTTGATTTTGTGTACTTTTTTTAAGTGTCAGTAAAAAATGTGGCTCTGTCATTAAATTTCATGGTTTTTGCAAACCTACTGGACTTAGTTCGGTATATAGATGTTGGATGTCCTGTCAGTAAATTTCACTTCAGGAGGTTGTCAACACTGCTGGTAATGTGAATGGATGTAGCAGCTGAGGGTGTGACTACTCCCTTTGATGTGTGCAAGGCTTGCTGGGGTGGTGAGTAGCCTGAGTGGAGGGGCAGTGGAAGAGAACACAGCAAATAATGGTGAACTACTGCTACAACTCTGCAGCAAGCAGCTACCCAAAAACTAGTATCTAAAGAGCGGGATTTGAGCTGCAGGGAGCCAGTAATCAGGCTGTTGGCGCAAGTGCACTGCTGTTTGTGGGGCACTGGTGGAGGCTGTGTTTCCCTGTAGCACTGTGCTGCTGAGTTGTCATTAAGTATGTGAGCTGTCGGAGCAGTGCTTGGAATATCTTGGAGCAGGCTGGGCTGTTGATGAGGGGAAGGTGAGCTGCATAGTTAACTGGCTGTGTAAATAAATATATACAATCAACTTCAATATCAGTGATGCAAATGAATACCTAGAGAACAAATCAGATGTCCTATGGCACATGTGTCAAACTCAAGGCCTGTGGGATCATGTGCTTCTCTGTGCAGCTGCACCACCCCCTCGTTTCCACCTCCAATGGTCTCAGCATTCAGCAGTCTCCAGCAGCAGACTCCAGTCCTCCTCCAAACCCTGTACTCTCTGCTTCCCAACTTCGCCCCCCAACTTTTTCCAGACACCATCACAAGGTGGGGGGTGTACTGTGATATATGGGAAGGTGGAGGGACTCTAGACATCTGATTTAAGGGGATGGTGTGCTCTAGACATGTGCTTATTATTATGAGAATGATACAATTCTATGGCAGTTGAAAAGAGGGTTGCACACCATTGGTATAATCCACAAGAAACTTTATGGGAGTCTGCTCAGACAGAACACAATGGCAGAATCATGTTCTGTCTGAGCAGTCTCCAATTAAGTTTCTAGTGGATGACACCAGCAGTGTGCGACCCTCCTTTTTAAACTTGCATCATTTGCGACAGAAATGTGCGTGAGCTTCATGCCAGTCTGCACCTGCTCTTGACAGCTTAAGGTTTTTTTGTTACTAAAGCCAGTAATAATTGAATGCAGAGGCAGTTATTTAGTATGATAAAGAGTAGTTACGCTTATATAGTCTTATAGACACAACCAGCCTTTAAAGGGCAACCATAATGCTGATGTAGCTCTGAGATTTGACACCCCTGGCCTATGGGCAAAAATTTTAACTCATTATTGACTGAGTATTACCAACTGCCTATTGAGGGCTGTGGCTTGGTATTATCCAAGATGAGTCACAAAATTACTGTTATGATGGAGAGAGTGTCTTATTTTTCATCTCTTGGGCTATACACTATTTCAACCAGTTTTTGCAGATCGCCAAAGCGTAGAGCATGTGAAGCAAAACTGGTACATAGCAGCAAGGAATTGCTAGATTTTTGATCACAATGTAACATTTCAGTTTTGAGTGAACTGCCGAGTGGTTTTATTGTCCTACTGGACTTAGTTCGGTATATAGGTGTACCACCAATTGCTTTATCGGGAAACAGCGCATGAAACTGGTGAAAGAGGAAGCTGAAACAGGGTTTTTGGTCAGGTGTGTTTACAAGGCTGAGAAGCCAAGAACATAGACCTACCTCACCAAGTTTTCACTTCCCTAATGCCAGATCAATAGCTCCTAAAATAGACGAAACTGCACTTGCAGATTGCCACATGCAGAGTAATCTTGTTTAACAATATTAACTGAAACCTAGCTTCATCTTTTTTTACCAGATACTATAATGCAAAGTACCAGGGTGGACATTTTATTGGTGACAGTAAGGTTGAGGAAAAGTTCTTTTCTCCAGACCTAGAATTTATGTTGGTTAGGTTCATTTTGTTTGCCAAGAGAGTATACTGTGGTGATTATTATTGCAGTATACATTCTACCATATGCAGATATTGCAATGGCTCTGGAGCAGCAGTGTTTTGGCAGAGAAAAACGCCAACAGCTCCTAAGCACTGCTAAATGCTGGTGCCTAGAGTTTTTTTCTTTTCTATGCATTAACCGCTCGTGTCCTCAACATCCAGTGAATAGCAACCGATGAGTCATCAGCTGTCAAGGGGGTTTCCCACTGACAGCTGAATGTAAAAAAAAATTGCTGGCAAAAAAAAAATTATGAATAAAACAACGTGGACCCTTCAGGTCTGGTATGAGTTTCAAGTGAAAAAAAATTAAAAATTGAAATAAAAAAATTGGGCCCTCCCCCTAAAATCCATTCCAGACATTTATCCGAGCATGCAACCTAGCAGGCCAGAAAGGGAAGGGAGCACGTGCCCCCCCATCCATACCTGGCCACATGCCCTCAACCTGGGGGGGTACTTTGGGGCACGGGGACCCAAAGCACCTTGTCCACATGTTCCCACAACCCTGGCCCGGTAGTGGTGGGGGTCCGGGGGAAACTTATTGGAATGTGGAAACCCTCTTTAACAAGGGGGCCCCCAGATCCTGCCCCCCCATGTGAATTGTACCCCTAGCCATTCACAAAAAAAGTGGCAAAAAGTAAAATGAATACACACAGTTTTTGACAAGTCCTTTTAAAAAAACAAAACAAAAACAATGTCCCCAGGTGTAGATCCATTGTCACTCACGATGAATGCCTCAACCCCGCCCCCCTCCCTGGCCTGCCAGGCTGCATGCTCGGATAAGGATCTGGTATAGTTTTGGGGGTGGAACCCATGCCTTTTTTTTATTTTGGAGTGGGGTTTCCCTTAAAATCCATGCCAGACTTGAAGGACCTGGTATGGATTGGGGGGTCCCCCACGCTGTTTTTTTTTTACATTTTTTTTTTTTTTTACATTCAGCTGTCAGTGGGGAACTTCTTTGAAAAAACAAATTGTGAGATATTTGAGCAATAGGGTTTAAATCTGTACACAGACTCATTGTTGAGTATCAAAACCTTTGTGAATAATGTAACAAAGGATAAGCACATTAGGGTTTTTCCAAATGAGAAACCCTGGATTATTAACTGGTTAGGGGCCACCCACCGTGAATATACTGCGACAGGGTGGCTGCCCTGTGCAAAACCATGTACCTAGTATGTGATCTGACACTTTATGGGTCTAGGGCATGCATGCACGACCAGGGCGACCCGCTCCTGCTGGGATTGGAAACAGCAGGAGCCAATCAGTAGGTCTAGTGGATGCAATTTCCACTGGGACCTGCCGATCGTTCGTAAGCAAGGCAGACCGCCATTCTTTGAGAGGGAAATGCACTGATCCTGTGTTCCTGCTAGGTTTAATGTTGAGAAATGTAAAGTTATGCACTTGGGGGCTGAGAATATGCATGCATCATACATTCTAGGGGGAGTACAACTGGGGGAATCCGTGGTGGAGAAGGATCTGGGGGTCTTGGTTGATCATAAGCTCAATAATAACATGCAATGCCAAGCTGTGGTTTCCAAAGCAAGCAAAGTCCTTTCTTGTATTAAGAGAGGTATGGACTTCAGAGAGAGAGATATAATTTTGCCCCTGTTCAAAGCATTAGTAAGACCTCACCTGCAATACGCAGTTCAGTTTTGGGCACCAGTTCTCAAAAAGGATATCAGGGAAATGGAGAAAGTGCAGAGAAGGGCAACCAAACCGATAAGAGGCATGGAGAAGCTCAGCTATGAGGAAATATTATAGGAACTTAATTTATTCTCTCTCGAGAAGAGGAGAATAAGGGGGGATATGATCAACATGTTCAAATATATAAGGGGTCCATATAGTGAACTTGATGTTGAGTTATTTTCTTTACAGTTCACCCAGAGGACACGGGCATTCTTTCCGTCTAGAGGAAAAGAGATTTCATCTTCAAATACGGAAAGGTTTATTCACAGTAAGAGCTGTGAAAATGTGGAATAGACTCCCGCCAGAGGTGGTTCTGGCCTACTCAGTAGATTGCTTTGAGAAAGGCCTAGATACTTTCCTGAATGTAAATAATATAACTGGGTACTAACATTTATAGGTAAGTTGATCCAGCGAAAATCCGATTGCCTCTCGGGGTATCAGGAAGGATTTTTTTTCCCCTGCTGTAGCAAATTGAAGCATGCTGTGTTTTTTTTTTTGCCTTCCTCTGGATCAACTGTGGGTATAAAATTGGGTATATTGGATTGCACAATATTTTTTATTTTATTTATTTATTGTTTTTAAGGTTGAACTGGATGGACCTATGCCTTTTTTTTTTTTTATCACAATAAAGTTTATTAAGGAAAATGAGATACAAACATAGAAATAAAAGCATTACATAAATTGTATAATTAACAAGGAAAGGGGGAAGGTAAGTTATAGACATTATAGGCATCAATATCTGTTGAAATACATCCTATAAAAGCATCTTATGAATAAAATCATAACCGTACTTAGTTTGTATATGCCATAATATATATGGATATTAATAGAAATAAACCTATTTGTGTGCTGTTATAGTCTAGGTGAGAGTATTTGAAGGTTAAGTTGTCATATTGAAAAAACTACTTAGTGGACAGGGGCAAATAACAGATAAAGTAATGAAACTTTCGCAGGAATATTCAGTTATGACAGTAGGAAATAAACATGTGTATGAATCATATCATGAGATTGCGGTATAATTGTGTCTTACAGAAATTACGCCATGGTACCCACATAATGCGAAATTGTGTGATAGCACCTCTTTTGATTGCAATGATTTCTTCCATGTCGTGGATAAGATGGATTTTACGGAGACAGTCTCCAACTGAGGGAAGGGAGCTTGAGTTCCAGTATAGTGGGATCAAGATTTTGGCTGCGTTGAGGAAGTGTCTAATTAGGGATTTTTTGTAAGCGCTATATGATAAGCTGTTTATGTGTAATAAGCACCAGGCAGCATCAAGGTTAGAAGGTGTACCTGTGATGTGGTTGGTCCAATATCGGACTTGGTTCCAGAAGGGTCTTATGTGTTCACACTTCCACCAAAGATGTAGGAAGGAGCCTGTTTCAGAGTTACATCTCCAGCAGAGTCTGGAGTTTTGGTGGTACCAGCTATGCTTGGTGAGAGGGGTGATATACCATTGTGTGTGTATCTTATAAGAAACCTCCTGCATTTTTGTACTGAGTGCACACTTGTGTGTAAAGACATTTGCTTTTTCCCATTGTTTAGTGGAGAATTGGGTATCAAGATCTTTTTCCCACTTGGATTTATATTTGTCTCTTTCCGTTTTGCTTTGACAGAGAAGCCATTTATATAGTATAGAAGTTGTTTTCCTAATTGGGTTTTTCTTTAAGCAAGTTAGTTCAAAGGAGGACAAGGGTCTAAAGAATTGGTCTTTGCGTTTGTTGTTTGTTATGAAGTCATGTATTTGTCTGTATGACCAGTCTGACAAGGGATGTGATGGAAAGGATTTGTTAAGTTCTTGTCTAGGTTTTAGGTAGTTATTGTGGATACAATGTTTTATGAGTAACGGCTCAGAAGGGAATGTAGTGTACATCTTTGGGTTATTAAGGCCAGGTATGAAGTCAGGATTGTTGGCTAGTGAGGAAAGGGGTCCTGTGTCTGTTGATAGCCCTAAGGGGATTGCAACTTTTTTAAAGATTTTTAAAGTGTTACCAATCGTAGGATGTTTTTTGATTGAAAGGGGGATGTTGGAGTAGGTAGTCCATGGTAGGTGAGGAATGTCTAGGGAGGAGTGATCTTTTTCTAGGTTTACCCAGTCCTTATGATTTGCGTGGCAGTGCCAGTCTATGATCCTGGCTAGTTGTGCTGCTTGATAATATTTCCTGAAGTCTGGGAGTCCTATTCCTCCTTCTTGTTTTAGTCTATAAAGGTAAGTGAGTTTGATTCGTGGTTTTTTATTTGTCCAAAGAAAATTTCTTTGTAAGCGAGAGAGATGTATGAAGAAGGTCTCAGGTAGTTCTATTGGGAGGGTGTGAAATAAATATAGTAGTCTTGGCAGGATTGCCATTTTTAGAATTGCAGCCCTGCCGAACCATGAAAATTTCCCTTTTGTCCATTTTTTCAAGTCTGTGTCTATTTTTGTCAGGAGGGGAAGAAAGTTAAGTGAGAAAAGTGAGCTGGGGTCTTGGGAGAGATGTATCCCTAAATAGGTCAGGGACCGTGGTTCCCATTTAAATGGGCAATTGGACTTAGTCAGTTTTTCTGTCTGATTACTTAGGTTTAAACCCAGGGCCTCACATTTTTTTTGATTAATTTTGAAATTGGAAAGATGATTAAAATTCTGGAAAGTTTTCAGTAGATTAGGGATTGAAATATGTGGTTGCGTGATGTAGAAGAGCAGGTCATCCGCATATGCGGCAGTTTTATATTCCCTGTTCTGGACCTTGACTCCGTGAATCGCTTCATGTTTCTTTATAGTTCTGATTAGGGGTTCGATTGACAGGATGAAGAGTAGGGGTGAGAGTGGACAGCCTTGTCTCGTACCATTTTTAATATATACTTTGTCTGATAGAGAGCCGTTCACCTTAATGTTAGCGCTAGGGTTAGCATATATAGCATGCAACCATTTTAGTAGGTTTTGTCCAAATCCCACGTAATCACAAACTTTGAACATATAGTCCCATGCAACTCGATCAAAGGCCTTCTCCGCGTCAGTTGACAGGAGAAGGCCTTCGATATTCTCCTCTCTCATCCTGTGAATCAAGTTAATGGATTTAGTGGTATTATCTTTGGCCTCTCGACCAGGCATAAAACCTACTTGTTCAGGTCCAATGAGCTTATGAAGTAGAGGTCTTAATCTGTTGGCAATGATTTTGGTTAAAATTTTGAGGTCTAGGTTGAGAAGTGATATGGGTCTGTAGTTTGAGCAGTCTGAGGGATCTTTGTTCGGTTTGGGTATCACTGTTATGTGAGCTGCTAAAAATTCACTGGATGGTTTACTGCCCAAAGTAATTGAATTAAATGCAGCGGCTAAGTGTTCTGACAGGGTGAGGTCAAAGATTTTGTAATATTGGGCTGTCAGGCCATCTGGGCCGGGGCTTTTCCCGTTAGTTAGGTCACGGATAGTCTTGGAGACTTCATCTGTGGAGATCGGTGATTCTAGGGTGTCAGTGTCAGTTATTGGTAGGGACGGCATTGTGCATTCAGTTAGGTATGAGTTGATTGCTTGCTCTCTGGAGTTAAATCCAGGTTGTAGTCTTGTTTGTGTAGGTAAATTATATAAAGCTAAGTAGTAGTGTTGGAAAGTGTCGGCTATCCTACTAGTGTCATGAGTGATAGAACCTTGTCTCGTGCGTATCTTATATATATTATTGAAATTCATAGTATCCTTAAGTGCTCTTGCAAGCAATCTCCCCCCTTTGTCTCCGTATTCGTAATAAAGGGAATTTCGGAAGAATAAATTCCGTTTGGTCCTGTTATCAAGTAGGGTTTGTAGTTCCCTCCTGGCAGATGTGAGTTCTGCTAGACTTGAGAGAGCCAGAGATCTTTTGTGTGTTAATTCTAACTTGTAAATTCTTTGTGCAAGGTCAATTATATGTTTTTCTTTCTCCTTTTTTTTCTTGGCTCCCCATCTGATCAGTTCCCCTCTTATGACGCATTTGTGTGCCTCCCAAATCGTTATTGGAGAAGTTTCACCTGACATATTCTCTGAGAAATAGTCTTTCAATGCTTTGAGGATTTGAGCTTGAACCTCTGAATCAGCCAGAAGGGACGGATTTAGCCTCCAATTAAAGGAGGTGGGGGGGTTATCTAGTAGGCTGAGATGTGCTGCGATTGGGGCATGGTCGGAGAAGCCAATGGATCCAATATTAGCCTTTGTCACTCTGTGTATGTCTCTTTGTGTAATGTAGAGATGGTCAATTCTAGTGTATCTGTTGTGGACTGCGGAATAGAACGTAAAATCCTTTTCTGTGGGGTGCATCAGTCTCCATGAGTCAATGAGAGCAAGAGATTGCAATAGGCTTCTAATTTTTTTTTAAATGGAGTAAGCTATACATGATGTGCCTGAGGAGGTGTCGAGGTGTGGTTCTAGTGGAATATTAAAGTCACCTCCCAGTATTATGCAGCCCTCTGCAAAACTTTTGAGTTCGTCTACTATTAGCTTACAAAACCTTACATGGGAGGAATTCGGAAAGTAAACGTTTGCCAAGGTGATCGGCTTGTTGCCTATGGTCCCTTTCAAGAATATATATCTACCTTCAGGGTCAGTTAATTGGTGGTGTACGTCTAAGTTAAAATTTTTGTTTAGGAGGATTGACACTCCTTTTGTTTTAGCCTGTGTGTTGGTGGCATGGAATGCTCGGGTGAAAAGGTTATTCGACAGTTTGGGGACTTGGGAGCTTTTGAAATGAGTTTCCTGTAAGAATATTATCTGTGGGTTACCTTTTTTGAGTTCATGTAATAATTTATGTCTTTTGGTGGGAATGTTTAAACCATTAACATTGTGAGATATTATGGTGGGTGCTTTACCCAGTTCTAGGTATGCCATAGTTGACAATTAAGAGATTGAGGGGTAAGGGAAGAGGGGAATAAAGGGAGGGAAAGGGTTATTTCTGAGTATAGAGTGAAGAAGTGAGGCGAGGGAGAGAAGGCGGGGTTACAGGAAGGAAAGGAGGAAGGGGTAGGAAAGATGGGGTAGGGGTAACAACGTAGGTGACGTAAGCGATGTAACAGTCGTCTTAACGTCTAGACAAATATGAGAAAAAACTTATAACCGAATAAAATCCGTATCTAAGCGTGGTAAGAAAAAAACGTTTCTCTGTGGGAGCGTGGCGTGAACCCACTGAGAGTATGTATCTAGTGATATTTACCAATCTTAATATAACTATCAATAAAACAAAACTGTGAGGTAACATATAAATACCCGGGGGAGCAACGGCTCTCAAATAACAAGAGAAAAAGTTAGGACCGGATGAACTAGTGGCTCAGAGCCCTGAGCTATTCAGCTGGTCCTGAGGACCAAAAGGTCAATCTGTGAGTTAAACCTGTGCATGGGATAGAGTCATATGAGTAGATTGTGTTGAGAAGGATATAATTATGTCCCTACAAATTGAAAACGTAGGTATATCCTTTGTACCTGTATGGTTATAAGTTGAGAAGGATCTGCAGAACCTTTAGAGTTAGGTAGTGTCCAGAACCTAAGTCCGGTCAGGTGAGTCTTTAGCTGTGAGCAGTCTATCATGTCTGTTTTTTAGGCGATTAGGTTGTTGGTGAAGTCCAGGAACCAATGGCTGAAATAGTATAGAGTTAAAGGAGCTGATGTTACCTTGTAGAATGTTGGGGAGACCATCTGGTTGAAGGAATTACTTAACCAGCCTCCCTGTAGAAAGCTGGGTCGGTCAGCAGGAAATCCGTGGTGTCAGCTGTTTGGTCATCCAGGTTTCAGTTGTATGAAGTAACTTATCTGGGTGGAGAATAGTTCCTCGTCGGGGTCCCTGAGCTCCGTTATCAAGAACAGAAATGAATAAAAACAATTATGCTGTTAAACACCATAGAAAGCATATGTAGAGGTTTGTCTATCTTTTTATGGTAATATGCTGCCATCTTGTGGTTGAAGCAGAAAAGGTAAAAGAAAGAACAAAGGTATTCTATTGCAGAGGAAAATGTCTAGTCACAGAAAGACCTCTCAAGTCAGTAAATTCTGGTCTGCGGGTTAGTACATTTTATAGCTGTTTTAACGATTGTCCCTGAATCTACTGGATTTGTGCGGTGGGGTGGATAAGTTAATGTTGTCGTATAGCTTCTGCTTCTTTCCACCTAATCCTTTCACAAAGGGCGATTTACAGGGTGAAACTCTCAAAGGGGAGGTTGGAGAGGTGACCGGAGGAGGGAGCTTGAATTCCTGGTACCATTCGGGTAATTCTATTGGGTCAATTTGTAGATGGTTGCAAAAAGCAGGCAATTCATCTGGTGTGCGAAGCATGTGGATTTTCCCATTGTAGGACACCTGTAAAGCAAATGGGTATTTCCATCTGTATTGTATGCCTTTTTCTCTGAGGACATCAAGCAATGGTTTAAGAGCTCTCCTATTTCTTAAAGTGATAGGAGAGAGATCCTGAAACAATTGAATTGCTGTGTCATTAAAAAGGATCTGGTCGTTTAGCCTTGCTTTTTGGAGAATTTCCTCTTTCAATGTAAAGCTTGTGAGACAGCAGATTATATCACGCGGTGGGGCAGGATCAGGGGCTCTGGAACGTAGTGCTCTGTGCGCTCTGTCGAATTCGATGGGAGATTCTTGGGGCCTTTCTAGCAGTTTGTTAAAGACTGAGCAGAGTACTGATCTGATTTGGTCTGAGGTAATCGTCTCCGGTATTCCCCTGACTCTGATGTTTGACCTCCTTCCTCTGTTGTCAAGGTCCTCTAAATGTCTATTAACATTTATCAGATGCAGGGAGTGTTGTTGTGAGACTTCATCTAATCTTTGGAGCGCTCTATCCCTCTGCCTGCCTGCCCTCTCCCCTGCTGCCATCTGCTCTGTGAGCATAAGAAGGTCTGCTTTAAGATCAGTGATAGCTGTGGAGAAGGACGTTTTAATGTCTGCAGCTATCTCCATCATTGCTGCGTGAGTAAGTGGATGCTCTGCGGTGGAAGGGTTTCTTACCAGCTCCTCTGAATTCGCTAGTGACTCATTATCAAAGTCCTCTTCCTCCTCCTCCCTCGTGTCGGCCTGCGCCATCTTGGCATCCGACGGGCCTCTCCTGCCTTGGCCCTGGGATAGGAATATGTCGGGAATCGCCTTGTTTTTGGCGGTTCCCGGTGTTCTCGAGTGGCTGTGCTGGGGTCCCCCCTTGGAGAGCTTGCCCATGTTGCGCTGTGTCGGTCCGGAATGCTGTTAAAGCCGTCGCTCTGTACCGGAGCTCCGCTTCAGGCTTCCATCTCCCTCGTGCGCCAGGCCACGCCCGCCTTTTTTCAACCTGACTAACTATGTAACTAACTATGTAGCAGAATACATATTGGCCTGATGAAGTTGATGAAGAAATTCGATTTTTTTTTTTTCAAAATGTATTGCGAATGTTCTATAGCAGAAAGTTCAAAATATTTTTTTTTTTATTGTTTTTTTTTTTTTGTTCAGTATCTCACAAAAGTGAGTACACCCCTCACATTTTTGTAAATATTTTATTATATTGTTTCATTTGACAACAATGAAGAAATGACAATTTGCTACAATGTAAAGTAGTGTGTGTACAGCTTGTATAACAATGTAAAATTGCTGTCCCTCAAAATAAGTCAAAACACAGCTATTAATGACTAAACAGCTGGCAATAAAAGTGAGTACACCCCTAAGTGAAAATGTCCAAATTTGGCCCAATTATCCATTTTCCCTCCCTGGTGTCATGTGACTTGTTAGTGTTACAAGGTCCCAGGTGTGAATGGGGAGCAGGTGTGTTAAATTTGGTGTTATCGCTCTAACTCTCTCATACTGGTCACTGGAAGTTCAACATAGCACGTCATGGCAAAGAACACTCTGATGATCTGAAAAAAGAATAGTTGCTCTACATAAAGATGGCCCAGGCTATAAGAAGATTGCCAAGACCCTGAAACTGAGCTGGAGCACAGTGGCCAAGACCACACAGCAGTTTAACAGGACAGGTTCCACTCAGAACAGGTCTCGGTATGGTCGACCAAAGAAATAGACATATGAGTGCTGCCAGCATTGCTGCAGAGGTTGAAGGGGTGGGGGGGGGGGGGGTCAGCCTGTCAGTGCTCAGACCATACGCCGCAGGCTGTATCAAATTGGTCTGCATGGCTGTTGTCCCAGAAGAAAGACACTTCTAAAGATGATGCACAAGAAAGCCCATAAACAGTTTGCTGAAGACAAGCAGACTAAGGACATGGATTACTGGAAACATGTCCTGTGGTCTGATGAGGCCAAGATAAACGTATTTGATTCAGATGATGTCAAGCCTGTGTGGTGGCAACCAGGTAAGGAGTACAAAGACAAGTGTGTCTTACCTACAGTGAAGCATGGTGGTGGGAGAGCCATGGTCTGAGTGCTGCCAGCACTGGGGACCTACAGTTAATTGAGGGAACCATGAATGCCAACACATGTACTGTGACATACTGAAGCAGAGGATGATACCCTTCCTTCGGAGACTGGGCCTCAGGGCAGTATTCCAACATAACGACTTCAAACACACCTCCAAGGTGACCACTGCCTTACTAAAGAAGCTGAGGGTAAAGTTGATGGACAGTATATTCAGTACTGTATCCTGTGCAGCTAGATCTCGCTGCAGACCGTTCCTGTTGTTCTATTCCTAATATAATACAGGCAGGCAGTTCATTCAGTTAGCTGCAGTATATTCAGTACTGTATCCTGTGCAGCTAGACCTCGCTGCAGATCATTTCTGTTGTTCTGTTCCTAATATACTACAGGCAATTAATTCAGTTAGCTGCAGTATATATTGAGCACTGAAAAAGAGGAGGGACTATGGACTTTTTAGGCACCGTCACAAGAAAAAAAGGTTTTTACATATATAAATTAAATTTATTAGTTTAAGAAAATTCATACAAAGCTTTAAAAAGTTTTTTCACAACCAATAGTCATATCCAAATATAGTATAATACAAATTACCGCTGCTGTACCCTAACCAAGTTTCAATTGGAAGCTATGGATACTTTATATTGTAAACACTCCATAGTTAAGTCGAGACTCCAATAGAAAGGTGGAAATACAGGATTGGCGGTAGAGTCATAGTGTTCAAGAAGGATGGCTCAACATGTTTCTCGTGTACGCACGCTTCTTCTGGAGCTTAAACTTTATGACTAACAGAGAATGGAAAAAACTAAGTCAAATAAATAGTTACAAATACAAAAAAATATATATGCATATTAGATAATTGAAGAATATACAAACTCTTAATAAAACAACACAGGTGTGTCCTGGGCAGCAAGAGACAGTCCACAGTACTACAGCAAGAGGAAGGAATGTAGGCACTATGGGGGCGTGTATAACATGATATATAAACATAAACAAAAAGAGGTAAATCCAATAAAATATTAAAAGGCTAACCCATCAGGAAGCCTGCACAGTATAACAAGCTATATATGTCAGACTGACTTACTGGATAATTGTATAAGGTTGTATAAACGAGAATTCAATCACAGTCATATATACTGACGCTGAATAACAACAGAGTATTCAATGCTGAAAAATGGTCCTGAGGTTAAAATTATAAACCTACAAAGGAGACATTATATAAAAATGCACTGTTAAACCAACAATAGAACACAACTATAAATTATCAAGATATACACTCCAATATATATGGAGCAAATAAACAATAATAAAAGACTGACCAGGTAGAATAGAGAAATGCAGTCTATAATTTATTGCCCCTTTTATTCTCACATTAGGGAATGCGTACAAGCCTGGATACATATACCCAAAAAGCCAACGTAACCATTTCAGAAAGGAATAGCCACACAACAAGAGGTCTGTATAATATATAGTCAGGTAGCCGCCTAAAGAGATATATATCAGACAGTAAGCCAAGATATGTATATCACCAACAAGGGGAGAGAGGCTAATTTAGTAAATAAAGCATAGAGGGACTTTGTAAAGTAGGCACGCCTACCTGTGATGTAGCCCTTATAAAAACAACAGCGTCAGGGGGGACAGTATTCAGCATGGATATCAACTCTAGAGAGCATGCCAAACACGTGCTTTAAGTATACACGTCCCGCACCGTAGTCACCAATAGGCGTACACCGACGTGACATCATCCGGGGAGGCCGAGAAATCACCGCGAATGCACCCGAACACACTCCGCGCCTGCGTGGGATAACGCATCGCAGCATTCCCATTGCGCTGTCTGCTGGGACACACACGGGTCCCAGAGACAGTGCGGACCATTCCCATTGCGCATGCGCAGTAGGGAACTGGGAAGTGAAGCCACAATGCTTCACTTCCTGATTCCCTCACCGAGAATGGCTTCTCTGGACCCTGGGACAGGTGAGTGTCCATTTATTAAAAGTCATCAGCTGTAGTATTTATAGCTGCTGGCTTTTAATATTTTTTTTTTCAGTGGACTCCCTCTTTAACTATGGAGTGTTTTCAATATAAAGTGTCCATAGCTTTCAATTGAAACTTAGGGTACAGCAGTGGTAATTTGTATTATACTATATATGGATATGACTATTGGCTGTGAAAACTTTTTAAAGCTTTGTATGAATTTTCTTAAACTAATACATTTAATTTATATATGTAAAAACCTTTTTTTCTTGTGACAGTGCCTAAAAAGTCCATAGGCCCTCCTCTTTTTTAGTTCATATAATTTTTCGGATGTGGCACATGTTGACTTTTTTTGTATCCACAGTGCCACACTGTTGATAGGATACATACATTATTGTTTCCATATATTGAGTACTGTATCCTGTGCAGCTAGATTTCACTGCAGACCGTTCCTGTTGTTCTGTACCTAATATACTAAAGGCAGGCAGTTGATTCAGTTAGCTGCAGTATATTCAGTACTGTATGCTGTGCAGCTAGATCTCACTGCAGACTGTTTCTTTTGTTCTCTTCCCAATATACTACAGGCAGGCAGTTGATTCAGTTAGCTGCAGTATATTCAGTATATATATATATATATATATATATATATAGACAGCCCGTCTTTGTGCAGCTACATCTCACTGCAGACCATTCCTGGTGTACCTTTTCAAATACATCAAATACAGTATGTCTGGAAGGCCAACAAATAGAGGCAGATGCTCACAGGCCACTAAAAGAGGGCAAGCAGGCTCTGTGTCTACAGCCAACATTGCTGATCATGGACACAGTGGCACGATTGTCCTTTTTTTTGGCAGCTGGCCGTGTTGAGCCACAACATGAAGAAGAGTTGGTAGAGTGGATGACCAAGCTGTCCTCATCCTCCTCATCCTCTGTCACCCAGGCTCAGAGTACTTTGGCTGCCAATGCAGCTGCCAAAGCGGCCTATTCCATTGGCCCAATGTTATCAGTCACTCCTTCCCTAGCCCCACCATCATGTCCTAAGGAGTCCCCCTGTTCGACCACAGTGTTGGGTACGTGCTGCAAGAGGATGCGCCGATGATGGTACCTAGATTGAGGAAGGCAGTAACATGAGCCCAGAGAGATTGGGTGCCCAAGAAGGAGAACAAACTGGCAGTTATGTTCCCCCAGCTGCAGCATACTGCCAGGTTTGCTCCAGTGATGAGGAGGGAGGGGATGATGAAGTCACTGACTCTACGTGGGTGCCTGATGGGAGAGAAGAGGAGGAGGAGGCGCATCTCTAATGAGGCAGGATGCCCTCCAGGGGCCAGCTTAAGGGCAGCCAACCAACTGTATTACACCGCGGAGCTCTGCATGTGCAGGGTGCTGCTGACTCCGTGCGTTTTTCCAAAAGTTCTTTGGTGTGGGCCTTTTTTGAGACATGTGCAGCAGGTCGCACTGTTGCTGTTGTCATATGTCTGAAGCGTATCAAGCATGGCCAAAACAGCAGTCGCTTGGGCACCACATGCTTGACCAGACATGTCAAACTCCCATGCAGTCCGTTGGCAAGCGTACTTAAAAGACCCACACCAAAGAATAAGGCGGACCTCTCCTTGCCCCTCATCAGCTGGGATCTCCAACCCCAGTATACCTTCAGTTCTCTCAGAAACCTGCACTGAGAGGAATGAAGGTGTAGAATTAGGTGTGCCAAGTACTTGCGGGCAATCTGCTATCGCTATACCAACGTCCGATTGTAGCAGGCAAATTTCCCTACCCCAGTTGCTAAACCGGCAAAAGAAATTTGGTCCCAGCCATCCACATGCCCAGCGACTGAATGCTAGCTTGGCTAAATTGCTAGTGCTCCAAATGCTGCCTTTTCAGCTGGTAGACTCTGCCCCCTTTCATGAGTTTGTGGAATGTGCGGTACCTCAGTGGCAGGTTCCCAAATGGCCCATTTTTTTAGAAGGCGATTCCGTCTCTCTACCGGCATGTGGAAGGCAATGTTTTGGCCTCGCTGGACAGGGTGGTCAGCGGTAAGGTGCATATTACCGCTGATTCATGGTCCAGCGGGCATGGTCAGGGACTTTACCTATTTTTCACGGCGCATTGGGTGACCTTGCTGGCAGCTGGGAAGGATGCAGGACAAGGTGCAGTATTGTTGGAGCTTGTTCCGCCACCACGCCTCCAAAATGCTACTAGTTATGATTCTGACACACCTCTCTCCTCCACCTACTCCTTTTCTTCTTCCTCTATAGATTTGTCCTTGAAACCAGCGGTGCTCTGTAGGCGTTCAAGGGGCTACACAAGCACTCAGGCAAAAAGATGCCATGCGGTGCTTGAGCTGGTGTGCTTAGGGGACAGGAGCCACACTGGGGCAGAGATTCTGTCAGCTCTGAAGGGGCAAGCTCAGAGGTGGTTGATGCCACACCAGCTTCAGGCAGGAATGGCGCTTTGCGACAATAGCACCAACCTCCTCTCGCCATCCGACAGGAACACTTTGCCCATGTTCCCTGTTTGGCTCTCGTCCTTAATTTGGTGGTGCAGCAGTTGTTGTGCAGGTACCTGGGCATACGGGATCTCCTGAGGCAGGCCATGAAAGTCTGTGTGCATTTCCGCCAGTCATATAATGCCAGTACTTGGCTGGCTGACCTCCAAAAGGAATAGACCTGCCCAAGAACCGCCTAATCTGTGACATGCCCCCCAGATGGAACTCAACGTTGGCCATGATGCAGCAGCTACACATGCCGCAGAGGACCATCAATGAGTACCTGTGCGACTATGGCACCAGAACAGGATCAGGGGAGCTTGGCTTTTTTTCGCCACACCAGTGACAGTGACAGTACATACATCAGTGATACTGTCCCTCTTGTCTACCTGTTGGAGCACACACTGCGCGGAATAATGAAAATAATGGACAGGGCACTTGAGGCAGATTGCAGGGAGGAAGAGGAGGACTTCCTTACCTCTCAAGGCCCCCTTTATCCAGACAGTGTTCCTGCGGGCCCGCCGATCACACAGGAACAGGAGGAGGATTGTGTCAGCATGGAGGTGGAGCCTAGCACTCGGCATTAGCAGCAGTCTTCAAGGGATCCTTTACAGTCCCCAGAAACCCATGGACTTGTACCTGGCTGGAAGGAGGTGGCTGCGGATCAGGTCGTCTTTAGTGACCCAAATGACTCCAGACCGAATACCTCAGCAGACCTACGCTGCATGGCCTCCCTAAACCTGAAAAGCCTGCGAAAGGACCCTTGGATTCGTGGTATCAAGGAGAGGGATCATTACTGGCTGGCAACCCTCCTTGATCCACGTTACAAGGGTAAGGTTGCGGAACTTATTCAGCCGTCGCAGAGGATGAAACATCTTCGGGAGGCCTTGAAGAAAGGTTTGTGCAACGCGTTTCCAGAGCCTGGGAGGTTACAAATTCCTGGTCCTGGACAACGTGTTGCTGAGGCTTCAGTCAGTCACAGAAGGAGCGGTAGAGAAGGTGGCCATCTTACAGATGCGTTCATACAATTTTTTAGTCTGCAGCCCCAAGGTCTGATCAGTTCCAGCAACCATCGCCAGCGTCTGATTTACATGGTGCAGGAATATCTAGGGGCAAGATCAGACTTGGAGACCTTTCCAACTGAAAATCCTCTGGGTTACTGGGTCTTGAGGATGGATCACTGGCCAGAGCTTGCACAGTATACAATTGAGCTACTGGCCTGTCCTGCATCCAGCCTTCTTTTGGAACGCACATTCAGTCACAGAGTGCGCCTGTGCACCGAATCGGTTGATCGGCTCACCTTCATAAAAATGAATCAGTCTTGGATCACCAGCTACCAAGCACCTGATGCTGATGTATAATTTTTTATGAAAGTGAGATCCCTTCAAGGCTGCCTATGCTGTTGCTGAGTGACTATCCTATTCCTCCTCAATGTTCATGTTGATAGCTTGTAAGAACATTTTTGGTTCTGGGCACCACCACCACCAGTAGCTAAGGCCCAATTTTTCTGCCCCTGTTTAACAGGGGCCTGTAATTACAATTTTTGCTGTAATATTTTGCAGCAGGGCTTGTTCCTGCGCTCAACTAGAGTATCCTTGAGGGGTTGCAGTGTTGTGGCACCAGCACCAGTGCCTAAAGCCCAATTTTTCTGCCCCTGTTCAACAGGGGCATGTAATTACAATTTTTTATTTAATATTTCACAGCAGGGCCTGTTACTGCACCCACCAAGAGTGACTGTGTGGGCTTAGTGTTGTGACAACAGCACCACACCACCATCAAAAGCCCAATTTTTTTGATCCTGGTCAACAGGGGCATGTAATTACAATTCTTGATATATTATTTCATAGCAAGGCCCGTTCCAGTGCCCACCAACAGTAACTGTGAAGGCTTACAGTGTTCTGGTACCACCAACACCTAAGGCCCAAATTTCTGCAGAGTATATAGAGCAGGCCCCTACTTTCAAACATCTGACTTACAAACGACTCCTACTTACAAATGGAGGGAGACAACAGGAAGTGAGAGGAAATCTACCCCTAGGAAGGGAAATTCTCTCCTGTAAGAGTTAATATGGGAAAAAGGTGTCTCCTCCACTAATGTGTTATCACCAATCCTTGTTTCCCTAAAAAACACACATTTTTCTAAATCCAATTGTCATTGGGACAGAAAGCGAGGTGAAATCTTCTGAGTAGGGGCACAGACAGCGAAACAAATGTTACAGGGGTAATAACCCTTCCCTATGTTTTCCAAAAAGCTTAAAAATAGATTTTTTGGCTGGGGCTACACTTACAAAATGTACCAGTTCCAAATTACAAACAGATTCAATTTAATAACAAAAACTACAGTCCCTGTCTTTCTTTGGACTGCCTGTATACTGCTATTCAAAGTATATAGTAGTGGCCCCACGCCTTTTCTATTTTTGATTCGGGTGGGGGGTTCCGCTTAATATCCATACAAGATCCAAAGGGCCTAGTAATGGGCTAGAGGGCTACCCATGCTGTTTTTCTTAATAATTTTCATCCATTGCTGGAACTTGACATTACATTACAGCCACAAGCAGTTTTAAATTACTTTTATTCCTTTAGAAATTTAATTTTGTGCACGGACTCTTCTAAACATGAGAAACACTTGTCACTTACAGGCATACTATAAACACCCCCCAGGTACGATATTTAAAGGAATATTTCACTTTTATTTTTTCATTTTAAGCATCATTAAAATCACTGCTCCCGAAAAAACTTTGTTTTTAAAACTTTGTTTTGCATTGATACATGTCCCCTGGGGCAGAACCCAGATCCCCAAACCCTTTTTAGGACAATAACTTGCATATTAGCCTTTAAAATGTGCACTTTTGATTTCTCATGTTCGAGCCCCATAGACTTCAAAAGTTCACGCAAACTTTCGGCCCGTTCGCATGTTCTGGATGCGAGCCGAACCGGGGGGTGTTCGGCTCATCCCTACTGACAAGTGTTCCAGTCCCTGCTACAAAGAAACACCCCAATAACAGGATATTACCACCTCTATGCATTACTGTAGGAATGGTGTTATTAGATCGTGCGTGTATTGAATTTCCACCAGACATATTGTTTGGTGTTGACAAATAATTACATTTTAGTCTCATCTCACCACATTAAATGCACCTTGAAGATTCTGATCATGGAAAAAGGTGTTATGGTCAGATGAGACTAAAATTTTATTATTTGGCATCAACACCAAACAATATGTCTGATATTAATCCATTCAAATTACACCATTCCTACAGTAAAGCATGGAGGTGGTAGTGCACAGCTGTCAACTTTTTACCTCCAAGATTGGCCATCAGAGGTGGATAGTGTACACAATTCTAGCTCCAACATCAATGTTTTCAAGTAATGTAATATTGGTATGAAGCCCACATGCCTTTTATCTTCTCTATGCTACCAAAAGCGCTTTATGATTGTCAAGTCAGTTCACAAACTTGCACACACATTTCTCAAGGGTACCATTTGTTACCATAAAATGTAATTTGTAATTAGTCTGGTAAAATAATAATAGTATTAAATCAAGCCAGTACATCATTCTTATAATGTATTGGATGTACAAGCCAGGAAATGGCTGATGTATAAAAAGTAGAGGAGTTGTATATGGCAAGAGTTATTTGCAATTAGCTATTTATTGCTTATGCCAATATTCTTAGTTATTTAAATTTTTTATTTCTACTCTTCATGTGTTTCCATTTTATAAATGCAGCAAACCCAGTAAACAAACTAGGAGGATCATGCAAACCCAGCAATTGTTTTTGTACCCTCCTGAAATGGAGTAATTGATTTAATAGAGGAGCACAAAGTGTGCCAAGGCCAAATATGGGACTTAACCTGGATACACACTATACAATTTTCTGTAGATTTTTTCCTTTAGATTTACCAAAATCATATAATGTGAGGTCAAACCTTAAGAGTTATTGTCAGGAAATGTTCCATCCACTGATAATATCTGTCCTTTGGCGTGCAGTACTGAAGTCCACCAGCAGGTGTCTCCTGGCAGTTTCAAACTGTCAGGAGAGCTTTTCCCTGCTGATGTTATGTCATCTTTGGGCTGCAGTACTGGCGTCCACCAGCGGATGGATCCTGGCAGTATTGAGCAGACAGCACCTCCTGCAATCAGGTGTCACTTGATGCCAATCACAGGCCTATAAATAGCTTGCCTTGGTATTGTCCTTGTGCCCTGACCTGCTGCATGTGATCCTTTTTTTTTTTATTTAAATTTTATTGATTTTTACAATTAAAAACAAGTAGGGAGAGTATCAAAAAGGAAAATATTATAAAACGAAACCAACAGGCCACCAATACAATAAAAAGAAAACATGTGAACAAAACAAATGTTCTTTACAGTATGATCCATGGCCTATTATCCTACTTGCTTACCATCCTTATATTTCCTATCTTCCCTCCCCGCCGCTTTCCCAAAATATACCCTAACCCCCAACCTCCCCCTATGTTTGTTGGCCCTTCCTCCTCTATTTATTCTACTAATACTTGGATGTAAGTTTCTGTCCTTTTGAATGATCTCCATTTTTTCCATACTGCCCAATATTTGTTCATTTGGTTGTTCTCCATTTTAACTAAATATTTCATATTATTAATGTGTTCAATTCTCTGCACCCATTCTCTAATAGTGTTTTTTTTTAACTTGTGTCCAATTTACTGGTATCAAGGCTTTTGCTGCATTAAGCAAATAAACTACCAGTAAGTTAATTTTTTTTTTCTTTTTTTTTTTCGTTTGTAAATTACTACTTATTTCCTCTACTCCATAGAACGAACATTCCAATGGGCTGCATGGTATTTTTTCTCTGGTTATTATTTCTATATAGGCTAAAATCTCCTGCCAATATAGCTTTATCTCTGGACATTCCCACCAAATGAGAAATGCTGTTCCAGGTGATTTACACTCCCTCCAACAGTACATAGATCTAGAGGGATATATTTTATGGAGTCTAACAGGAGTTAACTGCCATCTCATCATACACTTGTAATTAACCTCTCTAGACGTTGTATCTGACACCTGCCTGTGTACTGACTCCATCATCTGCTTCTCCTCTATTTTGATGCCCATGTCCATTTTCCATTTTTCTATAGCTGGTATTCCATTTTGTGCCTCAATTTCCGACAAAAATTCATACATTCTTGACATACAGCGCTTTACTTTTGCTTTAGAATTACATAGTTTTTCTATGGGTGTTAAAGTATTCTCATCTCTTATGGGTTTTGGAATTGAACTAACAAAATGTTGAATCTGTACATACTCCCATTCCTTTAAATTTTTCCAACCATACTTCTTAAGTATATCTTGTTTTAACATCACATTACCGCCTAAAGTAATATCTTTTAATTGTATATTTTCCATTTGTTTACCTAATTGAGTGCCCTTTCCTGGGGTAAAAAAATCTGTGCCCTCTAGTGGAATTAATGTGCCTTATTAGTGCCTATTTTAAATCTAAATTTTGGCGGGATCCAGATAATTTTTTTTAATTGTGTACCTGTTAATGACTCTTCCATTTTTACCCACTTCTTTTCCATGTCCACATTTGCCCATTCCACCATTCTCGCCAGCGTGATTGCACTATAATATCTATATATATATCTGGCAAAGCCATCCCGCCCTTTTTTTTCCTAATTAATACATTATAATTTAGCCTCGATTTTTTATTTTGCCATATAAATTTAAAAAAAAGTGTTTTTATTATTTTAAAGAAGCTATTTGGAATGTTAATTGGGAGCATTTGAAGTTTATAGGTGATTTTAGGTAAAACCACCATTTTCAAAATGTTAATTCTGCCTGTCCAGGAAATTGATCCCTTTCTTATATTTCCTAACACTGTTTTGATTTCATTTACTAATGGGATATAATTCGCTTGGTATAGGTCCTGGACCGTCTTTGTTATTTTAATACCTAGGTATGTTATTTCTTTTTTTTCCCATGTAAAGGGGTATTCTTGTTGTAACGCCATCTCTTCCTCATTATCCAATCCTATGTTCAATATAACTGTTTTTATAGGGTTTATTTTAAAATTTGAAAGAGTGCCATATTCTTTAATTTCTTTTATTAAACTAGGTAAGGACAGTCTTGGTTTAGTTATGTATAGGAGTAAGTCGTCCGCGTAAGCCGCCACTTTATGAACTTCTTCCTCCCATTCAACCCCACTTATATTTACGTTATTTCGAATCTTTGCCAAGAATGGTTCCAGTGCAATTATGTATAGGAGGGGCAAAAGTGGGCAAAATGTTTTATTCTTGTTGCTAATACCTTCGCGTATAACTTTGTATCAACATTCAACAAAGCTATTGGCCGGTAGTTGGAGCAGATGGATTCATCCTTACCTGGTTTCGGGATATCTGTTATATTTGCCAATAAGGCCTCTTTCCTCATAGTCTCATCTTCACCCAGTCTATTCCAACATTTACATAGTTCAGGGACCGATTGATGTTTAAATTTCTTATAATACCTGATTGTGAAACCGTCCGTTCGGTGTTTCTTTTATTGCTTTATATATTTCTTCTGGCCTAATTGGCTCCTCTAAACTTCTGGCCCTTTCTTCTGATATTTTAGGTAAATCTGTTTCACTTAAGTATTGCTGAATTTTAATTTTCCTTTGCTCTTTTTGTGTCCCAGACTCGTTACTTCTTATTGAATATAAGAATATGTCGAGTTATTCACTTTAAAGTCAACAAAGAGGACAAGGGGGCACTCTTTACGTCTAGAGGAGAAGAGATTTCATCTCCAAATACGGAAAGGTTTCTTCACAGTAAGAGCTGTGAAAATGTGGAATAGACTCCCTGCAGAGGTGGTTATGGCCAGCTCAGTGGATTGCTTTAAGAAAGGCCTGGATTATTTCCTAAGTGTACGTAATATAACTGGTTACTAAAATTTATAGGTAAAGTTGATCCGGGGAAAATCCGATTGCCTCTCGGGGGATCAGGAAGGAATTTTTTCCCCTGCTTTAGCAAATTGGATCATGCTCTGCTGGGGTTTTTTTTGCCTTCCTCTGGATCAACTGTGGGTATAGAATTGGGTATATGGGCTGGTATATGTATGTGTGTATGTATGTGTATGTATGTGTATGTATATGTGTGTATATATATATGTGTATATGTATGTATATGTGTATATGTGTATATATGTATATGTATGTATAGTATATTTTATTTAATTTTTTTATTTTTTGGTTGAACTGGATGGACTTGTGTCTTTTTTCAACCTGACTAACTATATAAGGTTTTGTAATATGTTTTGAAAGCCTCTGCAATCTCTGACGTTCTAAATTTTACTTCCCCGTGTTCATCTTTAACCACTTGCTTACTGGGCACTTAAACCCCCCTCAGTCCCAGACCAATTTTCAGCTTTCAGCGCTGATGCACTTTGAATGACAATTGCGCGGGCATACAACACTGTACCCAAATGAAATTTTTATCATTTTTTTCCCACAAATAGAGCTTTCTTTTGGTGGTATTTAGTTACAGCTCGGAGTTTTATTTTTTGCTAAACAAACAAAAAAAGATGCAAAAAAAAAAAAAAAAAAAACCAGTTTTAATAGTTTGTTATAAAATTTTGCAAACGGGTCATTTTTCTCCTTCATTGAAGTGCGCTGATAAGGCGGCACTGATAGGCTGCATTGGTGGGCACTGATGGGCTGCATTGGTGGGCACTGATGGGCTGCATTGGTGGGCACTGATAGGCTGCATTGGTGGGCACTGATAGGCTGCACTGGTGGGCACTGATAGGCATAGTTAAGGCGGCACTAATAGGCACAGATAAGGCGGCACCGATGGGCACAGATAAGGCGGCACTGATGGGCAAAGATGGGCACAGATAAGGTGGCACGGATAAGTGCCACGGATGGGTGGCACGGATGGGCACTGATAGGTACCACAGATAGATCGGACTGATGGGCACTGATAGGTGGCACTGATAGGTGGCTCTGATAGGTGGCACTGCTGGGCACTGATGGGCGGCACTGCTGGGCACTGATGGGCGGCACTGCTGGGCACTGATGGGCGGCACTGGGGTGCAGCACCTTTGAGGCAGATTGGGTGGCACTGTGGGGTGGCACTGTGGGGTGGCACTGTGGGCATTATGGGCACAGACGGGGGGCACTTACTTTTACTTTGTTAAACTTCAGGATGGCACTGCGGGAGGCAGGTGGGCACTGGCAGGTGGCATGTGGTGACTTTCATTGCTGGCCGTGATCGGGACTGATGTCCCGATCACGGCCGCCGGTGATCGGCTTTTTTTTTTTTCTCCTCGCGCTGTCAGCGCGAGGAGGAATAATAGCCGATTACCGGCTCCGTTCTATCACATGATCAGCTGTCATTGGCTGACAGCTGATCACGTGATAAGGGGTCGGGATCGACCCCTTACACGGATCGGTGATCAGGCGAGTCTCACGGACTCGCCGATCACAGAGCGCGCCGCGCGCGCCCCTCAGGGGGCGCGCAGGCCGCTCGTAACCGGGACGACGTCAATAGACGTAGTCCCGGAAATCTAGGTCCGCGCTAATGCCGTCATTCGGCAATAGCGCGGTACCCAAGTGGTTAATCTTCTCAATATAATTTAAGGCTTTTTTTTCCCGGGCAATTCTTACTAGATGCTTCCCCATCTTATTCGCCCACATATATCTTTCTTTAGCTACATTTTTATACACACTTCTCTGTTTTTGCTCTATCAAATCATTTAATTGTGTAAGTTTTTGGATGATCTCCTTATATATCTTTTTATCTAGATATCTCTTATGTTTTTGTTCTAACTCGTGCTTTTTTTAAGTTATCGTATCTTGCTTCACTCTCTCTTTTTTTTTACCTGAGCCTATACTGATTAACTTCCCACGAATTAGGGCTTTATGCGCTTCCCATAAGGTGGCTTTGGAGACTTCTATGGTGTCGTTTATTTTAAAATATTGTTCTATCTCGGCTTTTATATCACTCTCAACGTCCTCGTTTTCAATCAACGCCTCATTAAGTCTCCAAGTCCCCCTTCTGGGTTCTTTTTCCCACTGCCTAATTTTAGCTATCACGGGGCATGATCCGATATCGTAATGTTACCTATCTGGACATTTACCAGCGTTTCTAATGTTTCATGGTCTAAAATTATATAGTCCAGTCTTGCATAAGTATCATGAACCGGAGAGTAATATGTATAATCCTTTTCCACCGGATTGCATGCTCTCCATGCATCCACAAGCTGTTGTCTGTAAAAAAATGTTTTTAATATTCTATGTTGTTTAATTTCTTGGAGTGGAATAGCTGATGTACTATCTATTTCGGGCTTCATGGTAAAGTTCAGGTCCCCTGCTATGATCACATGGCCTTGTTTATATTTCTCTATTATTTTCAATATCCCATTTAGGTGTTTTTTTGGGGCCTTATTAGGGCAGTAAATGTTAATTAATGTGTATTTTTACCTTAGTATATTACCCTTTAATAGTAAAAACCTCCCTTCCGGGTCCACCTTCATCTCATCTAACTTCCACCCAACCGCTTTTTCAAACCCGATTGCGACACCCCTAGCTCCTTTAATCGGGGAATCAGCATAATACCAAGTTGGATATTTTCTCGTATCTATCCGAATATTGGAGTCCAGGGCTAGATGTGTCTCCTGTAAAAAAACAATATCCGCAAAATAGTCCTCCAGTTCTGCAAAAATATTAAACCTTTTCCTTGGAGAATTCATTCCTCTCACATTGTATGTTACTATCTTAAGTTCTGCCATCCGGTACTTCTAAAATCTTTCCTATTTCTCTTATTGGATTCGGGCCAACCCACTTTCCCTCCCTCCCCACCCCCCTCCCCCATTCCCCTCCCATCATTTGATGTAATTTTGACCCCTTGGTCTGGGATAATTTCTCCGGAACCTCTGTGTTCCTTGTATCCCTATGTCCTAGGGTGGAGTTCTGTTCGGCCGCGTCGCCATCCATCTCGGCTATTACTTGCGAGATGAATACTAGACATGCCCGGAGGATCTCAGTCCCCCACCCACTATCTCCCCCCCGCCCCCCCCCCATTTAGCGGAAGGGGGAAGAGCGAGAGGGGGAGGGGACAGAAGGGGAGACAACCCGGGGGTTTACAAAAGGAAAATGCAGTCCAGCCTGTCGGCTGCTATTACTTATCCCCCCTTCCTTTTACAGGAGAGGGGGGGTTTACTCGTCCCCCGACCGTCTCCCCCTCCACCCCCCATCCCCCACCACCTCCCTACGCCCCAATCCTGGGGACTGGAATATCAAGTCTTCTGCAAAATTCTGTTACATCTTCAATATGTCTCAGTCTCCCAGTCTGTCCGTTCTTCCTGCCTATTAGGCATGCAGGGAACCCCCAGTTATACTGCACCCCATTCTCATTCAAAACTGTCAATAGCGGTTTTAGTGCTCTTCTTCTTTTCAAAGTATCTGGAGATAAATCCTGGAATATCTGTATGTCTTTTCCTTCATATACAATTGGTGTTTTTACTCTTATATTTTTCCAAATTTGATTCTTATCTTCTTCCTGGTGGAAACGCACTATTATGTCCCGTGGGGTATCCAGCGACAATTCTTTAGGTTTCCTTAAGCGGTGCACCCTTTCGATGTTTATTGGATTTGTTATATCTTTATTCATCAGTGGATTACATATCTTTTTTATTATCTCTGTTAAATCTTCTTGCTGTACAGTATCCGGGACACCATTGTTATGTACTCTGTCCATTTCCTTTTTCATGGAATTTTCCAATGCTGCAAACATAGAAATTATTTCTATTTTTGTAGGTAATACTGAGGGGTTTTCCAGCTGTGGCAAGTGAGACTGTATATCCTCTGTATCGTGATCTAAGTCAGCTGATTGATCCGTCTCCACCTCCAGCATGCACTCTTGGGCCTGTGGGGAGTTGTTTTGAGGTTGTTGTCTTTTTTTCCCCTCTTTTCCTTGTCCTTTTTGTCTTTATTTTCTGCTTGGGAACTTCTTGTTTGTAATTGCTTCTCTAGTTGTTGTTTCTCTGAACCCCCCCGTTTGTGTAACAAATTTATTCATGGAGCCGGGACTCGCAACCAGGCTCCGCCGGAGTGATTTAGGAATTGCTCCAGTCTTAGGTGTCTTTCCCTTCATTATCTAAGTATCTGCTCAGACCCAAGAAGTAAAATGTCACCTTTGTACCCCTGTTTGTCACTGTATAGTCTCTATTATATATTTTTTATTATTATTATGATTTCAATGACTTCAGACCCCAGCCCAATCCTCTTTTATCTTAAGGAGACGCCTTAGCAAGAATGATTTAGCCTTGCAGCAGCTTGATTTGTGTATATAATAACATAGGACTAGGCCAACAAGTACCAAACACTCAGTGTCCGCAATATCCGTACTCCTTCAACTTTTCCACTCTTATGAACCGTTTACTCCACCATATTACGTTATACTCGTTTGCACACGTTCTCCTGTTAACCAGGTTGCTACCGTCACTTGCAGGGAAAATCCAATTCAACAAAAAAAAAAAAAAAAACACCAGTTTAGAGTCCCTTTGTCTCACTCAGCGTTTCTCTTATTTACAATATTGGCGTATAACAGATAGCCATATATTTATTTTTCCCAGATCGGTCAATACAAAGTTCTCAGCACTGATTATTTGCGGAATCAATTTCTGCTTATATTCTCTTTTCAAGCATTTAAAGAGGGTATTAATAACCATTTAGCCATTTAATCAAAAAAAGGAAGAGAAAGTTCTCCAGTGCATCAATAGCTGACACCATAGACCACATACCGCTTCTTCACTCTCTCTCTTCCTCTCTCTGAGATTTCTCTCTATTAAATTCTTTCAGCTGTATATGGTTATTGCTTCATACCTGCTCATGTGATTTTTGCTTCTCCGTCCAAGCACTTCACTGTCAGCAGGATGAAAACTCCTCTTACCGCTGTTCCCCTCTTTCGCCACCGAGCCCCTCGGCCAAGACGCCGAACCAGACTCGGCTCTGCTCGTCTCCGCTCCGTCAGGTGGTCTCCGTGGTTACGCTTCCTGCTCCCGCACGGAGCTCCGGGAGACAGCGACAGCGGAGGTAGGGGGCACAGCCAGCGGGCTCTGCAAAATAGGACACGCAGGGAGAGCGGGGAGAGGCTTCTGCAAAGCTGCTGAGGCCGCTGTCTGACCAGGCATTACAGCGGTATCACAGCAGTATGGGGGAGCCGATCCTTACCCGCACGTCTAGGTGTGGACGCGCTCCCTCCCGAGTCTCCTCCCCCCTCATCATCAGGCCGCATGTGATCCTGATCCTGATCCAGAGCCTGATTCTGATTCTGAACCTGTTCCTGTTCCTGTGCCCTGAACCTGTGACCCGTGTTTCTGATCCTGTTTCCCTGTCCTGGTCCCTACCCTGTCCCACCTGTTTCCATAATCCCTGCCCTGCAGTCTGATCCATCCATCCTCTCCCTGTCCTGTGTTCCTTACCCCATCTGCTGATCTCCCCATGTATGACCTTGGCCTGGCTTGTGTCTCTGATTCTGGACTGCCCTGTGTTTATCTACTGATCCTTTGTGCATGACCTTGGCCTGCCTATCGTTTACGATCCTGGTATTTCCCATTTATTGCACATATCTGTCTGTTGTTATTTGGGGGTCTCTGGTTGATTTATTGCACTGTCTGGTTGTATTTATATTATTTCACTTATACGCGTTTGGGTTTCCTCTGTTGCAGTCCACAAAGTTCTGTTCTCATCTGATACATGACAGAATACCAAGGCCATCCCTGACCAGAAGTGGCTACACAGAGGAACCATATTGGTTCAGGCTGCTTACTGAAATGACTTTAGAGGTGATTCGTTATTATGCTTTGCTGGCGTCTGAGAGTAGTGACTATCTCCGCCAGACACTGAAAGAGTGGACCAGTGATCAGCTGTTGGAAACCATTCGTTTAGCTCACTGGGTTGATCAGGGCTGTATGCTGTTTGGGGATGTTCAGCCATTAATTCAAATCTGCACAGAGCTGGCCCTGCCCTGCATCCCAGAGGGCATTGATGATTTTTCTCCCCCTTTCAGTATTAATCAAGCCACATCACTGGTATGGCTTCTGGAAGATGATTCCCCTTACTTTTTTGAGCATTACACAGCCTGTTCCCAACAGATGATAATAGAATGTGTTGATTCTGTACAATCACTTGTCAGACAGGCAGTATGCAACCCGCAGTTTGTACAACCACTACTTTTAGCATGGTCTGGTATTTTGCAATCAGCCACAGCCAGCCCACAACAAACGATCTCTGCTGCCAAACACCTGCCTGCCCAAGAGTCTTCTCCTCCATCACCTATGGCAACCTCAGTTTCAGACCAATATACTCTACTCCCCACCAAATATCAATACCCTGTTTCTTCCTGCTGCACATACCCTGCCTTTAATCCAACTGCCTCTTTCTCGTTGTCTACTATCCCTCAAGAACTTCCCCCAGCCACTGTTACCTCTTCCCTGCCATATCCCAGCCCTTCGTTTCAGTATGCCTTACCTCCTAACTACAGTCCTACAGCCACCTACAGCTCTCCATCAGTTAAGCCAAAGAAGAAACAAAAGTTCTTACCCACTCGCACGATCCTGCCAGTAACCCAACTTGCTTCCACACCAACCAACCTGCTCCAGTCTGATGTCCTGGCCTTCCAGTCTGATGCCTTCCAGTCTGATGTCCCGGCCTTCCAGTCTGAGGCCTTCCAGTCTGATGTCCCGGCCTTCCAGTCTGAGGCCTTCCAGTCTGATGTCTCGGCCTTCCAGTCTGATGCCTTCCAGTCTGATGTCCCGGCCTTCCAGTCTGATGCCTTCCAGTCTGATGTCCCGGCCTTCCTGTCTGATGCCTTCCAGTCTGATGCCTTCCAGTCTGATGTCCCTGCCTTCCAGTCTGATGCCTTCCAGTCTGATGTCCCGGCCTTCCAGTCTGAGGCCTTCCAGCCTGATGTCCCGGCCTTCCAGTCTGATGTGCCTGCTGTCCAGCGTGCCGCTGCCTGCCTTCCAGCCTGACGTGCCGCTGCCTGCCTTCCAGCCTGACGTGCCGCTGCCTGCCTTCCAGCCTGACGTGCCGCTGCCTGCCTTCCATTCCGATGTGCCAGCTTCCCGGTCCGATGTGCTTCTGTCTGCTGTCCAGCCTGAGGTGTTCCTGTCTGCTGTCCAGCCTGAGGTGTTCCTGTCTGCTGTCCAGCCTGAGGTGTTCCTGTCTGCTGTCCAGCCTGAGGTGCCCATGCCTGCTTCCCAGTTTGAAGTGCCTGCTGTCCAGCTTGAGGTGCCTGTGCCCGCTGCCCAGCCTGAAGTGCCTGTGCCCACTGCCCAGTCTGAAGTGCCTGTGCCCACTGCCCAGTCTGAAGTGCCCGTGCCCGCTGTCCAGCTTGAAGCGCCTGTGCCCTCTGCCCAGCTTGATGTACCCGCTGCCCCACTTGATGTGCCGGCTGCCCAGCCTGATGTGCCTTTTACCCAGTTCAAGGTGACTGCTGCCCAGTCTGACAACCCGGACCCTGCCGATGACCCAGAGCTTGCTGCCCAACCCAACGACCCGAAGCCTACCGCCCAGTTCGATGTGCCTGCTGCTAAGCCTGTTATGTCTTCACCTGCTGTCCAGCTTGAGATGCCCATCGCCTGGTTTAATATTTTAGACTGTCTTCATATCCAGCTTAATGTGACTCCGCCTGCTGCCCAGCTTGATGCCATGGACTTGTCCCAGCAGCAGCTAGTTGGAGCGGCCGGAGGCCGCTCCTTTGAGGGGGGGTACTGTCAGGAAATGTTCCATCCACTGATAATATCTGTCCTTTGGCGTGCAGTACTGAGGTCCACCAGCAGGTGTCTCCTGGCATTTTCAAACTGTCAGGAGAGCTTTTCCCTGCTGATGTTATGTCATCTTTGGGCTGCAGTACTGGCGTCCACCAGCGGATGGATCCTGGCAGTATGGAGCAGACAGCACCTCCTGCGATCAGGTGTCACTTGAGGCCAATCACAGGCCTATAAATAGCTGGCAAGCATTCACATGTTTGCCTTTGTATTGTCCTTGTGCCCTGACCTGCTGCTTGTGATCCTGAGCCTGATTCTGAACCTGTTCCTGTGCCCTGAACCTGTGACCCATGTTTCCCTGTCCTGGTCCCTACCCTGTCCCACCTGTTTCCATCATCCCTGCCCTGCAGTCTGATCCGTCCATCCTCTCCCTGTCCTGTGTTCCTTACCCCATCTGCTGATCTCCCCATGTATGACCTTGGCCTGGCTTGTGTCTCTGATTCTGGACTGCCCTGTGTTTATCTACTGATCCTTTGTGCATGACCCTGGCCTGCCTATCGTTTATGATCCTGGTATTTCCCATTTATTGTACATATCTGTCTGTTGTTGTTTGGGGGTCTCTGGTTGATTTATTGCACTGTGTGGTTGTATTTATAATATTCACTTTCCTTAATAAATCATTATATTTCACTTATACACGTTTGGGTTTCCTCTGTTGCAGTCCACACAGTTCTGGTCATATCTGATACATGACAGTTATAATTTGTATGCAATCAGGCATGTCCTTTGACTACATTGTTTTGGTAAATCTAAAGGAAATAAGAAAACAAAAGTTGTGCAGTATGTATGTGGTCTAACAGTGCTATGGTTTGATAATGCCAAAATGAAAAACAAAAAACAGTCGCGCCTAGGATAAACAGTGAACTAACAAACTCTATGCGGCAGCTGTTTCAATCTAGTGAAAACGGTGTCTCAGGAAAATACTACAAACAAAACAGCGCCAGCAAGGTACCTAATAGTATAAAAAAGTATAGTATATAAAAGTAAATATTGAAACAATCCTCTACAAAAAAGTGACATTTAACAATCCAAACATGATTGTATATACAATGGAACATTGACATGTTTCACCATAGTAAATGACGTCATCAGAAGCTTCTTACTATGGCGAAACATGTCAAGTCTGGATACACAGTGTGTTGGAGCAAGCTTTAGATGCTTTACAGTTTTAAATGCTATACAGTAAGCTTATCACTGTTTTGGAGAATTTGTGAGGACCCTTACGTCCCATCCATGATTACGGTATAGCAAGCTGTTGTTACTCTCATTTTTACTGAGAACTGTTTTTAAACACTTTTAAAGTTTTTCAATAAACCATGCTGGTTTACGGTATGTGGAGCTTATTTTCTTTTATTTTTACATGCCATTTGTCCATCTGTAGCACAGAGACTGGAAGGGAGTTATCGGCTGGAGTCTGTGAGTGGAACCTGTGATCGCTGAGATCTGATCGTTGGTTGGACCTCGCAGAGTGTAGGGGAGCAGAGGATCCCTCTCTGGGCTGTTCCTTGGAACCATGAATCATCAGTTACCATCAGGGCCAATGCCTGTTTCCATGGGCCTTTGAGACCACAAAGTGCATTTGACTCCATTTGGGGAGTAGGAATTTCACCTATTTATGAAATGGCTGGGAGTACCAACCTTTGTTGTATCTTTCACTGTGGGACAGCAGGACTTTCACCTGTTTATGAATCAGCTGGGTGTACCAGCATTTGTTGTATCATTCACTGTGGGATAGTATGAATTTCACCTGTTTATGAATCAGCTGTGAGTACCAATGTCCGTTGCTTTTTTCACTGTAGGATATACAGCACGTTCATATTTCAGCAAGGACGTTTATTTCACCTTTTTGCTACATTGCCATACTTTTGGTTGGACTTTTTGTTTTCATTGGATACATATTTTATACCCATTATATTTGAATTGTTGAAAGTAAATTTTTTTGTAGAGGATTGTTTCACTATTTACTTTTATATACTATTGGGCACTTTACTAGTTCTGATAATATAAATACCCAATTACAACGTGGACACAGATATGGGACAAAAAAATATATAGGTAAAATAATAAAAAAACGTGATCAATAATGTGCAAAAAACAAAATAGGAGTGAAAACGGGCTAAGTATATTAGATAAAGAGTACTTAACAGCTAGCATAACTACAATGGAAAACAATAAAAATAACATTTGGCATAAATATAGTAAGGAAGCTTCAGAATGTCCAAATGTGCAAAATAGTGCAAAGTGCAAACAAACAAATTAAGGTGCAAGTGATCAAAATAATCAAAATAAAGTGGCTGAAAGTCCTTTACAACTCATAAAACAGTAATAATCACACCATAAATAAGGTGTAGCTTCAGAATGTCCAAATGTGCAAAGGTGCAACAAGTGGTATAGTTCCAGGGCTCAAGTCCAGTGGGAATGCATGGGAACGGAGTTCCTGTACTTTTTCCACAACAGGAACTCAGTTCCCATTAGCAGCCGACACAGCTCGCAATAGTAAGTGCCGCACACCTGACCATTCAGGCATTGCCAGTAGGGGGCCCCATGACAGCTTCCGCTTTGATCTACCTGTCAATCACAGCTAGCTGACGGGTAGATCAGGTCTAGGTCTAGCTGACGGGTAGATCAGCTATTCTGCTCACAGGACATGCAGGGAGAGAGGTGAGCTGAGGGAGGAACATCAGTTTGAGATGGTAAGCTGAGCACAATACCTGGCAAAGTTTAATTCTAGGAGGGAAGTTTATGTAGAAATATGTGAAGGGTTTGAATAGCAGCGAGTGTGTGCTGGAGACCTGCAGGGTTTGCAGCCCCCCCCCCCCCCCCCCCAAGCTAACATACATCTCCTAAGAAGGAACACATCACTATCTCCCTAAGCATTCTGTCCAGATAATGTGCAGTTAATTTATGACCTTTCCGTTTAACCCTGTGTTATCCAAACTCTGTTCAATGAAAAGTGTAAACTCACCACATAAACACTATATATACAAAATAGCATTCCCCAATAAAGATCAGAACATGGTGTTCACATTTGCATGGACGCACAACTGATTGAATGCTGATTATTAAGAGAATTACCATATTTATGTTTATTGAAGATTTTCTTTATTTTTTTATATACTAACAGTTAAGCTTCATACACACAATACGAATAATTGGATGATAAATACCACTTTTGAAGCATGCTATTGATGTGCATATGAGCGTATCATTTTTTTTTTTTTGGTGGGGGGAGTGGATCTTGGGTGGGAGTTCCCACACTTTTTTCCCCAGGACTTGACCCCTGTATAGTTCTACTTAGTACAGTGACTTTAAAGCGGTTCTGCACCTTATATATATAAAATATTAAAAGCCAGCAGCTACAAATATTGCAGCTGCTGACTTTTAATAAATGGACACTTACCTGTCCCAGGGTCCAGCAATGTCGGTGGCAGATGACGAGCGATCTGCTACCCCCGCAGCCATCCTCTGTCAGGGAATCGGGAAGTGAAGTGTTACGGCTTCACTGCACGGTTCCCTACTGCACATGCACGAGCCGCTCTGCGCATCTCTGCTGGTCCCCGCTGTGTCCTGGGAACTGTGTGTTTCCCAGAACACAACGGGGGCGGGGCATCTACGGCGGTCTGTCCCGGAAGTGGGTGCAGATACCTGGATTATCCAGGTAACTGCACCCCCGTCCCCCCTGAAAGGTGCCGATTGTGGCATGAGCGGAACTTACACTTTAGGGTGGAGAACCGCTTTAAGTGAATCTTCGGTGAGAAATGTCACCCGCAGGTGTACTAACTTATTACCTTACAGCTGCAAGGTAAGCAGCATATAGTAAAGCCAATGGATCACACTGGGGCAGAGGGGAAGGAGCCTCTTTCCTTTCTTCACAGTTGTAGACCACCTAAGGGTCACAGCTTGTTTCCAGGGACAGGTACTCAGCAGAGTGGTTTGCTCCCAGTGTGTCAAGCATGTAAAATAGAGAAACATAGGAGAGGCTCTCTGGTGTAGTATGTTTAACACTCAATGTAAGTTTATTTAACATAAAGCAAAAAATAGGGAACTCACATTTAAAACTAGCAACAGTGCATTTTATACAAATGAGCAGCGAGCTCGGATGGTAAAAACTTAACTTCTGGTGTCCTGTGTCTAACACGTATCATCACTGTCACATTCATCTCCGAATAAGTCACGTGACAGTGAAGATACGTGTTAGACACAGGACACCGGAAGTGACGTTTTTACCATCCGAGCTCGCTGCTCGTTTGTATACAATGCACTGTTGCTAGTTTTAAATGTAAGTACCATATTTTTTGCTTTATGTTGCATAAACCTACATCGAGTGTTAAACATACTACACCAGAGCACCTCTCCTATGTTTATCTATATTTTTTTGTCCCATATCTGTGTAGCACCCTGCTGGTTAGATTGCTAGTACCGTAGGATTAGGGCAAATTTATTTTTTGGGTTCTCTGTAGCCAGTGGAGAAAAGTTTGATTTTGGCTGGTTCTGGGTTCTGTTGGTTTCATGCTCAGCTGTTTCTAGTGAGTTTTATTGGGTTGGAAGAGGAAAGACTCTGGACTTGCATATTCATACAGCCTCAACCAATCCCTGGGAGGAAGAATGACCAGTAGGTGGCTGGTGTGTGTATAAATGGGCTGGGGCCTGGAACAGTAGGGTCCTTGTCCTGTCGGAGAAGACCCAGCCTGGAGGGCAGTGGCCCTCTGGGTCACTTAGCTCGCATCGGAAGGAGGGTCCAAATTCAGGAAGAGCTGAGGGACCCATTTCTAGGTTGCTGGAACAATTTAAAGGAGGTCTATTGAGGACCTGGCCAGGAGGTTCACAATACAGAATCTAGCTGAAACATGGAAGAAGATATCCAAAAACATAGGACACAGTGAGTGCAGGCTTGAGAGATATCCCAGTGACTCTCCTTGTTCACCCTTAGAGAGATTGTTCCAGAGTTGCTAGCTCAGAATTGCTTATGCATTGGAGCTTTCTGAGCTGTATGTTCACCTATCACCAGCCACACAGGGGGTTCACATTGGAAAGTCCATTTATAGCCAGAGAAGTTTCCTGTTATACTTTGCACTACATTTGGAGTATCCCAAGGCCCACCCTGCATCTTAACAATGTTCAGTCAGCATTAAACTACAAAAAGACATGCACTGCCTGTTTCTTGAGTTGTGAGACTGGGAAGCTGCTGTGTGTCTGACTGCTTTGTACCGAATAGGCAATAGAAACTGGGACAAAACTTCTGAACTGGTCTGAGGTCTGTACTACACATAACACATATGTGAAATGTGGCTCTGTGTGCCAACTTAGGCAGGCCATAGATGGCACATTTTATTTTCCTGCAACCATGAGTTGCAGGGAAAAAAAATGCTTAATTTAATGAATTGTGAGAACACAAAAGCTCTACAGGAGGAATTCCCCCCATTAATACTGACTGTGTTAATGGGGGGGATTCCTCCTGTAGAGCTTTTGTGTTCTCACAATTCATTGATTATTGCTAGTGGCCATAGCTGCTGGCAATAATCGCATAACGAAAATCCAACATGCTGGTCCAGCCTGCCCATAGATGGTTTAGAATCTTGACCGGTCCCTGCTGAACCGGCCAAGATTCAAACCATCTATAGCCAGCTTTGTTGGTCTTAATTACCTTAAGTTCCATTATCTATAAGCTTGAGGTAATTATTTTTGAGTTTGGTGTAGCTTTAGCTTCACTTTTACAAAGGCTACAACAAATTTAAAAATAATTACCTCTGGCTAAGAACTACCAGAATCTGCCACATTTTTTAAATCTGGCAAAGGACCTTTTAAAGCAAGGGTGCTCAACCTGCGGCCCTCCAGCTGTTGCAGAACTACATGTTCCATAAAACAGCTGACAGTTACAAGCATTACTCCTAAAGGCAGAGGCATGATGGGACTTGTAATTCTGCAACAGCTGGAGGACCACAGGTTGAGCACCCATGTTTTAAAGGGTTATACCACCAAAAAAGTGGCACAAATACTTAATTTAATTCCCACTATTGTGTCATTATCAACAAGACAAATTTAAGAAATGGAAAAAAAATGGAAATAGTCCCCCAGGACTTTTTTGGCAGCTAATTATAGATAATGAGAGAATGCCAATTGAATAAAGCATTGGAATTCTTTATTGAAATATAGAATGGATTATTAAATGAGTGTTAATATATGAGCTCAAATGGGGATATACCCATGCCAAATACAGAGAATAGCAAACATAGAGGTTATACACAGCATATGATAATGACTATTGCATAACAGTACTGACGTGTTTCGACCCATAGTATTTGGTCTCTTCAGAGGATGAGTTTGCTAAGGAAAAAAAAAAGTTTATAATAACATATCAAATTTATTTTAAAAAGTTATGATATATGCAGAATTGTTCAATAACGTGTTGCACATAATTACCACTGCATTTGGATATACCCCTCGGTCAGAGCCTCTCCACACAGCCGTCAGACCATCCAGTGCGCCTCCACGCTACAGCAACACCCAAGATCCACCCAATGTGGCTTACAGGGAGTCACACATACCAGTGCCCCCCAACACAGCGCCCCAAGGGGGCGCGGTCAGAACCTACAGCAATCACCAGAGCGTTAGCTCATGGACACACCCATATTAATTTATAGTTTTACAATTTATCTATTGGGCGGTGTTGGAAGCGAACAAGAAGTAACGTTATATATCTAAAGTTCTACACATCTGTTGGTACAACTGAACTCAGCCATATTGATGTTTGCATGACACACATGTTTAGAATGTGTAGAGGAATGTGGCAGAATCTGCATAGCAAAGGAGTTATCTTCAGCCCACCTGGTATGCACAAAGCTTCAAAGAGATTGATGACGAAGACGGTCCAGGGCACATCGACTGCAATACTGGCCACAGAAGCCAAGTATGGCAGGACAGTCAGTAATTTTAGGAGGGCTGTCATGTGAACACTGATTGGTCCAAGCAAATGGGACTGGCAGTAGGGTGTGGTATGGCTGAGGTATGTTTAACAAAAGGGTTGCAACAAGAGTTTGGTCTCTCTCTCCCTATTCCATCAGGAGGTCGAGTCACAAGGGTCGATAAGTATAAGGCTTATATTGTACTTTGATTGTATGCTATGTATTATTGTAACTTCTATTGATACTTGATGCACGTTTTCTTATTTCCTTGGGAAATAAATGAGATTTAATTGATCTTAGACCGTGTGTTGATTTCATAGCCAATGGTGATAATATTGTGATATTAACGATAACATGTGCTTGGCGTGTTGATTGATAGCTAAACTATAGGGACTAGACAAAGTAATACATAACTGATAATAATAATAATAGATTGAATTGATCAGTTACTTCATTTGGCACCCCAGAAGGCGTGTAAAACGTATTTTTACACAGAATCCACAAAAATCTAAGGTATTTTTGTTTGATTCCCTGTAAGCACAGATGCTCAGACACCCAGAACTGAAAGTCATCTCTAGTGTGGACAAGATTGGCGCTGGCTCGCGAATTCTGAAACCACGCTTGGATGAGCAGGAAAATTCTGTGAGATATTTCACTGGTAGGAAACGCACGCGTAAAACCTGGTGAGAACTGTGACTGATATATATATATATATGTACGTATTGTTGTGTTTGCTGCAGAACTGTAACCAGAGGGCAAATTCTGGCGAGATAGGGACTGATCATCCCTGGTTATGTGATATAACCGCAGATTGACAGGATAAACCACACAATTTTGAGGGAAAAGTGGAAATATCCACGTGAGGGTCCCAAGAGAAATTCCCTGTGGCCTGCTATCGGATAGGAGGGCATTGAATAAGAGTGTGTTCTCCTAAAGAAATTCGTGGGTAAACGGATTTGTATTTGTTTTTTTGTTTTTTGTAAAAAAAAAAAAGTGGGGGAAATATAGGTTTTATTTCTACCCACGTGAGAGTGAAATAGCTCTGGTAAGATTACCTGCAACCTAAGGCATTGATTAAGAGTGCGCCTTGTGTCTTGTATGCTGTAGAACCACAAGTCACTGGAAATTTAAACGGTTCGTATCTATTTTTTTTTTTTTTGTTGTTTGTTGGTAGGACTAGGGGGGGTTGTCCATTTGTTTGTCTGTTTTCTATTGTCTAAGCAACTGGTTGAGCAACCGTAGTGTGGATAGGCTAATTAGCATGTCAATGGATATCCTTGAAGAGTTTCTTGGGAAAAATGCTTGTATTCAATTTAACAGTATAGGAAAGGGTGCGTTAACACACCAATTCAATGAACTTTTGAGACAATGTAATACACATAACAGTCTCATAAGTAATAAATCAAAAAAAGGCAGGAAACAGAGAATGGCCAATGCCTTATGCATGTTAATGAGAATGAAAGAAATTGCGGAACAAAAAGAATTAGAATGGTTTGCTGATAGAGAAAAAGTGATGGAACAGCTAAGTGATATAGCAATGGGGATTGAAAAGGCTGATGCAGATGCTCGTAGTCGGATTAAACAATTAGTGACTGAGAAATGTGTATTGCAACAGAGATTAGATGAATTAGAACAAACGTGTAAATTAAGAGAAAGTTGCATTGCCTCTTTGAATCAAAGGGAGGCTGAGAATTTGCAGGTTATCACAATGCTTAAGGCACAAGCAGCCATAATGGAATTATCCTCCAAGTGTGCAATAGTGGAGGTACCCTCCGCACATGCTCAGTGTACAGAAAAGCTAGAAGTGAAACATGAAGAAAACCCGTATGCTATTATCACTGCAAATGATAGTACTGTGATGGGAATCGATGTGGAAGAAGCAAATAAAGGTGGGATAACTGCGCTTGAAATTTACTCAGGAGTTAAAACTTCTGATGACTCCTCAGACAACGAAAGTGTAAAGTCTGTGCATTCCAATTGCAGTAATATTATCCAGCAATGTGGGTTTCCAGCGCCATATGCTAAAAAAATGGCCTATGCAGGGAAACCAGAACTAAAATGTTTTTTGTGTAAAAGGGGGGGTCACATTTCAAAATATTGTCGGGCGGCGAATAATAATATCGAAAGGAAATTATACCCGAAAACGACCCCAAGGCTTCAGGTGTGTTATTCAGCAAGGTGGGGTAGCCATCCAAAGCATGGAACCCATAGTAATCAAACCCATTTCCCGTGTAAAACGCAAATGCGGGGTCTACAAACTAAAAAGCAATATGTAGGACAGTTGCGTAGAGTCAAAATGGAGATAGACGCATGGTTACTCAAATATAGCACTGAGAGAAACGATGTTAGCAGAACTTAGTGAGCTACAAGCATGGTAAGGTTTGATGTAAGTTTCAGGTTCAGAATATGATAGAGGACCTTGATATAGATATACATTTTTTTTTTGTTTGTTTTTTTTTGTTTTGTACTTTCAGGGATAAACCTCTGAATTGGTATTATGTTTTTTTGTGGGGTTAAAAGATGTTTCAGTTATGAGTATTGTCTTTTCTTGTGTTTCTTTACTCTTCTCTTATTGTCAGTCTTTGTAAACTTTTCCTGAGTAAGATCCAATACTGCTGATTAACATAAGAATTGTGTTTTCCAGAGACCAGGAAGAAGTTAAACTGGTTCGTATACGGACATTTGCATTTGTTTGCAGGTCTCTCAAAGTGAGAACAACAGTGGGTAAAATATAGCAGAACATGGGTTAGGTTATTGTAAATGCATAATCGATTATCACATGGTACCATGAGCTCATTAGTTAGTAATTGTTTGCAAACAATGAAAAATAAATAGTACTAAAAAGGATATAAATGAAGCTACAGTGTTGTGATGAGATACATATGCTTTGTTTTGTTTTTGTTTTTCGTTTTCCCCATTAACTAATTGTATTTCAGATTGGAATGAGCATGCTCCTCAGGAGAAAAGTCCATGGATGTTGTTAACTAAAAGTTGAGTGTTTGTCATTGTTTTATGGTGGTTGTCTTGTCATGTTGTTTGTGTGATCATGGCCAGATTTTTAATTTTATTATTTTTTTTCTTTTTTTTTTCTTCTAAAAAAAATTTTTTGATATTGGTTTAGTCCTCTATTTTAGTTATATTTTTATTCAGGTGGAAAAGTAGTAGGTCTAATCCACCTGAAAGGGGGGGAAATGACAATGCCCTCAGTTAGAACCAGTCACCTGAAAGGGGGTAGTGCATACATCGTAAAGATACAGATAGATGCATTGTCTTTGTAGCTTGTAAAATTTGAAGTTTTTGAGAAGCAACATTGACGTTCAGTTTTAAACATTTTTTGCTCATACCATGGGGATCCATTTTACAGTGGGTTCAGCCTAAAGAGGTCATGGTTGTTTGGATAGTTTGGTCAGAGTTGCAGAAGCCAGGAATACTGAGGTCCTGGGCTCCAAAGGAGGGAACTATAGGTAAACATGGTAAGCGAGCAGATATTGTGGATAAGAATTTGATACTGCTCTTGTTTTTCACTTCCAGAATCCTAGTGGAGCGAGAATTGGAGAGGCTTCTGCAACATGGATGACAGATGATCATCTGGTTGGCAGTTTGTCTGTGCCACACCATACCACAAATTTGTTCTGATAAACATCAGGAGAGGAAAAAAGGAAAAACTTGAAAGATTCAGATTATACTTGTTTTTTTTTTCTTATGGACAATTTGGTGCTAATGCTGAATCTGAAAGACTGTGCCTAGCAAGAGAACTTGTGAAATATTTTTGCTGAAGTCTCTCCTGATGAATGCAAACATGTTATTTATACATGTGCAATGGGTTGGAGGTTGGGGAAGAATTATGACACATCCAATCCGTCAAAACATGAAAATGTAAAATATGTGTTTTTTTTTGTTGGAAGGAGGAATTGAAAGAAGAAAGGTTTTAACATATGACATGTATTGATGTAACGGAGTTAATAGGGTGCAGGTACCTAGGGGGCAGGCCGGCACTTGTGCATAATAAGGTAGCTGTTGGCCAGACTAAAGGGTGCCAGGTGACACATCAATGGGGTGAAAACTTCCTCGTAGGGGTGGTGTCTCAATCCTAGCGGTCCTAGAGAGAAGCTTTCGGTTACTGGACATGCAGGACACCAGAACTAGACATGGGGAAGATACGCCTGGTTGATGTCTCACCTGAGAAGTTGAAACCCTGCACAGATAATGCCAATAAGTACACACAGGAGCATGCTCCGTTAAAATAAAGGGAACAAACGCTGGCTACCAGGGTACCGTAGGACTTCACCACATGGTGCTGCAACATCTCACGGTGGTTGACAAAAACCTATCACCCTATATGTGCTGAGTATACACTGAATCAAGTGCGGTCATTGTACCAGTGACTTACTCCCAGAGATGCGATCAAGTCCATGCAGGATACTTATTTCTGAGGAGTAACCTGAAAGAGGAGGGATGTATTCAGCACTATATTGGGGGGGAACAATAGCTGGGATGGGTGTTATTAATGGAGGGGACATCAGCCTCCTGAGGAACAAACTCACAGCCATAGCTTCAGAGAAGGAGCGTGACTTTGTTACCCCAGAAGATTGGTGGCATCCTTGATAACATTCAATGAAGTCACAGAAACACTCAGGTTAGAATGGCTCCGGATTTTGTCAACCATGTTGAGAGGTTGGTTGAGAGGACAGAAACCTGTCATTGGCTCTGGCGCGCACTCTGTGGCAGGTGGAAATATCAGCCAACATCAAGCTGATTGTACCGTCTCAGTATGAGGGGCAGTGGCCTGATGAGTTAGCATCACCGCTCAGTAAGATTTTGCCAAAACACGTTGCTTACACTAATCCAAAGTAGTGGTCGAATGCCTGTATGGGCTGTACTAAGTTGGATTGTGAAAGGTGTTATGCTGTATGTTCTCATATACAGAAGTGCAGACTTGGTCTGTATATTTGGTGGCATCAATGGGCTTACTGACTGGGGATTTTATCTTGTTGCATTTGAGGCTATATCTCACATGTGATCAGAGAAGATGAACGCTGGGGGCAGGTGGATATTTCCCTTTGTCGGAAGCATGACCACGATGTCCGTTGTATGCCAGATCAATACGTGGGGATGAACGAGTAATGTTGGGAAGTTATTTCTCTCTGTGTTCTGGATGGAGAGATCATTGCTGGGAAGAAGGCACCCAGGTATTATTTAGGACATAGGCGAGTTTGTTTCTTTGTCCTAAAGAATACCGGTGTAGTGTTAGTCATGGAACTAGAGGGTTCCTTGAACCTAACCGTAGGTAGAGGTGCATGGTATACAATGGGCATGATCTCTGAAATCCAGGCACAGGGGTGGAATTGTGTGGGTTTGGTAATTGTTGTAAACTTATATATGTAGTTAAGCGATATTTATCTATGCAAGTTGAGGGACGATTTGACGGTGAGCTCTCTATGTACAAATTGGAGACGTTGCTGCCAAGTCAGAGCCCTGCAACGCCGCTGTGAGCAAGCCTGCCTAATCCCGACCCGTATTTACAGTAAAAGGGTATATGAGGTTGGGAGCGGGGTGCGTAATACATATATATATGTATATATTATGGTAATAAGTTGATTTATGTTTGTGGTAGAGTGTGACCTATGGGTATTGTAGGCTAGTAATATGGGCAAGAAAGGCCCTCCTCAAGACTCTGGGTCTGAAAGCTGGGTGATATGTTGCTCTGAATGGGTGCTGGTGAATGGTGAATGAATGGACACCCCTTGCCTGTACTGCCGTCCTGAAGATACCCAAGATACAGAATGGTGACATGGAAGCTGTCGCTGAAGAATGGTGGAGATGTGTCACTCAGTGGCAAAGCGGCACGTGTTGGGAAACATCACATGGTAAACAATTATGGACTGCTCCATAGGACCTGTTTCTGCACACGTTGAAAACACAGCGTGCTAAGACAATTGTGTACTGTTCCATGAGAGATGTCTCTGGAGCGCTCATTGAAAACAACCACGCGTTACACAAGCTAAGGACTGTGCCACAGGTACTGGTTTGGAAGTACATGTTGGGGAACCACACACGTTAAGACAGTTATGGACTGTTCAAAAGGAGCCGTGTCTGAAGAAGGGTGGTATGCGCCTTTTAGGCGCAAAGCGGCATATGTTGGAAGCGAACAAGAAGTAACGTTATATATCTAAAGTTCTACACATCTGTTGGTACAACTGAACTCAGCCATATTGATGTTTGCATGACACACATGTTTAGAATGTGTAGAGGAATGTGGCAGAATCTGCATAGCAAAGGAGTTATCTTCAGCCCACCTGGTATGCACAAAGCTTCAAAGAGATTGATGACGAAGACGGCCCAGGGCACATCGATTGCAATACTGGCCACAGAAGCCAAGTATGGCAGGACAGTCAGTAATTTTAGGAGGGCTGTCATGTGAATACTGATTGGTCCAAGCAAATGGGACTGGCAGTAGGGTGTGGTATGGCTGAGGTATGTTTAACAAAAAGGGTTGCAACAAGAGTTTGGTCTCTCTCTCCCTATTCCATCAGGAGGTCGAGTCACAAGGGTCGATAAGTATAAGGCTTATATTGTACTTTGATTGTATGCTATGTATTATTGTAACTTCTATTGATACTTGATGCACGTTTTCTTATTTCCTTGGGAAATAAATGAGATTTAATTGATCTTAGACCATGTGTTGATTTCATAGGCAATGGTGATAATATTGTGATATTAACGATAACATGTGCTTGGCGTGTTGATTGATAGCTAAACTATAGGGACTAGACAAAGTAATACATAACTGATAATAATAATAATAGATTGAATTGATCGGTTACTTCAGGCGGTCAGACAGTATTGCAATGATCTATTATAAATTATGGTGATTTGTCATATAAAAAAGGGAAATAATAATGTTAATGAATTGATAATATCTAGGATTGTGTGACTAATGTAAAATAAACCAGAGATGACCTTGTCTTTAAACTCCGACGATGACAGTGGTGAGTGATAAAATTGAGAGTGTGAAGGGTGAGCACTGTTAACTAATGATAAAGTATAAAAGAAAAACCCCAAAAAGTTAATTAATAAAATAAGCAGTGAAAAAAAATATAAAAAAAATGAAGGATGCATGTAAAATAGAATAAAAATTGTGTTTGCTGGTTGTATGAGAACCAGTAATAAGTGAAATATCAGTGAGTATGTGTGTGGTGTGCAAATGAAATAAAGTGTGCATAATCTTGGAAAATGTTTAACCAAAAATAAATTTGCATAAAATCTCCAAAACTGATATACCCATTAATCAAGATTGAATAAATAAAAGCCGAAACCATAAAAGATCTGGTCCGGCTAGTCATAGCGAAAAGAAATCCCTCCATTCGGCTATGTATGAGGCTACTAGGAAAGATGGTCGCCTCTTTCGAAGCTGTTCCTTATGCTCAGTTTCATTCAAGGCCCTTACAAAGAGATATCCTCTTGGCCTGGAACAAAAGGGTTCAAGCCTTATATCTTCCAATGTGCCTATCCCCAGGGGTACGCCAAAGCCTCAATTGGTGGCTGTGGGCTGGAAATCTTCTAAAAGGAAGATCCTTTCCCCCACTAACATGAAAAATTGTAACCACAGATGCCAGCCTGACAGGCTGGGGAGCAGTTCCCAAAGAAGCATGCACCCAGGGAAGATGGTCTACAGCCGAGAAGCTCTTACCCATCAACATTCTGGAGATCCGGGCAGTTTATGTAGCCCTCAAAGTCTGGTCTTTTAGACTATGGGGTCATCCTGTCTGGATACAATCCGACAATGCCACAGCAGTGTCTTATATCAATCACCAAGGAGGCACCAGAAGTCTGCATGCCCAAAGACAGGTGAATCGCATTCTTGTCTAGGCAGAACAGCATATTCCTTGCATATCTGCTGTCTTTATTCCAGGGGTGGAAAATTGGCAGGTGGACTTTCTAAGCCACCAGCGACTGTATCCAGGAGAATGGTCTCTACACCCCAACATATTTCAGATCATATGTCAAAAGTGGGGTACCCTGGATGTAGACCAGTTCGCATCCAGATTTAACAGGAAGCTAAACAGCTTTTTGTCAAGAACAAAAGATCCACTTGCTCAAGGATCAGATGCATTAACTGCACCATAGGATCAGTACGATCTGATCTATGTATTCCCTCCAATTCCGCTACTTCCGCAGTTCCTTTGGAGAGTCAAAAGGGAAGCAAAGCCAATCATTCTAGTGGCTCCAAGTTGGCCCAGACGACCCTCGTATGCAGAGATCGTGAAGATGGAGGTAGGGAAGCCTTGGGTTCTTCCGCTACATCCAGACCTACTCTCACAAGGTCCAATATTCCATCCTGCCTTACAAAGTCTAAATGTTATGGTTTGGCTGCTGAGACCCACATTCTGAAAGGCTGCGGGCTCTCAGATTCAGTCCTTTCCACTTTAGTTAATGCCAGAAAGCCGGTTTCCAGGCTCATATACTACAGAATCTGGAGAGCATATGTTTCCTGGTGTGGATCCAGGGGGTGGCATCCTAGAAAGTATGCCATTAGCAGGATTCTTGCCTTTCTTCAGTTAGGCATAGAGATGAAGTTGGCTTTGAGCACTATCAAGGTCCAAATCTGGGCCTTGTCAGTTTTTTTCCAGAAGCCACTTGCCTCACATTCCCTGGTCAGGACCTTTGTTCAAGGGGGCGCTGTGCTTAAATCCGCCAGCCAAACCTCCTGTTTGCCCATGGGATCTAAATTTGGTTTTGTCCGCTTTACAGGAACAACCTTTTGAACCATTGCACTGTGCTTCTTTAATTCTTTTAACTAAGAAGTTGGTCTTTATGGTAGCCATATGCACTGCTAGGCGGGTATCAGAGTTAGCAGCTCTTTCTTTTAAAGAGCCATATTTGATTATCCACAAAGACAAGGTGGTGCTGCGGCCTCACCCTACCCTTTTACCCAAGATAGTTTCAAGATTCCATTTGAATCAAGATATGGTCCTACCATGCTTTTTTCCAGATCTGCAATCAGCGGAAGAAGATTCATTAGACGCTCTGGATGTTGTAATAGCAGTCAGTATCTATCTGCAGGCGACCGCTCACATACGAAAAGCTGATTGTTTATTTACTCTGCCTCAGGGCCTCAAGAAGGGCCAGGCAGCGTCAAAGTCCACTATTTCTAGATGGATTTGACAATTAATTTTTCAGGCTTATGGTTTAAAGGGGAAGACCCCTCCTTTTCAATTTAAAGTGCACTCTACTAGGGCTGTTAGTGCCTCTTGGGCGGTGCATCACCAGGCCTCCTTGGCTCAGATCTGCAAGGCCACCTGTGGTCTATGTTTTGATCTGTGTCTCCCTCCCCTCATTTAGGCATTGCTTTGGGACGTCCCACTAAGTAATGAAGGCTCTGTGTCCCGTGATGTATGAACAAAAAAATAGGATTTTTTAATACAGCTTAGCTGTAAAATTATTTTCTTGGGAAATACATTATGGGACACAGAGTTCCGCCTCTCTATGGGTTTTATGCGGAGACTTATTGCTTTGCTACAAAACTGAGGTGCTCCCCATAAGGGAGGGGTTATATAGAGGAGGAACTCTCCTTAATTAGGGTCAACCAGTGTCCAATCACCACAGGTGACTATCTAACCCACTAAGTAATGAATGTTCTGTGTCCTATGATGTATTTCCCAAGAAAAGGATTTTACAGGTAAGCTGTATCAGAAAATCTTATTTTTAAAAAAAAATTCTAGTGATCTCCTTTTTTTATTTTTATTTCTCCAGATCTGCAGAATAATCTTTTTTTTTCTCCATAATATTTTTTGTCGTTTTGTGTGTCAAGTTACCACAACACCATTACTATCATGTATTTTATTACCTCAAATAGGTTGGTTGGTGTTGGTGTCCCTTGTTAACCACTTGCTTACTGTGCACTTAAACACCCTTCCTGCCCAGACCAATTTTCAGCTTTCGGTGCTCTCACACTTTGAATGACAATTACTCAGTCATGCAACACTGTACCCAAATGAATTTTTTGTCCTTTTTTTCCCACAAATAGAGCTTTCTTTTGGTGGTATTTGATCACCTCTGGAGTTTTTATTTTTTGCGCTATAAATGAAAAAAGACCGAAAATTTTGAAAAAAAACGCATATTTCTTTGTTTCTGTGACAGAATTATGCAAATTATTAATTTTTCTTCATAAATTTTGGCCACAATTTATACTGCTACATATCTTTGGTAAAAATAACCCAAATTAGTGGATATTATTTGGTCTTTGTGAAAGTTAGAGAGTCTACAAGCTGTGGTGCGAATCGCACAAAATTGATCACTTCTGATGTACTGGTGGACTATCTCGCTTCTTGTGACCCGAACAAGTCAGAAAAGTACAAATACCCCCCAAATGACCCCTTTTTGGAAAGTAGGAAAGGTATTTAGTAAGAGGCATAGTGAGCTTTTTGATGTTGTCATTTTTTTCCCACAATTCTTTGCAAAATTAAGATTTTTCATTTTTTTTTTCTCCACAAAATTGTCATTGTAATAGGTTATTTCTCTCACGTGGCATGTGTATACCACAAATGACACCCCCAAAAAAATTCTGCTACTCCTCCTGAGTATTACAATACCACATGTGTGGGACTTTTTCACAGCATGGCCACATAGAGAGGCCCAACATGCAGGTAGCGCCATCATGTGTTCTAGGAACATAAATTACACATCTAACTTGTTGACTATTTATTACGCTTTTGAAGCACCAGGACAATGACACGTGACATTGATGACAGATAGCACTGATACGTGGCAATGATGACACTTATACGTAGCACTGATGACACGTGGCACTGATGACAGATGGCACTAATATGTGGCACTGATGACAGATGGCACTAATATGTGGCACTGATGACACGTGGCACTTATACGTGGCACTGATGACACGTGGCACTAATACGTGACACTGAAGACACGTGGCACTAATACGTGGCACCGATGACAGATGGCACTAATATGTGGCACTAATACGTGCCACCGATGACAGATGGCACTAATACATGGCACCTATGACGCGTGACACTGATGACAGATGGCACTGATAAGTGGCATTGATGACATGTGACACTGACAACAGATGGCACGTGACACTGACAGGTGGCACTGATGACAAATGCCACTGATACGTGGCACTGATGACAGATGGCACTAATACGTGGCACTGATGACAGATGGCACTATGTGGCACTGATGACATGTGGCACTGATGACAGATGGCACTGGGGACAAATGGCACTGGAGGCAGGTGGCACTGGGGGCAGGTAGCACTGGGGGCAGGTAGCACTGGGGGCAGGTAGCACTGGGATGGATGGAACTGGGGGAAGGTAGCACTGGGGTGGATGGCACTGGGGCGGATGGCACTGGGGCGGATGGCACTGGGGCAGATGGCACAGGGGCAGATGGCACTGGGGCAGATGGCACTGCTGGGGGAGGATGGCACTGCTGGGGGAGGATGGCACTGCTGGGGGAGGATGGCACTTTTTACTTTACTTTTTTTCCTTTTTTTTTTTCTTCAGCTCAAGGCAGAACGGCTGCCGCTGCAGCCGTTCATCTCTCCCCTCTCACACTGTCTGTGTGAGGAGGGAGAGCGGCGCTGAGAGATGATCTCATATGTTTACATATGAGATCATCTCCCATTGGATACGCCGATCACGCTGTAAATGGCGATCTGTGTTTGCCTGTCCCCGGGGGACACGGCGAACACAGAACTTCCGCGATGCGCGCCTGCGGCGGCGCGCATTGCGGAAGTAAACATTAGGACGTCCAGGGACGGCCTCCCGGACGAACGCGCCTGCTCTACGGCCGTCATTCGGCTATAGGGCGGGCGCGAGGTGGTTAATTTGACATTGTATTTTTGAAATGTACCTGCCTACTCACAAACAACTGTCCTTTTTTGAAATAAAACACATAGCCAAGTATTTGTCAAAACTAAAATTTAAAATTAAGGGTCTAAAAAAAATAAAGAGGAAGGCAACGCTGGAGAAACATTTGAAATTGCTGAAGCCTTTGTACCCCAGGGCAAACATCAATTATTCGACAGGCCAAATTGGAAACCTGAGGAGTCAATTTAATAGGGAGCACAATACAGTCCAGGACTCCGAGACATCAGAGCAGCAGCAGATGACATATATATCCCAAGGCTTGTGGTCTTACAACAGCCTGCGTCTTTTGCCGGACCACAACAAACCCAGGCCATCACTCTCGACACTTCCTTCCACGCTTCCATCCAGTCTGCTGTGGTGGGTGGCTGTGGTGTTGGAGGTGTTGCTGGAGGTGGTGGAGGAGTAGTATGGTTCAACTCACACAATTGGCTTTTAGTTGTGAGTTGGCCCCTCATCCCCTTGTTTAGGGTCTGAAGTATTATCTCCTCACAGATGAGGCATTGGCCTTCCTCCATTTGCTCCAGTTTACTGGCTGTCAGGCAGCCAAACGATTCGGGGCCACCAGGGGGTGTTGTGAGGATCGCAGTAGCCTGGCGAATTCAAGTAGATGCTGACTCCTCCAGGGTCCTCGCCTTCCTGGTCCTTTTTGGTGGAAGGTGGAGGGGAGGAACCTGGGATTCGGTCAGGCTACTTTCCACGGCCACCTCCTGGCTAAGACTTTCGATAGCCTCCTCCTGGCTGAGACTTTCCTGTGTATGAAAATGGTACATAGTTTTAGTTTTTTGTTCCTCAATCACACACAATTTTGAGATCATGACTGTTGCAAATTGAATGTTACCAAATAGAAAAGACTATCATTCTGATCCCAGCATTTTTAATTCTTGTCCCAATCATTTTTGGCTACTACTGTCTATTGATATGTATGAAGGACAAAAAAGGAGCATTAAAAGCTTACAGCATGCATGAGAACAAAGAGGACATTCATAGCATATTACAATCATGGTAATAATGGATGTGATGTTAAAGGATACAAACTTACCTTAATATAGTCCTTCTGCAGGACCTGAATAATGGCAGAACAGGTTTCAGGAATAATGATTTTCAGGGCCTGGGGGAGATCCCAAGTGTGAACTTAATATCCTGGAGACTTCTCCTCTTTACCAAGTACCGCAAGGTGGCAAGGAGCCTCTGCTCGGGAGTGATGGCTTGCGGCATGCAGTTGTCCTGTTTCGTAATCTAAGGGGACAGCAAAGTCAACAGACGGTGAAAAATGGGGTTTATCATTCAGAGATAACTCCTGAAATCATCAGGATTATTCTCCTGGATCTCCTGCAGCAAAGGCATGTGAGAGAATTGGAGCTGGAGCAACCAATCCTTCGTCCACAAACTCCTCCTTGCCCTGTTCATGGACTGGACTTGGGTCAAAGCAAGAACTCCAACACCAAGCTCAACAGCGGCACAAGCTCTCTGATGAGAACGTAACCGCAACATGGCTAAAAAGCAGAACGCACAGAAAATCAGAAAGGACCTGAGAAGAACGAGCAGAAAATCTGAAACGAGCAGACAAGAACGCACTGAAAAACAGAAGCAAACTAGAAATAGAACACACTGAAAGACAGGAATGAACTGACCACAAGCACTGAAGAACAGATACGAACCCACAAGCACAAACTGACAAGCAGAAACTAACTGAAAAGCATGAGGCTGAAAAGCACGTATCGTCTCTCACCAAACTTTTACTAACACAAGATAAACACAAGATTAGCAGGAGCCCAAATGGTGGTTCACTGGCTTTTGAACTTCCTTTTTATAGTGCCATTGTAAGTGTTGTACGTCACCACGTTCTCACGGTCGAAATTTTGGGCCAACATTTGTGTGACCATGTGTGTGAAAGACAAGTTTGAGCCAACATCCTTCGGGAAAAAAATCACCGGTTTTATTTTTTGGAAAATCCGATCCTGTGTACAGGACATTAAAGTGGAACTGTATGAAAAAAGAAAAATGGGCAAACGGGCAGAATTTTATTTTTTTATTTTTTATATTTAAGGAATTCGTCAATACAATACAGATCAAGACACGATCACATCAGGTCACCTCAACCTAACATACTTAGCCCTTGTACACACGGTCGGACATTCTGCCAACCAAATCCGTTGGATTTTGTCCGACGGATTTTGTTAGACGGATTGTGTCCGAAACTGTTGCATACACACGGTCGGACCAAGTTGTCGGAAAATCCGATCATTCAGAACGTGATGACGTTATTTCGTTACGACGGGACTACGTTCATGCTAGTAGCCAATAGCTTTGGTGTAGGAATTTGATCTGAGCATGCGTGGCACTTTGTCCAATCAAAATTCTCTACACATGATCAGAGTATGTCCGATCGGACCAGCTTGTCGGAAAATATTTCCAACATGTTGGAAAATTTGGTCCGACGGAATCAGTCCGATGCATACCACACACAGTCGGATTATCCAACAACACGGTCCGATAGGACACATCCTGACGGATTCTCCGACCGTGTGTACAAGGGCTTAGACTTAGAAAGAAGACTTGTCTCAAAATTGTCCGCCGGACTCGGCTTTCGAGTGGACAATCCGCTCGGCTGTATGCTGGCCCGCTGGACTTTCCAAATAAACGGACTTGCCCACACACGGACTAAAGTCCTAAAGTCTGTTCATTTTGAACGTGACTTCAGGTACGATGGTACTAGAGAAGGAAGTCAATGTTGCCGCCTCCATCAGCAAGATTGACATCTTGCGAGCCCCGTCACCTGGTATGGGTTTTAAGGGTAACCCCAATGCCGAAAAATAGCGTGGGGGTCCCCCCAAAGACCATACCAGACCCTTATCCGAGCATGTAGACCGGCCGGTCAGGAAAGGGGGTGGGGACGAGTGAGCACCCCCTTCCTGAACCGTACAGGCCACATGTCCTCAACATGGGGGGGTGGGTGCTTTGGGGAAGGGGGGCGCCCTACGGCACCCCCACCCCAAAGCACCTTGTCCCCCTATTGATGAGGACAAGGGCTTCTTCCCGACAAACCCTGGCCGTTGGTTGTCGGGGTCTGTGGTCGGGAGGCTTTTCGGAATCCGGGAGCCCCCTTTAATAAGGGGACTCCCAGATCCTGGCCCCCACCCTATGTGAATGCGTATGGGGTACATCGTACCCATTCACCTGAGGGAAAAAATTTCAATAAAAAATCACACAGGTTTTTAACGTAGTTTATTAGGCAGCTCCGAGGTCTTCTTCCGACTTTGGGGGTCTTCTTCCGACTTCTCCGTGCTTTCCGGTTCTTCTCGTCTGGCTCCTCTGCTATGTTCTGCTATTTTGCTGCTCTTTTGCTAGCGGAGGAGTCCGGTTTTCTCCTTCGTTGTCATCGAGGAGCCCAGATTACTCCTTCACCGTCATCTTCTCTGCACTTTCCGTTTCTTCTCACCGGGCTCCTCCAATATCTTCTGCTCTTTTGCCGCTCTTTTGCTAGCGGAGGAGCCCGGCTTTCTCCTTCATCATCGCTGTCTTCTTCTTCTTCTGTTTTTCTGATGTTGACACAACGCTCTCTCCCGCTGTAATGCCGTCGACACGGTGCAAAGCGACTTATATAGGCATAAGGGGTGGGGGTCACAGAGTGATGTCATGTGGTAACCCCACCCCTTATGAGGTCATAGTAGTAGTAAGAAAAGATGGGAACTAGAATAGGAGAAGGGAAGGAGGCTAGAAACCAGAGAGAGGAGCAGTTAGAGTGGGTATATACGAGAGGAAAGGGATATAAAAAAGAGGGAGGGGGGACTGATCTGATAATTGAATCTATCTCCCTCTCAGACAATTCCATTCCTAGGACATGTCACACAGTAACCTGCTTAGGAGACAGATTAACACTGAGAGGCATGGGCGTAGCATACGGGGTTGCAGGGGTCAAAATCGCAAGCCCGATGCTAGTTCCAGGCCCCACAGCCACACTCCAGTACTGGGCTTCTACTTTGCCTTCCACAATCCACACCCCTCTGTTCCCATTGGCTGGGGAGAAGCTGTAAGCCATTTTCTGAATGGAGAGGAGCACAAGGTGAGAAGAGCCGAGGATGGGGAAGTGTCCGTGCTGTGTGCTGGTAACATGGAATGGTAACCAAGCTCAGTGAGGTAAAAGGAGGAGAGTGCCGTCCTGTAGCCACAATGGGGACGATGTCACTCGTGAGGTATGGCACTGCTCAGTGTCTCCTAGTCACCACCCCACCCCGGGATGTCTACTTACCCCACTTCCCTGACAACTTGGGAAAAGACAAACACCTTCGGGAGGTGACCCTCCCTCAACATCTGCCAACACTGACAGAAAAACCTCCAGAAATTGCTAAAACACCTCGTGAGGCACCTGAAGGGCTGCAGGCTCCAGATTTTGTGTCAAATGGCCTTGCCCCCTCAGATCTAAGTTGCCCCCCCCAAAGCCCCCTGACTACCCCCTCCACCCTGCATGGTAAGCCCAGCTGCTGATCTCCTTTTCCATTACAGCACTCTATACTGTTCCACCTCTGCAGGGCTGAAATCGTATTCCTTTACAGCCAGTTAGCCATGATCTGCACAGGGTGTATCTTCCTACTGCAACTACACTGGCGTTCCGACCAGAGAATTTCACAGGTCAGAAGGGCAACATAAAAGCCAGATACACCCTAACACGACTGACAGACTGTGTAAAGTAATGCGATTTCAGCCCTGTGTAGTGTGGGGGGAGAGCTGTATATACTGCTGGGATGGGAAAGGAGCTCTGCCAAGTGACCTGCCATGGGTCCCTGTCCTCTGATTCTCCAGCGGTAATCCCTGTCCTCTGATTCTCCAGCAGTAATCCCTTTCAACTGATGTAAAAAGGAACTCTGGGAACTCAAAACTCTTTTTTTTTTATTTTTTTATTCTTTATTTCCAAAAAAGTTTTTAAAATTATTTTTTCATTATACAACATTTTCATTGGTGAGAGCAACAATGTCCCAACACCCCCCCCCCCCCCCCCCCGGCAAATTCAACATAAAAAAAACACATATACTTTGCTACCTTAACCCTATCCCCTGCATCCCTCCCTCCCTCTCCCTCCCTATTTCTCTTTCTCCTTCCCTCTACAACCCAAACACATCGCTTATTAAAACCTTGTCTTCCTTCCTCGCCAGCTCTAAATCCTTCTATATACCTCATCTATTTTTTCAAACCATTCCCTTATTTTAGGGCTTTTTACTTCTTTCCATTTCTTTGGGATCAGACTCTTTGCAGCATTGATCAAATGAATTGTCAAGGAGTTACTATATTCTCTTAATGGGGTCTCTACCCCATGGAATAGACATACCCAGGGGTCTTCGGGCATCTGGATATTAGTTATGTCCTTTATAAATTTTTATATTTCCCTCCAGTAGATTACGATCTTCGGGCAACTCCACCAAATATGTGCCAACGTTCCTATTTGCTTATACCCCCCAGCATTCCATAGTTTGCCTCATTTGATATTTCGCTAATATATCTGGTGTCCTATACCACCTTGTTATACATTTGTAATTGGTTTCAGACATTCCAATATTTACCGAGGATCCGTGTACCAGTTTTAATATTTTCCTTACCTCTTTGTTTTCACCCCGTGGACCTATTTGCCGCTCCCAATTTTTTATGTTACATAGTTAGTCAGGTTGAAAAAAGACACAAGTCCATCTAGTTCAACCACAAAAAAAAAAAAATAATAATAATAATAATATCACACAATCCCATATACCCAATTCTATACCCACAGTTGATCCAGAGGAAGGCAAAAAACCCCAGCAGAGCATGATCCAATTTGCTAAAGCAGGGGAAAAAATTAGTTCCTGATCCCCCGAGAGGCAATCAGATTTTGCCTGGATCAACTTTACCTATAAATGTTAGTACCCAGTTATATTATGTACACTTAGGAAATAATCCAGGCCCTTCTTAAAGCAATCCACTGAGCTTGCCAGAACCACCTCTGCAGGGAGTCTATTCCACATTTTCACAGCTCTTACTGTGAAGAAACCTTTCCGTATTTGGAGATGAAATCTCTTTTCCTCTAGACGTAAAGAGTGCCCCCTTGTCCTCTTTGTTGACTGTAAAATGAATAACTTGACACCAAGTTCACTATATGGACCCCTTATATATGTATACATGTTGATCATATCCAGCCTTAATCTCCTCTTATCAAGAGTGAATAAATTCAGTTCCTCTAATCTTTCCTCATAGCTGAGCTCCTCCATGCCTTTTATCAGTTTGGTTGCCCTTCTCTGCACTTTCTCCAGTTCCCCAATATCCTTTTTGAGAACTGGTGCCCAAAACTGAACTGCATATTCCAGATGAGGTCTTACTAACGATTTGAACAGGGGCAAAATGATATCTCTCTCTTTGGAGTGCATACCTCTCTTAATACAAGAAAGGACTTTGCTCGCTTTGGCAACCGCAGCTTGGCATTGCATGCTATTATTGAGCTTATGATCTACCAAAACCCCCAGATCCTTCTCCACTGTGGATCCCCCAAGTTGTACTCCACCTAGTATGTATGATGCATGCATATTCTTAGCCCTCAAGTGCATAACTTTACATTTTTCAACATTAAACCTCATCTGCCACATAGTCGCCCAATTAGACAGAGCATTGAGGTTGGCTTGTAAATTGGAGACATCCTGTAAGGACGTTATTCCACTGCATAGCTTGGTGTCATCTGCAAAGATGGAAATGTTACTTTTGATCCCAGACCCAATATAATTTATAAAGATATTAAAAAGTAAGGGTCCCAGTACTGAACCTTGGGGTACACCACTGATAACCTTAGACCATTCAGAGTAAGAATCATTAACCACTACTCTCTGAATTCTGTCTTTTAGCCAGTTTTCTATCCATTTACAAACTGATATTTCCAAACCTGTAGACTTTACCTTACACATGACCCATGTGTGCGGAACTGTATCGAACGCTTTTGCAAAATCCAAGTATACCATGTCCACTGCCACCCCCCTGTCCAAGGTTTTACTTACCTCCTTATAAAAAGAAATCAGGTTTGTCTGACAACTTTTGTCTTTCATGAATCCATGCTGTCTGTTGTTTAAAATATTTTTTTCTTGCAAGAACTCTTCTATGTGGTCTTTTATTAATCTCTCCAGTATCTTCCCAACTATAGAATTTAAACTAGCAGGTCTATAGTTACTTGGTAAAGACTTTGTTCCCTTTTTAAATATAAGCACCACATTGTCCTTGTGCCAATCCAGTGGTACTATTCCTGTCATTAATGAGTCCCTAAAAATTAGATACAATGGCTTTGAAATTACAGAGCTCAGTTCTTTTAGGATCCGTGGGTGAATGCCATCAGGCCCAGGTGCTTTATCCACCTTTATTCTGTCCAAATATTTCTGCACCATATCACTTCTGAGCCATTGTGGATTTTGGGCTGTGTCACTACCACCCCCATTATGGACATGAGCTTCACCATGCTACTTTGTATACACAGAGCTGAAGAAAGTAATAAATTAGCCTTCTCTTTGTCCCCAGTCACCCACTCTAGATTATTTTGTAAAGGGCCTACATGCTCAGACTTAACCTTTTTACGATTAATATATTTGAAGAATTGTTTGGGGTTTATCCTACTATCTTTTGCAATCTGTCTTTCGTTTTGAATTTTTACATCCTTGATTCCTTTTTACATATTCTGTTATATTCTTTGTAACATTTAAATGACACTAGTGTTCCTTCATTTTTATATTTTTTAAAAGCTCTTTTCTCATAGTTTATAGCTTTTTTAACTTTGGCCGTGAGCCACATAGGTTTTATTTTTAGCCTTTTAAACTTATTGTCCATGGGAATATACATTGCAGTGAGTTCACAGTCTTTTTGAAGTATTCCCATTTCTGTTCTGTGCCCATTGATGCCAATATTCTCCCCCAGTCTAAGTCCTGGAGAGCACCCCTCATCCTTAGAAAATTTGCTCTCTTGAAATTAAGTGTTTTTATCTTTCCCGGATGGGATTTTTGCTTACAGCTAACATCAAATGAAATCATGTTATGGTCACTGCTGCCCAAGTGTTTCTTTATCTGAACATTAGCAATACGCTCTGCATGGTTTGAGATTACCAGGTCCAACAGAGCATCATTGCTAGTTGGGGCCTCAATAAACTGGACCATAAAATTGTCCTGTAATAGGTTTATACATTTTTGCCCTTTAACTGTCCCAGCAGTACTATTACTCCAATCAATTTCTGGGTAATTAAAATCCCCCATTATTATCACTGTCCCAGCCCTTGCAGCCCTTTCCATCTGTGCAAGGAGCTGAGTCTCCACCTCCTCATTAACATTGGGTGGTCTATAACAAACTCCAATGATTAACTTTGAACTACGCACATCTGTATTCAGTTCCACCCATAATGCTTCAGACTCATCACACTCTCCATCCACCAGGTCCTCTTTCTCACTCTCTTTGAGAACACTTCTCACATACAGACAGACCCCTCCACCTTTCCTTTTTACTCCGTCTTTCTGAAAGAGTGCATAGCCAGGAATATTAATAGCCCAGTCATGTGAGGAATGAAGCCGAGTTTCAGCAATACCGATTACATCATAGCTCTCCTGATGCACCAGAGCTTTTAACTCACCTATTTTGCTTGGAAGACTTCTGGCATTGGTGAACAAACACTTTAATGCATTCATATATTTTGACCAGTCACATACTATCCTCTTTGGGTGTTCCGAGATTGCAACTAGGACTTGCTACTCTACTTACCTTGGGTTTATGTGCTTTGGTTACCCTACCACTAATGCCCCAAATTTACCCTCTGGAATATGTTCCACGCTGACTATCTCTTTCTCTGGACCCTCCCCCCCATTGCCTAGTTTAAAAACCCCTCTAACTTTTTGGCCATCCTTATTCCCAGCTGATCTGCACCCTCCTCATTTAGGTGCAGTCCTTGATCATCTATAGTACCGGTTATCGACTCAGAAGTCCTCCCAGTCCTCCAGGACAGTTCGGCGCTTCAGGTCTTTGTTACAGATTGCTCTCTCTGTCCTTCTAAGAATTGAGTCACCTACCACCAGAATATGTCTTTCCTTTCCCTTCGCCCCCCCCCCCCACTCTCACTGGAGGCGTTCTTCCCCCGGAAGCTAGGAGAGTCCCTCAGCTCCAGCAGTGCTGATCCCTGACTGGGATCATCAATGTCACTCAATGGAGCATACTTATTGGGATGCTCCAGCCCTGGATCAGCCTCCCTCTACCCTTCCTGACTGTCACCCATCTACTATTTTCTAGTTCCTGCCACCTACCTCTTTGCTGGCCCCTGCTGGCACCTGCTGTGTACGTTCCTGGCTCTCCTTTAGTGTGAACGGTCTTCTCAGTGCTAACAGTTGCTACCCCAGATTCAGAACCATGTGCTTACATTTTGCACAGCAGTATTCGCCCTCGATCAGATGATCAAGGAACGCATCCATGTCGCAAGATGTACACCAAGTCGCCTCTCCACACCCACCAGGCATCGTACCTATTAATTTAATGAGGATTAGAGATTATACCCAGTCCAAATTACCTAACAATTAGCTAAGACAGTACATAGGTACTCAACAAGACATTACACAGGTACTTGCAGACCAGCGTGCACCCACAATACACAAGTACTAATGATCCAGACACACTACTCAGACAACACTCAGGTACTCACACTACACAGGTACTATGACCCCTGTTATAACCTCCTGTTTTAAACTCCAGATGTTTGAGTAAGGAATTTTAAAACTTCTTGTTAGATAATGGGCTCTTATTAAAGAACACTGCTGTTATTGTCTTAATCGTAGTTTCAACTTCATCCCAGAAGCTGTTTAATTTTGGGTATTCCCAAAAGATATGAAAACGGGCTCCCACAGACTCTCCACAGATGTTAGAAACCTGGGGAAAGAAGCGGTGTAATTCAGCTGGGGTTGTGTACCACAGTGTGAGGGGTTTGCAACCTTCCTCCTGAAATCTGTTTGCCAGAGAGGAGTTGTGGGCGAAGCAAACACTTATTTCCTCCTGTGGCTCTGAAAAGGTAACATGTAAGTCTCGTTCTCAATGTTGTAAAAAGGTGAGGTGCGGCGTGTCACTGAGATCAGTCAGCAGGGAATAGACATGAGAAAGAGGGTGAGGTAGTGGACTTCAGTCCAAACAAATCTGTTCAAACTGGGTGGGCTGGTGATACCAGTGGTGGTCCACAGGTAGAGACTGAAGTATGGCATAGAAAGTCAAGCTCCGCTTGGAACTGCGAGCCGATATCGTGGCTGAACATGAGTCTGCAGTCAATGGAGAAATGGAGAAGTCTGGAAAAGTTCAATCACAGAAGTGTTGCAAATTGTGGGTCACCCATACCTGGTTGGAACGTAGGGGTGCCCAAAACTGGGATTAGAGGACTCTGGTAAGGAGAGAGAGTAGACCTCTTAAAGAGTGAATTAGCAACCCCCAGGGTGGCACCTATCGTGGGATGTTGGGCGATCAGCATGGGACAAGAAAAGAATGAGGAGGGGTTCATGGTTAACCTGCTAGAAACAGGTCTACTGTCGCCTGTTCAAGGTCTACCTATGGTTTGGAATTGAGATCCACACATTACTCCATAATTCTTGTCAGATGGGAGGCTTTATAGTATCCCACGGGGTCCGGGAAGCCAATTCCTTCCCTTTCCTTAGGAAGGGACAGTATGGATCTGTGGAGTCTAGCCGGTCTGCCAGCTCATGTGAAATTAATACATCTCACCTGTAAGTCGCACAGCAAACTCTGTGGAAGCCCAATAGGCAGTGTTTGAAATAGATAAATGAGATGTGGCATCACATTCATTTTTAAACATTCATTCAAACAAACCATGTGAATGTCTTTTTATCCCACTGCTGAAGATTAGTGCTCGGTGAACCATTTGGCCCAAACATTGGCTGTTCGCCCATTTGATGAACACCCAAGTTACGGTGGCTTTGGTGCATTTTTTCAGCCCGCCGAAAGACCACTATGCACTGTGCCACTGCCAGTGCATTGGAACTCCTGATTGGCTGAAGCAGTGAAAGCTTTGCCCAATCAGAGCATAAAGTGCTGCCAGAGCCATGATTGGGCACTGTCATGATGACTCTATCCAATCATGGCTCATTTCTCTCATGCCGTGTACACACGACCGGACTTTCTGGCAGACTAGGTCCAACGGTCTTTCCGACAGACTTTGGGCAGAGTTCTGACGGACTTTCCGAATGAACGGACTTGGCCACACACAAATGTACTAAGTCCGTGCTAAAGTCCGTTAGTTTTGAACGTGATGACGTAAATGAGACTAAACATATTTTGTAATATAATAGTAAGACCCAGAATGGGGTGGTGGCACGATGGTCCCAACGGTCGCCAAAATGGGAGGCCACAGTCTGTCATTCCTGTGGCGTTGAAGGGGACTGTGGAGTCAAAACAGAAAAAAAAAAAATATAAGTACTTTTGCACATAACATTGCAATTAACATTGCGAATAAACAAAAGCATTGTTGGCCGACACCAGTATAACTTTTTTTAAGGAGTATTTCCAGACAAAAATCTGAGGTCCACTTATCATATCCCCACCAAACCCCCCCCCCCCCCCCGATAACCCATTGTAAAAAATTTCGGGGGGGGGGGGTGGTTTGAGGTGACTATGAGAGCCAAAAAAAAGCCTCCAGCACTCTGCCTGAAGACACATAACTTTTGTTCACATTTTAGGGGGTGTTTTGGGTAAAGCACTACAATGGATCTGACAAAATACATTGTTAAGTGACTAGGCTATAAGTGTATATGAGCCCAGGATAGCATGCTGGGGAGGTTAATGAAGGCAAATATGTATGAATGCCAAAAACGGAGCAATAAAAGCTTCCAGCATGCATGAGGATAAAGGGGGCATTCACAGCATATTACAATCATGGTAATTAGGGAACGATGAAAGAAATACAATACATTAGTAAACATTAAATACATGGTCTGCCTGAGGGAGCTGAGGGGAATGACACCACCACCTTCACAGAGCGGCTGCTGCGCTCACTCTTGCCTCGTGCCTCCTTCTCCCCTCACTTCATGGTGGAACGAGCCCACAGGATCCCCATGGTTAGAGGTCCACAGGGGGCCCCCCGTGTACATATATCTTTAAACTGCTGAATTATCGGGATCGAGACCTTATTCTGCGGGAAGCCAGAAGTGTGGGAGACCTTAAGTTTGAGAATGCTAAGCTCCTTATCTTCCCTGAATATTCGATCGAGACACAGCGACAGAGAAAATCATTCGACCATGTACACTCCCGCTTTCGCGCCAAAAATCTGCAATACAGCATGCTTTTCCCCACCAGATTCCGAGTCCAAGATGGAGAGCGAGTGAGATTCTTTACATCACCTGAGGAGGCGTCCTCCTGGCTCGACATTATCCACGTGGGCTGAAGTAAGTGAAGCAAGTATACCATCAGTAACTCCTGCAACCTACCTTTACAATTTGGCATTACAACTGTAACTTCCTGGCCTTCTTTGATGTCTGCTTCTAACCCTCCCTCAGTAACTGGGACTATGATGGAAGTGGCAATACTACCCCTCCTTGACCCTGTTCCCCCCCTCCTGCACTAACAGGGAGAGGGACTCGCTATCTGATACCTCTCTTCTGCGGGGAGCCCTGGACACCCCACTTGCCTGTAACTCCCCTTCTCCCTCATGCCACCTTATGTCGTCTACGGAGGACCAGTTTATCCTAGCCGGAAGCCCTGATAATTACCCTCCTGTGTTTTGTTTTTGTTTTTTTTCTCTTTTTTGGCACACTTGCACTAAGTTTAGTACCCCCAGCTTGCTGGGAGACCAGCACCACAACTAATATCCAGATGACCCTAACTGTTATGGGTCAGCAGACTTATGTACAGTAAGCCTCTTGCACACGTTACCTCGAAAGCATGGCCGCTTGCCGTGCTGTTTTTTGGGAAGAAATGCCACCCACAGTTTTGGAGGGGCTGGTAGGGAGGGGGGTTGTTTTGTTGTTGTTTTAGTTTACGTTTTACTGCTTACTATGCATATGTATATATGACACAGTCAATGGGCCTATAATCTTATCACCCCTCAAGGGCTACTCTCTTGGTACAATGTGGCTGTCCGATTTTTTAGCTCCATCTGGCTCGGCCCGATCCCCTGAATGCTCTTCATTACTGCTATACTGGGTATCTGAATGGCATCATTAACAATAGTTTCATGGAATGCCAGGGGCCTTAACTCCCCTGTGAAACGGTCACTGGTGTTCCAGTTTCTAAAATCCTACAACCCTCACGTCTGTTTTCTCCTGGAAACCCACCTGGTGGGAAGGAAGGTCCTTAGCTTAAAGAAACCCTGGGTTGGTCATCACTATCATTCCACCTACTCTAATTTTGCTAGGGGGGGTTAGCATATTGGTGCGCAAGTCCCTGCCATTTCGGCTTCTGGGGCTTGAGCTTGACCCGGATGGACGCTACATAATAATGCATGCAATGGTGGAGAGCCTGGAGGTGGTGTTGGTGGGAGTCTATATTCACCTACTCCATAAACTCGGCCCTTATTTAGCTAACTATGGCACTGATAATCTGCTGTACATGGGGGACTTTAACATGATGCCAAACCCTGGGCTCGATCGTTTTCAATCCTCGGGTGGATCCACCTCAGACCTATCGGTCTGGGTGGAGACATATTGGCTGACGGACCTGTGGAGGTGGCGGCACCCCTTAGACAGGTCTTTCAGCTGCCACTCCGCCACCCACAGAACTCTCTCGCGCATTGACCTTATGTTTGCGGGGAGATCCTTACTGCCCAGGGTTCAGCAGGTATCTATCCTTCTGAGGGGGATATCCGACCACGCACTGCTTCTCCTTCAGCTGTCCTTGGAAGGATCCCCCATGGATAGGTTGTGGCGGTTGTCTAGATTCTGGATCTCTGACCCTGGGGTAGACTTTGGATTTCGCTCACAAATGGCTACCTATTGGGCACTCAATCCAGGGTCGGCCCCGGCAGCGGTGGTGTGGGATGCCTTTAAGGCCTGGGCTAGGGATCATTACCAGTCACTTATTGGTGGAGCTCGCAGACAGATGAAGGCAGATCTGGTCAGGGCTGAGGAAAGGGCTGCCTCTTTAGAGCAGAAGTATACCCAAAATAGGGACCCCGGAGACTCATGCTAGGCTTCAGGAGAGCACTAGGGAAGTTATGCTGATCTGTACATCACTCACCAAAAAGAAGCTACTTCAGCAATCTCAGAGGATTTTTGAGGAGGGGGAAAGGGGAGGTAGACTTTTGGCATGGCTGGCTAGGGAACAGTTGGACTCTATGAGTGTCCCCTCATTGGTCGGCGGAGATGGGGTCAGACGGACCTCCTCCAGGGCGATTAACGAGGGCTTTGCATCTTACTATGCTGATCTATACTCCACTCGGGTTGACTATTCTATGGAGGATCTCCACATATACCTCTCAGACGTAGAATTCCCTGTCCTGACTGAAACATACTGAGACCAACTTGACTCCCCCATCACCCTCACGGAGGTACACCGGGCTATCTCATCACTTCAGGCTGGGAAAACACTGGGTCCGGACAGATTCCCCACGGAATTCTACCGAATGTATGCAGAGGATTTAGCTCCCAAGTTTCACTCCATGCTCCTGACCTCACTGAGGGAGGGGGCGTTCCCGGCCTCCATGTCAGAGGCGGTGATTGTGGTAATTCCTAAACCGGGCAAAGACCCTGAACTCTGCAAGTCCTATCGCCCGATCTCTCTGATTGACGTGGATGCCAAACTGTTGGCCAAAATCTTGGCAACCAGGCTGAATGGGGTGATCACGGCTCTGTTCCACCCAGATCAGTCTGGCTTTATGCCGGGCAGAGGAACAGACATTAATATCCGTAGGCTATTTACCCATATTGATCTGTCAGTAGGAGAGGGGGGGGGGGGGTGGTGGCTGCGCTTGATGCCGAAAAGGCATTCGACTCAGTCAAGTGGCTCTTCCTCTGGGAGGTGCTGGAGCGTTTTGGATTTGAACCTAGATTCATCTCCTGGATCCAGCTACTCTACAGAGACCCATCTGCCCGGATAAGAATTAATGGCCTGTTGTCCCCCCCGTTTAGGCTGCACAGGGGGACCAGGCAGGGTTGCTCCCTGTCCCCAGGGCTTTTTGCCTTGGCAATTGAGCCCATGGTGATCCTCTTACGTCAAAATCAACAAGTCAAGGGCATACAGGTTGGAGTACTCCAGGAAAAAATCTCATTGTATGCGGACGACACCCTATTATACCTGGCCGGTGCTGGCTCCTCTCTAACCTCTGCGCTCGAGATAATTAACCAGTTCGGGAAATACTCAGGAGTTGAGCCAATTGGGATAAGTCAGTCCTTTTCCCCCTTAATCATTTGAACCCCAGGGTGGCTACTAACACACCACTCCAATAGGTGGAAGAATTTAAATACCTTGGGGTGGTTGTTGGGAAATCCCCCCGGGCATACACGGATGACAATCTCTCCCCCCTCCTGACCCAACTTGGACCCTGCTGCTGTCCCCTGTGGGCAGAGTGAATCTAATAAAAATGATTTACCTTCCCAAATTCACATATTTCTTTAGGAACACTCCTTGCCTTATCCCCAAAACCTTTTTTCAGAAACTGGACTCTATTGTTTCTGCCTTTGTCTGGGCTGGGAAAACCCTGAGACTGGCGAGGGGGATGCTCCAGCTTCCCCTGTCCCGGGGGGGCGCTGCCCCGCTTCCAATTATACTTCTGGGCGGCAGTTTTGGTGACCGTCCGATGGTGGTTTGACCGGCCCAGGCAGAACCCGGCGATGGCCTTTGAGGCGGCCATTTTGGGATCTTATGCAGCGTTAACTAACTTGCCCTATAGGGGGCCCAGGGCCCACCCCCACATAACAACTCTAATGTGTACAACCATACAGGTGTGGCACAGGGCGAGAGCCATCTGCAAGTCAGACTCTACCATCTCCCCCCACATGCCCCTCTGGGGAACCCCTCACTGCCACACCTCCACGGGCTCCCGGACCCTCAGTTGTGGGTGGTTAGGGGGATACTCACCGTTAAGCATATTTACATTGATGGGTCCTTCTCCTCCTTTGAGACACTGAAAGATAAACATAACCTTCCTACCTTCATGAAGTTTAGATACTATCAACTCAAACACGCAACACAAGCCCAGTTCCCTGGCCCTTTGACCCTACAGACTGACGCAATCGAATGACTGCTCATTGCTAAGGTAATGGACAAACCCTTGTCCTCCCTATATTTCTATCTCTCCGTTGCATACATGACATCTCTGACAAAGGCCCTTACTAAGTGGAGGGCTGACATCCTGGGGCTGACAGAGGACAGTTGGGAGGACATAGTGTCTGAGTACACCACAAAAATGATTTCATCAAGGGACCGTTTCATTCAAACCAAATTCCTACATAGGACATATTATACCCCTGTGCGATTGGCTAACATATATCCCAGAACGAGTGTTCTTTGTTCCAGATGTGGTGTGTCCCCCGGTACCTTTTTCCACATGGTATGGTCGTGCTCTGTGCTGCGGCCATATTGGGAGGGGGTCATGGACACCCTGGACGCATTTGGGGACTGGTCCCTCAGACTGGATCCGGCCCTGGCCTTATTAGGCAGTATAGAAAATGTTGAAGTGTCTAGGCATGAAAAATTGTTTTTGTTTTATGCACTATACTATGCCAGACGGGAGATTCTCCTCAGATGAAAGCAGCCCGGCCCCCCCACGCAACATATGTGGACAGGCACGATAAATTCTGTTCTGCCTCTGTACAAGCTAACATACGAGAGTACAAACTGCCCTAAAAAGTTTGATAAGGTCTGGTCTCAATGGGTTGATGCATATGGCTAGGAGCCTTAGGGCAAATGGGTGAATCCCCGATGCTCGGGCTCCCTTCAATAATTCTCCATGGCTGCAGCTGGTAACGTCACTCTAATGTGGGATCCCTCTACCCCCCACCCCTACCGTCCCCCCCCCCTTATTTTTTCCCTCCCTGAACCCCCCCCCTTCTCCCACTGTAATTCTGTAATTGTTACCAGGATTATGAATACTGGTATGTTTACATTGATGATTATTATCATGTGCCTGAATGAATGTCTGCTAGCTGTAGCTATATTGTCAACTCAGACCTTGTGACTTACTACATGTATCAGTCGTCCATGTACTGTGTCAATGTCACCTTTTATACTTTTCTAAATAAAAACGTTAACTGTTAAAAACATTAAATACATATAATGTGATGTTAAAGTGTAAAACTTACCCTAATATAGTCCTTCTGCAGGACCTGAATGATGGCTGACATGGACATTCACTGTACTGTTCATTTAAGTACAAGAGACTCCATTTTGTTCTCACTGTTGAAATGTGTTCTGTAACCTTCACCTAACACACAGACACATCTCCTACTACCGTATATACTCGAGTATAAGCCGAGATTTTCAGCCTCTTTTTTGAGGCTGAAAGTGCCCCCCTCGGCTTATACTCGAGTCATCGCTGTCTGCCCGCTCGATCAGCGTGTCGAGCAGACAGACAGCGGCCATTCTATAATTCAAAAGCCGCGCCTCCGGCTCCGCCTTCGCCTGTGATAGGCGGAACACTGAATTTCCCAGCAGCCTGTGTTCCGCCTATCACGGACATCGTCTCATCCTCGTACTACGGACGAGGATGAGACGATGTCCGTGATAGGCGGAACACAGGCTGCTGGGAAATTCAGTGTTCCGCCTATCACAGGCGAAGGCGGAGGCGCGGCTTTTGAATTTTACAATGGCCGCCGAGGCGCCGACGAAGAGGGCACGGGACGGAGGCAAGGCACGGCACGGCACGGGACGGGATGGAGGCAAGGCACGACACGGGACGGAGGCAAGGCACGGCACGGGACGGAGGCAAGGAGGCAAGGCACGGGACGGAGGCTCGGGACAAAGGCTCGGGACACAGGTAGGCTGGACACACACACACACACACACACACACACACACACACACACACACACACGGACACACACACACAGGGATGGATGGATGGAGACACACACACACAGGGATGGATGGATACACACACACACAGGGATGGATGGATGGATGGAGACACACACACACAGGGATGGATGGATGGAGACACACACACACAGGGATGGATGGATGGATGGAGACACACACACACAGGGATGGATGGATGGATGGACACACACACACACACAGGGATGGATGGATGGATGGACACACACACACACAGGGATGGATGGATGGATGGACACACACACACACAGGGATGGATGGACGGACACACAGGGATGGACGGACACACAGGGATGGACGGACACACAGGGATGGACGGACACACACACAGGGATGGACAGGCATGTCTCACCCTCGGCTTATACACGAGTCAATAAGTTTGCCAGTTTTTTTGGGGGTAAATTGGGGGCCTCGGCTTATATTCGGGTCGGCCTATACTCGAGTATATACGGTAAATGCTCTATACTCCCCCCTCCCTTCTCAATGCTTTACTTTTGCAATTGTTCTATTCGCTAGCTTTTAATAATATATTTCTGTTTGTTAGCTTTTAATAACATATTTCTATTTGTTAGTTTTTAATAACATCTCACACCACCCCATTCTTATCTATGTATAAAATAACATGTAATAATACATTTTGACACTGAACAGACATTTTAAACACAGTGATTGAGTCCTGTGAATCTGTTCCTGCAGCTGCAGTATTTAACTTTGTTTTAGAATCCCAATCAGAAATTAGTCATAACAATTTTGACGAGTCAGATATCAGGAGGTTGGCAGAGTTTCCAGAAGGAACCGCACTTTGATTGAGATCATCGGGAAAGCAGACATCTAAATGCCGGCTAGGTAAGCTGTCCTTAAGCTTGCTATATTTCTGCCTTTCCTATGTATCCTATCTGCCCGTTCTCAAGGAAACCAGACCACTCTCGGACCTTTCTGGTTGGGTAATGTGTGTGTGTGAATGTGTTTATGTACCCCTTCATGGGTTGGACTGTGTGTGGATAGGGAGAATTCTCTGCAGTTTCCTGCGTTTACTCCTTGTGGGCGACCTGGGTCAGAGGCGCATGGTAGGGTCAGATAAAACTCACAGAGAAGAGACGAGGAGGGTTTCTTAATGAGTGTTTTGTCTATTGTCATAAACCCCTTCTATCCACGTAGAAAAGTGGAGACTATTCTTGTAAATCCGTAGATTTGCTGTACTATTTTTTTTAGAGGCAAGAGGGTATAGACACAAGTAGAGAAGACTGGCCAGTCATTATGGGCATTAAATTAATTAAGGGAATGAAGGGAGAGCGGCCTTCAGAAAATGCCCAGCGCAAGATGAGTGCTAGAGAATATTTGAACCGAAGGCACGGTTCTGCCTATACTGAGCCCCTAGGTAAATGGGTAGAATGGACAAAGGGAACAGCTAAACCTTTAAAATCTGAAGGGACTTTTGATTTGGAACTATGGAAAACTTTTCTGCACGATTATGGCCCACTACTGTGCAATGAAGGAACGTGGAGAATAGCTTGCACAAGGGAGACAGAAGCTAAAGTAGCAAATCAAACTGGCTTGATGGAGATGTTTAATAAAAGTACTGCCCAAATTTACTACGTTTGGCCAGAAGACTCTGTTGAGGAGGACCTCCCACCTTATGTGGCTGCCAGTTTGGCTTTAAGGGTCCACGCACAAAAGCAAAAGAATTAGATTACATGGAACACACAAAAGATAAACTGGGAAATATAGTAGAGAGCAGAGGTTTAACAGCTCCATATCAACCTACAAAGAGGGATTTGGCTTGTATCTTATAAACAGATGACTGGCATAAATCAAAAGACACATATGCAAAACTAGATCTCTCTGAACTTAAGGCTTTGGCCAGAGAAAGAGAGATAGAGTCTGAACTTCCGGAGTAAACCATAATTTCTAAATTGTGCCAGCAAGTTGAAGAGAGAAAGAAGGGAGATGCCGCCCCTTCTACACTGGTCACAGAGAAATCTGTTGCAGTTTATCCTGTCAGAACCCAATTCGTTTTTGAAGGTAATGCTGTTGACGGTAAGTCTTAGATTAAATGGCATGTACCTTTTAGTCCCCAAGATATGAGAGCCATATTAGAGGGATTGGGAGATCCTAGAAAGAAACTTGAAAGAAAGTGCTGCACAGGAAGCATATGAAGCTGCTTCTACTGAAATTCGTCAACTTCTTATTAAAGCAGTGGGAAGCAACATATCTGGCTATATACTTAAAGAATGTGGTGTAGACGTCAAAAATCTAGGTAAGATGGTTAGTAGACTGGAGGTTTGTGAGAAATTGAAAGAAAAATTGCCCCATATATATGGACAAACCAGACATGCTGAATTTATGAATGCTAAGCAAGGGAAAGAGGAGGGATCAGGGGCTTATTGGAGAAGGTTAAGTGATATGGCTGAGGAAGCAGGCATTAAAATAGAGGAAGAGAAGGCGGGAGAAACTGCAAGTCCATCTACACAACTGGTGAAACAAAGGTTTCTTGATGGTTTAATACCCCAGTTGAAAGAAAAGTTGTTCACAGCAAGGCCTGAGGCAGGCAATATGTCTATTCAAGACATCCTGCCTATCCTGTTATCCATAGAAAACAGGATTAACCAAAAAGACAGCAAACCCCAGGTTATGTGCATGGGGAAGCAGAGAGGCAATCGGTGACCAATTATATACTACAATTGTAATCGGGAAGAACACATAGCCAAATTCTGCCATCTTCCTGACCCTAGACTGGACAAGAGCTTAGAGGCACCTCTTGCTGATCCCAGTTCTCTGCCAAAGGCAGTAGATCAGGCATAGGAAAATGGAATGCCAGTATCAATCATGTTAAATAGGGGAGACAATGGTCCCGAGGCTAGAGTAAAAATATTTTTACAAGAACTCCCCTATGATGGAGGAAAAACATCATTAACCTGTTCAATAGATACTGGTGCAAGCCGAAGTGTTTTTAATATAGAGGACTTACCTCCAGGATTATTATCTACAAATGTTATCTCTGGTGTTGGCATAACCGGGACCTCTACTGATTTGGTTGAGCCCAAGCCACTTAAACTCTGGCTAGGACAGCAAACAGAAATTGTCACTAAAGTATTAGTTTCACTTCTTGTTAAAAAAAAAAGTGTTAGTTTCAGACGCAGTTCCTACCAAACTTTTGGAAGCTGACATTTTGAACCAAATTTTAGCAAACATAGCCTACACTCCTACGGGAGACCAAGTGGTCAGTAGTCTGTCAGAAGTTTGAAATTCTGCCTGTGGAGTATTTTTATTCCAAGACGCCACTCCGCCATTTCCACCAGAATTGAAAGTGATTCCTGCTGAATTATGGGCCACCAGCAAATACGATGTAGGTCTCCTGGATTGCACCCCAGTCATGATAAAAATTAAACCAGGAGCCAATCTCCTGCAGATTAAACAGTACCCACTGAGTATTGCTCAGACTGAGGGGATAAAGGATCAAATCACTCAACTGAAAGCAGCAAGGGTTGTTGTACCAATTAAGTCCCAAGTCAATACACCCCTGTTCCCAATTGCAAAGAAGCCAGACAAGAAGGGTGGGCAGGTGACATACCGCATGGTGCATGACTTGAGAGCCATTAACAATATAATTGAGGCAGATACCCCAATCGTGCCCAATCCCCACACTTTACTAAGTGGAATACCTGCCTCCAGCACCTGCTTTACAGTGATTGATCTTGCAAATGCTTTCTTTTTGGTGCACCTGCACCCAGATTGATGGCACCTTTTTTCTTTTACCAGCGATGCTCAAAAGTTAGCATGGACAAGATTGCCCCAAGGCTGTGTGAATAGCCCCTCTGAATATAATACTGCGTTAAAGCAAGTATTGGACCAATGGTCCCCCTCACACCCAAACACAGTCTTGCTTCAGTACATAGATGATTTGCTTATTTGTTCTGATACAAAGGACATTTGTAGCAGAGAAACAGTAAGCCTTCTCATGTTTCTCTATAACAGTAACAACAAAGTTAGCAAAGATAAGCTACAATACTGCCAAGAGAAAGTGATCTTCCTGGGTCACTGCATTTCACATGGAATCCGTCACCTAACCCCAGATCGAGTTAAAACTATACAAAAATTTGAAAAGCCAGGAAATGTACAGCAACTATGTGCCTTCCTGGGGTTAGTGGGATATTGTAGGGACTGGATTCCAAATGCATCAGAACTTATGGCTCCTCTATATGAGGCTACCACTAGAAACCCTTTCAAACTCACATGGGACAATGAATTGCAGATGAAAAAGCTTATTAAAATTTTGTCTGAAGCTCCCACCATTGGGCTTCCTGACTATACTAAGACTTTCTCGTTGTTCTGTCATGAAGTCAATGGATTTTCTGCAGGTGTACTCACCCAGCTACATGGAGACAAACAGAGGCCTGTGATGTATGTATCAGCCTCATTAGACCCTGTCATCAAAGGCTCCCCCTGTTGTATGCGAGCCATAGCAGCCTGCATTTTGCTGCTAGACAAAGTAACTGAGCTTGTACTAGATTCTGCTCTGATCCTGTATATGCCACATGCAGTACAAGAAATCATGAATCAAGTAAATACCAGACATGTGTCTACCAGTAGATTTGACAAGTACCAGTCTGCTCTTTTTTCTCCATCGAATTTAACAATCAAACGATGTGTTACTTTAAATCCGGCTACTCTTCTTCCTATAATTGATGGGGAAGATGCAAAAAATGGTACTGATGTAGAACCTGAGAGTTTTTCTCATGATTGTATGGCTCTGATGGAGGTAGAAAGGGCTTCTGTCACACCAGCAAAAGATGAGCCTTTATCAGATTGTGACACACACTTATTTGTAGATGGTTCCAGATTTTACACTGATGATGGTCAGGCACACACAGGGTTTGCTGTAACCACTACAGACACCATTTTACATCAGGAAGCACTGATACCCCAGACATCAGCACAGGAAGTGGGGTTATATGCTGTAGTCAAAGCATGTCATCTCCTAGAGAATCAAAGGGGAAATGTTTACACAGACAGCAGATATGCGTTTGGAATAGCTCCCAATTTTGGGCCTATTTGGAAAGCACGGAATTTCCTGACTAGTGCAGGGAAGCCAGTAAGACATGCAAAACTCATAGAGTGGCTATTTGAGGCCTTTCAGAAACCATCAGAAGTTGCCATCTTGAAGGTAAAAGGGCATGCAAGGGGAAATGACATGACAGCCAGAGGAAATGCTTTAGCGGACTAAGTGGCAAAGGATGCTGCCCTTATGGCATTTGGAGTCACACCCACTGTAGGGGTCGCCCAGGTAGCGGGGACATATTCCCCTCATCAAGAGCAGTGGGATGTAGAAACTCTAATTCAGTTGCAGAAACAGGCACCTGATGAAGAGAAGGATAAGTGGATCAAATGTAATGCTACCGAAAATCAGCAGGGCCTGTGGAGCGCTGACAACAGGTGGTGTCCACCCAGGAGTTTGTACCCAGTTTTAGCACAACTGGCACATGGCGTCAGTCATCTTGCTAAGGGAGCGATGGTGGCGCTTACTCACTGCTATTGGATAGCATCTGGATTTAGTGTATTTGCAGCCAGGTTTTGTGCTTCATGTCTCACTTGTGCTCTGTACAATGCAGGGAGGCCTGTCCATGTTCCCCAAAAGCATTCTCCTAAGCCAGATTTCCCTTTCCAAATAATTCAAATAGACTACATTCAGATGCCCAGAATAGGCACCTATGAGTACACTTTAGTGTGTATTGACATGTTCTCAAGTTGTCCAGAGTGCTGGCCGGTAGCTAAAGCAAATGCAAAAACAACAGCAAAGAAAATTTTGAATGAAATAGTTTGTAGATATGGAGTTCCTGAAACTATTGAGAGTGACAGAGGAACCCATTTTACCGGTGAAGTAATGAAAGAGATAATGAAAGCCCTTCACATACAGCAAGCTTTCCATACACCTTATCATCCACAAAGTAGTGGTAAAGTTGAGAGACTTAATGGAATTTTGAAAAACAGATGTGCAAAAATTAAAGCAGATACAGGAAAAGGATGGGTGGAAGCTTTGCCATTAGCCCTATATTCTGTATGAACTACCCCTAAAAAAAAAACACATGGGCTGTCCCCCTATGAGATTTTATTTAGAGGGCCACCCAAAACAGGGATATATTTTCCCTGACAGTTGCAGGCTTCTCACTCTTCTCTGTTAGAATATGTTCAGATATTGCAAATAACATTGAATAAAATACATGAAGGTGTTTATAAATCTATCCCCGACCCAGATTCTGTTTCAGGTATTCACAGAATCCAACCAGGTGACTGAGTGGTGGTCAAGCGACATGTCAGAAAGCCGCTAGAACCAGAATTTGACAGACCACATTTGGTGATTTTGACAACCGGTTCCGCTGTCAAGTTGGACAAGTTGGAAGGAAAGCCCACCTCGATTCATGCCAGTCACTGCAAGAAAAGTGATGATATCCTTTGAAAAAATTATGATTATGTTTCTTTCTTTTGTTGTTTGTGAGAACTGAGACATGGAAAAATAACCCTTTCATCCAAATGTTAAAATTGTATGCAACCCATAGCAGTGCTAGTTACTGCTGGGTGTGTTCTCACTTACATCCCCAAACAGGAACAATACCCATGATAGCAATGCCTCTCAAATTCACTGATCTAAACAGGACCAGAATAAATGGCTCATACATAGTCTCCACAGCTAATCAGCACAGATCAGTAACTTTGATGGTTTCAAAACAGATAGACATTCCACAGATTTGATTAAACTTTACATGCCCATTTAACACTAAATGTACACGGTTGGGCAATTCAGATTGCACCGGAACAAAGATTACAGTTTATGGAGGAAACTATGGTCTATATTATTATATACCAGATCCAAAACTAAATAGAACCCTTTATAGTACAAATTGCTCACAGTTTCCAATATGTGAAAATATCGGTTACCTGAGATTCCATGTTATTGCTTCCAGTTTTTTAGGAGCAGGCATACCATCTATACAGAGAGGGTTATATTATACATGTATATGTGGAAATAAAGCTTACGCCTGGCTTCCTACTAATGTTACAGGTACATGTTATATTGGGAAGTTAGCACCTGCTTTGGCTGTTCGCAAAGATACAGTGGGACCAGATCAAAGTCCAGAATACCCTTTAGTGTTCAAAAGAGAGCTGTTCACTGAAGGCGACATGGCATGGTCATGGTTCCCTTCCTGGACTGGATGGGGAATTGAAGCAATGAAAAGAATAAATAATTACACTAGAATTGTAGATGAGATTATTAACCTTACTACCACTGATATAGGTTTATTAAGTGAAGAAAGTAGTATTAGAGCACAGATTAACGCTAAATTATCTCACTGCAGCTCAAGGTGGGATGTGTAAGGTATTTCGCACTGACTGTTGTATATACATTTCTAATAATGACATTATTAAAGGGCATCTTGCTAAGATAAGAGAACTACAGAATAAGGCCAGAGATATTGCTAAAGATGTATGGAACCCCTTTAAGGGTTTAGGAGGTTTTGGTGAATTTTTATATGGCATAGCAACATGGTTACAGAAACTAGGCGCTTACATTGTGATGTTCGTATTTCTCATATTTGTTATTTACTTCCTCCTCAGGCTATTCCTCTGTGTGACTACCCACTGTACCAACAAATGATCCACCAGCCCTAAAGAACCCAGTATTGTGAGAAAGCTAGGAGAGAGCTGAACAGGATACAGTCTCTCTGCGCCAATGTAACAGGAGTTACCAGCAATCAGCTGAATGTAACGCGATGAAGAATGGTGTCAAATAAACAAAAGGAGGGAAATGACATGAACATTCACTGTACTGTTCATTTAAGCACAAGCGACTGCATTTTATTCTCACTGTTGAAATGTGTTCTGTAACCTTCACCTAACACACAGACACATCTCCTACTAAACTCTCTCTACTCCCCCCTCCCTTCTCAATGTTTTACTTCTCCAATTGTTCTATTCGCTAGCTTTTAATAATATATTTCTATTTGTTAGCTTTTAACAACATATTTCTATTTGTTAGTTTTTAATAACATCTCACACCACCCCTTTCTTATCTATGTATAGAATAACATGTAATAATACATTTTGACACTGAACGGACATTTCTTTCAATATTTTTATTCAAGTTTTTCCACTTAGAAATTACAATCTCAGTATTTGACATCATTAAGACACAGAGAGGCAGAAATCTTATAATAATACAACTCAAATAGCATAACAGTAACCGTAAGAAAAAAGGTAGGTCCGCATATGCATGGCTTAAAAGGTAGCTCAAAGAATAATTAGATCAACACATACCGGAATCAAGTGTTTATCTTGCTCTATATGAGAGCGGCATGGCAAGTACTGGGACCCCGCCATCCGGCCCTCAATTCCGGCTCCAGTACCATAATCAGTACAACCTAATAACCGTACAGTAATCAAAGGCACATATGTGACCAAAAACAAAGAACTCCCCCAGTAGAGAAGGGAAAAACCAAATGAGATAGCTATCATAGACTGAGATGAGTGAAAAAGAGTAGAGAGAAAAGAGAAGAAAAAAGGATAGAAGAGATAGAAGAGGGGATGCACTCCGGCTCCAGGGGGGGCCCCCGACCCTGGCGGGCCAGGTAGACCCATTAGACTGTAACCAGGTCCCTAATCCACGGACCCCACACTCTATTGAACCAAGCCATTCTATCAGTTAGTATTGCCGATAGACGTTCATTCACCATAATCCAGGACAGTTTTGTTTTAAGTAAATAAAAGGGTATTACTGGTGACCTCCACGATTTAGCTATAGAGACCCTTGCCGCCACAAATATGAAAGCTATAAGCGTTCTCATTGGCTTCGATGCCCCCTCCACGGGGCGCCCCAGCAGCGCGTGCAGCGGCGACTTCCGAAGGTTCACTCGGGTCAAAGAGTATATAAAATTGTACGTGCGTATCCAGAACCTTCGCACATTAGGGCATGACCACCATATATGATACATGGTCCCATCCGCATTGCAACCTCGAAAGCACCGCGGGGACGCCCCCGGAGGGAACGGACATTTTAAACATAGTGATTGAGTCCTGTGAATCTGTTCCTGCAGCTGCAGTATGTAATTTTGTTTTAGAGTCCCAATCAGAAATTAGTCATAACATGGCAGAACAGGTCTCTGGAATAATGATCCCTAGAGCCTGGGGGGAGATGCTTGTAAAGAACTTGAGGTCCTGTAGACTTCTCCCAGTCACCAAGTACCGCAAGGTGGCGACTAGCCTCTGCTCCGGAGTGATGGCTTGCCGTATTCAGGTGTCCTGCTTCGTAATATAAGGGGTGAGCAAAGCCAACAGACAGTGAAAAACAGGGTCCGTCATCCTGAGAAAATTCCTGAAATCATCAGGATTATTCTCCTGGATCTCACAAAGCAGAGGCATGTGCGAGAATTGGTCACGCTGGAGTAACCAATTCTTGGTCCATGAACTCCTCCCCACCCTGTTTTTGGACTGGACTTGGGTCAAAGTATAAACCCCAATAAACCCCAAAACCAAGCCCCCACACAGCACGAACTCTACAACGAGTACATACCCGTAACATGGTTTCAAAAAGGTCGGCGAGTCAGAACGAACTACAGAACGCACTGAAGAACAGCAAGGCCTGTGAAGAGCGAGCTGAAAATCAGCAACGAGTGGACAAGAACGCATTGAAAAACAGGTACGAACTGACTGCATGCACTGAAAACCAGATACAAACCCACAAGCACAAACTGAACAGCAGTAGAACGATCTGAAAAAGCAGAAGTCTGAAAAGCACGAATTGTCTCTAACCAAACTTCTACTAACACAAGGTTAGCAGAAGGAGCCCAAAGGGTGGTGCACTGGGTATTTAACTTCCTTTTTCTAGTCCTGTCATACGTGTTGTACGTCACTGCATTCTTGACGATCTGACTTTGGTTCGATCATGTGTACGCAAGACAGTTTCTGCTGTAAGAAGGGTATCAGAATTGGCTGCTTTTTCTTGTAAAGAGCCATATTATTATTGTTCACAAGGATAAGGTAGTACCTTTTTCCTGAAGGTGGTATCAGGTTTTTATCTAAACCAGGATATTATTCTATCTTCATTTTTTCCAGAACCCTGTTCTATAGAAGAAAAATCACTACATTCTCTTGATGTGAGCAAACAAGCAGGACACAACTCTGGATAGCCGCACACTGGAAAAAGACTTGAAATCCCAAAACAGAATAAAAAAATCCACAGCAAAAGGAATAACAGGGTACAGGAAAATACTGACGCGTTTTGCACCGTAGCCAGTGCTTACTCATAGCGAACCATCTTTCAAGAAAACATCAAATATATAGCATAAAACATAAAAAGAGGCAAGGCATATCACATAATTGAAAGATTGAAGGCAATTACATACAGCTGAATCACACTTGCAATTAGATCCTAGCATGTGCCGCCAAGCAGTGGAAATACTCAAGAAAACTTGAAAGAAAGCAAAAAGAAAAAAACTTTTTGACCAAAAATCTAACCAAAATGTAACTCTTGGTGAAAATAGAAATGATGTAAAAGATGCTGCAGGCATACACCACCTTATACAGGTGTGTATGTCTGTATGAAATAAGTGAGATAAGTGAAAAAAAGGACCAATAGGCCCTAGAAAGTGAAAAGAAAATATTCCATTTTATCCAAGATAAAAATTATTAAATCCCGTGCAAGAAAAAGAGCAAAAAGAAAAGGAAAAATTAGAGTGGGTGGAGGATATAGACTTAATGATAAAAAATCAAACACATATACAGAGGGACCCGTGGAAACGTTAAATATATGTATAAATAACACAGGTGCCCCATGTATAATCAGTATATGGTGTCCTGTGAAAAAGCACATCCGTGAGTGTGTCACATGAAAAAAAAAATGCATATGTGATGCGTTTACATCGATTCAAAATAAGCATGAACATAATGTGTAATATATGAATCATCTCCTGTCAAAAAACACGTCCGTGAGTGTGTCACGTGAAAAAAAAACGCATACGTGATGCGTTTACATCAATTCAAGATAAGCATGAATATAATGTGTAATATATGAATCATAGTGAAAATTCATAATAAATTCATAAAAAATTATTGATAGTGAAATGTCAAATAACTTATTGATGAACATTAATAAATTCACAACAAAAATTGATAAATGTTAATTATTAAATAAATAAAATGCTGGGCAACACACACCAAGATCTTATCATGGCAGGGGCGGACTGACAACTCATGGGGCCCCCGGGCAATAGGAGATCATGGGGCCCCCCTGTGTCCCAGCCACATTGCCCACATTACATACATTGGTCTCTACCTCCTTTAGCTGCGGAGGCAGCAGCTGAGGATGTACACATGCTGCGGCAGGAATTATACCCCCTGTTGCTTTTGGTGGATGATCATGACCCAATCAAGTGAATAGGGCCACTCTGCAAACACCCTGCAACAATGTGTAATGCACGCAGTAGCATCATGCTAGTGTGGGATTCAAGGGGATAAAGCAAGTTATGTGATGAGGCAATACAACGCCTCCTTATAGCCTGTTTTAGCCCCTTAGTCGCTGTACTGGATAAGGTTGCACAACCTTTGCAGAGCAAGCCCCATGACAAGCGTAACAGGGTGTATAATTTCTGCTGAGGCTGCAACATGTGTACACTCCTGGACCCCTAGGATGGAAGCAGAGAGGGATTCCTGGGATGGGGGCAGAAAGGGGCCCCTGGGATGGGGGCAGAGGGGAATCCCTGGGATGGGGGCAAAGAGCTGCACACATGATAAAAGACAATAGATGGTCAGATGCTGAAGACATGATACAGGAGGTGGACAAAGGCTGCGGACATGATACAGGAGGTGGACAGAGGCTGCGGACATGATACAGGAGGTGGACAGAGGCTGCGGACATGATACAGGAGGTGGACAGAGGCTGCGGACATACTGCAGGAGGTGGATAGAGCCTGCGGACATACTGCAGGAGGTGGACAGAGGCTGCGGACATACCGCAGGAGGTGGACATAGGCAGGCTGCGAACATACCGCAGGAGGAGGACAGAGGCTGCGCACATACTGCAGAAGGAGGACAGAGGCTGCGGACATACCGCAGGAGATGGACGGAAGTTGCGGACATACTGCAGGAAGTGGACAGAGGTTGCGGACATATTACAGGAGGTGGACAGAGGTTTTGGACATATTACAGGAGGTGGACAGGGGGACAGAGGTTGCGGACATACTACAGGAGGGGGACAGAGGTTGCGGACATACTACAGGAGGGGGACAGAGGTTTGCGGATATACTACAGGAGGGGGACAAAGGTTGCGGACATACCACAAGAGGGGGACAGAGGTTGCGGACATACTACAGGAGGGGGAAAGAGGTTGCGGACATACCACAAGAGGGGGACAGAGGTTGCAGACATACTGCAGGAGGGGGACAGAGGTTGTGGACATGATAGTGTCCTCCTCACCTTAGCCTCCTCCTCTGTCCACCATCATCATATTACTTCTCCACATTATCAGTGTGCTGTGTCCTCCTCCTGTGCCTCTTTCTCCTTCCACAGGTCAGGGCAGCACAGTGCTTCCCTGACTTGTGGAGAGGTGAAATGGGCACAGGAGGAGGGCACAGCACTGATGATGTGGAGAAGTAATATGATAGTTGACAGAACACATCAGTCTCTGTCCCTCCCCTGCATGCCACAGCTTCATCCTCTGTCGCCTCCGGGCTCCCAGCGATGTCCTTCACTCTTACTCACAGAGTTTACTCACAGTTTTACTCTCCACTTCCCTCCTCAGTCCTCACCCCTGCTCGGCTCCTCTGCCAGTGTCCCGATCGTCTATTCGAAAATGGCGCCGGGAGGCGCCATTACGTTACTGTGCATGCGCCGCCCAGCCGAGCGCGTACGAACTTTCACGAGCCTGGCCGGCTTCGGAACGGCGCAAACACCGTGGGGCCCCCTGCTGGACACCGGGCCCTCGGTTGGCACCCGACTGCCCTAATGGTCAGTCCGCCCCTGTATCATGCTGTGCCATTAACATAAATGTTAACCCACTATTGTGTTCATCTTATCCTCTCCCCCTTATATTTTCATTATCCTTATCATTCTCTTTAGTTAACAAATAAGACACAAAAACAAGTTAATGAATTGGTCGTAGTTCCTCCTCTACATTCTGGCTTAAAAATTATTATTATGGACAGTAAAAAATGGAAATTACTAAGACTAACACATCTATTGTCCATTAGCCACATTTCAAAGTGTCAACCAAGGATCGCATAGCAGAGGAGGATCTTAGTATTAAAAGCAGAAACCCTATAATATGAATAAAAAAATAACTCTGACATTGTAGTACTCATTTTTGATAACATGACAAGTTTATGAGTCCATTGATAATCCAATGTAACGTATTGGTGTAAAAAAACATATTTAATCTATGACAAAACTAGCAAGAAAAAAATGAGCAAACTTAGTCTATTGTAACATCCTCAGTCCTATCGGCTTATCCTATATAAACAATGAGAAAGTGTGTAACACAAAAACCCACTGTCAAAACCTACACCCGAGTAATCGATGTCAATGTGTATATATAGTCTACATGTACATCGATTGCCGGTCAGCCTAATAAGGCTAGCCGATAAATGGACCATGCCACCAATATCGGTCTGTGTATGTAAACAGGATATGCGCCCAAAACTGTTTAACCGATCCAAACTACACAGACAACAATGTATGTGTATAAACTAGATATATGTTAACAACCGATCTACCAACTCAAATTGTACAACCAGTATCGATGTGTGTGTGTAGACTACATATATATCTGTGAGATGGAAAAAGCATCATTTATGATGTCCTCAACCCTGTCAACCTATCCTAGGTGGACAATGGAAAGGTATATGACCCAAACGCTCACCACTACAACCATCACCTGAGCAATCGATATCGATATGTGTATGTAGATTACTTATGTATGGATGAACAGTCAGTCTGCTAAAACTAAAACGATAATTGAACCATGCCACCGACATTAGTCTATGGGCGTAAGCCAAATATGCACTCACGGCTATTCAATCGATATAGACTACACAGCCCGCCTCAATGTGTCCTTGATGCACATGTAAAGATCATATATATACTAACAACCGATCAGTCAGTTAAAATTATACAACTAGCACCGCTATATACATGTAAACTAAATATGCATACGTAAGTTGGAGAAAGCATCGACATAAACGTGACCTCAATGATTCCTATCGGGTCATTGATATCCAATACACATCTAATGTAAGTGTATGTGTAGGACAGCCTCATCGAACATAACATAGTATAACTTCATAATAACGCCAATACACGTTTAGAAGACTAACGATTGTATAACAATCAGTGATTCCGAAGGCAACTGCTTGCCAATCAAAAATTGGGAGTCACAATCGATATATGTCATTTGACAGAGCGATCACGTGGTAAATGGCCACAATGAGTGGGCGTTTACCATGATGCGTGATGTCACGGATGTTCTCGAGTGTGCGTCCGAGAGCGGAATTCTGGGAGGACATCATAGTACGTCCTCCCAGAGTTAAGCACCGCCCTGTAGCCATCATTCAGCTATGGGCCGGTTGTTAAGTAGTTAAAGACGACTGCTCAGATTCGGAAAACTGATGTTTTGTTCGTATTGCCTGAAGGTCCTAAAAGAGGACAGGCAGCATGGAAATCTAATATTCTTAATGGATTTTTACAAGTAATTGTTCTAGCTAATGGTTTAAAGAGGTAGTTTATACCCTCTCAAATCAAAACACACTCCTCTAGGGCTGTTAGTGCTTCATGGGCAGTGCACCACCAAGCCTCCATGGCTCAAACCTCCAAGCCGCAACTTGGTCTTCAATCCATACATTTACCAGATTCTATCAGGTGGATGTAAAAAGATAGGAGGATATAGCCTTTGGGCGCAGTGTGCTGCAGGCAGCAGTATAAATCCTCTGATCTCATGGTGCTCTACTTTTGTTGTGTCTCCCTCCCCGCAGTTGACATTGCTCTGGGACATCCCACATAGAAATTACTATGGCTCTGTGTCCCGTGATGTACGAATTAAATAAAATAGGATTTTTATAACAGCTTACCTGTAAAATCCCTTTCTTTTGAAGTACATCACGAGACACAGTGGTCCTGCCCCTCTTTCTAGTATACACGTGTATTGGGTTATATAGGGAGGCAACTTCCTGTTTAGGGTGTGCCAGTGTCCAGCATCTGAAGGTGGACTATAATCCTCATAGTAATTACTACACCTCTGTGTCCCGTGATGTACTTCAAAAGAAAAGGATTTTACAGATAAATCAAATTTTTTGGCAGGATGTATCTGTATTCTGACTGAGCTTATGCTACCTTATATTGACTTTATGTTCTCTGAAGTTATCTTAATATTGTATCTATCATATATATACCTGTAAATAAATAAAACATTAAAAAAAAAAAAAAAAAAAAAAATTTGCCCATGAGTTTAGTGAATGAGGTTAAGCTCTGCTGACGTCTATCATCTAATCATGCAAGAAAAAATGCATTTTTTTTCATGCACACAATTTGATGTTTTTAAAGGGAATTGTCAGTGATATGGGACTTTAATTAGTTCAAATATGTAAATGTGTATTGCATTCAAAGAGGAGCTTCAGTCTCCCCCCAAAAATGTAAATGTCAGCAGCTACAATTACTGCTGCTGCCGGATCTGGGCTTCGGGCGTCTAGGCATTCTAACTAAGGGAAATTGACTTCCCACTGCTCTACTTTGTGAATGGTCCTGCACGGTACCGGGGCTACCGCTAGGCAAACTAGGCAGCCACCAAGGGTGCAGCCATGACCACTGGTATACTGAGGAAGTGGACCTTGTCCGATCTCGGTTTCTCTCCTCCATAGAGGTGCTGAAGTCTTCTGGCTTCGCACACCGGCTCCGGAGCAGAGGAACCGACTCCATCCTAGCACAGAGACACCAACTTCTCTCCAAGCCAATCCCTGCTTAATGCAGAGTCACACACTGCATACTGGAAAATGTAGTTCTCCATGGCCAGTATACGCCTCTTTGTAGAGGTAGCACAGCTCCAAACTACATTTCCCAGAATGCAAGGGTTTGTATGGGAAAAACTTCACTCAAACACCAAAAAACTTTGTGAATGAGTTGCTTCACATGTGGGTCACATGTCAGGGCTAAGCTACTACATCCCAGATATCATAAAGGCTGAGGAACAGAATGGTATATAAGCAGGGCAGGACTTAGGGTGGTGGGGGCCCCTGGGCTTGAGTCACTTTCGGGCCCTACCTTCTATACATTATCGTATTTATTAGTGTACAACTCACGCTGTATTTATCAGGGTATAACTTGCACCCCAAGTTTAGGAGGGAATTTTAAGGAAAAAAAAACTTACATTTAAATGCCCATCAATGCAGTCTGGCAGTGTCATTTGCAGCCTTGTCATTTACAGCCTTGCCCCAGTATCATTTGCAGCCTTGTCATTGCAGTCTTGAAGTTTAAAAATGGCGCCGCCGAGATACAGAGTCCTGTGTATGTCGGCGGCTCTCGGGTCCTCACGGCGGCTCTCGGGTCCTTTTGCAGTCCAGAGCGGAGCCGAGAGTAGTGTCGGCTCGGCTCACAGTCACACCCAGTCCCTGTGTTATGTCCATCATAGGTCCGGACTGGGTGTGACTGTGAGTGGAGCTGAGCTGAGTAGACTCGGCTATGTATCTCGGTGGGGCCCCCTATTGGGCGGGGCCCATGGGCTTGAGCCCAGTCAAGCCCAATGGTAAGTCCTGCCCTGTAAATAAGGACAGGGCATGTAGAGACCCCAGAAAAATGAGCGGAAATGAAAGTATAGAGGATGTATGGGAAATGCATGCAGTCTGCTGTGAGTATAGGGGATGTATGGGGCATGCATGGAGTGTGCTAGGAGTATAGGGGGTGTATGAGGAATGCATGGAGTGTTCTACGAGTACAGGGGGTGCATAGGAAATGCATGGAGTGTGCTGTGAGTATAGGGGGTGCATGGAATGTGCTTATATTTGATAATTTTCTACTGTTTTAAGAAACTTGGAAGGGGGGGGGGGGGTGCAAGTAGCTGGTCTTGCCTAGCAAAATAGTCTAGCACTGTCCCTGGTTCAGCTGTCGTCTAGTCTGATTTGTCCCAGAAAGGGGTGGGGGTGAACTTCCTCTTGGATCGCCTAGGTGATCTGGATGGAATGTGAAAGTGGGTACCTGTCAAAACCAGGTACCCCCCCAAAAAAAAAAAACTAAATGCCAAATGGTAAAGGTATAAGGGGTAGGAGGCAAACAAGGGAAACTTCCCCTTTTGGGTGAGGTTCCCCTTTAAAGTCAGTTTATAACTGTTTGTTTTTTTATTGCATAGCTATTCTTCCTATGAAACTGCATGTACATTATTTCTGTGTGAATGGGAGCAAAAAAGTGTTGTTAACCTATTTTCTGTCCTGGTTGAATGCTTTTCAATTGTGCAAAAGAGAGTGAATCAGGAAAATACTGCATTATGGTCACTAGATGGAGCTGGTGATCATAACAAGATAATTAATTATTTTCAATGATCATCAGCTCCATCTACTGCCCATGATGTGGTATTTTCCTGATTCACACAGAACATGCAATTCCAAAGAATGAATAGCTCTGCAATTTTTTTAGTTTTTTTTATAAATACACCCCCCTGAATCCATCTAAGATAACCCCGTCCACAGGGTAACAGTGCTTTGTGTTTTTAAATATTACTGGAAGTGGACAAATTAATAGATCTACTGGCAGGATCAATAAGGAAAATGATGTAACAGACAAAACTCAGAAAAACAAAAACTACTGTGGTAATGATGTTACAGACCACATAACATATGTCAGTTTTTATTTTGACTAAGCTGTTTTAAAACTGGATAATATATTCTTTATAAATCTGGAATCTGCTGATAGAAACAAAGAGCAAAAATCACTAAAAGAAAAAAAGCCTGCTTATAAGATTACACCAGACTATAAAGATGCAAACCAATTAACCAGTTCCCGACCAGCGCATGCCCATGTACGTAGGCAGAATGCCATGGCTGGGCAAATGGGTGTACCTGTACGCCCCTTTAAATTTGCTACCGTGCCATTGTGTGCATTCTTCTGCACGCATGCCGGCTGGGACCTCTGTGAATTGGGTCGCGGGTCCCGTGGACTCGATCACCACGGGGATACCCTTGATCACATCACGGAGAGGAACAACGGGGAGATGCTAATGTAAACAAGCATCTCCCCGTTCTGCCTAGTGACAGTGTCACTGATCTCTACTCCCTGTGATTGGGAGCAGAGATCAGTGACATGTCACACGTAGCCACGCTCTCCACAGTTAGAAACACTCCCCAGGACACACTTAACCCTTACACTGCCCCCCCTAGTGGTTAACCCCTTCACTGCCAGTGTCATTTACACAGGAATCATTGCTTTTGTATAGCACTGATTGCTGTATAAATGACAATGGTCCCAAAAATGTGTCAAAAATGTCCGATGTGTCTGCTATAATGTCGCAGTCATGATAAAAATCACTGATTGCCACCATTACTAGTAAAAAAAAAAATTATTAACCACCTCAATAGTGATGGCCGAACGGTTCGCCCGGCGGTCGTTTCGCGGCGAATTTCCGACATTCGCGGTCCGCACGTTCGAACGCCTTTTTCCGTCGTTCGCCGCGGCGGACTTACGTGTTTAATGTATACAAGAACTTTAACCTTTGGTGACACGTTTATCATGTGATACAGGACAGCCAATTGAGACATGACAGCACATGGACACTTGTACATTCCCCCTAACCTATAAATACACCCGATCCGGTGGCCATTTTACATTCTTTCTTCTGTTACGATAGGGACAGGTTCCTGTGTGGAGTAGGGAGAGATAAACCACTAGCTATTTGGTACACAAAAGTTCTTTTCAGGACTGGTATAGGTGTTAGGTGTTGATAGGTTTGCTGTGCTGCTGATTCTTGCAGCAGCCTGAGTGTCTTTTGTTAGTTTAGAGAAAGGGAAAGGACGGTGTATGCTACAGGGACAGCCAGATTAGTCTTTCATCATCATCATCATCATCATCATCATTAGCTGTTACTATCAAGGTCCACAAAAGAGCTGTTCCAGTAACCACTAATCGTTCTCTTTTTTTGCCAATTTGTATAGGGACAGGAAGGAAGCAGTGTTGTCAGGCAGTGAGGGTAATTTTAAAGACTTGCTGTTATTATTAGTTCCACAAAGGTTCTTTTCAGGACTGGTATCAGTGGTACAGTAATAGGCTTGTACATGTATAATATTCTTTCTTCCAAATATAGAAAGGATATTATACTTGACTGCTGCCCTTCTGCTGCAGTCTGCTAAACATTCACAACTCACTTGTTCCACAAAAGTTCTTATAAGGACTGGTAACTTGGTATAGGGTGCTACGGTACATAGGCTTGAGTGCGGTACAGTCTGCTGTTCTGTAAGGACCGCTATCGGTCCACAATAGATAGGGTTGACGTGCACCACTGCTGACCGCTGCCCTATACTGCAGCAGTCCTTCAGCGGTATAGGGACTGACGTACAGTCTGCTAATCACTAACACACAACCTGCTTGTTCCACAAAAGTTCTTATAAGGACTGGTAACTTGGTATAGGGTGCTACGGTACATAGGCTTGAGTGCGGTACAGTCTGCTGTTCTGTAAGGACCGCTATCGGTCCACAATAGATAGGGTTGACGTGCACCACTGCTGACCGCTGCCCTATACTGCAGCAGTCCTTCAGCGGTATAGGGACTGACGTACAGTCTGCTAAACACTAATACACAACCTGCTTGGTCCACAAAAGTTCTTATAAGGACTGGTAACTTGGTATAGGGTGCTACGGTACATAGGCTTGAGTGCGGTACAGTCTGCTGTTCTGTAAGGACCGCTATCGGTCCACAATAGATAGGGTTGACGTGCACCACTGCTGACCGCTGCCCTATACTGCAGCAGTCCTTCAGCGGTATAGGGACTGACGTACAGTCTGCTAAACACTAATACACAACCTGCTTGGTCCACAAAAGTTCTTATAAGGACTGGTAACTTGGTATAGGGTGCTACGGTACATAGGCTTGAGTGCGGTACAGTCTGCTGTTCTGTAAGGACCGCTATCGGTCCACAATAGATAGGGTTGACGTGCACCACTGCTGACCGCTGCCCTATACTGCAGCAGTCCTTCAGCGGTATAGGGACTGACGTACAGTCTGCTAAACACTAATACACAACCTGCTTGGTCCACAAAAGTTCTTATAAGGACTGGTAACTTGGTATAGGGTGCTACGGTACATAGGCTTGAGTGCGGTACAGTCTGCTGTTCTGTAAGGACCGCTATAGGTCCACAATAGATAGGGTTGACGTGCACCACTGCTGACCGCTCACCTATACTGCAGCAGTCCTTCAGCGGTATAGGGACTGACGTACAGTCTGCTAATCACTAACACACAACCTGCTTGTTCCACAAAAGTTCTTATAAGGACTGGTAACTTGGTATAGGGTGCTACGGTACATAGGCTTGAGTGCGGTACAGTCTGCTGTTCTGTAAGGACCGCTATCGGTCCACAATAGATAGGGTTGACGTGCACCACTGCTGACCGCTGCCCTATACTGCAGCAGTCCTTCAGCGGTATAGGGACTGACGTACAGTCTGCTAATCACTAACACACAACCTGCTTGTTCCACAAAAGTTCTTATAAGGACTGGTAACTTGGTATAGGGTGCTACGGTACATAGGCTTGAGTGCGGTACAGTCTGCTGTTCTGTAAGGACCGCTATCGGTCCACAATAGATAGGGTTGACGTGCACCACTGCTGACCGCTGCCCTATACTGCAGCAGTCCTTCAGCGGTATAGGGACTGACGTACAGTCTGCTAAACACTAATACACAACCTGCTTGGTCCACAAAAGTTCTTATAAGGACTGGTAACTTGGTATAGGGTGCTACGGTACATAGGCTTGAGTGCGGTACAGTCTGCTGTTCTGTAAGGACCGCTATAGGTCCACAATAGATAGGGTTGACGTGCACCACTGCTGACCGCTGCCCTATACTGCAGCAGTCCTTCAGCGGTATAGGGACTGACGTACAGTCTGCTAATCACTAACACACAACCTGCTTGTTCCACAAAAGTTCTTATAAGGACTGGTAACTTGGTATAGGGTGCTACGGTACATAGGCTTGAGTGCGGTACAGTCTGCTGTTCTGTAAGGACCGCTATAGGTCCACAATAGATAGGGTTGACGTGCACCACTGCTGACCGCTCACCTATACTGCAGCAGTCCTTCAGCGGTATAGGGACTAAGAGTTTTGTCACAGGGTCATTTAAAAAATGACATGCAGAGGAAGAGGCAGGCCCTTCCGCAGGGGTGGTAGGGGTAGGGCAGGAGCAACAGGCTTGAGCCAAAGTGGGAAGTTGCAGAAGGTGCGTTCAATTACTTTAAAGGATGCACCAGACTTGGTTGAGTGGCTCGCTCAGCCTTACTCTTCTGCACCCTCCTCATCCTCTCGATCTGCACCCTCTTCTTCACTCTCTGCTATGTGCACCCCCAAAGACACTACCACCAACAACACGACCACCACCACCACCACCACATACCTTCCGCTTGAGTCACTGGAATTATTTTCCGATCCATATCAAGAGGACATTTCTGATGCGCAGCCACTCTTGGTATTGGATCAGGAAGAGGAGGTAGCAACAAGCGCTACTCAGCAGTCTGACGCCAGTACCCAGATCAGCCCAAGGAGGAGGTTGGTCCCCGGTGTTGCTGCCTACTCCGAGATCTCTACTTATAGCGGTGGGGAAGGTGACGTTGATGATGACGTGTCTAGTGATGTCACGTGGGTGCCCACAAGAGAGGAAGAGGAGGGGAGTTCAGAGGGAGATATGGACCAGCAGATAGGGAGGAGAAGCAGCAATGACTTACATTGCACAGCAGGGACAAAGCAGACTGCAAATGTATCAGGAGCGAGTCATCGACCATGTACGGTCACATCTGGCGCTCCCAGGACACCGGCACATGGCTCCGCAGTGTGGGCTTTTTTTAACGTGTCCGCTGCTGACAATAGCGTTGCCATCTGCAATCTTTGCAGTCAACGCGTTAGTCGCGGTAAGCCCAATACTCACCTAGGGACGACCGCCTTAAGAAGGCACATGAGCAGCCATCACCGAGCCCAGTGGGAGCAACGGAACACACAAAGCCACACTGCAGGCTCTCACCGTCCAGCCTCGTCTTCTACTTCTCCTTCTCCTCTCTCCTCACAATTGTCCTCCACTCCACCTTCCATCACGCCAAGCTCACATTTTTCTGCAAAAAGGCAGGCTTCCGTGGGCCTAATGTTTGAGCGTAAAAAAATGATGATGCCGGATAACCCTCTTGCCCAACGGTTGGCGGCTGGCTTGTCAGAACTCATAGCCCGCCAACTACTGCCATATAAACTGGTGGACTCGGAGGCCTTTCGCAAATTTGTGGCCATTGGAACACCACAATGGAAGGTCCCAGGAAGGAAGTATTTCTCAGAGAAGGGCATCCCAGAGCTATATGGCCATGTTCAGCGGCAAGTGAATGTATCTCTGGCACACAGTGTCGGTGCCAAGATACATCTGACCACAGACACGTGGTCTAGCAAACACGGGCAGGGAAGGTATATCAGTTTTACTGCCCACTGGGTGAACCTTCTGACGGCCGTCAAGCATGTAACCCGTGGCACCCGTGTAGATTTGGTTTTACCGCCACGGATTGCATGCAGGCCTGACTCTTCTTCTCCTCCTCCTACTCCATCCTCCTCCCTCTCCTCCTCAGCTGCCTCCTCCTTTTCCGCTGCTAGCGTCTCTTCCACTGCACCGCCCAAGCTCCCCAGAACCTATTCCACATGCCAGGTGAGACGTTGCCATGCCGTGCTGCGTCTGTTGTGCCTGGAAGCAAAGAGCCACACTGGCCCGGCACTCCTTTCAGCTTTGCGTTCACAGGCAGATGAGTGGCTAACACCGCTCAATTTGACAGTTGGTAAAGTGGTGTGTGACAACGGTGCCAATCTGCTTAGCGCATTGAAACAGGGCAAAATCACGCACGTGCCGTGCATGGCACACGTCTTAAACTTGGTCGTGCAGCGATTCCTTGTCAAATACCCTGGGGTCCAGGACATCTTGCGGCAGGCAAGGAAAATCTCGGCCCATTTCAGAAGATCTTACACGGCCATGGCTCGCCTTGCTGACATTCAGCGGCGACACCATCTGCCGGTCAGACGTCTTATTTGCGATTGCCCGACGCGATGGAACTCAACCTTCTATATGCTTGATAGGCTGCTCCAGCAGAAACGTGCAGTTAACGTCTACCTGTATGAACTCTGCGAAAGAAACGGTTCTGGGGAGCTGGGTTTTTTTTCACCGCGCCAGTGGCTGCTCATGCGCGACACATGCAGACTTCTGCGGCCATTTGAGGAGATCACCAAACTGGTCAGTCGCAGCCATGGCGCCATCAGTGACATGGTACCTTATGCCTTCTTTCTGGAGCGTGCATTGCGTCGTGTCATTGATCAGGCTGTGGAGGAGCAGGAGCGGGAAGATGAGGAAGTCGCAATGCTGGATGAATTCCCAGGGGGGGCTACTCTATCTGAGACAAGTCAACAACAGGAGTCTGATGAGGAGTCAGAGGAGGATGGTGCCGGGGCGGATGAGCAGGAGCAAGAAGAGCATGCTTTAAACCTTTCTGGGATCCCTGTTGTGCGTGGATGGGGAGAGGAGAATGAAGAGGACGACATTATCCTGGATGATGAGCAGGAGCCAGGCCACCACACCGCTTCCACTTTAGTGCAAATGGGGGCCTTCATGCTCCAGTGTTTTAATAGGGACCCCCGTATAAAAAGCATGAGGGTCAAGGACCAGTACTGGGTGGCAACGTACTTAGACCCCCGGTACAAACACAAAATGGCGGAAATGTTACCGCCGTCGCAGAGGGCTGTCAGAATGCAGCACTTCCAGGCCTTGCTTCGAGAAATGCTGCATTCTGCTTTTGCGTGCGCTGGCAGAGGAGCAATTCCCACTCCCAGAGAAGGATTTGCGGGTACCAATCCAACAGCGCCTGCAAGAAGAGGCCGGTTTGAAGATGTGTTGGTGACTTCGGATATGAGGTCATTCTTTCAGCCGACCCATCGACAGGTGTCATCCGGATCCAGCATCAGGGAACGCCTAGACCGTCAGGTGTCCGACTACATTGGGTTAACGGCCGATGTGGACGCTCTGAGGAGTGATGAACCCCTAGACTACTGGGTGGGCAGGCTTGACCTCTGGCCAGAGCTTGCCCAATTTGCAATCGAACTGTTGGCTTGCCCCTCATCCAGTGTCCTGTCCGAAAGGACGTTCAGCGCAGCAGGGGGGATTGTGACCGATAAGCGTACTCGCCTAGCTCACCACAGTGTTAACTACCTCACATTTCTAAAAATGAATGAGGCATGGATCTCGGAGGAATTCAACACATGTGACCAGTAGACCATGTATATGTCTATAAACTATTTTTTTAATCAAGCACACAGACCTTCTTAATTCATTTGGCTCACTTCCTTGACCCAAAAAAGCACACCGTACTATATGCCCCTACCCTCCTCTTTGAAGAGGTTGAGCGGTGTCATATTTCTACTGGGGCTGCTTATGATATCCCTGTGCTGTGCTGACTTCCTCCTGGGGGTTCTTATTATGAAGGGATCACACTATCCCTGTGCTGTGCTGACTTCCTCCTGGGGGTTCTTATTATGAGGGGATCACACCATCCCTGTGCTGTGCTGACTTCCTCCTGGGGCTGCTTACGGTGCTGCTGTCAGTGCTGTATGTCACGGTGCTGCTGTCAGCGCTGTATGTCACGGTGCTGCTGTCAGCGCTGTATGTCACGGTGCTGCTGTCAGCGCTGTATGTCACGGTGCTGCTGTCAGCGCTGTATGTCACGGTGCTGCTGTCAGCGCTGTATGTCACGGTGCTGCTGTCAGCGCTGTATGTCACGGTGCTGCTGTCAGCGCTGTATGTCACGGTGCTGCTGTCAGCGCTGTATGTCACGGTGCTGCTGTCAGCGCTGTATGTCACGGTGCTGCTGTCAGTGCTCTGTATTACGGTGCTGCTGTCAGATGCCTCTATCACGGTGCATGTGTCATTCCGGTATGTCACGCTGCTGGTGATCATCTCCTGCACCCTCTTCTTTGCCTACCCTGGTCCCTGACCTTCCCTCTCCTCCATTGCCTTCATTAGCTCCATAGTCCTGAATTGTTAGAACAATTTCCCAAATAAAATAAAAATGCTTGTAGTTATCGATCCCAAATTCACCTCATACATGTATTATGTCATTGTCCAGATGGTGGGACTACGTTTTACCCCCTAATAATTACCACGTGGCCGCAAATTCGACATGAAGGTTTGCAAAGTTCGCCTCCCATTGAAGTCAATGGGGCCCGCGGCGAACGTTCTGTTTCGCGAACGTTTGGGTCCGTTCGCATTTCGCGTTCGCGAAACGTCCCGTCGGAAGTTCGTCCATCACTACACCTCAATACCAGGCACTTAAACACCTTCCTGCCCAGACCAATTTTGAGTTTTCAGCGCTGTCGCACTTTGAATGACAATTACGCGGTCATGCTACACTGTACCCAAATGAAATTTTTATAATTTTTTCCCACAAATAGAGCTTTCTTTTGGTGGTATTTGATCACCTCTACGGTTTTTATTTTTTGCTAAACAAATAAAAAAGACCAACAATTTTGAAAAAAATATGTTTTTTTTGTTTCAGTTTCAAAACGTTGTAAATAAGTAAGTTTTCTCCTTCACTGATGGGCACTGATGGGGCTGCACTGACGGGCACTGATAAGGCGGCACTGATGGGCACTGATGAGGTGGCACCAATGAAGTGCCACTGATGAGGTGGCATTAATGGGCACTGATATGTGGCACTGATAGGCAGCACTGATGGGCAGTGATATGTGGCACTGATGGGCGACACGGATGGACACTGATAGGTGGCACAAATTGGCACTGATAGCTGGCACGGATTGGCATGGATAGGCGGCATGAATGGGCATGGATAGGCGGTATGAATGGGCTTGGATGGGCACTGATAGGTGGCACGGATGGGCACTGATAGGTGACATTGTATTGCATTGTTTTGTACTGATGGATGCCAATCAGTGCCAAACAATAATGCATGCCAATCAGTGATGCCCATTGTGGGCACTGATTGGCATCCATTGTGGGCACTGACTGGCATCCCTGGTGGTCTAGGGTGGAATACCTGGTGCTGGGCATCCCTGGTGGTCTGGGCATCCTCGGGGGGGCTGTGCTGATAATCGATCAGCACGGACCCCCCCATCAGAGGAGCAGCCGATCGGCTCTCCTCTACTCGCGTCTGACAGACGCGAGTGAGGAAAAGCCGATCACCGGCTCTTCCTATTTACACTGTGATCAGCCGTGATTGGAACTGTTGGAGACTCTTTACTGACACCCGCAACAATGATCGCCGCGATGCGCGCATCGGCTCAAAATCCTGAGGCCGTCCTATGACGTCCGGTCAGGATTTTGAAACCACTTTGCAGCCGTCATTTGCCTATAGGGCGGGTGGCAAGTGGTTAATAAAAATGCCATAAAACTATCCCCTAAAATTGTAAACGCTATAACTTTTGCGCACACCAATCAAAAAAAGCTTATTGTGATTTTTTTTTACCAAAAATATGTAGAAGAATACGTGTCGGCCTTATATATTTTTGGGGAATATTTAGTACAGCAAGATGTAAAAAATAATGCGTTTTTTTTTTCAAAATTGACGCTCTTTTTTTGTTTATAACGCAAAAAATAAAAACTACAGGGGTGATCAAATACCATCAAAAGAAAGCTCTATGGGAAAGCTCTCTTGTGGGAAAAAAAGGGCTTCAATTTTGTTTGGGAGCCACGTCGCACGACCGGACAATTGACAGTTAAAACAACGCAGTGCCGAATTGCAAAAAGTGCTCTGGTCAGGAAGGGGGTAAAATCTTCTGGGGCTGAAGCAGTTAACAGAATTTATATTGCCTACCAGATACCCAATAATAAAAGATATGGACAAAAATCCATGTTGCTTTGTCCCGCTAAACAACCCCCCTGCAATGTGACACACAACATCTTATATATGAAAAAAGTAAATTGTGGGGATGACAAGTAAAAATAGGAATCTGCATAGTACAATGCCCCCAGTGGTCAATTCATAAAATATAAATGAAAACGATGTCCTCCATTCCTGTCAATTTTCACTACAATTCAATTACCTTGTCACAGATTGTCACAGATTTAGAATGAATGATGGGCCTTTTGGTGCACCAACCCTATTTTAATAAGTGCAACAAAGTTTCACTTCCATTACTAGATTATATTTAAAATCTATTTATATTATTTATTTGCATATAAATATATAAATGCATACAGATTAAAACAGTAAATAATATAATCCAACATACACACACAATGAAAATCTTCACCATATTAAAGAGGAAGTAAACCCTGATGAGTTTACTTCCTCTTTCATTCTCTGCAAAGGCAAAGCATAATAGACTACTATGCATCGCATAGTAGTCCATTATGTGTCACTTAACTGACACAGGAGCAAGCAAAGTCACCGCTGTCCCCTGTAGTTCCGAGCGTCCATCTTCTTGGTGGGTCTCCGTGGGTCTCACTGCTCCGGCGCTGTGATTCACCGGAGCAGCGATGACGTCACTCCTGCGCATGCGCACGGGAGCCGAGACGCACGGCATTGCGCGGCATCGTCGTCATCGACAATGCCCCGCTCAGTGCGCCTGCGCGCCGCTGTCTACGGCGCATGCGCCGTAGATAGCGGTGCCCGTCTTCGGGCAAATAACTCCTAAACCGTATAGGTTTGGGAGATATTTCTTGGACCTACAGGTAAGCCTTAATCTAGGCTTACCTGTAGGTCAAAGTGGTTTGTAAGGGTTTACAACCACTTTAATGCTTGTTATTTGTGTAAATGTGTACATAAGATCATATGACATTTCTGTATTTGAAACAGATGTAGCGATGCTAGATGTAGATTGCTAGGATGTCAGGCAAATTTAGTTCTTTTTTTTCTCCTCTGTAATTAATCGGAGCAGCTATTGATCTCTTTGGGCTGTTCTAGATCTCACAGGTGACAGGTTTGACTGCTTCCCCCTGGCTTCTGGAAGTTTCCAGAACTTGAGGTTGGGAGAGTCAAATGGGCAGCTTGAATATTTTTTGTGCTTCAGCCAATCCTTGGGAAGGTGTGTCCAGTAGGTGGCTGGGGAGAATGTAAATAGCCTGGGTTTTTGTCAGAAACCATGAAACAGACTGAGACAGAAGTACAATCAAATCACACTTGTTTATTAATAAAAATAAAAAGGTAAATAGAAAAAAGTGTAGTCAAGCATAGCCAGAGCCCTGTAGCCAGATCGGGTAGTCAGCCAGTCCAATGTTCATTAACCAAATCGGGTACTCAGCCAGGCCGGAGGTCAGGATCCAAGGAGAGCAGCCGCAAGCAGGATAAGAAGCCAGGTGGGATGTCAGCAAGCCAGTCTTGAAACAAACAGCAGGAGATTGTTCCCTGTGATGTGACCAACACGAAGGCAAATGAAAAAGTGAACAGGAAGGCTTTAAATAGGCAGGTCATACGAGCATCATCGGGAACAGCTGGTAACTGTGGAAAGAGAAGAGAGCTGGCAATTAGCTGACAGCTGAGCGACCAGCCCAGAGGAGGAAAGGCTAAGCCAGCCCTGACAGTTTTGAAGCTATTGATCTCTTTGGGCTGTTCTAGATCTCACAGGTAGCAGGTTTGACTGCTTCCCCTTGCCTTCTGGAAGTTTCCAGAACATGAGGGGCGGAGAGCCAAATGGGCAGTTTGAATATTTATTGTGCTTCAGCCAATCCTTGGGAAGGTGTGTCCAGTAGGTGACTGGGGGGAATATAAATAGCCTGGGTTCTGAAGTAGCCATTTTCACAGCTGTGGCAGAGCTGGGGAACCTATTTCTAAGCATCTTTGGAGCCAGCTAAGGGACTTCACCTAATAATGTGGTCTGGAGAGCTTACAGAGGAAGTGCCTGGTGGAAGCCAGAAAGTGTATGTTCTCTGGCATTGTGAGTATTAACCTTTCCCTTACTGAAGAGTGTCTGTGTCTGTTCAAGTTTACCACAGATAAACCATAAAAAGACATGCCCTAGACTGTTCTATTGGAGCCAGAGTGAATAGAGTGTTGCTTGGGTGGATGTTGACCTCTGTACTATTTGGGAGAACCAGTTAAAACCAAGGGCCCCTGCAGGGGCAGCACTACACAAATTGTTCTGTAAATAAAGATCCACGTGCTTTTACTTTTCCTCGTATTTTGTTTTGAAGGGAGACACAGCAGGGTATTTGCGAACAGCTGCTCAGTGGCTGACAGACTGACCCCATCCATAGTCATTCGCATGTAATCAGACATGCAGCAAATACCTGTGGATGACCAGCCCTGAATATGTACAGTTTACATCCAGAGCAAATCATCCACAGGTAATTGCATCACTGCATGTCTGATTACATACAAATGGCCATGAATGGATGCAGATGCTGTTAGCCCATCATTGCTTTGTGTAGAGCTTCCTGAACATAGCTTTTTGCAGAAACCCTGCTGAGTCTCAGCCAGTTGTAGTCTGCCCAAATTGGGCTGCCCAAAATGAGTACTACTTTCCTTTGTCACTCAGAAATCTAAATTGTTGCATACGTGAAAGTAATTATAATCTGTAACACTAAATAGTTGGTGATCCTGCTAGTCTCCTTCAGAGATATACTCTTCCTGTTTCATTCTTTCCACAGGATGGAAGCAGCTCTGCCCTAGCATAGTCATATTGCATTTTTCCTTCCTCCTTGGGTGATACAGAGAGTCTTGACACACACACACACACGACATGCCTGTACTCCTGTGGTCAGATTCCTGCTGACATCAACACCACTCCCACCACCACTATTACACCCTGCATGGGAGAGTGTCTAAGGATTTCTATCATCCCTACTGACATGACCCTACCCCAAGGTCAAGCCCTTCCATCACAGAAAGCTCACTGCTATAGATAAGGAGTTTCTGAGAATGTAAATCAGTCCTCTTTTCACACCTACAGCATTAGTACTGTGAGGCTGTTTCCATGAAGTAAAAGAGCTCCTTCCTGTGTAATGTTGCTTAAATAGTTTCCATCCCCTGCCCCTACTATCCTTGGATACAAAATGGATTAATGGTAAATTGATCACTTTATAAAAGACAATAATAATATATTTAGAAATTATATTTTTTATGAGCAAGAATGTTATTTTATGTTGAGTTATAATGCACTGAACGAATTAACCTCAGTAGCATAGCATGCATTAAGGTGAAAATCCCTTTAAGGCCCCTTTCACATGGATAGCAGGGAGATGTTAAAAACAGGCAGTTGATTTGTGCTTTTACTGTTCCCTCACTGCCCATTTGAAAGCCCGGTGGACAAAAAGGATGTTATACCCGCTGTGGCCACGATGCTTCGCAACTGGTGCAAATTTAACTGTCAAGTTGATCAGCGGCACTACCTTTCAAACTGGCCCATTGAGGTCAAAGTAATCACATCACTCACAACTGTGAGTCAAAGGCTTGGCCTACAATTGTGTTGTTGTTTTTTTCATGACAAAATCCCCTTGGGATTGAAAAAACAGCCAAAAAAAACAACATGCATTCAGAAAGTGACAGGATCATATCTTGAATATCCAGATGTAGTTATTGGAAAATGGGCCTAGAGGATCACACAAATACTTAGTGTGATACTTTTTAATATATTTGTCATGAATACACATGTGCTCCTTTATAGTGATTGGTTCAGGTCCAGTTCAGCAAACCCCCTAATGGAATATTACGCATAATTATTTAGATCCAAATGGCACACTTTTTTTAACAATGCTGGCAGTTTAAAAGTGCAATATAAGTTTAACTTTTAATTAGATTTTATAATATATATATATATATATATATATATATATATATATATATATATATATATATATATATATATATATATATATATATATTATACATAATATAATTTAAAATATATTTTATAGTTCTATATTTAACGTTTTTAACTATAACCTTTGAAAAACATTTGGCTTCTATTGGTTTTCTTAAAGCAGAACAAAGCCCACCAATTAAATGGTTTCCTAAAACCATTATATTCAAGTCATGCCATGAATGATATCTGTCAAAGTTGCTTGTGCTCTCCACTGAACTTTTAAGCCGTCAAATAACTGGTGTCATAATTGATCACAGCACCACAGCAACTGCACATCAAAGATTAAGATAGCAGCTTTCTTGACTGTAAAAGATAGCAGGATTTAGTTCCACTTAAAGAGGAAGTAAACTCTCCCACTCGGATGCTTCTTTTCATTTAGGCCATTATTATAAGTAATTATCAAACTATAGCCACTAACCCAGCCCAAATCGCATATTACTTACTGTTTAAAGAAACTTTAAAAAAACTTGTTTCCATGGGTTAGACAGCACCATCTTAAGTATTGTTTTCTGAGTCCACAGTGGAGTGTATTTCCATTTTACATTGAGCACTTCCTGTACTGTTAACCAAGCTTCCTTCTCAATCTAACGTTTCTGTGAAAACCCTGCTTCCCTGTTCATAGCTGACTTGTTTTATTTCATAGTATTTACTTGTGCCGATGTCTCATGTTTGCCTTTGTCAGTCTTATCAGCTTCAGCTGATAAGACTGCAGTAATGGCCAAGTTTACACTGCATGTCATGTCACATGGTCACATAGGGGTGTAGAAGGAAGCTCTGAATGATTCTGCAGTCTCCTGGGAGTTCAGTGTTGTGCCGTAGGAAGTCCTGATAACAGATAGACAAGCACATAGAGAGTGTGCCGTAAATAAGGGGAGATCTGGGCTGAGTGACATCATTCTAAAGAACAAAAAGGATTTCAACAATACTAAGCAAGTAAGGAGATATCTACAAGCAGTGTTCATTGGGGATTTTTATGCTGATTTACATGGGACAAAGTTGTGGGGGATGGTTTACAACCACTTTAACTGTTTCCCAAAACAGTTACATTGAAGGCATGCCTTGATTGATAGCTGTAAAAGTTATTAGCATGATTATGTTTGTTCTCAACTTTCAAGCCTTTAAATTGCTAGTGTCATAGCTAAATCCATATGCAGTACTATGACAACTGCAGATCAAACAAAGGCCAAGATGGCAGCATCCTTGGCTGTAAAGGATAGGAAGGTTTAGTTCCACTTTTCCAAACACAGTAAAATAACAAGAAAAACCAACATTACTACCACTACTTAGCCTTTTTATATACAGACCCCCCTCTTGTAGCTTGATATTTACAAAAGGATCGCAAGAATGTATTTTTTTTCTCTATTTTGAGTTTACGGTATGTAGATCAAGTTAAGATATGGGACTATTTTTTTCCCCCCATCAAAGTACATTTATATTCATTAGAGGGAAAAATAGGTTTACATTATTATGAATATTTCAGTGTACCGCCTTTCAAAGACAGTAAATTTACCCTCCAAATTTAAATATATAAACGACATTGTTCCAAGATGCACTGTGGTGACAGTTATGCAGTTTCTGCATTTTTGGAGGGCACTAAGCAATTACATTGATATATAAACATCTGTAAAGTAAGAACATCATATCTGAGTGCCAAAAATCTGTCTGAAGTTTAACTGTAGGTGCCTTTATTTTATTTATTTATTTATTCATACTATAATTGCATCTGTGCATGCAATGCACTATTTATTTACTGTAAATGAATTATTGAATATGACATGTGGGACTTTACAATTACCTTTATATATAATGACATCACATTCCACATTGTCTCCCTATAACAATGCAAGTATCACAGAGTTCTTGAAATAGGAAAAATAAATGACTGAATTACCATTGTAGAAGATATGAATAGTAAAATTACCTATTTTGGTTGTTCCAAAATGAAAACATTTGACATACTGTATATTCTTCTGATAAACTATATGTACAATTAGAGAGTAAAATAGTTTCAGTGTCTAATTCATCCTAAACATAAAAAAAAATCCAACACTAGTGTAAAGTTTCAAAAGAACTATAATTATTAGGCATTATTCCACTGAGAATTTCTGAACCAAAGGTTAAAGTTGGGGATCCAGCAGAATACCTCATTACACAAATAATGTCTAATTATGTAATGAAGAGAGGATCCTGGGAAACGTTGATACAATGTTAGCTTACATGACTTAACAAAGTGTATAAAAAATATATTTTTAGTTGTTGAAATATTTGTGAATTTATACGTGCTACACATAGCGGTAACCCTCAAGATAATGTTTTGTTGGAATAATATCACAGTTCTATGTTTGTTTTCAGCATCCATTATATCATCAGCGATTTCTGTGGATGTCCTGGGAAAGTCACATGTCCACAGAGCATCTACTGACACCTCGTTTGCTTTTGCTTACCTTTCAGGATGAGGTTGTCAATGTCTTTGTCAATTCCCATAAGGTAGCATTTCCTCCACAGCCCGGAATAGGTAGAGAAAAGGGGGCGTCCGCAATCTGATTCCAATACCCCCAGTCCCAATAGAGACCTCCAGTTTTCCAGTAGATCCTCCGGCTCCCTGACCCCTCCAGCTGGAGCTGGAGACAAAAGACCCATCCTGCGGTTCTTGGAAGAGTCCCCACGGAAGGGCAGCTGATAAAGGGGCATCAGTCTGTTCTTTTGGTCTGTAGGGTCTGAGTTGCCCTGGCTGTCACAGATCTCCTTGTGCTTTCGAGTGTCCGTCTCATACCAGTGGTCTGTAAATATAGCCGTAACCAGAAGAATCAAGGATAAAAGGCTCAGAGCCAAGCTAACAGCAGTGACCAAGCCCCTTGTCTCCATGTCTTTGTGCAGCATCACACCAAGGCGACACTGGCTGGCATGATGCTGCTTTGATTCAGGCAATGCACCCCCCTCCTCTCACTTCTGTTTGTGCTTCTCCAGCCATTAAGCCACCCCTTCTGTGATCTGCAACCTCCACAACACCCTAGATGCTTTTTTTCCATATCCTAAACCAAAATGTCATCTTCCCTGTGCCTTCAGGTTGCCTCCAGTCACAAAATGAACAGCCAAGATGCTGTGAATAGGATTCAACCTACAGCCAACTCAGCCTTTTGTGTATACTGCAACCTCATCGGCTGCTTGTGAACAGACTACATGAAGCAGCAGCTTTGTGATGCAGACATAAACTCTATATTCCCTCCTTCATTTGCCTCCTTCCAACTGTTCTTTCCTACTGCATCATCATCATCTCTCTCTCTCTCTCTCTCTCTCTCTCTCTCTCTCTCTCTCTCTCTCTCCTTTTCTTCTCTCCTGTAAATCACTAAATCAAGAAGTAGAGAGATATTTATACCTACTAAGTGAATGAATAATGTACAGGCTAATCAATTACAATAATGATCTACTCCCCACAGAATGTGCCCTTCTCAGATCTAGCCAGGGTATGACAAGGTCACACACAAATAACACAGCAATTTAGAAGAAATAAAACAACGAACATCAATTCTGTGACACAAGGCTTCTACACATTTTAGTTGTAACAATAATTAAACAGGAAGTCACACACTCTAACAGCTTTTCTATGAAATTACCAGTTGGATCTGCAATATATTATAATATAACAGTCGACTTATCATTATTCATTGTAGCAACCACTATCGTTATACAGGTTTTGAAGTCTATGATTTTAGAAAAGGCTTTGATTTATGACTGCGACTTCAAAGGTGAATATGCTATGTTATCTAGAAAACCACATCCTAAAACATGAATAAATGTATGCACTATTCTTTAGAATAAGCTGACACTAGTGAGTTTGTACCTTTGAAAATAAGCTTGGCTGTATAGCTATGTTTGCATAATATGGTATATCTGATATGTAATATATAGAGGAACCATACATACAAGCAACGTGCTCAGGCAATCAATTTCCTGTCTTCTAGACAAGCAATAACAGCGCTACTGCTAATGCAACTTTGTAAATGAAATTGAACAAAGCTGGGAAAAATAGTTTAAAAGAATTCAGGGGCTATCATACTCTTATAATGAGAAAGAAAACAAGTAATTTCTCTAACAAAAATAAGGCTCCATTCAGAACACTGCTCTATTCATTTCAATGGGCTGCCCTACCCATAGAAATTTGGAGAAAGAAGTCTATGACCCTTTTTTTTTTAATTGCGCAGCACAGAACTGTATATTGCAGTGTATGGTGGAAGACGCTGGTGTGCCGATGTGTGGGGGCGCCATTATGAATTTATAGCACCTCATCGCAACTTCTAAGCAGCAGCGCCTTTCTCTAATGTGTGGGGAACGCATGTGAGCGTGTGCACATTCCTGACACTTTAAAATGTCAATCTAGCCTACAACCTGCCAAACTAATTCAGCATTGTCTTGTGAACATCAAATTGTGTATGTATGACAAATGATCAATAACTAAATAATAACTGTATGTAGCATCAGCTCTGGAAATGATCCAGTATACTAGAAAATTGCAATTGCTTAGTTGCATAATTATTTAAAACTAAGAGCCAGGTTGTAAATGGATTAACATTTTATGGCTCAGATATATACAATTATTGTGAAAAATTTCTTCTTGAAATGCTATTAGACCTATTCAGTAAGGCATAGAAAATGCAATGTTCAAAGAAAAATAGTGCAAAGTTATCATTCAGAAATCTCTTTATTGAATTCATTAGAAATCTGTTTGGTTACTATGAGTTACTGCTTTATGGAAGTCACCATTTGCTTATTGTCCTATTGAATAGGGTTCCAAGTGGTCAAACATGCCTTTACTGGAAGCAAAGAAAAATTGTTGCTGCATTGTGGGTAAATACTGAACCAGTGCCAACCCAACCCCTTTCACCACTCACAGGCCAGTCTGTATCCTCCTTGATTCCCTGCAATCAGCCAGTCCACACTTTCTCCACTGCAATCCACCATTCAAATAATGGGCTGCACACTAAAGAGTTCAACTCCAGCTAAGATTTATTGCAATGACAGCAAACCACACACTCCCATGCTGGGGGGGAGGGGGTGTGACTCTGGGTGGGAGTGATCTGTGTGCTGTCATTACAATAACTCTTGGCTAGAGTTGAATATCTTTGGTGTGCAGCCCATTATTTGAATGGGGGATTGCAGTAGACAAATATGTACACGTTATCTTTCTGTCTTGTCATCACTGAACACCTGCAGGTGAATTTATGAAATCATGAGTGGTGCATGTGGAATGTCAAGTGATCATCTGTATATCAGAGTCAACCTCATGCAGAGCAAAGCAGCAGGTTTACCAGCAGCTTGTACTATCTTCCCTTCTCTGTTATGCTGCCACAATTGAAGTATGTAAGGCAGCCCATAGATGATTCGTGTTTAACTTGATTCCCCCATCCACATATTCAATGTGCATGTGGGAACCCTACCCACTAAGCCTTTGTATTCTGACACCACGGAGGATTCCCTGCCGTCAGAATACACTGATCAGCACTGCCGTCTATAGCCAGCTACAGTGGATCTGTTGGCTGGCCTTCATGGGCTAGGATAGTACTTAGAATAGTAAACAATAAGAAACTGGCCATACATACAGCAATGTCAGGTGTAGGTTTTTGAAAAGGCAATATACACTATGACTGAAGTAAGCATGAGCAAATCTGCCTGTGTTCCATTTGCCAAAGGTTTGACATTTAGCAAAGAGCATGCACGCGAAACATGTAAGTCACAGCAACAGAACTAAACAACATTCCACAAACAGACCGTAGGAAGTCTTCCCCTTCACCTGTGGCACAGCACTGAATTCACCGCAGGTGCACAGGCATGCTGAGAGTCTCAGCTTTGTTCGGCTTCTCTGTCTTTCCAGCTCCCTTGCCACTTCCTAGGTTTCATCCATCCCATCTGCCTATTCCCAGACCTTGGCTACCTACAGACTGTTCACATCTCCTCTGTCTATACCACCACAGCCTTGTGACTCCTCTGCACGGAGCAGCATCATTAACACCTTAGAAGCTGGCTGAATCATCCATACCAGCCCGCAGCCAGTGGGATTTTTTCTTCCTGGGCATTGGATTTCCTTTCCATCCTTTGGCAGGGTCACTGATGTCCCCACTTACCAGCTAGACTTCCGGAGGGTTATTAACCCCTCCACCTACTCTGAGGTCATCAGTGGTAACGTTTGAATAATATTTTGATTATAGATTTTCATTTTAACCTTTGCATTTTTTTTTTGCTGCCAGGCCCCCATAGAGCTTGGGCAGAGTAAGCAGTCGTCTGTTGAGTCTAGGTTGTTTATGTGCCCATATAAAGTCAAAAAACATCACTCTGGTCTGGTCAAAATAGCTAGAGGTGATTTGAATCGGGAGGGCTTGTAGTAGGTAGAGGATTTTAGGCAGAATGCACATCTTGAGAATATTGCATCTTCCGAACCATGAATGTAACCCCGTGTGCCATTTTGTGAACAGAGCCAGCACCACCTTCAGCAACGGAGGAAAATTCAGGTTAAATGTCTGTGACATTTTGGGAGGGATCTATGTACCCAAATACTTCAGGGCAATGTTCGTCCAGCTAAATTTGAAGCTGGTTTGGAGAGCTGTGAGAAGGCGCAAGGGTATTATTACACTCATAGCTTCAGATTTGTTGAAGTTAATTTTCAAATTCGAGAGATTGCCATATGCTCTAAATTCTTGCAGAAGATTCGGAAGGGAGATTGCTGGATTAGTAAGGGAGAACAGCATGTCATCCGCATACGCAGTGATTTCTGCTGTGATTCTCCCATGCTCACTCCGGTGATGTCTGGGTTGGCACCAGTGACAGGGCGAAAAGGAGCGGGGATAATGGGCAGCCTTGACGTGTTCCGTTCTGGATCACAAAGGAATTTGACAGAACCCCCCTGGCACGGACAGGAGCAGAGGGGTCAATGTAGATTGAGTTTATCCAATTTAACATATTGTTGCCCAGTCCTATATGTTTCAGAACGGAGGGCATGAATTACCAGTTCACTCTGTCAAAGGCCTTCTCCGCGTCCATACTTAGAAAGACACAAGGATTCTTATTCTTATTTGCCACGTGTAAGCCCTTGTACACACGGTTGGAGATTCCGATGGAATGTGTCCTATTGGACCATTTTGTCGGACAATCCGACTGTGTGTGGTCTCCATCTTACTGTTTCCGTGGGAGTATCCGACGGACCAAGTTTTCCAACCTGTTCGTAAAATTTTCCGACAAAATGCTCCGATCGGACATACTCCGATCATGTGTAGCCTACTCCGACGGACAAAGTGCCACGCATGCTCAGATCAAATTTCTAGACCAAAGCTATTGGCTACTAGCTTGAAAGTAGTCCCGTCATAACAAAATAACGTCATCACGTTATGTACAATCGGATTTTCCGACAACTTTGTCCGACCGTGTGTATGCAACAGTTTCGGACAAAATCCGTCGGAGAAAATTCAACGGATTTGGTTGTCAGAATGTCCGACCGTGTGTACAAGGGCTAAGAGGCTAAGGACTTTAATTGTGTTGTCCCTTGCCTCCCTAATTGGGACAAATCCAACTTGATCCAGATGGATCAGGGACAGGAGATAAAGCTGGATCCTACTGGACAGCAGTTTCGTAAAGATTTTGAGATCTGTATTCAGTAGCGAAATTGGCCTATAGTTCCCACACATGGTGGGGTCTGTCATGGTTATGCAGTAATCTTCCTCTGTTTGCGTTCAGACTAAGAGGCCAGCCACTTCCACCTGGTGTTTTTTATAACCTCTCCTCTAAGCATGCTCCACCCCAGGCCCTATCAGGGAACCCTATATTAACCTGTGCACTGCAAGCCAGCGGTGCTGATCAACCATTGTGTATCCATTGTGTGTTTGGCTTCCTGTTTGCTGTGTGCTCTACGTTTGTCTCTGTTACTGACCTTGGCATATTCTCAACGATTCCTGTCTGCTTATGACCTTGAACTTTTGGTAGGTCCCTGACCATCCCTGTCTGCCTGTGACCCTGAACCTTTGGTGTGTACTCTGTTGTTCCTGTCTGCTAGTTGCCCTGACCTCTGCCTTATCCCCTTACTATCCTTGTCATTCCAGCCTGCTGCTTCCTTCTCCTGTAGTCTACTGTGAGCGTGAGCTGTGAGACCCTAGGGGCCGTGAACTGGAGCCAGACTGCAGCGAAGTCCATCCTCACCACTGGAGGCTTTGGCGAACACCTGCTGGCTCTTAGACTCCGCGCCCTGGGGAATCTATGCTCCAGCTCCCATTGGGATCTGTTAGTGATCCTGTAGACCTGTGTCCTGAATCTCCCTGGGTACAATCCGCAGCAGTCAGTCCTAAGGTCCACTACCTAGCGGTGCACTTCTGACTCCTACGGAGTACATCTGTAGCCTAGGAAAGGAACCTGGGTTTGCTCAAAGAGGCCCTTCTTACATATGCCAAAGGGTATTACAGGATATTCATAGTGTCCATCTCTGGTGTTAAAAGTGGTTTTCCATTCTTCTCCCTCTCGAATCCTAATTAGATTGTATGCTCCATGCAGGACCAACTTAGCAAAAATTACAGATTCTTAATGGTGATGGCATTGAGACCTCTATAATTATTGCAGGGCCAGAGTGTACCATCTTTTTTCCCCCACAAAGAAGAAGCCAGCCCCAACAGCAGAATTAGATTTACTGATAAATCCTTTCTGCAGATTCGCCTGGACATACTAAGACATGGCTTAAGTCTCAGGGATTAAGAGAGGGTAGACTCGACCTTGGGGTGGCGTGGTCCCAGTTTGGAAGTCAATTGCACAATCATAGGCAGGATGAGGCAAACTGACAGCAGATTTTTTACAAAAGACATCTTGGAAGGCCTGATAATGCTAAGGGAGCATTGGAGAGGTAGTGACCTCAGCCACAGGTCCACAGAGAGGTGGGGGGCGGGGGCAATTTAGGGAAACAAGTCTGATGGCATTGCAACCCCCAAGATAACACTTGGCCAGAGTTCCAATCCAGATAGGGTGAGTGTTTCTGCAACCATGGAAGTCCAAGAATGATGGGGCTAGAGGACTTAGGAAAGGATAAGAAAGGAGACTTCTTCATGATGAAGGACACCGACATGCATAGTTATGGGGCAGTTCGAAATGGTAGGCCAAGGTAGAGCCATCCACTGCAGATACTGATAGAGCCATTGCCAGAGGAATGAGAGGAATGCCCAATTCAGTTGCCAAGGACTGCTTAATTAAATTTCCGTCTGTCCCAGAGTCCACATATGCAGAAACTTGATACAAGTTCAGGGCTCAATGAATGGAGACAGGTATGATGAATCAAGGGTAAGTGGCGAAATTCAGGTTCTGGTCTAGATCACCTCCCTCTAAGCGACCTAGACCCGAGAGTTTCCCAGAAGGACAGGACAGGACTTTATTATATGGCCATCACCCCCGCAGTAAAGACATAGGCCGAGTCTCAGGCAACATGACCGCTCTTCTGGAGTGAGGTGTGTCTGGCCTAATTGCATTGGTTCTTCAGAAGCTGACATAGCTGGAGAGATGGGTTGTCCTGGAGCTTTCTGGACAACAGGGGCAAAGCAACCCACTGGGGGGCAGCGTAAAGCAGTCCTTTACAGATCTCGCTCCACCAAGTGATCCTAAATGCCCTAAAACACACCTTAAAATAATGATTATTTATCCGATATAAAATAATTCATGTAAAATTCAACATTTAACCCTTCCGGAAACAAAACTTTTGTCTCGTGGATCCAGAAGGATTCTCGCTGACTTAAATGGCGTATAAAATTTCCTCCCCTCCAGTGTTTGATTGCCTTCTCTAACCCCCAGAATCTAAGGCATTTGGGATCCCTGTTATGAAAAATCCTAAAATGTTTTGAAATGCTATGTGTTCTCAAACCTTTCTTGATGTTATTAACCACTTGGGTACCGCGCTATTGCCGAATGACGGCATTAGCGCGGACCTAGATTTCCAGGACTACGTCTATTGACGTCGTCCTGGTTACGAGCGGCCTGCGCGCCCCCTGAGGGGCGCGCGCGGCGCGCTCTGTGATCGGCGAGTCCGTGAGACTCGCCTGATCACCGATCCGTGTAAGGGGTCGATCCCGACCCCTTATCACGTGATCAGCTGTCAGCCAATGACAGCTGATCATGTGATAGAACGGAGCCGGTAATCGGCTATTATTCCTCCTCGCGCTGACAGCGCGAGTAGAAAAAAAAAAAGCCGATCACCGCCAGCAATGAAAGGCACCACATGCCACCTGCCAGTGCCCACCTGCCTCCCGCAGTGCCATCCTGAAATATAACAAAGTAAAAGTAAGTGCCCCCCGTCTGTGCCCATAATGCCCACAGTGCCACCCCACAGTGCCACCCACAGTGCCACCCCACAGTGCCACCCACAGTGCCACCCACAGTGCCACCCACAGTGCCACCCAATCTGCCTCAAAGGTGCTGCACCCCAGTGCCGCCCATCAGTGCCCAGCAGTGCCGCCCATCAGTGCCCAGCAGTGCCGCCCATCAGTGCCCAGCAGTGCCACCTATCAGAGCCACCTATCAGTGCCACCTATCAGTGCCCATCAGTCCCATCTATCTGTGGTACCTATCAGTGCCCATCCGTGCCACCCATCCGTGCCACTTATCCGTGCCACCCATCCGTGCCATCTTATCTGTGCCCATCTTTGCCCATCAGTGCCGCCTTATCTGTGCCCATCGGTGCCGCCTTATCTGTGCCTATTAGTGCCGCCTTAACTATGCCTATCAGTGCCCACAAGTGCAGCCTACCAGTGCCCACCAATGCAGCCTATCAGTGCCCACCAATGCAGCCCATCAGTGCCCACCAATGCAGCCCATCAGTGCCCACCAATGCAGCCTATCAGTGCCGCCTTATCAGCGCACTTCAATGAAGGAGAAAAATGACCCGTTTGCAAAATTTTATAACAAACTATTAAAACATGATTTTTTTTTTTTTGCATCTTTTTTTGTTTGTTTAGCAAAAAATAAAACTCCGAGCTGTAACTAAATACCACCAAAAGAAAGCTCTATTTGTGGGAAAAAAATTATAGAAATTTCATTTGGGTACAGTGTTGTATGCCCGCGCAATTGTCATTCAAAGTGCATCAGCGCTGAAAGCTGAAAATTGGTCTGGGACTGAGGGGGGTTTAAGTGCCCAGTAAGCAAGTGGTTAAAGCCCCATACACACTATCAGATTTTCTGCTGAGTTTTTCCTTCAGATTTACCAAAACCATATAATATGAGGACAAACCTTATGAGTTTCAATGTGTATGCAATCAGGCAGGCCCTTCTACTACATGGTTTTGGTAAATCTGAAGGAAAAACTCAGCAGATAATCTGATAGTGTGTATGGGGCTTTACATGTTCAGCAATGCAAACACCCAGGGGTCTGGAGGTCCTGCACACATACTGGAGTCCACAATCGCACTCCAGCATGTACACAACCCCAAATGTATTACATGTAATAAGGTTTTTAATATATGAAAAAGTTTGAATAGACTCCTGTAGTTGGACATGTAATTGCCATCATCCCATATAATATTTGAAAAAAATATGGAAATAAGATCAAATCTTAAATAAAATTTATTTATAGTAAACATCAAATAGAAAAAAACATTGTGTCTATACATATTACAAACATACAACATTTTAAAATGACATTGCCTTTTGGAAAAATTGTGAGTGATACAGCCTACTACATAGTTCAGTAACCACTGATACATAAAGGTGGTGCTGAGTAGCGGTAAACCTACGCGTCTTCATCAGGGATATTGTATCACTATCTACAAAGAAATCAAAATTGAAATGTTATATAATACATATGAAAATTGTTTAAGTGGACACCAATTAACTGTTGCTATATCCACTAAATAACTTACATTTCCCATTAGCATTCAAAACATAACAGGTGCATTCCCAGGGTCAGATCAGGAAAGAGCCCAAATTCCACAATACATCTAAGACTGCCATTCATCCTCTACAGGACAGCTGGATCCAAACAAATCCCAATACAGGCATTCCAAAAAACAAGTGGTTGTAAACCCTTAGAAACCACTTTGACCTACAGGTAAGCCTAGATTAAGGCTTATTAAGGCTTACCTGTAGGTCCAAGAAATATCTCCTAAACCTACACGGTTTAGGAGATATTTACTAAAAGACAGTCATCGCTGTCAACGGCGAATGCGCCGTAGACAGCGGCGCGCAGGTGCACTATTATTATATGCCGTTAGTGGCGGCTCCCGTGCGCATGCGCGGGATTGACGTCATCGCTGCTCCGGCGCTGTGAGTGGCCGGGCATCACTGAACAGTAGGGGGCACAATTCAAGCCAACAGGTGTGCATGGAAACACAAAGAGAAAAGATACTAGTGAGAGATATACAAGAGGCACATCAGACAACTAGTAATCTCTAGGAGCAGGTAAAGTTGCACAGTGACACTGGAAAGGAAAAAGGCTTGAAATACACTTGTGAACAAACAGATAGACTGTGTCAGGAACCATGAATCAGATGGAGACAGAAAACGCAGTTAAAATCACACATTTTGATAAAATGGTAAAAATGGTACAAATAGAAAATGTAGTCAAAACATAGCCAGGGTACGGTAGCCAAAGCGGATAGTCAGACAAGCCAGTAAATCAGGAAGCCAGAGATCAGCATAGTCAGAGGCAGCAGACAGGATCAGGAACCAGAAGGGATGTCAGCCAGGCAAGTCTTCAACAGGAGCACAGCAGAGAGTCTCTAGATATATTTGAACAAGGCGAAAGCACGGAAGAAATGAACCAGGCAGTTTAAATAGCCAGAAGGGGCTGGCTCTGGGCTGGACTGACAAGCAAGATATGATCACCAGGGGAGCCACTGTGGAATGATGAGTGCTGGCAGAAGGGTGGGCTGAGAGCCCAGCCCTGACAGTACCCCCTCCTCAACCACCCCTCCCCCTTGGAGGGCCACCAGGCTTGAGGGGAAATCGTCTATGGAAAGCACCGAGGAGGACAGGAGCATGTACGTCCGAGGATGAGACCCAAAAGCATTCCTCCGGACCGTACCCTTTCCAGTGAACTAGATACTATATGCGCCCACAGAACCTACGGGAGTCAATGATCGATTGTATCTCATACTCTTCATGATTCTCAACCTGAACCGGGTGAGAACGTGGTACTGAGGTGGTGAAACACCAAAGGTTTCAATAAGGAGCCATGGAATACATTCGAAATAAGCATGTTAGAAGGAAGGTCTAATGCGAAAGCCACTGGGTTGATCCTACGGAGAATACGGAAAGGTCCAATAAACCATGATGTAAATTTCAGTGAGGGAAAACAGAGTCGAAGGTAACAAGATGACCACCAGACCCTCTCTCCAACCTGGTAGGAAGGCGCTGGTAGGTGTCTGCGGTCAGCTTGGAGTCTGTACCTCTAACTGGCACGTCACAAGGACTATTGGACCTGCACCCAAGTGAAACGAGGATCATAGAGATCCTCCTCTAAGGAAGGAATTCTTTCAGAAACAAGAGTCAGGCAACATATATGGTTGGAAACCATAATTCACCATAAACTAAGACAATCGGGCAGCGGTATTGACGGCACAATTGTGAGTATACTCTGCCCAAGGTCAGAGGTCTGACCAGTTGTTATGGTGGTCAGAAATATAGCAACATAGAAACTGCTCCACGGCTTGATTGGCTCGTTCTGCCGCCTCATTGGACTGCACATGATAAGCAGAGGAGAAGGAAAACTGAAATCCTAACTGTGCACAAAAGGCTCGCCAAACCCTGGAGACAAACTGACTACCCCGGTCCAAGATAATAACCTTGGGTAGCCCATGTAATCTAAAGATCTCCAGAGCAAAAAATGGATGCCAGTTCTTTGGATGTGGGCAACTTCTCCAGTGGAATACAATGATACATATTATAGAGAACTGGTCAACCGCCATAAGAATAACTGTTGCCCTGGGAGTTGGCTAACTCCACAATAAAATCCATAGACAGGTGGGTGTAAGGCCTCTCTCCATTGAGTATGGGCTGTAGGAGGTCCACTGGAGGGTGTCGTGGTTTCTTACGCCAAGTACAAATGGAACAAGTGGCTATGAAGGCAATCACATCCTCATTGAGACTAGGCCACCAGAATTGTTAAGAAATAGCCCAAATTAGTTGATTCTCCCATGGATGGTCAGCTTTCTTGGGAGAATAGTAAGTCTGGAACAAAGCAGTGGAGAGATTCTCAGGTACAAAACAGCGCTCACCAGGTTTCTCTGAAGGAGAATGGCTCTGAGTGGCAAGAATTTTGTCATCCAAAGGAGAAGTGAGATTAGAACGAACAGTGGCCAGAATACAAACAAGACGTATCACAGGAGTAGGAAATTACCCCATCTTGTGACAATGCGTCAGCCCTTACATTCTTGATACCGGTTAAGAATGAGATTATGTAATTGAAGCTTGACAGAAAAAGAGCCCATCACGCCCTGGGAGATAAGCATTTTGCCTCAGACAAGAATGTGAGATTCTTATGGTCAGTCAAAATAATGACAGGCTCAGTGGACCTGCGAGGAGATGCCTCCCTTATTTCAGAGCTAAAATGATAGCTAAAAATTCTCTGTCCCCATTTCTGTATTTGCACTTAGCAGGAGACCATTTCTTAGAAAAGTAGCCACAAGGAAGCATATCGCTCTCAGAGGTAGGACGTTGAGACAGAAGGGCGCCTACTCCAGCCTCGCATGCATCAACCTCAAGAATGAAGGGTAACGTAGGATCAGGATATGCCAGCACAGGAGCTGAAACAAAGGCAGCTTTGAGACTCAAAGACTTTAATGGAATCCGGAGACCAATTCTGTGGGTTACCATCTCATATCAGTCAGCAGTTTGACCAGAGAAGAGAAGTTCCAAATAAATTTCCGATAATTGGCAAAGCCAAGAAAACATTGTAGCAGACATAGCCGTACAGGTCGAGACCACTGTAGAACTGCAGATAGTTTCCCTGGGTCCATCGAAAAACTGGCAGTAGAAATGACTTAACCAACAAATGTAATCTGTTCACAATGGAACTCTCACTTCTCCAACTTACAATACAGGTTATACAATACCCAGTTATACTGCGGCAAGGTGGCAAATCTTTGTAGGTGTACGTCGGCTCGTGAACTCGCTTTTGTGAGCACACTCCCATTGGCCAGCGGGGGGGGGGGGTCACGGCGGACTCGATGTCCGACGGCCACCCTTGATTGTTCCCTGCACTGACATAACGGGGATCTGCCTGTGTAAACAAGGCAAATCTCTGTTCTGACAGGGGAGATCATACAGATCCTGTCTTTCTGCTATGCAGGAAGACAGATCTGTGTGTTGTCCCAGTGAGCCTTTCTCCTATACAGTTAGAACACACAGTGAGGGAACACAGTTAATGCCTTGATTGCTCCTGATGTTAACCCCTTCCCTGCCAGTGTCATTAGTACAATAACAGTGCATATTTTTAGCACTGATTACTGCAGTAATGTCACTGGTTTACAAAAAAATGTTAGTGTCCGCTGCAATGTCGCAGCCCTGCTAAAAATCACCGCCATTACTAGTAAAAAAATATTTTATATATATATATACATACATCTATTACCTGAAGTGGTCTCAGACACTCACCTATTGTAGTCACTATTTCACCCACTTCATAAACCTCACCTTCATCCACATCCTGAGTTTGTGGTTTTGGGATTTCCCCTTCTTTAGGAGGTTGTGGGTCCCTGGTGTCCTCTGACGTCCCGATTCTTTTCTCCCCTATGTGAATAAAAAATTTCTATACTTAGCACACAGATATTTGAGGCAAGAAATAGGAATATGAAACATTACTTGGAAGTGTCGTACAATTGTCTGCTTTGGCAGAGTTCCAAGCCGAAGACGTGATCTTTTCCCTTTATTAAAGCTTGAATACTTACCTTTTGTTGTAAAGTTTCACACATGGAGACACCCCTAGTATCCACTGGAGCACCTCTGTGGGACACCCTAAAAAGTTTGTTCTGGTGTCGCACACTAGTGCTCCTGCGTCCAGATGTGTAAACAGCTGCTGAGTGTCCTCTCCTTACACCGAATCTAGTTTGCATTTCATTCTATTTACAAACCCATCTAGACAACGATCCAAAACTTCTTTTAATCCAAATAGGCATGAACAGATGTAGTTAACCTGCATCTGCCAAAAACATGGTATTAGTGGGCGAACAAACTATGTTTACCACAAATGATTACTGTGCCCACGAACCTGAAACTTGCCATTTTAAACTGTACAACAATAAAGAAAAGCACGGAGCATGGAGCAGCATGAACGTAATAAGAATAATAGGAACACACAACAAATACTTTCTTTTTTGCAGCACTCTCTTGATTCTTCTGTACTGATCCCGCTCCCTCAGTTTGAGGTCTGACCATCATTTCCTTAGTTGATCCTTGGATCCCCGTACCCCAAAATTCTTCTGCAGACTTTTCACAACTTTAGTCATGATCTTGGCCTTTCTCACATTTGGGTTTGGGTAAGGTCCATGCTTCCCGTCTTAATCGGCCCTCTTCAAGATGTCTACCATCTCCACCATCTCACCAAAGGACATATTAGAGCCCTTAAATCTCCTCCGAGATCGGGAAATTCATGGCTCCGGGCTTTCGTTGTTGCTGCTGTCTTCATGCACTGGGGAATAGACTAGAAAGAAGGTCAGGGGCGGGCAGAGTTTCATACATGCACAGTGTATATAAAGCGTAACACATGTGCGTCGTACATACGATCTGTGAGCGGAGAAAGGAGTAGCGGAAGCAGCGATCGTTCTAACGAAGGTACAATTTTAACTTTGGGCATCAGTGGCCTATACTGCTTATAGATTAAGCCCTATCTTGGGACAAGATTATGCAAGTTTAGCCTTGCATCAGGGTTTGTCTTGTGTTGTGTCTTGCAGATAAAATGAATCAATTCAACAATCATGATGTCCTCTCGCGATTCATTGATTTGTGCAGAGAGCTGACAGACAAAACACCCCTTTTATACAAATCGACTAAAGAGGAAGGCAGCACTGGATAAATTACTGGAATTTGTGAAGCCGCGGATCCCCGCGGCAGACATCAACTATTTGAAGTGCAAAATTGGTGGCCTGAGGAGCCCATATAATAGGGAGTGCAAAAAGGTCCAGGATTCCCAGAAATCAGTAGCAGCAGCAGGTGACATTTATGTCCCCAGTCTGTGGTACTACGACAGACTGCATTTTCAGTCAGACCAGACTGAAATCAGGCCATCACTCTCAACCCTTCCTTCCACTCTTCCTTTCACCCCAGCTGAGGCTTCCAACGTTCAATCTGACCCTTCCACCCAGGAAGAAGATGTGGAGGAGCCCAGCTTGAGTCAGGTATTGCATTGTTCAACATATTTCTCAAAATGATGTGTGATTGATGAACAATAAACTAAAACTATGTCCCTTTTTCATACACAGGAAATCGTCAGCCAGGAGGAGGCTGCAGAAAGTGGTAGCCAGGAGGTGTCAGGGGAAAGTGGCAGCCAGGAGGTGGCGGGGGTAAATGGCAGCCAAGAGTTGGCAGGGGTAAGTGGCAGCCAGGAAGTGGCCGGGTCCAGTAGCCCGACTGAATCCCAGGTCCCTCCCCTCAGCCTTCAACAAAAAAGGCCCAGGAAGGGGAGGAGGGTGGAGGAGTCAGCACTTGGGTTAATTTGGGAGGCTTCGGCGGCTCTCAGAACCCCCCCCCCCAGTCTTCTTGAGGCCTATGCCTGCATGGCTGCCAACAAAATGCAGGAAATGGAGGTGGACCAGTGCCTCTTTTGTGAGGAGGGGATATATGGCCCTAAATAAGGGGCTGAGGGGCGAACTCACAAGAAAAACCCACCTGTGTGAGTTGGACCATCCTCCTCCTCCTCCACCTCCTGCAACAACTCCAACACCAGAGCCACAGCCCGGAAGAAAGCATGGAAGGAAGTGTGTAAGGAAGACAAGAGAGTGATGGCCTAGATTCAGTCTGATCCGACAAAAGACGCAGGCTATTTTGTGACCACAGCCTCGGGACATATATGTCACCTGCTGCTATTCCTGATCTCTCAGAGTCCTGGACTGGATTGTGCTCCCTATTAAATGGACTCCTCAGGCTCCCAAATTTGCCTGTCAAATAGTTGATGTGTGGCCTGGGGTACAAAGGCTTCGCTAATTTCACCAGTTTATCCAGCATTGCCTTCCTCTTTATTTTGTTATGACCCCTAATATATGTATATATTTTTATTGAATCATTGGCTATGTGTTATAATTAAAAACGAACAGTTTGTTTGTGATTAGGCAGGTACATTTAAAAAAAACAATGAGGGTTGTTTACTAAATTGAAATCCACTTTGCACGGCAAATGCGCTTGAAAGTGAACTGAAAGTGCACTTGGAAGTAAAGTCGCTGTAGATCTGAGGGGGGCATGCAAGGAAAAAAAAAGCAGCATTTTAGATTGCATATGATTGGGTGATAAAATCAGCAGAGCTTACACTCATTTCAGATCTACACCTTATATTTAGAGCGATTGCACTTCCAAGTGTACTTTCAGAGCACTTTCAAGCGCACTTGCAGTGCAAAGTGGATTTGCCTTTCGTAAATAAAATAAAATTAAATAAAAATAAAATAAAATGAAATTAACAAGGGACACCAACCAACCAAAATTTTGTGCATCGGAATTGTGTACACACACTCGGAATTTCTGACAACAAATTTTGTTGTCGGAAAATTTGAGAACTAGCTCTCAAATTTTTGTTGTCGGAAATTGGGATAAAAATTGTCCAAAGGAGCCTACACGTGGTCGGTCTGACAACAAGCTCCCATTGAACATTTGTTGTCGGAAAATCTGATCATGTGTACGCAGCATTACAGTAAAGAACCCTCTATGCAGTTTGAAGTTAAACCTCTTTTCTTCTAATTTTAATGAGTGGCCACGTGTCTTATTAAACTCTCTTTTGCGGAAATTTTTTATCCCTATTGTGGGGTCACCAGCATGGTATTTGTAAATTGAAATCATATCTCAAGGGTCTCTTCGCCAAAGAGAATTAAGTTCAATGCTTGTAACCTTTCTTCATAGCTGGATTGACAAGCAGGAAATGATCACCAGGTGAGCCACTGTGGAATGTTGAGTGCTGGCAATTAACTGACAGCTGAGCACTGAGAAAGGATGCCTGAGAGCCCAGCCCTGACAGACTGCTAGGGACATTAAAATATATTAGCCTAAGGCAATGAGCTAAGTTTGAAAAGAAAGGACTGGCTGTTGGGAGTGTAACTAATTTAACCAGTTGCTGACCACCGGCGGTCAAATGACGGCCAGGCAGTGCATCTCTTGTGGCGGGAGGGCATCATATGACATCCTCCTGTTTAAACAGGGAATGCACGCGATTGTGTGCGCGCATCCCTGTTCCTTCGGTGGCGGCATGTCACGGAGACACCGCTCGCCACCGAGGGGGGTGAACAGCCATTGGGTATGGCTGTTTACCGCGTGATCGGCCTCAATGAAGTCACGGCCAATCACAGATGGTTACACCCCCACTGTACACGGCGCACGCACGTCGGTGGCGGCGTGTTCCCGGGAATACTGCTCGTCACCAACGCTGGTAAACAGCCATTGGCCAGCTGTTTACCCACATGATCGGCTGTGTTCGTTTCACAGTCGATCACTAAATGTAAACAAACCGCGATAACAAGATGTTACCTGGTTCTCCTCCTCACACCGATCGTGTGTGAGGAGGAGATTGCGGTAACATCTCGTTACCGCTTACAGTGTACGCCAATCACACTGATTGAACACCCCCCCAATAAAGAGGACCTGTCACCACCCATCACAGTACCTGTCAGTCAGAGTCCATCAGAGGACCTGTCACAGCCCATCAGAGTACCCGAGTACCTATCACAGCCCATCAAAGTACCCGAGTACCTGTCACAGCCAAGGAGAGTACCCGAGTACCTGTCACAGCCAAGCAGACTACCCGAGTACCTGTCAAAGCCCATCAGAGTACCCAAGTACCTGTCACAGTCCATCCGAGTACTCTAGTATTTGTCACAGCCCATCAAAGTACCTGAGTGCCTGTCACAGCCCATCAGAGTACCCGAGTACCTGTCACAGCCCATCGGAGTACCCGAGTACCTGTCACAGCCGATCGGAGTACCCGAGTACCTGTCACAGCCGATCGGAGTACCCGAGTACCTGTCACAGCCCATCAAAGTACCCGAGTACCTGTCACAGCTCATCAGAGTACCCGAGTACCTGTCACAGGCCATCTGAGTACCCGAGTACCTGTCACAGCCCATCAAAGTACCCGAAAACCTGTCAAAGTCCATCCGAGTACCCGAGTACCTGTCACCACCCATCATAGTACCTGTCAGTCACAGTCCATCAGAGTACCTGTCACAGTCCATCAGAGTACCCGAGTACCTGTCACAACCCATCAGAGTACCCGAGTACCTGTCACAGCCCATCCGAGTACCCGAGTACCTGTCACAGCCCATCAGAGTACCGGAGTACCTGTCACAGCCCATCAGAGTAGCCGAGTACCTGTCACAGTCCATCAAAGTACCAGAGTACCTGTCACAGCCCATCAAAGTACCCGAGTGCCTGTCACAGTCCATCAGAGTACCCGAGTACCTGTCACAGCCCATCAGAGTACCCGAGTACCTGTCACAGTCCATCCGAGTACCCGAGTACCTGTCACAGCCCATCAATGTACCCGAGTACCTGTCACAGCCCATCAAAGTACCCGAGTACCTGTCACAGCCCATCAGAGTACCTGAATATATGAAGAAAAACTGGGCATATAGCTCAGAAAAACTAAGAGGAAAAAACTCTAGAATTGAGTTTCCTATTAGTTCAGTGGGAACAGGGACTATTGCGGTATCAAATTAAATTGAAACAATCATTAAAATTCAATTACATTTTGGATGAAACGCGTCATCTCTGTACTTCCGTAAAAAAATTCTTGTGTTTAGAAATGTTAAGACCATGTTTTTGAACCTATTTTGTCCTTTGATTGGATTGAATATAATGTGGTTCTGTAACACTAATGTCTATGTATTACCTTTTATATGGATCGAATTATAATAAAATGTAATTGAATTTTAATGATTGTTTCAATTTAATTTGATACCGCAATAGTCCCTGTTCCCACTGAACTAATAGGAAACTCAATTCTAGAGTTTTTTCCTCTTAGTTTTTCTGAGCTATATGCCCAGTTTTTCTTCATACATACTAATTGGGACGATGGTATCTCGGTGACTTTAGAGGCTATCTATTATCTAGAGTACCTGAATAACTGTCACAGCCCATCAGAGTCCCCGAGTACCTTTCCCAGTACATCTGAGTACCCGAATACCTGTCACAGTTCATCTGTGTACCTGTTACAGTTCATCTGAGTACCTAAATACCTGTCACCACCCGTCATAGTACCTGTCAGTCACAGTCCATCAGAGTACCTGTCACAGTCCATCAGAGTACCCGAGTACCTGTCACAGCCCATCAGAGTACCTGAGTACCTGTCACAGCCCATCAGAATACCCGAGTACCTGTCACAGCCCATCAGAGTAGCCGAGTACCTGTCACAGCCCATCAGAGTACCCGAGCACCTGTCACAGTCCATCAGAGTACCCGAGTAACTGTCACAGTCCATCAAAGTACCCGAGTACCTGTCACAGCCCATCAAAGTACCCGAGTGCCTGTCACAGTCCATCAGAGTACCCGAGTACCTGTCACAGCCCATCAGAGTACCCGAGCACCTGTCACAGTCCATCAGAGTACCCGAGTACCTGTCACAGTCCATCCGAGTACCTGAGTACCTGTCACCGCCCATCAAAGTACCCGAGTACCTGTCACAGCCCATCAAAGTACCTGTCACAGCCCATCAGAGTACCCGAGTACCTGTCACAGGCCATCCGAGTACCTGTCACAGTCCATCCGATTACCCAAGTATCTGTCACAGCCCATCAAAGTACCCGAGTGCCTGTCACAGCCCATGAGAGTACCAGAGTACCTGTCGCAGCCCATCAGAGTACCCGAGTACCTGTCACAGCCCATCAAAGTACCTGAGTACCTGTCACAGCCCATCAGAGTACCCGAGTAAATGTCACAGCCAATCAGAGTACCCGAGTACCTGTCACAGGTCATCCGAGTACCTGTCCCAGCCTATCAAAGTACCCAAGTACCTGTCACGGCCCATCAGAATACCCGAGTACCTGTCACAGCCCATCAGAGTACCCGAGTACCTGTCAAAGTCCATCCGAGTACCTGAGTACCTGTCACCACCCATCATAGTACCTGTCAGTCACAGTCCATCAGAGTACCTGTAACAGTCCATCAGAGTACCAGAGTGCCTGTCACAGCCCATAAGAGTACCAGAGTACCTGTCGCAGCCCATCAGAGTACCCGAGTACCTGTCACAGCCCATCAAAGTACCTGAGTACCTGTCACAGCCCATCAGAGTACCCGAGTAAATGTCACAGCCAATCAGAGTACCCGAGTACCTGTCACAGGTCATCCAAGTACCCGAGTACCTGTCCCAGCCTATCAAAGTACCCAAGTACCTGTCCCGGCCCATCAGAATACCCGAGTACCTGTCACAGCCCATCAGAGTACCCGAGTACCTGTCAAAGTCCATCCGAGTACCCGAGTACCTGTCACCACCCATCATAGTACCTGTCAGTCACAGTCCATCAGAGTACCTGTAACAGTCCATCAGAGTACCAGAGTACCTGTCACAGCCCATAAGAGTACCAGAGTACCTGTCGCAGCCCATCAGAGTACCCGAGTACCTGTCACAGCCCATCAAAGTACCTGAGTACCTGTCACAGCCCATCAGAGTACCCGAGTAAATGTCACAGCCAATCAGAGTACCCGAGTACCTGTCACAGCCCATCAAAATACCCGAGTGCCTGTCACAGCCCATCAAAGTACCCGAGTACCTGTCACAGCCCATCAGAGTACCCGAGTACCTGTCACAGCCCATCAGAGTACCCGAGTACCTGTCACAGCCCATCAGAGTACCCGAGTACCTGTCAAGCCCATCAAAGTACCCGAGTGCCTGTCACAGTCCATCAGAGTACCCGAGTACCTGTCACAGCCCATCAGAGTACCAGAGTACCTGTCACAGCCCATCAGAGTACCCGAGTACCTGTCACAGTCCATCCGAGTACCTGTCACAGCCCATCAAAGTACCCGAGTACCTGTCACAGCCCATCAAAGTACCCGAATACCTGTCACAGCCCATCAGAGTACCCGAGTATCTGTCACAGGCCATCCGAGTACCTGTCACAGTCCATCCGAGTACCCAAGTATCTGTCACAGCCCATCAAAGTACCCGAGTGCCTGTCACAGTCCATCAGAGTACCCGAGTACCTGTCACAGCCCATCAGAGTACCCGAGTACCTGTCACAGCCCATCAGAGTACCCGAGTACCTGTCACAGTCCATCCGAGTACCCGAGTACCTGTCACAGCCCATCAAAGTACCCGAGTACCTGTCACAGCCCATCAAAGTACCCGAGTACCTGTCACAGCCCATCAGAGTACCCGAGTACCTGTCACAGGCCATCCGAGTACCTGTCACAGTCCATCCGAATACCCAAGTATCTGTCACAGCCCATCAAAGTACTCGAGTGCCTGTCACAGCCCATAAGAGTACCAGAGTACCTGTCGCAGCCCATCAGAGTACTCGAGTACCTGTCACAGCCCATCCCTTCAAAGTACCTGAGTACCTGTCACAGCCCATCAGAGTACCCGAGTAAATGTCACAGCCAATCAGAGTACCCGAGTACCTGTCACAGGTCATCCAAGTACCCGAGTACCTGTCCCAGCCCATCAAAGTACCCAAGTACCTGTCACGGCCCATCAGAATACCCGAGTACCTGTCACAGCTCATCAGAGTACCCGAGTACCTGTCAAAGTCCATCCGAGTACCCGAGTACCTGTCACCACCCATCATAGTACCTGTCAGTCACAGTCCATCAGAGTACCTGTCACAGTCCATCAGAGTACCTGAGTACCTGTCACAGCCCATCAGTGTACCCGAGTACCTGTCACAGCCCATCAGAGTACCCGAGTACCTGTCACAGCCCATCAAAGTACCCGAGTACCTGTCACAGCCCATCAAAATACCCGAGTGCCTGTCACAGCCCATCAGAGTACCCGAGTACCTGTCACAGCCCATCAGAGTACCCGAGTACCTGTCACAGCCCATCAGAGTACCCGAGTAGCTGTCACAGCCCATCAGAGTACCCGAGTAGCTGTCACAGTCCATCTGAGTACCCGAGTACCTGTCACAGCCCATCAAAGTACCCGAGTACCTGTCACAGCCCATCAAAGTACCCGAGTACCGGTCACAGCCCATCAAAGTAGCCGAGTACCTGTCACAGCCCATCAGAGTACCCGACTACCTGTCACAGCCCATCAAAGTACCCGAGTACCTGTCACAGCCCATCAGAGTACCCGAGTACCTGTCACAGGCCATCCGAGTACCCGTGTACCTGTCACAGCCCATCAAAGTACCCGAGTACCTGTCACGGCCCATCAGAGTACCCGAGTACCTGTCACAGCCCATCAGAGTACCCGAGTACCTGTCACAGTCCATCCGAGTACCTGAGTACCTGTCACAGCCCATCAAAGTACCTGAGTACCTGTCACAGCCCATCAGAGTACCTGAACACCTATCACAGCCCATCAGAGTCCCCGAGTACCTGTCCCAGTCGATCTGAGTACCCGAGTACCTGTCACAGTTCATCTGTGTACCTGTTACAGTTCATCTGAGTACCTGAATACCTGTCACCACCCATCATAGTACCTGTCAGTCACAGTCCATCAGAGTACCTGTCACAGTCCATCAGAGTACCCGAGTACCTGTCACAGCCCATCAGAGTACCTGAGTACCTGTCACAGCCCATCAGAATACCCGAGTTCCTGTCACAGCCCATCAGAGTACCCGAGTACCTGTCACAGTCCATCAAAGTACCCGAGTACCTGTCACAGTCCATTCGAGTACCCGAGTACCTGTCACCACCCATCATAATACCTGTCAGTCACAGTCCATCAGAGTACCTGTCACAGTCCATCAGAGTACCCGACTACCTGTCACAGTCCATCCGAGTATCCGAGTACCTGTCACAGCCCATCAAAGTACCCGAGTACCTGTCACAGCCCATCAAAGTACCCGAGTACCTGTCACAGGCCATCAAAGTACCCGAGTACCTGTCACAGCCCATCAGAGTACCTGAGTACCTGTCACAGGCCATCTGAGTACCCGAGTACCTGTCTCAGTCCATCAAAGTACCCGAGTACCTGTCACAGCCCATCAGAGTACCCGAGTACCTGTCACAGCCCATCAGAGTACCCGAGTACCTGTCACAGTCTATCCGAGTACCTGAGTACCTGTCCCAGCCCATCAAAGTACCAAAGTACCTGTCACGGCCCATCAGAGTGCCCGAGTACCTGTCACAGCCCATCAGAGTACCCGAGTACCTGTCACAGCCCATCAAAGTACCCGAGTACCTGTCACAGCCCATCAAAATACCCGAGGGCCTGTCACAGCCCATCAGAGTACCCAAGTACCTGTCACAGCCCATCAGAGTACCCGAGTACCTGTCACAGCCCATCAGAGTACCCGAGTAGCTGTCACAGCCCATCAGAGTACCCGAGTACCTGTCACAGTCCATCTGAGTACCCGAGTACCTGTCACAGCCCATCAAAGTACCCGAGTACCTGTCACAGCCCATCAAGGTACCCGAGTACCGGTCACAGCCCATCAAAGTACCCGAGTACCTGTCACAGCCCATCAGAGTACCCGACTACCTGTCACAGCCCATCAAAGTACCCGAGTACCTGCCACAGCCCATCAGAGTACCCGAGTACCTGTCACAGGCCATCCGAGTACCCGTGTACCTGTCACAGCCCATCAAAGTACCCGAGTACCTGTCACGGCCCATCAGAGTACCCGAGTACCTGTCACAGCCCATCAGAGCACCCGAGTACCTGTCACAGTCCATCCGAGTACCTGAGTACCTGTCACAGCCCATCAAAGTACCTGAGTACCTGTCACAGCCCATCAGAGTACCTGAACACCTATCACAGCCCATCAGAGTCCCCGAGTACCTGTCCCAGTCGATCTGAGTACCCGAGTACCTGTCACAGTTCATCTGTGTACCTGTTACAGTTCATCTGAGTACCTGAATACCTGTCACCACCCATCATAGTACCTGTCAGTCACAGTCCATCAGAGTACCTGTCACAGTCCATCAGAGTACCCGAGTACCTGTCACAGCCCATCAGAGTACCTGAGTACCTGTCACAGCCCATCAGAATACCCGAGTTCCTGTCACAGCCCATCAGAGTACCCGAGTACCTGTCACAGTCCATCAAAGTACCCGAGTACCTGTCACAGTCCATTCGAGTACCCGAGTACCTGTCACCACCCATCATAATACCTGTCAGTCACAGTCCATCAGAGTACCTGTCACAGTCCATCAGAGTACCCGACTACCTGTCACAGTCCATCTGAGTATCCGAGTACCTGTCACAGCCCATCAAAGTACCCGAGTACCTGTCACAGCCCATCAAAGTACCCGAGTACCTGTCACAGGCCATCAAAGTACCCGAGTACCTGTCACAGCCCATCAGAGTACCTGAGTACCTGTCACAGGCCATCTGAGTACCCGAGTACCTGTCTCAGTCCATCAAAGTACCCGAGTACCTGTCACGGCCCATCAGAGTACCCGAGTACCTGTCACAGCCCATCAGAGTACCCGAGTACCTGTCACAGTCTATCCGAGTACCTGAGTACCTGTCCCAGCCCATCAAAGTACCAAAGTACCTGTCACGGCCCATCAGAGTGCCCGAGTAGCTGTCACAGCCCATCAGAGTACCCGAGTACCGGTCACAGTCCATCCGAGTTCCTGAGTACCTGTCACCACCCATCATAGTACCTGTCAGTCACAGTTCATCAGAGTACCTGTCACAGTCCATCAGAGTACCCGAGTACCTGTCACAGCCCATCAAAGTACCCGAGTACCTGTCACAGCCCATCAAAGTACCCGAGTACCTGTCACAGCCCATCAGAGTACCTTTCAGTCACAGTCCGTCAGTGTACCTGTCACAGTCCATCAGAGTACCCGAGTACCTGTCACAGCCCATCAGAGTACCCGAGTACCTGTCACAGCCCATCAGAATACCCGAGTACCTGTCACAGCCCATCAGGGTACCCGAGTACCTGTCACAGCCCATCAAAGTACCCGAGTACCTGTCACAGTCCATCAGAGTACCTGAGTACCTGTCACAGCCCATCAGAATACCCGAGTACCTGTCACAGCCCATCAGAGTACCCGAGTACCTGTCACAGGCCATCCGAGTACCCGAGTACCTGTCACAGTCCATCCGAGTACCCAAGTATCTGTCACAGCCCATCAAAGTACCCGAGTGCCTGTTACATGCCATCCAAGTACCCGAGTACCTGTCACAGCCCATCAAAGTACCCGAGTACCTGTCACAGCCCATCAGAGTACCCGAGTACCTGTCACAGGCCATCCAAGTACCTGAGTACCTGTCACAGCCCATCCAAGTACCCGAGTACCTGTCACAGCCCATCAAAGTACCCGAGTACCTGTCACAGCCCATCAGAGTGCCCGAGTAGCTGTCACAGCCCATCAGAGTACCCGAGTACCGGTCACAGTCCATCCGAGTTCCTGAGTACCTGTCACCACCCATCATAGTACCTGTCAGTCACAGTTCATCAGAGTACCTGTCACAGTCCATCAGAGTACCCGAGTACCTGTCACAGCCCATCAAAGTACCCGAGTACCTGTCACAGCCCATCAAAGTACCCGAGTACCTGTCACAGCCCATCAGAGTACCTTTCAGTCACAGTCCGTCAGTGTACCTGTCACAGTCCATCAGAGTACCCGAGTACCTGTCACAGCCCATCAGAGTACCCGAGTACCTGTCACAGCCCATCAGAATACCCGAGTACCTGTCACAGCCCATCAGGGTACCCGAGTACCTGTCACAGCCCATCAAAGTACCCGAGTACCTGTCACAGTCCATCAGAGTACCTGAGTACCTGTCACAGCCCATCAGAGTACCCGAGTACCTGTCACAGCCCATCAAAGTACCCGAGTACCTGTCACAGGCCATCCGAGTACCCGAGTACCTGTCACAGTCCATCCGAGTACCCAAGTATCTGTCACAGCCCATCAAAGTACCCGAGTGCCTGTTACATGCCATCCAAGTACTCGAGTACCTGTCACAGCCCATCAAAGTACCCGAGTACCTGTCACAGCCCATCAGAGTACCCGAGTACCTGTCACAGGCCATCCAAGTACCTGAGTACCTGTCACAGCCCATCCAAGTACCCGAGTACCTGTCACAGCCCATCAAAGTACCCGAGTACCTGTCACAGCCCATCAAAGTACCCGAGTACCTGTCACAGGCCATCAAAGTACCCGAGTACCTGTCACAGCCCATCAGAGTACCTGAGTACCTGTCACAGGCCATCTGAGTACCCGAGTACCTGTCTCAGTCCATCAAAGTACCCGAGTACCTGTCACAGCCCATCAGAGTACCCGAGTACCTGTCACAGCCCATCAGAGTACCCGAGTACCTGTCACAGTCTATCCGAGTACCTGAGTACCTGTCCCAGCCCATCAAAGTACCAAAGTACCTGTCACGGCCCATCAGAGTGCCCGAGTACCTGTCACAGCCCATCAGAGTACCCGAGTACCTGTCACAGCCCATCAAAGTACCCGAGTACCTGTCACAGCCCATCAAAATACCCGAGGGCCTGTCACAGCCCATCAGAGTACCCAAGTACCTGTCACAGCCCATCAGAGTACCCGAGTACCTGTCACAGCCCATCAGAGTACCCGAGTAGCTGTCACAGCCCATCAGAGTACCCGAGTACCTGTCACAGTCCATCTGAGTACCCGAGTACCTGTCACAGCCCATCAAAGTACCCGAGTACCTGTCACAGCCCATCAAGGTACCCGAGTACCGGTCACAGCCCATCAAAGTACCCGAGTACCTGTCACAGCCCATCAGAGTACCCGACTACCTGTCACAGCCCATCAAAGTACCCGAGTACCTGCCACAGCCCATCAGAGTACCCGAGTACCTGTCACAGGCCATCCGAGTACCCGTGTACCTGTCACAGCCCATCAAAGTACCCGAGTACCTGTCACGGCCCATCAGAGTACCCGAGTACCTGTCACAGCCCATCAGAGCACCCGAGTACCTGTCACAGTCCATCCGAGTACCTGAGTACCTGTCACAGCCCATCAAAGTACCTGAGTACCTGTCACAGCCCATCAGAGTACCTGAACACCTATCACAGCCCATCAGAGTCCCCGAGTACCTGTCCCAGTCGATCTGAGTACCCGAGTACCTGTCACAGTTCATCTGTGTACCTGTTACAGTTCATCTGAGTACCTGAATACCTGTCACCACCCATCATAGTACCTGTCAGTCACAGTCCATCAGAGTACCTGTCACAGTCCATCAGAGTACCCGAGTACCTGTCACAGCCCATCAGAGTACCTGAGTGCCTGTCACAGCCCATCAGAATACCCGAGTTCCTGTCACAGCCCATCAGAGTACCCGAGTACCTGTCACAGTCCATCAAAGTACCCGAGTACCTGTCACAGTCCATTCGAGTACCCGAGTACCTGTCACCACCCATCATAATACCTGTCAGTCACAGTCCATCAGAGTACCTGTCACAGTCCATCAGAGTACCCGACTACCTGTCACAGTCCATCTGAGTATCCGAGTACCTGTCACAGCCCATCAAAGTACCCGAGTACCTGTCACAGCCCATCAAAGTACCCGAGTACCTGTCACAGGCCATCAAAGTACCCGAGTACCTGTCACAGCCCATCAGAGTACCTGAGTACCTGTCACAGGCCATCTGAGTACCCGAGTACCTGTCTCAGTCCATCAAAGTACCCGAGTACCTGTCACGGCCCATCAGAGTACCCGAGTACCTGTCACAGCCCATCAGAGTACCCGAGTACCTGTCACAGTCTATCCGAGTACCTGAGTACCTGTCCCAGCCCATCAAAGTACCAAAGTACCTGTCACGGCCCATCAGAGTGCCCGAGTAGCTGTCACAGCCCATCAGAGTACCCGAGTACCGGTCACAGTCCATCCGAGTTCCTGAGTACCTGTCACCACCCATCATAGTACCTGTCAGTCACAGTTCATCAGAGTACCTGTCACAGTCCATCAGAGTACCCGAGTACCTGTCACAGCCCATCAAAGTACCCGAGTACCTGTCACAGCCCATCAAAGTACCCGAGTACCTGTCACAGCCCATCAGAGTACCTTTCAGTCACAGTCCGTCAGTGTACCTGTCACAGTCCATCAGAGTACCCGAGTACCTGTCACAGCCCATCAGAGTACCCGAGTACCTGTCACAGCCCATCAGAATACCCGAGTACCTGTCACAGCCCATCAGGGTACCCGAGTACCTGTCACAGCCCATCAAAGTACCCGAGTACCTGTCACAGTCCATCAGAGTACCTGAGTACCTGTCACAGCCCATCAGAATACCCGAGTACCTGTCACAGCCCATCAGAGTACCCGAGTACCTGTCACAGGCCATCCGAGTACCCGAGTACCTGTCACAGTCCATCCGAGTACCCAAGTATCTGTCACAGCCCATCAAAGTACCCGAGTGCCTGTTACATGCCATCCAAGTACCCGAGTACCTGTCACAGCCCATCAAAGTACCCGAGTACCTGTCACAGCCCATCAGAGTACCCGAGTACCTGTCACAGGCCATCCAAGTACCTGAGTACCTGTCACAGCCCATCCAAGTACCCGAGTACCTGTCACAGCCCATCAAAGTACCCGAGTACCTGTCACAGCCCATCAGAGTGCCCGAGTAGCTGTCACAGCCCATCAGAGTACCCGAGTACCGGTCACAGTCCATCCGAGTTCCTGAGTACCTGTCACCACCCATCATAGTACCTGTCAGTCACAGTTCATCAGAGTACCTGTCACAGTCCATCAGAGTACCCGAGTACCTGTCACAGCCCATCAAAGTACCCGAGTACCTGTCACAGCCCATCAAAGTACCCGAGTACCTGTCACAGCCCATCAGAGTACCTTTCAGTCACAGTCCGTCAGTGTACCTGTCACAGTCCATCAGAGTACCCGAGTACCTGTCACAGCCCATCAGAGTACCCGAGTACCTGTCACAGCCCATCAGAATACCCGAGTACCTGTCACAGCCCATCAGGGTACCCGAGTACCTGTCACAGCCCATCAAAGTACCCGAGTACCTGTCACAGTCCATCAGAGTACCTGAGTACCTGTCACAGCCCATCAGAGTACCCGAGTACCTGTCACAGCCCATCAGAGTACCCGAGTACCTGTCACAGGCCATCCGAGTACCCGAGTACCTGTCACAGTCCATCCGAGTACCCAAGTATCTGTCACAGCCCATCAAAGTACCCGAGTGCCTGTTACATGCCATCCAAGTACTCGAGTACCTGTCACAGCCCATCAAAGTACCCGAGTACCTGTCACAGCCCATCAGAGTACCCGAGTACCTGTCACAGGCCATCCAAGTACCTGAGTACCTGTCACAGCCCATCCAAGTACCCGAGTACCTGTCACAGCCCATCAAAGTACCCGAGTACCTGTCACAGCCCATCAGAGTACCCGAGTACCTGTTACAGGCCATCCGATTACCCGAGTACCTGTCACAGCCCATAAAAGTACCCGAGTACCAGTCACAGCCCATCAGAGTACCCGAGTACCTGTCACAGGCCATCCAAGTACCTGAGTACCTGTCACAGCCCATCAAAGTACCCGAGTACCTGTCACGGCCCATCAGAGTACCCGAGTACCTGTCACAGCCCATCAGAGTACCCGAGTACCTGTCACAGTCCATCCGAGTACCCGAGTACCTGTCCCAGTCCATCTGAGTACCTGAGTACCTGTCACAGTTCATCTGTGTACCTGTTACAGTTCATCTGAGTACCTGAATACCTGTCACAGTTCATCTGAGTACCCGAGTACCAGTCACCAGGCCATCAGAGAACCTGTCACCAGGCCATTAGAGTACCCAAGTACCTGTGACCAGGCCATCAGAGTACCCGAGTACCTGTCACCAGGCTATCAGAGTACCCGAGTACCTGTCACTAGGACATCATAGTACTCAAGTACCTGTCACCAGCCCATGAGAGTACAAAATTTGTGAAGAAAAATTACTAATTAGCTAAATTTTATAACAGAAACAAAGAAAAAGGAATTTTTTTCACAAAATGTAAGTTTTTTTTATTTATAGCACACAAAAAAAAAAAAAAAACTAGTGATTAAATACCACTAAAAGAAATCTCTATTTGTGTGGAAAAAAGGAAGCAAGTTTGATATAGGTACAGTGTTGCATGACTGAGTAATTGTCATTCAAACTGTGAGAGCGCTGAAAGCTGAAAATTGGGCTGGTCAGGAAGGGGGTGTAAGTGCACTGTATTGAGGTGGTTAATCAACAGCGGGGCGGGGGGGGGGGGGGTTAAGCAGTCTTAAACACAGGTCTTATGAGATAACAAGTAACAGCAGACCCTTACAAGTTAAAGCCAGAGAACTACAAGTACCAGCATGGCTACAATCTTTGGGAATAGAGGAAAACGATCTTTAACAGATCTATGACACATCCAATTTAGACTCTGGACAATAACAAAACACTCTTATCAATAAATGCAGTAATGCCTTGGACAAACGGTCGGATTTTCTACCATGTTGTCAGAAAATCTGACCGTGTGTGGGCTCCATCTGACTTTTTCCATCGGAATTTCCAACCAGCAAAGTTTGAGAGCTGGATCTCAAATTTTCCGACAACGTGATCCGATCGCGTCAATTCCAATTGTCTGTAGCCTAGTCCGACAGACAAAGTGCCACGCATGCTCAGAATAAATTCTGAGACGGAAGCGTTCGGTCAGGTAAAACTAGCGTTCGTAATTGATATAACACATTCGTCACGCTGCAATGTTAAAAATAGTTGAATGCGGGGGGCGTGGCGTGACGCGAATGGGGGCGGACGTCTAGTTGAAGAGCTCCAGCCGTCCATTGAGCTATCCGTCGCCATCCACCCACCACCGCACATAATCTGCCTTCCAAGGACGCCCTGACCCGCCGCAGGGTTCTGGACGCCTATTTCCCAGAACTGAGGCTCCCAGCCGCCCGGATCTGCCGCTGGATTCCCCGCCGGCCGCCGCCATCTTTGGCCTCCGGGACCGCCAGAAGACACCAGAGCCATGCCGGCGGGAGAGGTAAGGGGCTGCCATCGGTCCACTCCTGTCATCTTCCCTCTCGCCCGGGTCTCATTTGGGGCAGTTTCGGACCTCCGCGGACCTCGGGGAGTCCGCGGCCGGCTCCGGCCTAGTGCGGCCTACTGAGACCTAGGAATCCCCGGAGTTTCCTACGGCTGCTGCCTGGGAAAGCGCTCCACGGCCGCTCTGGCCTACAACTGCGGCCGCGGTTTGCCTCCTTACACTGGCCTGGCTACCCTCCCACCCCCTCCTCACGGAGGCTTGCTTTGCTAACCATTTATTTGCGGTTCTCCATCCACATTTGACTGTAACCCTCAGCTTGCTCTCCTGGCCTACTATTCCAGGCATTCTCACTACAAGCATCCCCTGCAGCCTCATATTCCCTTTGCTTACAGACTTTGCTCTGGCTCTCCTTGTATACTCATTCACCCTACTGCAGCAGGGGACCGACAAATTTACATTGCTTCTACCTGGATAAACCTTCAATCCTCTCGGATAATAAGCCAGTATACCTCCCAGAATTACTACCTGTTACCTTGAATTATCTCATGATCGTAACTGTATGGCCACATCTTGCCGTATGCAAGCTCCTCCTAAATGATCTAAACTTTCACTTATAAGGGCCCAGCCCGACATATGGAGAGGTGAGTCGGGCCTACACTCAGCTCCCGGCTCCCCCAATTCCACAGACCTCATCTCGGACAGTAAACCGGACAAAACACAGCTCCATGGGGAAAGACAAGCCCAAGGCACACAAGGGCGGCAGTGGCCGTCACCCAGGAGGGGATCTGGATGATTATTTCGGCCATGGTAGGTTGTCCTCACAGCACCGACCAGCATCTAAAGTGGCGCCGGCCCCTCCATCCCCGGCGCGCTCTGAATCGGCTCTGCAATCTCAGGTGCGCTCCCACAGCCTGCTCTCACACCCTGAAGACACTGCACTCTCCCCCAGGCTTACCAGAAGCCAATCTAATGCCTCCCTAGGATCGGGGGATGGATGGGACATGGAATCGCAGATCAAATCCCTGCACAGCTACATGAGGTCTCTACCCACCAAAGCTGACTTTGAACACTGTGTGCATAGGATTGAGGAAACATATCGGAAAGAGATCTCTGACTTGAGAAAAGATGTGGGGGTACGCTTTGAAGATGTGGAGAACACAGTAGATGGCCTGCGGGACACTGTAAAATCACATGATCGGATCCTCAATACCCACACTGTCCTGCTCCAGCAACTCTCATACCAGCAGGATGACCTCGAAAACCGCAGTCGCCACAACAACATACGCATACGGGGGGATACCCGAGTCGGTTGACCCCAAGAATCTACCTGCAGCTGTAACGGCTATCTTCAACCAAATACTCCAACACCCCAAAGATGACCCGATCGAACTGGACCGGGTGCACCGCACATCGGCTCCCCGCACCCCAAACCCCTCCTTTGTACGTGACACATTGTGCCATGTCCATTTCTACAAAATAAAGGATTACATTATGAGGGCCGCCAGCACACAGCAGTCGATTCTCTTCAACGAAACACCCATCATGCTCCTTCCTGATCTCTCCCGCCAAACACTGGCAATGCGGAAATCCCTGAGACCCCTCACGCAACTCCTACAAGCAAGACAGATCAAATACCAATGGCGTTTCCCGTTCCATCTTCGAGTGCACCATGCGGGTAAAACCGGTGTATTTCGTACATTGGGAGACCTACCTACTTTTCTCAGTATGCTTGAACTGCCTCAAGTCGCACTACCCGACTGACCGTTTGCACCGACCACCCCAGGTCTACCCTACACCCCGCAATGGCAGAAGCAAGGTCGCAAGCGCACCCCTCGGTCTCCGCAGCATCAGGATCCCAACGACTGACCCGACCCAGTGGGCCCCCCGGGCCTATTTTTTCTTCCCATCACTGGGGTCCTCCCCTGTGATGTGCTTGGACCCGTATGGTCCAATAGCTCACCTGCTGATTAACCCTCTTGTTTACAGGTTTTTTGTATATCTTTCACGCCCCCTTTTGCTGTGCCCCCCCTTCCCTATCCCTATAGTTGGGGTGCTCCGTTATAACTTTTTTGATCGTTACTGGACGGATCTCGGGACTTGTCCTTGCACTCCACTACCTGCAACGGCCCCCTATGTGATACCCTTGCCATACTTTACAGTTATTGCTATGTTTAATCTGATCCCTTCTTAGGGCCTGTTGCATATCCTTACCCCCTATGACTCATAGATGTTTTCTATTTTATGTCGGTTTACAAATGCATTTATTGATGACCGCTAAGATAATTTTCATTATTATTATTATGTTATTTGGTTTATTTTTTAGGTTGCAACTTATTTTGGTTTACCCGTGGGGCCGGGGTGCTGGGAGCTGCCCGGCTCTGTGATTTTGTTTCACGCCCCCCCCACCCCCCTTATGGGTTTTTTTGTTTTTCGTTTTGCGCCCCACGGTGTTCCCATGACCACTGTGGGTTGCACTGATTTGTGCCTTTATGACAGGCTTTTTTTCACTATACTGTTTGCCTTTTGGAGCCACCTAGTGGCCTTTTTTGTTTTTGTTTTTGTCTTGACTACTCCTTTTTTCTGCCTGACCTATTGGGCCCGTCTCCCACAATTGATGTTTACAAATGCTATGTTCCATGTATCCCTGTTTGTTATAATGGGAGCGGGTGGCCATGCTTATAATTGTTGCTACTTCCTACACAAGGTTATTACACTGTCTTTTCTCTCTCTTCTTACTTTTTTTCTCCCTTCCGTCTTCTCTCTACCTTTGCCCTCCCACCCTTTCCCCCCTCCCTTACCCCCCATGACCATATTCTATTCCCGTTCCCTACCCCAACAGGGTCCACCCATAGTGTCACTTATCACACTGATTCTGAGCTCCACCCTTATGACCCCCCATGGCTAGTGACGGCTCAATAACCTTCGCTTCCTTTAATTGTAGAGGCTTCAACACACCTGAGAAGCGGAGCCAGACGCTCTACCATTTTCACAAAAAGCGTACGAAAATTCTGCTGCTTCAAGAAACATACTTTCGCACAGGAGCTATTCCAGCCCTGCGCAATAGGTATTACTCGCAATGGTTTCACAGTGTTAATCCTCAGGCCAAATCTAAAGGGGTATCTGTTGCCTTTCATAAATCTTTTAACCCGGAGGTTCTGGACTCTCTCATTGATGACTCGGGTCTCTATGTGTTTCTGAAACTGAAACTGAAACTAAATGATTTTCTTTTCACAGTGGCTAACATCTACGTACCGAACGTGGGCCAGGCTCGGTTCCTCTCTTCGGTCCTCACCAGACTATCCTCCTTTGGAGGGTCGGCTTTCATTATTGGAGGTGATCTCAATATTGTCCTATCCCCATCCGCAGACACGTCCTCGGGTAAGTCTTCTGTTCCTTATTCCACCTTGACACGCATTAAATCACTCTTACATTCCTCCCATCTGGTGGATGCCTGGCGAGTCCAGCATCCCACGGAAAGGGATTACAGTTATTTCTCAGTTGCACACAACTCCTACAGTAGATTGGACCACTTTCTCATATCGCAATCACTTCTAGACACACCTCTGCACACATCGATCGGTACCATCCTATGGTCCGACCATGCCCCCATCTATCTGACTCTAGTCCGCCCCCCTGCTACCCGCCGGGGGGGGGGGGGGCGAGCAATCTGCTACGGGACACCGTGTGTGTAGCGGATGTCTCTAAGGCCATTAAAGATTTTATAGGTGACCACTCCGCTGACACTACTTCCCCTTTGAACCACTCAAATGTGTGATCCGGGGTACCCTTATACAACACGGTTCCCGCCTTAAGAAGGCCCGAGCCCATGACATATGCAAACTCCTTACTACAATAGCGGACCTCGAACCCCTTCACAAAAAAGAACTGGACCCTACTGTTTTTGTTCAGCTTTTCAATGCCCGCAGGGACCTACTCCAGCTCCTAGATGCGCACTCCTTAATTGCCAGAGATAAAGCGCGAAACCACTTCTACTCACTGGCGAATAAATGTGGTAAGCACCTGGCTAGGATCATTCACCCTAGACCCCCGCGACATTCTATCCCCTTTATCATTCAACCGGATCATACGAAAACATTTAACACCTCTGGGATATCTGCATCCTTCAGGCAATACTACTCACAGCTTTATAACCTTCCGCGCACGACCCCTTCAGATCGGTCCCCCCTCTCTCCCGACCCCACACAGGATTATATTTTGGAGACTGCTTTACCTACTGTTGACAACGTGGACGCAACAGCCCTATATGAGCCCCTAATTACCTCTGAATTTTTACAGGCCATCAAAGCCCTTACAGTGGGAAAATGCCCGGGTCCTGACGGCTTTACACCACGGTTCTACAAAACTTTTGCCCCCCAACTTGCACCCCTTCTGACAAAGGCCATTAACTCGGTAGACAGTTTTAACCTCCCCTCCAAGGAATCTTTATCTGCCAACATCTCTATTATCCCTAAACCAGGCAAGGGCCCATCCCAGTGCAGCAGCTATCGGCCCATCTCCCTACTCAACATAGATGTTAAGTTATTCGCAAAAGTTCTGGCCACCCGTCTGTCCCCTCTACTACCTAAAATTATTCATAATGATCAAGTGGGGTTTGTCCCTGGCAGAGAGGCGAGGGACAACACCACCAAGACGATACACCTCATATCCCTGATCCAACGTAAAGGCCTGAAAGCCTACCTTTTATCTTTTGACGCTGAAAAGGCCTTCGATAGGGTCAGTTGGAGGTTTCTACAGCTGTCCCTAGAACAGCTTGGCCTCGGAGCTCCCTTCATCTCTAAAGTTATGTCCCTATATTCCCGACCCTCAGCTAAGGTCCTAGTCAACAGTACCACATCAGCTCCCTTTGACATTGCAAACGGTACCAGGCAGGGCTGCCCCCTGTCCCCCCTCCTCTTTGTCATCATCATTGAACATCTGGCCTGTGCCATACGTCAAAACCCCTCCATTCTCGGTATTCAAACTCTGTCTGCACACCACAAACTTTCCCTGTACGCTGATGACCTCCTTGTGTATATTCAGAACCCACACATCTCTCTACCATCCCTGCTCAGAGAATTTCAATGTTTTATAGTAACTTTAAGATCAACATCACTAAGACAGAAGCCCTCAATATATCCCTCACCCCCTCCACACTGTCCCTTCTAAAATCTAATTTCTCATTTAGATGGCAGACCAAGGGGATCTCTTACTTAGGGATCATTATACCCTCCAATCTAGCTAATTTGTTTTCCCTAAATTATATTCCCCTACTTTCCCATATACGGAAGGACCTTGAGGAGTGGGGTGGGTCTTCCTTGCCATGATTCGGAATGATTAATATCCTAAAGATGGACACTTTACCCAAATTCCTGTACTTATTTCAAACGGTCCCCATCCACGTCACCAAATCATTTTTTACCTCCCTACATTTGCTAGCCACCAGATTCATGTGGAACAGGGGCCTTCCCAGAGTTAGATTTAAACTGCTTACACTTCCAAAGACTATGGGAGGAACAGGTCTCCCTGATTTTGAGACTTACCATACAGCTGCTCATATGGCTCGCATCATAGAATGGTTCCCCCGTCCTCCCTGCAAGGCCTCGGTGACCGTTGAACAGGACCTTTCTCCTGTAGATCTCCGAGCCCTTTTATGGGGTTACAAACAAGACTACTCTCGCTTGACATCCTTATCCCCACTGACTTTGTCCTCCTTGAAGCTATGGTATAAGAAAGGCCCCCTGACGTCCCTTTTTGACCATCCTGCTCTACCACAAGGTACAGGGGCAGCCTCCCTAGGATCCTTTAAACGCACGGAGTGGCCACAAGCTTACACATTTGTACACTCTTCTCAGGGGACTCCGGTCTACCTGGCAGACTCTGGAGATTGGCTCACAGCCTTACATGTGTCCACATTTACCAAACGCCTACACTCCTCCTCTCAAATACATTGCAAGCTTACCAACTTCGAGGAACTGTGCTCACTTCCAGAAACTCCCAAACACCTCCTATCCTCCTTATATAACCTACTACAGACTTTAGCACATGATCAACTCCCGCATTACACTAGGCTGTGGTCTGCGGACTTGGGTGAAGACATCTCTGGGCCGGAATGACAAACCTCTTTTCACTTTACACATAAGTCAACCATCTCCTGCTACTCCCAAGAAAAGAACTACAAGCTTTTGTCCAGATGGTACAGAGACCCTGCAACTTTACAAAAAATCTTCCCGTCTACACCAGCCACCTGCTGGCGCTGTGAAACCTCAGTCGGAACTTATATACATGTCTGGTGGGACTGTGAGAGGATCCGCCCCTTCTGGACACAGGTTTTTGAATGTTATAATCTTTTAGCTAATAGACCAGTTCCTATCTCTCCGAAAATTGCATTACTCTCTATACTGCCGGGGTCTCTTAAATCGCAGAGGCAAAGATTGCTCCATTTCTTTATGTCCTCTGCTAGGCAATTGATACCTGCTTATTGGAAGACAAAGAATACTCCTCCATTGTCACGGTGGGTATCAATTATGAATGACACCATGAGAATGGAGGAGATGCTGGCGCTGGACAATGACACCTACGCCAAATTTATAACTCAATGGTCGATATGGCTCCGCTTCTCCTCCTCTGACACTTTGTTGAACAAAATTTTGAATGCATAGGGACACTATGGGCTCTCTCTTACCCTACCCCCCTATCCGTATCCCTTCCCCTTCTCCCCTTCCCTCTACTCTCTTCTCCACTTGCTGTTCAGCTCACCCCTCTACCACTTTGTTCCTCTTTGTTTTGTTCTTCTCTTCTCTTTCCTCTTTTCTCTCTCTTTCTGTCTCCTTTATGCTATTGTTTAAACATTGCCTCATGTAGTAACCCATGAGCATCTCTTACTAGTATGACCTCGTGGATCAGAGAATAGGCTATCTTCCCAATTCTCCAAGCTTACTGACGGGGACCAGCTGTGGCCGATAGTCATTAGCCGGCCCCCCCGTAAATGTATTTCTGTTACTGTTCTTTGCTTGCATTTATCTCATGATGTTTACTGTTTTACTGTTTTCTCTTGAAATACACCAATAAAAATATTTTCAACACTAAAAATAGTTGAATGCAGCGCATTCTCTTTTTCTGTATATTGCTAGAAGAATGAAGTTGTTTTGCTGCTCATATTCACACAGACTTCTCCAAAACTTATTTCTTTATTCTTTTTCCTGATTTCATGAATAGAATATTTTTATTTGTCAGATCTCCCGAATCATTTATTTTTTTTGTTTAAATTTTGTGGTTGATTTTTTAATCAAGATCTCCTTTTTTTACATTTTGCTCATCTTCGTAATTTTTTTGGTATGTTTTGTGGTTCAACTTACCACAACACCATTATTATCTTTTTATGTTATTGTTTTATTTTTTAATCTCGAGGAGGTTGTTTGGTGTTGGTGCCCCTTGTTAATTTGACTTTGTATTTTTGAAAAGTACCTGCCTACTCACAAATAAACTGTCCTGTTTGAAGTAAAACACATAGGCAAGCATTTCTTTAACCAAAAAAACCTTTATTAGGTATCATAATCAAATAAAGAGGGACGCAACGCTGGAGAAACTGGGGAAATTGGTGAAGCCTGGGTACACATCAATTATTTAAAGACAAAAATTGGTGGCCTGAGGAGTCCATATCTAAGGGAGAACAGTCTGTTCCAGAAGTCCAAGAGATCAGGAACAGCAGCAGATGACATCTATGTCCCCAGGCTGTGGTCATACAAGAGCCTGCATCTTCTGTCAGACCAGACTGAACCCAGGTCACCACAGTCTGGTCTTCCTTCCACACTTCCTTCCAGGCTCTGGCTGTGGTGTTGGAGGTGTGGCAGAAGGAGAAGGAAGAGGAGCAAGGTCCAAATCACACAAGTGTGTTTTTTTGTGTAATTTGGCCCAACAACCCCTTATTTAATGTTTTGAAAATGATTTCCTCCCACATTTCGTGCAGTTTACACGCAGCCAAGGAGGCAAAGGCCTCTTGATAACTGGGTGTGGCTTGCTTTGAGGGCAGCAGAAGCCTCCCCAATCAGTGCTGACTCCTCCACATTCCCCCCCTTTCTGGCCCTTTTGGGTGGAAGGCTGAGGGGAGGGACCTATGATTCAGTCAGGCACCTAGGTCTGCCCACATCTTGGCTGCCACTTACCCCTGCCTCCTCCTGGCTGCCACATTCTACAGCCACCTCCTGGCTGCCACATTCCTCCCCCTCCTCCTGGCTGAAGTCTTCCTGTATATGAGAAAGGGACATAGTTTTAGTTTTTGGTTCATCGAACACACACAATTTTCAGCTCTTGACTGTTGCAAATTGTTAACAAATAGAAGAGACTAACATTCTGAGTCCAGCATTTTTCATTCTTGTCCCAGATAAGTTGGCCACTACTGTCTATTGATATGTAAAACACTTTATAAAATCAGCAATTAGTGAGAAAAAATCAAGTTAACATCATTCATTTTTACTCCAAAAATATGTAGAACAATACTATACCTGGCTCAAGCTGGGTTCCTCCACAGCTTCCTGACTGGAAGGCCCAGGTTGGGCGTCGGAAGCCTCAGCAGGGGTGGAACGAAGCGTAGAAGGAAGCGTTGAAGGAAGAGTGGAGAGTGATTCCCTGATCTCAGTCTGGTCTGACAGAAAATGCAGCCTCTCATAGTACCACAGCCTGGGGGCATAAACTTCATCTGCTGTAGCTCCAGATTTCATGGGCTCCTGCACCTTCTTGCACTCCCTCAGATATGTACTCAGGCCACCAATTTTCGCTTTTAAATAGTTGATGTCTGCCCTGGAGACCACCGGCTTCACCAACTCCAGCAGTTTCTCCATCGTTGCCTGCCTCTTTAATTTGTTGCTGTAATGTGGGTGTTTAGATTGCCACAGACAGGGCAGCTCCCTGTACTTGTCTATGAACAGGGGGAAAAAACTATGGTCATTGAACCCATCCATATTCTCTGCAAGGCACAACACAAGACAAACCCTAATGTCAGGCTAAACTCTCTTAATCTTGTCCCAATATAGGCCTCAATCTAGAAGCAGTATAGGCTAGTGATGTACCAAGTTAAAATTGTACCTTCGTTCGAACGATCGATGCTTCAGTTCCTCCACTCACAGATTGTATGTACGACGCACGCGTGTTGTGTTTTATATACAGTGCACATGCGTGAAACTCCGCCCACCCCTGACATTCTTTCTAGTCTATTCCCCACCCCTTCTCTTTCGGCGCAGTGGGGAGAGCACATGGTGGAGACACAGCAGGTGCGCACTAATCATTCTATTAACGAGGAGGAGGAAGAGGAAAGCCCAGAGCCAGAAATGTCCCGATCCCGGAGGAGAAGATTTTTTTTTCTTTTAATACCCCCACCCTGGGGCATTAAGTACTCAGCTTAACAAAAAAAAGGGCAAGAATAACCTTTTGTCATTACAAAAAAAAAATTAGACAGTCACCTCTTTCATTTTTCCCTCCCTCTCCCCTCCTCCCCCCTTCCCCACCCCCGCTCCCCTTGTTCCCCCTCTCCTCCATCCATTCATGTATCATCCCTTCCACTCTTACACATCCTTCTATTCCCTCTCAAACCAATTGTTCCATATCCTTACATATTTCCTATAATTGCCTCTTTTCCTATATATACACTACCGTTCAAAAGTTTGGGGTCACCCAAACAATTTTGTGTTTTCCATGAAAAGTCACACTTATTCACCACCATACGTTGTGAAATGAATAGAAAATAGAGTCAAGACATTGACAAGGTTAGAAATAATGATTTGTATTTGAAATAACATTGTTTTTACATCAAACTTTGCTTTCGTCAAAGAATCCTCCTTTTACAGCATTGCACACCTTTGGCATTCTAGCTGTTAATTTATTGAGGTAAGCTGGAGAAATTGCACCCCACGCTTCTAGAAGCAGCTCCCACAAGTTGGATTGGTTGGATGGGCACTTCTGGCGTACCATACGGTCAAGCTGCTCCCACAACAGCTCAATGGGGTTCAGATCTGGTGACTGTGCTGGCCACTCCATTACCGATAGAATACCAGCTGCCTGCTTCTGCTGTAAATAGTTCTTGCACAATTTGGAGGTGTGTTTAGGGTCATTGTCCTGTTGTAGGATGAAATTGGCTTCAATCAAGCGCTGTTCACTGGGTATGGCATGGCATTGCAAAATGGAGTGATAGCCTTCCTTATTCATTTATTTAATGAAGATGCCAGTTGGGGACCTGTGAGGCGTCTGTTTCTCAAACTAGAGACTCTAATGTGCTTATCTTCTTGCTTAGTTGTGCAACGCGGCCTCCCACTTCTTTTTCTACTCTGGTTAGAGCCTGTTTGTGCTGTCCTCTGAAGGGAGTAGTACACACCGTTGTAGGAAATCTTCAATTTCTTTGCAATTTCTCGCATGGAATAGCCTTCATTTCTAAGAACAAGAATAGACTGTCGAGTTTCAGATGAAAGTTCTCTTTTTCTGGCCATTTTGAGCGTTTAATTGACCCCACAAATGTGATGCTCCAGAAACTCAATCTGCTCACAGGAAGGTCAGTTTTGTAGCTTCTGGAAGGAGCTAGACTGTTTTTAGATGTGTGAACATGATTGCACAAGGGTTTGCTAATCATCAATTAGCCTTCTGAGCCAATGAGCAAACACATTGTACCATTAGAACACTGGAGTGATAGTTGCTGGAAATGGGCCTCTATACACCTATGTAGATATTGCACCAAAAACTAGACATTTGCAGTTAGAATAGTCATTTACCACATTAGCAATGTATAGAGTATATTTGTTTAAAGTTAGGACTAGTTTAAAGTTAGCTTCATTGAAAAGTACAGTGCTTTTCCTTCAAAAATAAGGACATTTCAATGTGACTCCAAACTTTTGAACGGTAGTGTATATTCCTCTTTCCTTATCTTGTCTTTTAACTATTTCCATCCATTCTTTTACTGTAGGTGCTTCTTTCCTCTGCCATTTATAAGCAATCAACTTTCTCCCTTGGAAAAGACATCTAGTAACTGCTATATGAATATCTCCCAACACACCTTCCCCTTCTATCAAACCCATTATGCAGATTTTGGCCTCTACTTCTAATGATGTCCCAAATACCTGATTTATTTTCCCTATAACTCCTTTCCAATATTTGTATAACCTTGGACATCGCCATAACATGTGTATTAGGTCTCCTCTTCTGTCTCCGCATCTTGGGCATTCTGCATCCTGTCTTCTCCCAAACCTAAACAACTTAAGGGGAGTGTAATATGACCTATGTATCAAATACAGTTGAGATATAATTTGCGAGGGGGATAATGAGACTTTAGCCCCCAATGCCATAGCCCACCCCCACTGTTCATCCGACATTGGACCCACGTCTCTCTCCCACTTTACTCTTTTTTCACTCTCTATCTCTCCCTCTTGTTCTGCTCCCTTTATATAACTGTAAATATTGTAAATTACTCCTTTCAATGTCTTACTATTTATGATTTTCCTAAGTACAGGCATCTTACTCCAATTTCTTTCCTCTAAATTGTACCTCCAATGCATGTTTAATTTGCATGTAATTAAAAAATGTCCGGCTGGGTACTTCATATTCTTCCCTTAATTCCTGAAAAGTTTTCAACCTCCCTTCCTCTTACAGTTGTGGTAGAAAGTGAATATCCCTCCGATCCCATTCTTCTATTTTCCCCATTTTCCTAATTTCCACTAGATTTGTATTTAACCAAACTGGGAAAAATTCTGCATATCCACTGTATCCCAACATTGCCTTTACCGATTCCCAGCATTTTACCATCAGTTGAACTGTTGGGCATCTGGACGAGTCGGCCTCCACTGCCTCCACAACTGTATTATGCGGGGTATCATTCAATAGGAGCTTATTTCCTATCTCCTCGTCTACCGTTAAATTACTTCCTTTCATATATTGTAGTTGAGCTGCCAAGAAGTAGTATCTCATATTTGGTAGCGCCAAGCCTCCCAGTTCCATTGATCTTTGCAACGCCTGTAGGCAAATTCTTGCCTCTCCATTCTTCCATATTACTTCTCTAAACATGCTTTCTATTTTCTTAAACCAATGTTTCGGAATCCAGACTGGGGAGTTGTGTATTACATATAGTATTTGAGGCATCCACACCATCTTAGTTAGGTTACACCTACCAGCTACTGAAAGGGGAAGGTTTTTCCATACTCTAATTTTACGCCTCAGCTTTCTCATAAGTGGGACTAAGTTCCCTGTTATGTACTTCCTCGGGTCTCATGTCATATTCACTCCTAAATATTTCATTTGATTAACTATTTTAATTTGGGATACCTGTTTTGGCAATGGATCTTTTAAGGGATCCACTGGCAAAAGGACTGTTTTTTCCCAATTAATTTCAAGTCCAGAGAAGTATCCAAATTCTTTTATCATTGTCATTGCTGCTACCAATGAGGGCCCGTATCCCCCAGGAACAGCAGCACGTCGTCCGCATACATAGCAACCTTTTCCTTTTCATGACCCCTTTTAAATCCGTGTATCTCCTGCGCTTCTCTCAGGGCTATAATTATTGGCTCCATTGCAAGGGCGAAAAGCAGGGGCGACAATGGACACCCCTGTCTTGTCCCCCTCTCCAAATGGAACCACTCTGAACACTCTCCATTTATCCTCACTTTTGCCCTTGGCCCTGTATACAGCAGTCTTATCCATTGCGCAAACCTTGGCCCAAACTGGAATTCTGCTAACACCTTCCCTAGATAATGCCACTCTAGGCTGTCAAAAGCCTTAGTCGCATCAAGGGACACGACCGCTCTATTTCCTTCATTTTCTTCGCCTTACATTCATACTTGTAGACCTGTCTGGGATCAACCCCGTCTGGTCCACATGTACCAATTTAGCAATTATTTTGTTTACTCTTGTTGCTAATACTTTTGCCAAGATTTTTACGTCTGAACACAGTGGTGAAATAGGCCTATATGACGTGGTCTCCAACTGATTTTTCCCTTCTTTTGCCAATACCACTACTGTGGCCTCAGTCATTGATAACGGTAACTTCCCATCATCAAAGGCTCCATTGAACACCTGCAGGAGAGCAGGTAATAATATTTCCCCAAATTTTTTATAAATCTCTGTTGGCAGTACATCCGGACCTGGAGCTTTCTGATTTGCCATTTCTGCTGTTACTTTTTGCAACTCCTCTAGAGTCAGTGGAGCCTCCAATCCTTCCCTATCTTCCTCCGATAATTTAGGGACTGTTATTTTTCTGAAAAATTCCCACATTTCCCTTTCTACATTGGGATTTGAGACTTTATATAGTTCCTCGTAATATATTTTTAATTATTTCGCTATCTCAGAGGTTGATTTCTTTATACTACCTTCCCTATCCAGGATCGCCGGTATAATAGGAGATGAACTATTTGCCCTAGATATTAATGATAGAATTCTCCCCACCTGTTCCCCCTCTCCAAAAAAGGTCTGCCTCTGAAATAGCCTTTTCTTCTGCTCTTTCTCCCATATAAGTCACTTATATTCTACTTGATTCTCCTCCCACTCCCTATAACTATCCCCCGATGGTGCCCTCAGATACCTTTCTTCTGCCCCCCTTACATTCTCTTTCACTGCTATTTCTTTAGCTGTTGCTTTTCTCTTAATCTGAGATTTTTTTTGATTAGTACCCCCCTGAGAAAGGCTTTCAAAGTGTTCCACATTATTCCCGATGACGTGGATCCTACATTTATACTCAAAAGTTCCTTCAAACTAACATTTAATTCCTCCGTATTCTCCATTAACTCTAACCAGCAGGGATTTACCTTCCATTCCTTTCTACTGCAACTTCTCCCCGTTTTTATTGAGAAAGTTACCAGCGAGTGGTCTGAAATTCCCCTCGGATCGTACTCCACCTTCTCCATTATCCCTAATGCCTCTTCATTACATAGCACCAGATCGATCCTGGACAAGGAGGAGTGCGTCCTAGAGTGACAACAATACAGTTTCTTCATGGGATTCCACCTCCTCCATTTATCCACGAATCCTGTTTCTTCACAAAAATGAAAAAATAATGGCCCACTGGGTCCCTCCCTACTACCTACCTTATGTGGGAACCTATCTATGTTTTGATCCATCGTCATATTATAGTCCCCTGCTATTATGACTGGGACCCCTGGCTTGTCCATTGTAAACCTCATCAGCTCACATAATATTTCTGCATTAAATGGCGGAGGGATATACACATTAGCAATCACACATGCTTTGTCTTCCATCCCACAAAAAAGAAAAGCATTTATCTTGATGCTTTGTCTGCAGGATAAACCCGTCCCAGGATCTATCAGGACACTCACCCCCTTGAATAAGGGGTATATTGTGATATTGTGTCCTGTATTTCCTATGTCTTCGAACACTGATTGTATCTCGGTCAAGATGGGTTTCCTGCAGGCAAAGCATCCCATAACCACCCGTGCTGCCCATGGAAAAAAATAGCCCGCCTCTTCACTTGATCTTTCACCCCCGTACATTCCATGAACAAATTTTTACTCTTTTAGTGAAATTTACCCCTTTACTTCTTAATTCCTTATTTAAACTCAATTTCTCTGTGTCAATTTATTACCAAACCTATTAATTCTATTTTTTTTTCCATTCTGTGCATCCTCTCTGTGTGTTATAGTATTTTCTCTCCCCCACTATTTTCCTGTGCTCCCTAAGTGTTTTAACCACACATAATATTTCTACATTCACTGACATATAGGAATACACACAATAATAGTCATACGTACTTTAATTTCCTTCCCACCAAAAAAGAAACACATATCTACCTTTATCATCTATAATGCCCCGTCTGCATCATAAACCTATCCCCGGAACTATCAGGACACTCACCCCTCTTGAATAAGGGGTATTCATAAAGTAATATAGTATCCTATATTTCCTACATTTTAAGATGCTGATTGTGTCTTTTTCAAGACGGGTCTTCTGCAGGCAAGGCATCCCATAACTACCCGTGCTACCCATAAAGAAAATTACCCATCTCTTCACTTGAACTTCCACCCCCATGCATTCCATGCACAAATTTTAACACTTTACTTCTCTGTTCCTTATTTAAACTCCGTTTCCATTTATTAACAACAAAATTAATTCTTATTTCTATTCCGTGCATCATCTTTATGTTTTAATATTTTACTCTTCTGTGTACTCTGCAAACCTTTATCGTGCCTTCCTTTTCCTACCCTCATCCTTTCAACCACCTTTCTCACACTATCATTTGTACATTCATCCTCCCTTTCACCTCTACATTCCCCCCCACCCCTTTTTTCTTTCCCTTCTCCCCCCTCCCACCCCACACCCCACTTGGAGCTCGTCTAAGGAGCTTCCATAGTGACCGTTTTTTCCTCCCAGGGTAATATATCCTTCCCACCTACCCTCCCTCCCCACCCACTCCCAATGCTTCATTAACAAATCAGTTTTTCCCCTTGCGGCAAGGAGAGATAAAAAAAAAAGGGAAAAGAGTAAGGAGAAACTATGCTCCAACATCCTCATCATATTCCCTCCTCTTGGCCATAGCTTCTTAAGAGGAATTGATCCCCGGGGGAGAAAAAAAAAAAAAAGGGGAACACACCCCTTCAGTCCAGTCCACAATCTATATCCAATTTCAGCTTCCTTCCTGTCTTCTTCATATCATATCTTCTCCCCCTGTTGAATCTGACACTCATTTTTCTCCAACCATGATGTGACTTCTTCTGGGTTGTTAAAGTACCTAGTTTCCCCCAATGCTGTTACTCTCAAACGTGCTGGATAAAGTAATGCGTAATTCACTTTCAGATATTGCAGTCTCCTTTTGCAATCTATAAATTTGTCTCTCTGTCTTTGCAACTCTGGGGAAAAATCTGGATATAGTGAAATCTTTACCCCTTTATATTCCAAGTTACTTAGTTCTCTTGCTTTCTGAAGGATAACTGTCTTATCTCTATAGCACAGGAGTTGAATAATTAAGGGTCTTGACTGGCTTCTTCCAGCCACAATCCTGAAGGGGATTCTGTACGCCCTTTTCGATCGCAAAAAATCTTGATAGATTCTCTCCCCCTAATTTATCTTTTATCCATGTTTCCATGAATTCAGTGGGATTATTTCCTTCACTTTTCTCGGGGAGGCCTAGTACCCTAATGTTTTTCCTGCATATCTTGTTTTCCATATTGTCCATTTTGTCAATGCACATATTCAGTTGCCCCCTCATCACTTGCATCTCCTGTTTCAATGGGTACAAATCATCCTCCACCTGACTAACTCTCCCCTCCAGAACTGTGGTTCGGATAGTAACTTTTTGTATTTCATTTTTCAAATTTATTCCCTTATCTGCTTTAGTTGGTGTGATAAATCATCCAGAGATAATTTACAGGTATTAATCGTAGATAAAATGTCTTTTAGGGATGGCTTTCTTCCTCTTACAGTAAAACCCACCTCTGCACCCATATCCATGTCCTGTCCACTTTCCGTTTCTGTGGGAGAACTTATCACAGGCTCCTGTGCCTCCACTGTTGCGCTTATTACCGCTTTAGTGGCTATTGGTACTGTTGTTTTTGTTGTTTTAGTTATAGATTTCCCAGGTATTTCTGTCACCAAAACCTGGCTCTTCCTCCCTGTCGTTTGTACTACCGTTGTAGCCTGCTGTTGCCCCTCTCCCGTTTGCACACTTTTTTTTGGTGTCTGGTTTGGTGTATGAGCATACCGCTCTAACTTGGAAGCAGCAGCACCAGTCTGCCCAGATACCTGGCCTGTCTTCTCCTTAGAGCTGCGCAGCATTTGTGACCCATTTTGTGCGACCGCCTCCTCCGCCCCCCTTTTCCTGGTCATACCTGAGATCTAAAGTTTCTTCAACCAGGGGGGTACCGCTCTATCCCGCCTCCCCCGCCGCTCCCTCTCTCACCGGGATACCTGTTTGGCGTTCGATGGTTCCCTGCGGGAGAGCTGTTGGTAGCTTCCACTCTCCTCCACCATCCCTCTGCTGCTTTGCTCTCTGCCAAGTGGCCGTATCGCTGTGTCGCAGCGTCTCGGCTTCTCAGCGTCTCCTTTCCCCTCCTTCCTCCCTCTCCTCACCGCATTGGCTACGTCAGCTGCTGGAGCGGGCGGGAGGCCTGGACCCGCCTCAACCTCTCACCCCGACATCCGGTCACGCCCCCGAGGAGAAGATTTAAAGCCTCAAATATGTCTTTTAGAGAGATGGTGGAGATGGTGGAGATATTTAAGAGGAACGACTATGATGGGAAGTATGTACCTTACCCAATCCCAAATGTCAGGAAGGCCAAGATCATGACTAAATTTGTGAAGAGTCTGCAGAAGAATTTTGGGGTACGACGATCCAAGGATCAACTTAGGAAACACTGGTCAGACCTGAAACTGAGGGAGCATGATCAGTACAGAAGGATCAAGCGAGTGCTTCAAAAAAGTAAGTAGTTGTCATGTGTTCATATTATTATTATTGCTTGCATACTGCTCCATGTACTTTTATTTAATGTTGTACAGTTTAAAATGGCCACATTGATGTTCATGGGTCCAATCGTTCGTAGTAAACATCGTTCGTTCGCCCACTTCAAAGACGATGTTTTGGCGAGTTGCACTTAACTACATTTGTTCAGGCCTATTTCTAATCAAAGGAAGTTTGTTTTCTAGAGGGCTTTGTAATAGAATGAAATGCAAACTTGATTCAGTGTGAGCCCTCGTACACACGGTCGGACATTCCGACAACAAAATCCATCGGATTTTGTCCAAAACTTGTGTTGCATACACACAGTCGGACAAAGTTGTTTGAAAATCCAATCGTACGTAATGTGATGACGTTATTTCGTTACGACGGGACTACGTTCAGGCTAGTAGCCAATAGCTTTGGTCTAGGAATTTAATTTTGAGCATGCCTGGCACTTTGTCTGATCGGAATTCTCTAAACACAATTGGACGAAGTCCGATCAGATCATGTTGTCAGAACGTTTTATAGCCCAGCTCTAAAACTTTGTCCGTCGGATATTCCGCCGGAAACAGTCCGATGGAGCCCACACACAGTCGGATTATCCGACAACACAGTCCGATTGGACATTTTCAGTCGGAATGTCTGACCGTGTGTACAAGGGCTTAAAGAGAGGACACTCAGTAGCTGTTTACACATCTGGACTCAGGCGCACTAGTGTGGGACACCAGAACACCCTTTTTATTCGGGTGTCCCACACACGTGCTCCAGTGGATATTATAGGGGTTTCTCCAATTGTCAAACTTGCATGAAACACGTAAGTATTCCAGCTTTAGAAAGTGTCAAAAATAATGTTTTCAGCTTTCAACTCTGCCAAAAAACACAATTGGACGACACTTCCAAGCAATGTTTCATATTCCCATTTCTGCCTTCAAATATCGGTGTGCTAAGTATTTCTTTTTTACATTCTCATAGGGAAGAGAAGACTCGGGACGTCTGAGGACACCAGGGGCCCCACACCTCCCAAAGAAGGGGAAATACCAACACCAGAAGCAGAGGAGGAGGAGGAAGGAGAGGTTGTTGAAAGTGGTGAAATTGGCACCACAACAGGTGAGTGTCCATACGCATCAACACAGTTTGTACATACTCATGTCTGATATTGTCTTCACTTTTCAAAGTTGAACTTTGTAAGTTCCTGTGTTCTGTATGCTATGCTTTGATACATGCCTGTTTCCACAAAAACGGCAAGTTATATTAAAGTTAACAAAAATAATGTTATATACACCAAATATGTTGGTTTGTTGTAAAACCCTTTTATAAATGCACATGTGAATGTGCTTTGAGTAAAAAGTTTAATTATGTGTGGCTTCCTTTTTCAATGCGCAAAAGCAGTATTTGTACTAAAGTTGTTGTTTTCTGTGGCAATGGGTGTTATTTACTAAAGGCAAAATCACTTTGCACTCCAAGTGCAGTTTCAAGTGCACTTTTGCAGTGCATCTGTAGTGCATAGTGGATTTGCCGTTAGTAAATAACACCCACAGTGCTTTTTATTTCTCCCCTCTCACACCATTTTCATGACTCCACACATTTCTGTCATGGTGCTGAAAATTAGCAATATTTTTGTCTGTAATGCACCACATACATTAACAACAAAAACAAGGTGTGTGTGTAGTAGACCCACAACATAATAATATCTGAAGAAGAGACTGTCATCTCATCTTGCACAGTAATTGAGTTGGCACTGTTGAAGAAAAAGGCCCAAAAAAAAAAAAAAAGCTAGGAGACACCTAAAACAAACCCAAGCAGTAAATGAAAACAAATATTATTGCAGTTTGAAAGTGAAATGTATTTAAAAAAATACCTCTCGGACATTGTGGCATATCAATGGCCCCCCTACCCACAAAGTACTCCATGTATCGGTTTCTGACCTCACGGGCGCTTTGGGGGGCAAGCAAGGATGGCCAGCTTCAAGGGCCATCAGGTTGGCATGTTCTGGTAAGTCTGCGTCAGGCCCAACTGAGGCCACATAGTTTGGAGAGTACTTTTTCAAAAAGCACAATATGATTGAGTTTATATTCCGTCATGTGGATTGGAATCAAAAATAGGTGGAACCGGCTGGTCATTGTCCCAAAAGTGTTCTCCACTACTCCTCTGGCTCTGGCCAGCCGGAAATGAAAAACCCTCTGGTCCTCATTGGGAATGGCCGCATCAGATGGTTTCTCAGCACAAATGCTTCATCCATGACGAAGACAAAGGGGAGTCCTTCCACATTCTCCTCTGGAGGTGGCAAGCCCAAACTGCTACTCTGGAGACGCCAGTAGAACTCCGTCTGCGCGATCACTCCACCATCCGACATCCGGACATTTTTCCCCACATCCACATACAGGAAGTCGTATGTCACTGACTCCACCGCCAACATCACGATACTATAATACCCCTTGTAACTATAATAGTAGGACCCCGAGTTGGGGGGTGGGGCGATGCAGACGTGTTTCCCACCAATTGCACCTCCACAATTGGGAAAGTCCCAATGGGTGGCAAAGTGGGAGGCCACAGTCTGCCATTCTTGTGGCGTTAAAGAAAACTGTGGAGTCAAACAAGAAATTTTTTTTTGTAATTTTGCACATTAACATTGCAAGCAGATTAGACACAAATATTTTTGGCCAAGATCAGTATAAGATTTTTGGAAATGAGTATTTAAAGCCAAAAGTATAAGGTCCCCTTATAGGTAATCTGAAGCACAAGTCTGAAAAGTGTAAATCGTCTCTAACCAAACTTCTACTAACACACAATAAACGCGAGATCAGCAGAAGCCCAAAGGGTGCCACACGTGGTGCTGAACTTCCCTTTTATAGTCCTGTCGTATGCGGTTTATGTCACCGCATTCTTGACAATCGGAAATTCCGACAACTTTGTCCGACCGTGTGTAGGCAACACCAGTTTCGGACAAAATCCGTCGGAAAAAATCTGATGGATTTTGTGATCAGAATGTCCGACCGTGTATACAAGGCATAACATTGACATAGATTCATAACCCTTCTTAGCCTAATATATGTAGCAATTATCCACCGCAGTCTTAATCAAATTTTCATCTAAAAAACTAAAGCTGCGTACACACGGGCGGACTGTCTGGCCTACTTAGTCTGCCGAAACACATTTCAGCGGACAGTCCGCTCGTGTGTGGGCTTCAGCGGACTTTTTCAGCGTGCAGTCTGGCGGACTAAGTATTTCGGAATTTCCGTAATACTGTCCGTCGGACTCGCATTTCGGCGGACAATCCGCCCGTGTGTGTGCCAGTCCACTGTACTTTTGAAATGAGCGGACTTTTCCCGCCCGGAGAAAAGTCTGCTCATTTTGAGCGGGTATCCAGGTAGGCGGGGCCCGCGAAGGAGACGTCGCTGGCCCCGCCGCCTGGTATGGACTTAAAGGGGAACCCCAACGCCGAAAAAATCGGCGTGGGGGTCCCCCAAGTCCACAACAGACCCTTGTCCGAGCACGCTACCCGGCCGGCCAGGAAAGGGGGGCGAGCGAGCGCCCCCCCTCCTAAGCCGTACCAGGCCGCGTGCCCTCAACATGCACCTTGTCCCCATGTTGATGAGGACAAGGGCCTCTTCCCGACAACCCTGGCCGTTGGTTGTCGGGGTCTGCGGGCGGGGGGCTTATCGGAATCCAGGAGCCCCCTTTAATAAGGGGGCCCCCGGATACCGGCCCCCCACCCTATGTGAATGAGTATGGGGTACAATGTACCCCTACCCATTCACCTGTAAAATAAAAGTACCAAAAAAAACACAACACACGAGATAAAATACTTTATTGCACAGCTCCGGGGGTCTTCCGTCTTCGGGGGTCTTCTCGCTGGACTCCTCCGCTATCTTCTTGTAGCTCTTTTGCTAGCGGAGGAGTCCGGCTTTCTTCCTCGCCGCCGGCCTCTTCTCCCGACTTCGGGGGTCTTGTCCCCCTCTTCGGTTCTTCTGCCTGGTCTTCTGTCGCCGCCGCCGTCGCCGTCGCCGCCGCCTTCCGTTCTTCTTCTTCTTCTTCTTCTTCTTCTCCAGGAGATGTTGCCTTGACGATCTCTCCGGCCGGAATGCCAGGGACGCACTGCGCGGCCACTTACAGTGGTGTGAAAAAGTGTTTGCCCCCTTCCTCATTTCCTGTTCCTTTGCATGTTTGTCACACTTAAGTGTTTCGGAACATCAAACCAATTTAAACAATAGTCAAGGACAACACAAGTAAACACAAAATGCAATTTGTAAATGAAGGTGTTTATTATTAAAGGTGAAAAAAAATCCAAACCATCATGGCCCTGTGTGAAAAAGTGATTGCCCCCCTTGTTAAAACATACTATAACTGTGGTTGTCCACACCTGAGTTCAATTTCTATAGCCACGCCCAGGCCTGATTATTGCCACGCCTGTTCACAATCAAGGCATCACTTAAATAGGAGCTGCTTGACACAGTAAGGTCCACCAGAAGATCCTTAAAAGCTACACATCATGCCGAGACCCAAAGAAATTCAGGAACAATTGAGAAAGAAAGTAATTGAGATCTATCAGTCTGGAAAGGGTTATAAAGCCATTTCCAAAGCTTTGGGAATCCAGCGAACCACAGTGAGAGCCATTATCCACAAATGGCGAAGACATGGAACAGTGGTGAACCTTCCCAGGAGTGGCCGACCGCCCAAAATTACCCCAAGAGCGCAGCGATGACTCATCCAAGAGGTCACAAAAGACCCCACAACAACGTCCAAGGAACTGCAGGCCTCACTTGCCTCAGTTAAGGTCAGCGTTCATGCCTCCACCATCAGGAAAAGACTGGGCAAAAATGGCCTGCATGGCAGAGTTCCAAGGAGAAAACCACTGCTGAGCAAAAAGAACATCAAAGCTCGTCTCAATTTCTCCACAACACATCTTGATGATCCCCAAGACTTTTGAGACAACATTCTGTGGACCGATGAGACAAAAGTGGAACTCTTTGGAAGGTGTGTGTCCAAGTATATCTGGCGTAGAAGGAACACTGCATTTCATAAAAAGAACATTATACCAACAGTAAAATATGGTGGTGGTAGTGTGATGATCTGGGGCTGTTTTGCTGCTTCAGGACCTGGAAGACTTGCCGTGATAAAAGGAACTATGAATTCTGCTGTCTACCAAGAGATCCTGAAGGAGAATGTCCGACCATCTGTTCGTGTACTCAAGCTGAAACGAACTTGGGTTCTGCAGCAGGACAATGATCCTAAACACACCAGCAAGTCCACCACCGAATGGCTGAAGAAAAACAAAATGAAGACTTTGGAGTGGCCTAGCAAAAGTCCTGACCTGAATCCTATTGAGATGTTGTGGTATGACCTTAAAAAGGCCGTTCATGCTCGAAAACCCTCTAATGTAACTGAATTAGGACAATTCTGCAAAGATGAGTGGGCCAAAATTCCTCCAGGACGCTGTAAAAGCCTCATTGCACATTATCGCAAATGCTTGGTTGCAGTTGTTGCTGCTAAGGGTGGCCCAACCAGTTATTAGGTTTAGAGGGCAATCACTTTTTCACACAGGGCCATGATGGTTTGGATTTTTTTTCACCTTTAATAATAAACACCTTAATTTACAAATTGCATTTTGTGTTTACTTGTGTTGTCCTTGACTATTGTTTAAATTGGTTTGATGTTCCGAAACACTTAAGTGTGACAAACATGCAAAGGAACAGGAAATGAGGAAGGGGGCAAACACTTTTTCACACCACTGTATATAGGGACAAGGGGCGGTGTCACATGGCTTTATGTCACATGGGTTGGTGTCACATGGTGACCCCGCCCCCTTACGATGTCATAGTCCCCATGTGACATCAACCCATGTGACCAACATGGTGGTGGGAATGTCATGGTCTGGGGCTGCATAAGTGCTGCCGGCACTGGGGAGCTACAGTTCATTGAAGTAACCATGAATGCCAACATGTACTGTGAAATACTGAAGCAGAGCATGATCCCCTCCCTTCGGAGACAGTATTCCAACATAACGACCCCAAACATACCTCCAGGACGACCACTGCTTTGCTAAAGAAGCTGAGAGCAAAGGTGATGGACTGGCCAAGCATGTCTCCAGACCTAAACCCTATTGAGCATCTGTGGGGCATCTTCAACCGGAAGGCGGAGGAGAGCAAGGTCTCTAACATCCACCAGCTCAGTAATGTTGTCATGGAGGAGTCCAGTGGCAACCTGTGCATCTCTGGTGAACTCCATGCCCAAGAGGGTTCAGACAGTGCTGGAAAATATCAATGAACAGAATAGTGCTGCGCTATACAGGGGAATAGGGTGTGCGAGTGGGTAAGGGAAGTATGAGACTATTTAACAAGAAGCAATGGTGTATATAAATTATATAGATAAAATGACTGTAATGTTTCATACACTAAATATAGAAAATATGGGGCGTGGCCTGCTGCTGCATGGTGTAGGACGCTCTTTCTGTGAGCTCCGGCTGCCTATCATCCTTTCTACCATCCTTGCGGACCCGAGAGATTCCTTTACCCGCTACACTACTCTGCCTCCCTCGGGAGAACCACCCGCGCTCATGTCGCCGCCAAAGAAATCTCAGGGAGCCCTTGCTAAGCTGGGAAAGTTCCGCGCGGACGCTCCGGACCTCGTGGAGGAAGATGGCGCCGCTCCGGGCCCGGCCGCCGAGAATCCTCCCTCAGGCGACACGGCGCGCATTCTTGAGGCCGTAACCCTTTGCCGAACCTCCCTCACCTCCAGGATTGAGGAGGTGAAGGTTGACATCTCCCTCATCCGTCAGGATATGCACAAACTGAGGGAGAGGGTCGGTGAAACGGAGCGCAGGCTGGGCCAGCTGGAGGATGACATCCCTCCCCTCCAGATCTCCACCGAACGACTGCAGCACCAGCTCACCGCTGTCCTGTGCAAACAGGACGAACTCGAGAACAGGATGCGACGCTGTAACCTTCGCTTCGTGGGGTTGCCTGAGAAGGCAGAGGGCTCTGACCCCCCCGCATTCCTTGAACGCCTGCTAATTGCCAACTTTGGTCGCGAGGCCTTCTCGTCCACCTTCACTGTTGAGCGTGCCCATCGCCTAGCCTCAAGACCTCCGCCTCCAGGCGCCCCACCGCGAACATTCATCGCAAAGATGCTCAATTACCGCGATCGGGAAGCGGTCCTGCGCCTCACCAGGGAGAAGGGTAATATCCCCTACGATGACAAACGTATCGCGGTGTTCCCGGACTTCTCCGCAGAGATTCAGAAGAAGAGGGCCCAGTTCACGGAAGTCAAGCGCCAACTCCGCATCCGTCATCTAGTGTATGCCATGATGTTCCCTGCTCGGCTCCGCGTGGTGCGCGATGGCAAGGCTCACTTTTTTGAAGATCCTTCGGCTGCTCTTTCCTGGCTGGAGCAGCGTCCGGACGATGCCCCTGCCTGACCCTGTTGGTCTCTGTGTGACATCTACATGGCCCTGCAGTTGTTCCTTCTCCGTAACAGTTAACCGTCAACCGTGCCACTAGCCGTGAGTACCTTTGATCCCTTGTCACCTTCCCCTGGCATGCTGGGCCCCCCTTCTTCCCTGCTACTTTACAGAGCCTGCGTGCCTCTACTTGTACTCTGCATGCCCCTGCATGTGCTGCATGTCGCCCTGACTTTGCTTTCCCTGGGTCCCCTCGTCCCACAAACATTATTGCAGCCGGGAACATGGACACCGTGTTTGGCGAAGACTCTTCCATGCCCACTGCCATTTCAAGAAATGTTTCCCTGGCCGGCCTCAGTTCCCCTGTGTTTTGCGGGTTACTGTGTATTTGGTTTGCCCTGCCGGTCCAGTGTAGGCACTGTTCTGTTGTTCTTTGTTCTTTTCAGTTCTTGTTTGCTGCTAACACACCATGTTTTTTTTCTGTCTGAATTTACCAATCCATGTCTGGCAGATACTCTACTACCTGTTCATGTATCTCATGTATTGCCTGTGCTACCTCTGGTATGTGTTTGTGTTCTGGGGGTAGCCCCTGTGATGGGTAGCGGTGACGCTCTCACCCTGTATGCCGCTCCTCGCGGGGGCTCCCACGGGTGGGTGGCTGGGTCATTCTGGTTACCACTTGTTTCATTATCCTGCACTGTGCCTTCCATTTGCTATGGCGACCCTTAAGGTAGTCACGTGGAATGTGCGTGGCCTGCGGGAGAGATCTAAGAGGGTTGCGGTGCTATCCCACCTTAAACAGCTACGGGCTGATGTAATGGTTCTGACTGAGACGCATGTCACGGGCCAGCTGCAGTTATCCCTTAAAAAACCGTGGGTGGGATGGATGTATCATGCTCCCTATACTAACAATTCTAGTGGTGTTGCTGTCCTGGTGGCCAAATCTGTCCAATTCCGCCTACATGATTTACAATCCGATAGACGGGGTCGCTTTCTATTCCTGCATGTCACGATCGGGGGTCTTGAATTTTTGTTGTTAGCCTTCTACATTCCCCCACCCTTTCAGTTTGAGGCCCTCCAGCAGGGAATTGATTTTATGCTGCAGCATCCCTCCCTGCCGGCTTTGTGGCTGGGTGATTTTAATTCTGTAGTGTCCCCTGTCCTGGATAGACTTACCCGTTCCCCTGGTCCCTCTTCTCCCTCGGGTCGGACTAGATTCGGCAATTTTCTTGCCGAGTTTGCTTTGACAGACGTGTGGAGGTATAGTTATCCCACCCGTAGGGAGTACTCCTGCTTCACGCCAGCGCATGATGCAATGTCCAGGATAGACCTGATCCTGTGTTCCCCTACCCTGCTTCCATGCCTTTTGGATGCTGGGATTGGGACTAGGGTCTTGTCCGATCACTCACCTTGCTGGGCCCGGTTTCGTCTACCCTCCGCTTCGGTGTCCCGCCTGTGGAGGTTGAACCCGTTCTGGCTGACGGTCCTCCCTGATCTGGAGGCCGCTCAGAGGGAGTGGATTCATTATTTTCGGACTAATATGGACTCTGCACCGTTTGGGCTAGTTTGGGAAGCTTTTAAATTGCATGCCCGCATGTTTATGTCTACTCGTGTCAATCAGTTTAAGAAATCCTCGGGACTGGCGGTGCAACAGGCCGAGGAGTTGCTGGGGGAGCTGGAGAGCGCGTTTCTTGAGCATCCCACTCCCTCCAACTCCTCTAAACTGAGACTACAGTCTAGACTCACCGATCAGTTGCACCTAGCTGGGGCGGAGAGGAAGGTCTTTTTCAGCAAGCAAAGAGTTTATGAATATGGAGAGAGGGCTGGGAAACTGCTGGCCTACATGGCACATCTGGATCACAGCCCTCCGGTTGTGGTACAGCTCTTGTCTGCGGCGGGAGTCACGCTGTCGGATCCACAGGAGGTGGCTCAGGAGTTTCGGCGCTTTTATGCCGAATTTATACCTCTGAAGCCGACGGCTCCTTGGACGACTTGCGTGCCCTGCTGCAGACGGTTGACTTCCCGGTTCTCACGGACTCCCAGGTGGAGATTTTGGAGGCTCCCATCACAGAGGAGTGTATAGCAGAAGCGATAGCTTGCTTGCCACCTTCTAAGGCCCCAGGCTCAGATGGCCTTCCTCGGGAGTTTTACACCCAGTTTCAGAAGGCCCTGATCCCCAAGCTCCATCTGCTATATATTTGATACCGGCGTACTCCCTCGCTCCATGAACGAAGCGCTGCTTGTTCTCATTCCTAAGCCGGGTAAGGACCCCCTCTCCCCCGAATCATACAGACCCATCTCGCTTCTGCAGCTGGATGTTAAAATTTTGGCCAAAATTCTCGCCCTCAGACTCAACAAGGTAATACTCCATCTCATACACACGGATCAGACGGGCTTCATGCCCAGGAAAAATACTGCTTTTAACCTAAGACGACTGTTTATGAACCTACAGGCCTCTCATGACAATATTGGTTCCAGGGTTGTTGTTAGTTTGGATGCTGCCAAGGCATTCGACTCGGTGGAGTGGGGGTATTTGTGGGAATGCTTGCACAGTTTTGGCTTTGGCCCTAAATTTGTGCGTTGGATACAGCTTCTTTACCAGGCCCCCACTGCCCGAGTTCTTGTCAATGGCCAGATCTCCAGCCCCTTTTCCCTGGCGAGGGGCACGCGACAGGGCTGCCCCATTTCGCCCATGTTGTACGCATTGGCGGTGGAGCCCCTGGCGATTGCCATCAGAGCGCATCCGGGTATCCGTGGCCTCCGCGTGGGTCAGCTATCGGAGGTTATCAGCCTCTATGCGGATGATATGTTGTTATATTTGGAGGACGCTGGCCCCTCCCTGGCGGCGGTTTTGGAGGTGGTTCGCCGTTTTGGTGTTTTTTCGGGCCTCCGCATCAATTGGTCCAAGTCCCAAATTCTCCCCATCTATATCACCGCCCCCACGAGGGCGCAGACCTTATTGCCTCTCGAGTGTACGGACCGCATTAAATACCTTGGTATACACTGCTCTCGCTCCCCCGCGGACTACGTCGGCCTTAACCTTGAGCCCCTTTACCCCCTTTTGAAACGGAAGACCCAGGTGTGGTCCAGGCTCCCCCTCGGGGTCATGGGCCGCCTGGGTCTCGTTAAAATGATTCTACTCCCCAAACTCCTTTACATTTTTTGGCATGCCCCACTTCATATACCATCGCGACTGCTCCGTGATATGGAATCGATTCTCAACTCCTTTGTTTGGGGCTCTTCCAGGCATAAGTTGGCCTGGCAGACCCTCAAGTGCCCGGTTCGTCTTGGCGGCGCTGCCCTCCCCGACCTGGAGATGTACTACTTGGCCTCCCAGCTTTCCCACTTTTATTATTTGAACACGTATGACAAACTAAGGTACTCCCTCCTGGTGTGTGCCTTGATTACAGATGTCATTGCGCATCCCTTCCAAATACTCTTTTGCAGGCATAGAGCTGTCCCCTACTTGTCTTATAAGCACACTATGATTGCGCACCACTGCCGATTGTGGCGGGTGGTGCAGTCCAGATCTGGGGCCCCCTCCTTGCATGCACATACACCTCTCTGGGACAACCTTGACATCCCGGAGTTGCTGGGTATACCGGACTACAAAATATGGATATGTAAGGGGGTCATATACCTGTCTCAATTTTATGCGAATCACGGTGTTAAGACTTTCCAGGCTCTTAAGGATGAGTTTGGCCTCCCGAATCATCTGTTTTTCCGTTACCTGCAGGTCCGTCATGCACTGCAAGCTCAGTTTGGTACTGCGCCTCTGATTCTGGCGCGTGCCCCCCTGGCGAGCCTGGCTCTTGGCAGTGATTCTTATAAACTCACCTCCACCATTTATGCACACCTCCTCACTCCTCGGGCTACGGCCCATGCTTATAGTCTTAAACCCAGATGGGAGGCTGACATTGGACCGATAGAAGACGAGCACTGGGGTGAGATGCTGTCGGTGTCGACGGAGGTCTCCCCCAGGTTGTCGGATAGGCTGACTCACCTGTATATACTCCATCGCTCCTATGTCACCCCGGGACGGTTGGCTAAGTACAAACCCGGACTTGATCCTGCATGCCCCCGCTGCGGTGACCCAGCCAGTACGTTTTATCACCTCATCTGGACTTGTCCCCCCATTCAGAGGTACTGGGCTCAAATAATCCAATTCCTGCATGACCATATGGGGTCCCCCCTCACACTTTGCCCACGCCAGTGTATTCTCGGCCTCCTCCCCCTTCAGGACGAAAGTAAATACCTTAGGATACTCTTACAAGAGACTCTCTTCGCGGCTAGGATGCAGATAGCCCGACTGTGGCTCAGACCAGACCCCCCGACGCTCCAGCAGTGGAAGAGAGCTGTTAACCAGACTATACCTACAAAAGACTTATTTATTCCAACCGAGGGTGCCCTGCCAAGTTCCATAAAATATGGGATGTGTGGCTGGATACTCCCCTTAGCTGCACTGGGTAGATGATGTACATTGGGGGGTGGCAACAATCCTCTCTACCAACTCTGTCTGGGCGCTTTACTGTGTGTATACATGTATTACCCGTATTCATGATTTTTGTTTACGCTGTGTTTCTTTACCCGTCACTTCGGACATGGATTGTATCCCTTTTCATGGTGTGAGGCGCCTGTTGCGCCTAATTTTTGTTTGAGTATTGTTATGTCATCTTTTTTCTTTTATGCTCAATAAACTTCACTCTGGTTAAAAAAAAAAAAAAAAAAATATAGAAAATATATATAAAAATAAATAAAGAGGGGGTCACGGTCTATCTGTATGGAAGCACCTCATCTAGTGCAAAAACAATCAAGTAAAGAAATTATCAGGTATTATTCCAAAATATATAAAGTGCTAATAAGTGTTGTTAAAAAACATTTGATTATAATAAATCATGAAAAGTCCATAAGATAATCAACATAAATGTTTGTGCAAAACGCTGCAAAAAATAAAGTGCAAACTTATAGTGATCCAATATAACGCATATAAAGTGCTGGTGCAAGTAGTTGCAATAATAATAATAATGTCCATACAAACAGATGCAAAAAATGTGCAAACTTAAAGTGGCCAAGGATATCACAAATAAAGTGCTGGTGCTGATAAGTATTACTGCAATGCAGTGCTTGTGATAGGTGATTTTCTCCCCTTCTCCGTGATTAAATGGATGGGTGTCCCCTTACCTTAATGCCGTAAGGTTACAGCATGAAAAGAGGCTTTGTAATGGGACCCTTGTGAGTCCCCAGGAGGGGCATCCCCAGTGTGGTCTCACGAGTATCTGGTCATATGGTGTCCCTTTAAGTTCATTTGGAGCAAGTATGTGGCTTCCCCTTTACAATCGCTGGAGTAAGTGAACCTCATAAACAGTGCAAGAGGGATGCTCAATAGTGTAGTAGTTTTTTTTTTCAAAAATGTATTGGTACAACACAGTAAAAAAAAAAGGTACTCACATTAATCAGTGATACAAAGGCAAAACAGAAACAAGCAGCGGGCTCGTGCACATCACTTCTGGTCTCTCGTTTCCCGACGCGTGTTCGTCACAGTCACTGGAAAATAATGGTGGGCGCACAAAATATTGACACTTTAGGCACAATTTAGACATTTTCACTTAGGAGTATACTCACTTTTGTTGCCAGCAGTTTAGACATTAATGGCTGTGTGTTATTTTGAGGGGACAGCAAATTTACACTGTTATACAAGCTGTACCCTCACTATTTTACATTGTAGCAAAGTGTAATTTCTTCAGTGTTGTCACATGAAAAGATATAATAAAATATTTACAAAAATGTGAGGGGTGTACTCACTTTTGTGAGATACTGTATACTGCATAAACTTGCAGTAACGCACTCAAACATATTGCGTTAAACGTGCAGTAACGCACTGACTGCAAGTTTAACACAGTATATATCAGTGCATTACTGTACGTTTAACTCAGTATATATAAGTGTCTTACTGCACATTTAACGCAGTATATTTGAGTGCATTACTGTACATTTAACACAGTATATTTTAGTGTGTTACTGCACGTTTAATTCAGTATATATCAGTGCGTTACTGCACGTTTAATGCAGTATATATCAGTGTGTTACTGTACGCTTAACAAAATGGCACTGCGTAGCTTTAACTGACAATTGCGCAGTTGTGTGACGCTGTAGCCAAACAAGGTTGATGTTCTTTTTTTCCCACAAATAGAGCTTTCTTTTGGTGGTATTTTATCACCTCTGTGGTTTTAATTTTTTCCACTCAAAATAAAAAAAGACCTATATATTTTTTACTTTCTGCTATAAGACATATCTCAAAAAAAATATAAAAAAACAAATGTATTGATTAGTTTAGGTCAATATGTATTCCGCTACATATTTTTGGTTTAAAAAATTGCAATAAGCGTATATTGATTGGTTTGCATAAAAGTTATAGTGTCTACAAAATAGGGGATGGATTTATGGACTTTTATTTGTTATTAAGGTTTTTACTGGTGATGGTGGTAATCTGCAATTTTTAGCGGGACTGCGACATATCGGCGGACAAATTGGACCCCAAATGACACTTTTTGGGGACCAGTGACATTATTACAGTGATCAGTGCTAAAAGGAGTTAACTGTGTTCCCTAGGTGTGTTCTAACTGTGTGGGGGCTGGGCTCCCTGGGACAACACAGAGATTGCTATTCCTGATCATTAGAAACAGCAGATCTCCATGTTGTTCCCTGTCAGAATGGGGATCAACCTTGTTTACATACAAAGATCCCCGTTCTGCCTCTCTGTGCAGCAATCACGTGTGTCCGGCAGACATCGAGTATTTGATGTTTGAGTATTTATATACTTGGATATTTTATATTTGAATGTGTTAGTGCATGTTTACCACAGTATCTTGCAGTGTGTCAGTGCAGTTTTACTGCAGTATATTGTAGTGTGTCAGTGGAATGTGTCTGTGTAGTGAGTAATCAAATTAAGGTGCACCAAACACCACTTTCCATTAATTAAAGGGCATCCACGTACATATTTCCACATTTTGTTAATAAGCACCCCCCCCATCATGTCTGGGAGGCCAGCAAGGAGAAGCAGACGTTTCCGTGGCACTGTGAGGAGTCCAACAGCATATGCGTCCACAGGCAAAGGTGGACGTGCTCCGTCCTCAGGCAGGTCATCATTTCCTCTGTTTAGTGATGTTGCCTGTGCCATCCAGACACATCATGCAGAGGGGATGGTGGACTGGCTTACTAAACCATCATCATCCTCCTCATCCTCCGTCACCAAAGTGGAGACTAGTGTGCAGTCCACTGCAGCTGCCAGAGTGGCTTATTCTGCTTCCTTGTCCACAGCTACGCCTGCCATAGCCCCAGCATGAGTTATTTGAACATACATTCAGCCACTTGCTCCTTGACAATGCAGACCCATTACTTAATTCAGACCTTGGTTCTGAGGTTGAGGAAGAGAGAGGAGAACAGTAGTAAACAACAAATTGGCATGGGGACTGGGATACTGCCCCAGGGGACATGTATCAATGCAAAAAAAGTTTTAAAAACAACAGTTTTTTTCAGGAACAGTGATTTTAATAATACTTAAAGTGAAACAATAAAAGTGAAATATTCCTTTAAATATCGTGACTGGGGGGGGGGGGGTGTCCCCATAGTATGCCTGGAAATTAGTGCATAGTTCCGATGTTTATTACAGTATCGCAGCAAAATGACATTTATAAAGGAAAAAAATGTCATTTAAAATTGCTTGCAGCTTTAATGTTTTGTATATAAATAAAAAAAAATGAAAAAAACAGTGTGCGCCCCCCCAGGGCCTGGTATGGATATCAAGCAGAGCTCCACACCAAAATATAAAAAACATATGGAGTGAGGGTCCCCCCAAAATCCATACCAGGCCCTTCAGGTCTGATATGGATTTTAAGGGGAACCCACACCAATTTTTTTTTTAAATGGCGTGGGGTTCCCCCCAAAATCCATACCAGACCCTTAGCCAAGCAAGCAGCCATGGCAGGCGGGAAAAAGGGGGACGAACGTGTGCCCCCCTGAACCATACCAGGCCACTTGCCCTCAACAAGGGGAGGGTGCTTTGGGGTCCTCCCCAAAGCATATTGTCCCCATGTTGATGGGGACAAGGGCCTCATCCCCACAACCCTTGCCTGGTGGTTGTGGGGGTCTGTGTGAGGGGGGTTATTGAAATCTGGAAGCCCCCTTTAGCAAGGGATCCCCCAGATCCCGACCCCCCATGTGAATTCTTATGGGGTACATTGTACCCCTACCCATTCACCAAAAATTTCAAAATAGTAAAAACGACAGGAGACGGTTTTTGACAATTCCTTTATTTAAAAAAAACTGTCCCTCACGGGACACAGCAGCGTCATGACGTAGGACGCGGGTTCCGGGGGAGGAAGCAGTGAGAAGCCGGCCGGAGCGAGAGGACGGCGTGCTGTGCGAGGGACAGCTGGAGTAGTGAGAGGCTCCAGCTGGAGGAAACATCCATCCCGGTGTCATCTTAGACGCCACCGCTCCGGAGACCGGCCCCCCCTCCCTCGCTGGAAGCCACACGGGAAACAGGCTAAATGAAGATGCAAACCAGGCTCCCTGTGTCCCAGCTGTCTTTTTTCTCTCCCCCCCTCGCCGCTCGGGACGCCGCTAGCATATAGCGGTGAGAAGGGCTCTTAACCACCGTAACCCTAAAACGAAGGAGAGGACTGAAAACAGATGGCAACGTGGATCAGATAAGCAATGATGATTTTGGGATTGTGTAGTTTTGATCTTGCAGTTGCGCTGAAGGTTTTTTAAAAAAAAAAGTGCTTGAACGGTCATTGCTAGAGTTGCTGGGTCAGGGGAGTGAATGAGCATTCCAAAAATAGCGGTGCGATTATGCAAAACCTAAATGCTGATCTGTGGAAAGTTGCAATGGTAATGACATCTCACTTGAGGCTTTAACTGAAAACCTAGCCTGGTTGGGCAACACAGTGGGGGACTATACTAAATATTTGGTGTGCAAACTCTTCTCAGACCCCAAAAGAATAAGGCACGGCGGCTGTGGGGGATATCTAATTTAATGTTTTTTTTGGTCTGTTTGTTTTTTTTCTCTCTCTCTCTTTTTCCTCAATATCTGATGATCTGATACGAGGTGGACATAAGGTGGTAAAAACGGGCTTGGGGACTCCGCTGGCGTGTGTCTCCCTCTGCGCTCTCTTCTGGTCCTATCGGCCCGGACTAAAAAGCAAACTATCCTGTATGTTTATTTAAATAAGTGCGGCAGAGTTCTATATCCTAATTGGGCAGTCTTGAAAGTCCCCCCCTTAAAACCTAGGAGTGCAGGGGAGGGTGGAAGGCTCTATTTAAGGAGGACACAACGTGGTGGGGGTCCCGTCTCACGTATTGTGAGATAATTTAAAAATTTGTAATCCTAGTGCAATAAAATGAATAAATCCTCCAAACAGAATGGACGAAGAGGGGGCCTTAAAACCCCAAAAAGCACAACGGACAGCACAATTAAGCAATATTTGACCCCAGGGGGAAGCCCAAAAGGGGAGGGGGCGGAAGAAATACCCCCGAACACAGGAAAAAAGAAGGGTCAAGATAAAAAACAGGAGAAAAGTAGGGAACACTCAAGGGATGATCTCACAACTGAAAATGAAATGGAGTCGAGTAGAGATGGTGAGCACCAGGGAGTAGACCTGCCTCTAACTCAACAAGTTCTGAGAGAAATGCTATCTAATCTTGAAGTCGCAATTAAATCAGAAATTGCTTTATTGCGAGGAGATTTGGGCCACCTATTAAACAGAGTGGAAGAAGTGGAGTCTAATATGGATAAGCAAGCCCTAGAAATAGAAAGAGTAAAAGATCATATTAAATTAATTAACCAGAATCAGAGGAAAATCTTGTATCAATTAGAGGATCAAGAAAATAGAAATCGCAGACAAAATTTAAGGATACGTGCAGTTCCTGAAAGCAAGCAAGAAGACCTGAGAGAGATTGTTAAAAACGTATTTAATCCACTCCTGGGCAGAGGAGAGGATGGATTCCCCAAAATTGAAAGGGTCCATCGTGTAGGTAGATTAAGGAACGGAGGATCAAACAAGCCTCGGGACATTATCGTAAAATTCAGATTCTGTGAAGATAAAGATGAGATATGGTCAAAATTAAAGGGGAGAGAGATTTTAAACTATGCAGGAGCAGATCTACAAGTTTTCCCTGACTTAGCCGCAGAGACTTTGACTAGAAAGCGGCTGTTGAAACCGTTGTTAGAGCTGATGAAAATGCAGAACATTCGTTATAGTTGGGGGTTCCCGGCCTGTCTTATAGGATTCAAGGATGGCAAGACAGCTAGGCTGCGTTTTCCCGATGAGTTGCTAGATTTCTGTGAGAGTTTGGGTATCCAGGCACCGGCTTTGCCAGGCTGGATAGAAGGGGACCCGGGGGTGTCGGGGGGAAGAGGGGGGTGGCTGGGAGGAGGGGAGAGAAGTACGTGAAAGTATGTCTAAGTATCTGTGTGGAGGGGGGGCCGGTCTGACCACCCCACCCCACCCCCTTGGAAATTCCTTGGGGGGGGGAAGAGGGGGTGGGAAGGCCGAAAACTGTTCTGTACCCTAGAATCTATAGGACTTATCGAGGGTCGGGATTACCGGATCACTCGGTGGGCCAAGGGCCAGATCTAGGCCGGGGGATGGGGGGTGGGGGGATGGAGTGGGAGGAGGTGGGGGGAGGGGTGGGTGGAGGGGAGAGGTGGGGGGGGAGGGAGGGGGGGGGTTAGGGGGTAGGGAAAGGGAGAAACAGGGGGGGGGGAGGGAAGGAAAACCTATGGTAGAGGAGGTAAGAAAGATATTTTTATTAGGTAATCTAGAGTTTTAATAACGCAAGCCATAAACTTTATGTCATATAATGTCAAAGGGTTAAATTCGCCTAGTAAGAGGCATAAGATATTGAAGGAATTGAGGTTTTATAAAGCAGAGGTAATTTTTTTACAGGAAACCCATTTTTCTCATAAGGCTAATATTAAGTTATATTCAAGGGAGTTTCCCGTGTGGTACTACGGCGATGCGATAACAAGTAGAGGAAGGGGAGTAGCTATTGGTTTCTCAAAGAAGATACAGTTTAACTTAGAAGATAGAATGGTGGACCCGGAGGGAAGGTATCTAATTCTGAGAGGGAAATTAAGAGATACGGAATGCACACTGATTAATATTTATGCCCCTAACAGGGATCCTACAAAATACTTAGAGGGCCTCTTGGGGAAACTAAGAGATTTTGGGAAAGGACCAGTAATCTTGATGGGGGACCTGAATTTTTGTGTTGATCCGGGATTGGATAGTACGTCCAGGGCACAGGGGACTAGTAAGGTGCAATTAAAAAGAATAAAACAAAAACTTCATAATTCTCAATTAGTAGACGTTTGGAGAATACAGCATCCAAATGAGAAAGATTTCACGTTCTACTCCCCTGTGCACAGGACGTATTCCCGGATTGACTATATCCTTGTAGACCATAGAATTCTGGAAATGGTGGTAGAGACCTCAATTGGGGTGGTCTCACTCTCCGACCATGCCCCCGTTAAGATGAAGTTGCAACTAAGGGGAGGAGAGCGCAAGCCCTTCACTTGGAGGCTAAATGAAGGTTTGATTCAGGATGCAGAAGGAGAGGAGAAGATTAGCAAAGAATTGGAACAATATTTTTCGATTAATAATACTGGACATATTTCAAGTCAGAATTTATGGGAGGCCCACAAAGCCTACATTAGGGGGATCCTGATATCAATGGGGGCTAGAAGGAAAAAGGAGAGATCGGAAAAAATTAAAACATTGATAGAAGAAATATTTAGAATAGAGCAGCAACATAAAAAATACCCGAACCAGGATAAGGAAATTTTTCAAAAATTAGTAACCAAACGGGAGGAATTAAGAACTTTGATGGAACAGGAAACTCAAAAAACGTTTAATCAATTAGCTAGGGATAGGTACTATGGGGATAACAAACCCACTAAATATTTAGCAAAAAGATTACAGAGGGCTAAATCCAGGAACTATATAGGAAAAATTCAGTCAAGTAAAGGGGATATGGTCTATGGAACAAGCGAGATCGCGGAAATATTTAGGGGGTACTATGAAAAGTTATATGCAGTTGACCAGCCTATAGGACTCAAGGTTGAAGAAAAGGAACTAAAAATAGAGGAATATTTGGAAAGAGCCCGATTGACAAAAATTTCAGGAATAGAAATGGAAATCTTAGAAAAACCCATCTCAGAGGAGGAATTAAATAAGGCTCTGATGGACTCAGCATCTGGTAAAAGTCCAGGACCAGACGGGTTCCCTGTATTCTATTTTAAGAAATTCAGGGGGTTGCTAATCCCCCACTTATGTAACTACCTGAATAATCTAGGGACCGAGTATGAGCTGAGTGAAGAGGCGAGGACTGCTTCTATAACGGTTCTACGGAAGGAAGGGAAAGAAGAGACTGTGTGCTCTAATTTCAGGCCTATTTCGTTATTGAATGCCGATACAAAGCTGTTTGCAAAAATTTTGGCCAGTAGAATGAAGATTTTAATGAAGTCATTAGTCCATCCAGACCAAGTGGGTTTTGTATCCGGAAGGGAGGGGAGGGATAACGGAGTGAGAACATTGCTCCTTATGTCCAGGAGTGAGGGGGGAGGGGCCCCGAGTCTACTCCTGTCGATAGATGCCCAGAAGGCCTTCGACAGGGTAGACTGGGGGTTCATGTTTAGAACCCTGGAGAGGATGGGCGTGGGACCTAAAATGATCCAAAGGATTAAGACCCTTTATTATCACCCAATTTCCAGGATTAAGATCAACGGTACGCTTTCTTTACCTTTTGAGATGAAAAATGGCACAAGGCAGGGGTGTCCTCTCTCACCCCTGCTGTTTGTGCTATCCCTAGAACCTCTTCTTGCCTCGATTCGCAATGATCTACAGATCAAAGGAATCTTAATAGGACAAGAAGAGCATAAATTGGCTGCGTTTGCTGACGATGTGCTATTCTACATTAGGGAGCCAAGTAGTACGATGCCTAAACTAATGGAAGCTCTAGCATATTATGGCCAACTTTCGAATTTTAAAATTAATATTGCCAAATCAGAGGTACTTAATATCAATACGGGCGAACTCGAAAAAAGGGGGCTTCAAAAAAGATTCTGTTTTCCCTGGCGAAAGGCGATAAATTACTTGGGAATAAAACTTACAATCCCATTAGAGAATTTATTTAAATTAAATTTTGTTCCATTACTAGATGAAATTAAAAAAGAATGTAATAGGTTGGTTAATAGACCCCTGACTTGGTTAGGACGTATTACTAGTCTAAAGATGTTTATTGTCCCTAAGATTCTTTATAAAATCCAAATGATCCCCATAGAGATACCGAAGTTTTTTTTTTCGAAGATCAAAACCCTGTTAGGGGGATTCATTTGGAACAAAAAAAAGCCTAGAGTCTCCTTCAATATCCTGAAGCGAAGTAAACTTAAAGGGGGACTTGCGGTACCAGATATACAACAGTATTATAATGCTATCGTACTGTCGAGATTAATAGAGTGGGTAAAAGGTAATAATGAAGAAAAAAGATGGGTTAACATAGAGAATGAGTTGAGTAAAACACAGTTAAATAAAATAGTTTGGAATCCGCCTAAATACAGGACATTGGATATTGGCACTAGTATACTGACACAAAACACACTTAGGGTATGGGATAGGGTCTATAAGCATTTAAATAAACAATACAATTCGCCACTTTTAGAATTAAAAGAAAATGAATATTTCCCGCCAGGGTTAAAAATAAATAGCGGGAATTGGTTGAAAGAAAAGGCACAGGTGCGGGATATTATAAAAGGGGGAAAGATTTTGACACTACACGAGATGAAACACAAAGGGGACCTAGGTAAAATAGACGAGTGGAGATATCTCCAGCTGGCTCACTTTATCAGGAGCCTACCACAGCCATTAAAAACAGAGGAGGAGTGGTCACCCCTGGAGAAGCTTTGCTTGGCAGAAGACTCCAGGGGAACGATCTCTAAGCTGTATGGGCTCCTGGCTGAGGAAGGGGAGCTGGAGAGTCTACCCTATATGCAGAAATGGGAAATGGATATGGGAACACTGTGTGATAATAACACTAAGAGGAAAATTTTTAAACTTTTACATAAATCTGCAGTTGATAGCAGAACAGTAGAAATGAACTATAAACTTATTTCTAGATGGTACGCTACCCCAGATAAAATACATAAAATAGATCCAAGTAAATCAGGGGACTGTTGGAGAGGATGTGGGGAAGTAGGAACAATGGCCCATCTGTGGTGGAAATGCCCCAAAATAAAGGAATATTGGAAAAGAATATTACATCATATAAGAGAAATTACAAATATCTCAATCCCCGAGGATCCATGGGTGGTCTTATTTCATGGTACGAGGGAGGAAACGAAAAAATATCAGAATTCTTTGGTACCACATCTTTTAAATGCAGCCAAGAGACTGATACCAAAGAATTGGCAAAATGAGGAAAGCCCAGCAACATGGGAATGGATCGATACTGTGGAAGAGACTTACCGGATGACCAGGCGAAGGGAAAGCCAGGAGGATAGGGGACAGACAGGAGTAGAGCTATGGCATGAGTGGAAAAAATTCAAAAAATCATGGAGCTACGCGGAACATGTTAGATTCTGAGAAGGTTGGAACTTCTACGCATAGGTGGTGGGAGAGGGTGGGGGGGGGGAGAGGGGGGGGTGGGATGTAAGGGAGTGAAGAAGGGGAGAAACGGTAGGGTTGAATTATATAATGTTTTCCCCTTGTTTGCTTTGTTCTGTTGGTATACCTTTCCCTCCAGATAACAGTAGCTTTCCCCTTTTTTTTGTATGTGAGGGAGGGAGGGGGGAAAAAAAAAAAAAAAAAAGAAAAAAAAAAAAAAAAAAAAAAAAAGTGGAAATCTATGTTTGGGATTTCAATTAGAAAATAAAGGCTACAATGATGTGGAAATGAGGATAACGTATATGAACGTTAATCTGATTGGACCTCATGAATAATTCGCTGAAGTAGCCAAGAAAAAGAAAAAAAAAAAAAAAAAAAAAAAAAAAAAAAAAAACTGTCCCACCATGTCCATCCATCTTCAATCACGGCGCTCGACTGACCCGAAGAGTAGCAAAGTAGAAAAAAAAGCTCCGCATCGATGGGAGGCGTCCTGCCAACTGCTGTCTCTTGGCTGTGACAGCTATTATATGGGCAAGGACGGGCTACCCGGTGATGTAAACGGGTGACCCCATCCCCCTCTGCCATCACATGACATCACATGATGTCAGAAGGGGCTAGGGTCACCTGATTACGTCACCGGGTGGCCTCACCCTTACCTATATAACAGCTGTCACAGCCAAGAGACAGAAGTCGACGTGACTCCTCCCATCAAGGCAGAGCTTTTTTGTTTTTCTATTTTTCAGGTCCGTCGGGAGCTGTGATTGATGGATGGACATCGCAGGACACTTTCTGTCATTTTTACTTTGACACTTTTTTTGGTGATTGGGTAGGGGTACATTCCTACCCATTCCCATGGGGGGGGGCTGGGATCTGGGGGTCCCTTTGTTAAAGGAGGCTTCCAGATTCTGATAAGCCCCCTGCAGGCAGAACCCAAAGCACCATCCCCATGTTGAAGGCAAGGGGCCTGTTATTCTTCAGGGGGGCGCTTGCTCATCCCCCCCCATCCTGGACTGCCATGGCTGCTTCCTCAGGTAAGGGTCTGGTATGGATTTTTGAGGGGATCTCCATGCCATTTTTTTTTACATTTTGGCGTGGGGTTCTCCTTAAGCACTTCAATACACTGTGTTATATATACTACACTGCCTGCACTGACTGAATATAGACCAGTCTACACCAGGGGTAGGCAACCTTTTGAGCACAGTGTGCCGAAAAATGTTTTTAACCTTTTCCTGCCTGCCAGCCGCCAAATCACAGCTGGGGGCAGCTCTCGTTCTGGTGGAAGTCCAGAACGTCCGCACTCACGCGCACCCGCGGGGCCAAACAGCACGGTGATCCAGATCATGGAGTACAGCTAATGTGTTTTGGGGGCGTAACCCCCTTCCTCAGAACTAGGCCTAGCTCTGAGGAAGGGGGTGCACCCCAAAACACGTTAGTGGTACCCTGTGTTTTGTGCATGTCCATGCACTGTGTTTATGGCCTTTTGTCAGTTGCATTTTGTGAGTACCCACTTTTATATAAAAATTTCTTATTATTAAATTATATTTGGTAATGCACTAGGTGTGCGTGCCTTCCATTTCTGTTTTTCTTGTAGATCCTTTCGGATTACCCCGTCTGAGTAAGGCAGCATCCACTCAGTTTTGGATACCATATATACCTTTCACACCACCATTTTATCTGACATCTGTTACTCCACACCTTGGAAGACCTATTAGTGCTGGAAGTGACTGTGTTTTTTATACCCTGCACATCTGCCCCACCACTGTACTACCCTGCACCACTGTAACCCCCTGCACATCTGCCCCACCACTTTTTTTTTATATCTTTTTTTTTGTTATTGCTCATTACATACAAGGATAAGACAAGAAAAGCAAGTTAACTACAACCACTATGTAAAATATCTCTGTAAAAAAAAATATCACTCTAGAAAAAAAACACTGTGAAAAAAAAAATGTATATATACCATATTTGTATAAATATATATATAAAATATCACTCTAGAAGAAACCACTGTAAAAAAAAATATATATATATATATATATATATATATATATATATATATATATATATATATACCACTGTGAAAAAGAAATAAATATAATACTGTATTTATACATGCATGTATATAAGTAATCCACCAATGTCTATATTTTATGTGCAACTTTTGTCACTATTTATACAGAAAATGTTCAACATTTAGGTTGGTATCTGAAAACCAACATATAAATAAATCCTTCTTTCAAATTTTCTGCTGTGAAAAAAATCCAACTTCTTATATCTGTGATTCTGTTCGTTTCATATCCACCAATCCAGTGACAACACCACCACCATAAGAATTGGCCACTCACCAGCTATTATTGTGAAAAGCGCCTTTGGTTTATTGATAGGGATAACCAATCCACTCAGGATCTATGCTGCTCACAATTTACCAATCCACTCAGGGTCTATACTGCTCCCAGCTTACAGCAGCATAGACCCTGAGTGGATTGGTTATCCCTATCAATGAACCAAAGGCACTTTTCACAAAATGATCTGGTGAGTGGCTAATTCTTATGCCGCGTACACATGGTCGGAGAATCCGTCGGAATGCGTCTTATCGGACCGTGTCGTCAGATAATCCGACTGTGTGTGGTATGCATCGGACTGATTCCGTCCGAATCTCCGTCGGACCCAATTTTCCAACATGTTGGAAATATTTCCCGACCAACTGGGCCGGTCGGACGTAATCCGATCATGTGTAGAGAATTTTGATCGGACCAAGTGCCACACATGCTCATATCAAATTCCTACATCAAAGCTATTGGCTACTAGCCTGAATCTAGTCCCATCGTAACGAAATTACGTCATCACGTTCTGAAAGATCGGATTTTTCGACAACTTAGTCGGACCGTGTGTATGCAACACTTTCGGACAAGATCCGACGGAGAAAATCCGACGGAGAAAATCCGACGGATTTGATTGTCGAAATCTCCAACCGTGTGTAAAGGGGGTTATGGTGGTGGTGTTGTCACTGGACTGGTGGATATGAAACGCACAGAATCACAGATATAAGAAGTTGGATTTTTTTCACAGCAGAAAATTTTAAAGAAGGATTTATTTATATGTTGGTTTTCAGATACCAACCTAAACGTTGAACATTTTCCATATAAATAACGACAAAAGTTGCACATGAAATATAGACTCCGGTGGATTACTTAGATACATGCATGTATAAATACAGTATTATATTTATTTATTTTTCACAGTGGTATATATTCCTGGGAGTCAGGAAAGCCCCACAGACTGCCTATTCCTTTCCAATTCATCCCTTAATGGATGAATTGTTGTATAAGGATTGGGGACATCCCGATAAACTGTTTGCTCCGCCTAAAAGGTTTTCTATGCATTATCCTCTGGAGGAGAGTTTCACCAAGAAGTGGGGGGCCCCATCTGTTGATGCGGCTGTTTCTTGCGTGAATAAAAACCTGACTTGTCCCTTGGATAATGCGCAGGTATTTAACCACTTCAATACAGGGCACTTTCTCCCCCTTCCTTCCCAGCCCAATTTTCAGCTTTCATCGCTCTAGCGCTTTCAGTGACAATTGCGCAGTGATGCTAAACTGTACCCAAATGAAATTTTTATCATTTTGTTCGCACAAATAGAGCTTTATTTTGGTGGTATTTATTCACGACTCCGTGAATAAAGCGGAAATTTGAAAAAAAAAACAATATTTTATTTTTTCTATTTTAAAAGAAATCCAATAAAATCTAATTTTGTCATAAATTTAAGCCAAAATGTATTCTGCTACATGTTTTTGGTAAAAAAAATTACGTTAAGTGTATAATAATTGGTTTGTGTGATCACGGACATATGTACGCAAATGATCATGTACATATGTGTGCAGGTGATCACGTACATATGTGTGCAGATAATCATTGGGACATGTGATTTTAGTGGGACATATGTGGGGGACATGTTTTTATTATTAGGGACATGTGTTTTTATTATTTGGGGACATGTATGTTTTGGGGACATGTGTGGGGACATTGTGTTTATACTGTGTGGTGTGTTTACACTGTGTGGTGATTTGTGTTTACACTAGACTGGTGATCAGTGAGTAAAAAGCTGTAAAAAACAGCTCATACTCACTGATCATCAGCCGGCTGCAGCGATCTGCTCTCCTCTCCTCAGTGATGACTTCTGTGTGAGGAGAGGAAGAGCCGATTGCCTAGCAACCGGCTGTTTGTTTACATCACATGATGGCCGTGATTGGACACGGCCGTCATGTGATCTGGAGGGCCAATCACAGAGCCCTCCTGCCGATCTGAGATGCGCCGTGTCCGGGTGACACGGGCGCATCGGGATCGCGCCGCTGCGCGGGCACGCGCGCGCGCGATCCCGCTCCTTCTGATGGACGTTCCTGAACGTCCTATCAGGAGTATACAGCTCCCACCCGGCCGTATATGTGCATTGGCCGGGTGGGAAGTGGTTAAAGATCCAACTGATAAGAAGCTGGAAACCTTATTAAAAGGCTCCTTTTCCATGACTAGCGCTGTAGTGCAACCTACAGTCGCAGCCGTGGGGTTGTGCCAGTTCCTCAAAGAACAGGTTAAGCAGATGCTTGAGCTCCTTCCCAGCGAGGAAGTAGAGAAGTATGCAGAGATGCCTCATATTCTGTGTTTCATGATTGATGCGATTTTGGATTCTGTCCAACAAGCATCATGTTTGTCCCTCATGTTGGTACACATGCGAAGGGCCCTATGGCTAAAAAATTGGGCAGCTGAGCTATCATGCAAGAAGCATTTGATTGGGTTCCCGTTTAAAGGGGAACGTTTGTTTGGAGAAGAATTAGACAAGTTCGTCCAGAAAATTTCAGGAGGTAACTCTACTCTCCTTCCAGTCAAAAGGAGCAAGCGTCCTTCATTCAGGCGTGCTCTCTCTCCCGGAGCTTCAAGCTCTAAGCAGTGGCGACGGCCTTCTCAACCCTCCTCTACAGGAAAGGCTCAGGGCCGAGCCCAGGGGCAGAAAAGGACTTGGGGGCGAATGCCTGCCAAGCAGAGCCCAAAAGCTTCCTTGTGAAGGGGCGCCCCCACTCGGCCGAGTGAGGGGAAGGCTCCTGCAGTTTGCAGGAGCCTGGCGGGAAGAGATCCGGGACAAGTGGGTGATCTCTTCGGTATCTCTGGCCTACAGGCTAGAGTTTCAGGAGATTCCACCTTCTCGTTTTCTAAGGTCAAGGATCCCCAGGGATCCAGTAAAGCAAAAACTGCTATTTCTGGCCTTAGATCACTTACTATCCCAAGGGGTGATAGTAGAAGTGGACCCAAAATAACAGGGTTCAGGGTTTTACTCAAATCTCTTCACTGTTCCGAAGCCAAATTGAAGTGTCAGACCTATCCTAGATCTGAAGGATCTGAACCGTTTTTTACGCATCCGGTCCTTCCGAATGCAGTCAATCCACACTGTGGTCTGCTCCCTGCAAGGGGGAGAGTTTATGGCATCAATAGACATCAAAGATGCATATCTCCATGTGCCAACTTTTCCCGCACACCAAAAATTTCTAAGGTTCGCGGTAGAATGGCGCCATTTTCAATTTGTGGCCTTGCCGTTTGGGCTTGCTACGGCCCCTCGAGTCTTCACAAAGATTTTGGACCCTCTTGGCAAACCTAAGAGCTCAGGGTATAGCCGTCATGGCTTATCTAGACGATTTGCTTCTCATGGAGAAAACAGTAACATTCCTGAACCACAGCGTTGCCAGAACGCTAGAACACCTGGAACGCCTAGGTTGGATTATAAACCTAGAAAAGTCGTCCCTACAACCTGCCACCAGGTTGGAATACCTGGGTATGATCATCAACACCGTTCGGGGCAAGGTGTTTCTTCCAAGGCCAAAGGCCTTGGCCATTGGGGATCTGGTGCGCCTAATTCTGGGCAGGAGATCATCCCCCATTCGATTGTGCATGAGACTGTTAGGGAAAATGGTCGCCTCCTTCGAGGCCGTTCCATTCGCCCAGTTCCACTCAAGGCCTCTGCAAAAATGCATCCTTGCGGCTTGGAACAGGAAGCCCCAATCCTTGGATCTTCCTATGCGTCTATCCCCAGGGACACGCAAGAGTCTCGTCTGGTGGTTACAAACCAAGAATTTGCTGAAGGCCAAAACCTTTCTTCCCTTTCCATGGAAGATTATCAAGACAGATGCCAACCTGACAGGCTGGGGAGCAGTGTTGAAGGAGACGTGCTCGCAGAGGAAATGGTCTGCGATCGAGAGGCTATTGCCCATAAATGTCTTGAAGATCCGGGCAGTTTATATGGCTCTCATAAAGTGGTCTTGCAGACTACGAGGTCTCCCTGTTCGGGTTTAGTCCGACAATGCCACAGCAGTGGCTTATATAAATGACCAGGGCGGGACCAGGAGTCTGGTTGCGCAAAAAGAGGTGAATCGCATACTTGTCTGGGCAGAAAAGCATGTTCCATGTCTTTCTGCAGTCTTCATTCCAGGAGTGGAAAATTTGCAGGCGGATTTTCTGAGCCGCCAGCAGTTGTGCCCAGGAGAATGGGCTCTGCACCCCGACGTGTTTCGGAACATATGTCACAGGTGGGGTACTCCAGACCTAGATCTGTTTGCATCCAGGTTCAACAGGAAAATGGACAATTTTGTATCAAGGACAAGAGATACACTTGCTCAGGGGTCAGATGCTCTGACAGTTCCCTGGGATCAGTACAATCTGATCTATGCCTTCCCCCCGAGTCCGCTTCTGTCGCGGTTCCTGGGAAGAGTCAAGAGGGAGACAAAATCGGTCCTTTTGGTAGTCCTGGCTTGGCCCAGGTGACCGTGGTACGCAGAGATCATGAAGTTGGCAGTAGTCAGGCCATGGATCCTCCCTCTTCGGCCAGATCTGCTCTCACAGGGTCCAATTTACCATCCTGCTTTACACAGTCTAAATTTGACGGTTTGGCTGCTGAGACCCACATTCTGAGAGACTGTGGCCTTTCGGGGCCAGTCCTTTCTACTCTGGACAATGCCAGAAAGTCGGCCTCCAGGCTTATTTATTGCAAAATCTGGAGGGCATATGTTTCCTGGTGTGAACTCAGGAAATGGCATCCTAGAAAGTATGTCATTAGTAGGATCTTGGCCTTTCTTCATTCAGGCCTAGAAATGAATTTGGCCATAAGCACTATCAAGGTGCAGATTTCAGTCCTGTCAGTTTTTTTTTTAGAAGCCACTTGCATCGCATTCCCTGGTGCGGGCTTTCATCCAGGGGACCATGCGGATAAGACCGCCAGTCAAACCTCCGGTATGCCCATGGGATCTGAATTTGGTTCTCTCGGCTTTGCAGGGGCAACCATTTGAACCTTTGCATCTGGCTTCATTAGTTCTCCTGACTAAAAAATTGGTTTTCTTGGTAGCCATATCCACGGCTAGAAGAGTATCAGAGCTAGCAGCTCTTTCCAGCAAGGAGCCATATCTAACTATTCAAAAGGACCGGGTGGTCATGCGTCCCAACAGGTCCTTTTTACCTAAGGTGTTTCGGGATTCCATTTGAATCAAGACGCAATCCTACCATCCTTTTTTCCGGACCCACAGTCCGCAGAAGAAGAATCTTTGCACACTTTGGATGTGGTTAGAGCAATCAGTATATATCTTCAAGCAACTGCTCAGATAAGGAAAACTGATTGCTTGTTTATTATGCCGGAAGGCCCTAGGAAGGGCCAGGCAGTGTCAAAATCCACTCTCTCAAGGTGGATTTGACAGGTTATTTCTCAAGCCTATAGTGTTAAAGGGAAGATCCCTCCTTTTCGAGTGAAAGCGCACTCTACTAGGGCTGTAAGTGCTTCTTGGGTAGTGCATCACCAGGCTTCCCTGGCTCAGATCTGTAAGGCTGCAACTTGGTCATCAGTCCACACATTCACCAGATTCTATCAGGTGGATATCAGAGGGCAAGAGGATATTGCCTTCGGGCGTAGTGTACTGCAGGCTGCACTTTAGGTCCTCAGGTCCCTGGCGGTCTATAATTATGATCTGTGTCTCCCTCCCCTCAATCTGAGCATTGCTTTGGGACATCCCACTATGTAATGAGCTCCTGTGTCCCGTGATGTATGATCAAGAAAATAGGATTTTTATATACAGCTTACCTGTAAAATCCTTTTCTTGAGAGTACATCACGGGACACAGGGCTCCAACCCCTCTTGGGTTTTACGTGGTTTCTTATTGCTTTGCTACAAAACTGTGGTGCCTCCCATATGGGAGGGGTTATATAAGGGCGGAATTCTCCTTAATTGGGGTCAACCAGTGTCCAATCCCCAGAGGTGCCTATATAACCCACTATGTAATGAGCTCCCCTGTCCCGTGATGTACTCTCAAGAAAAGGATTTTACAGGTAAGCTGTATATAAAAATCCTATTTTCAGTAAGCAGTACATAGTATTGCCTTGAGTCAAAGACTCCCCTCAACCCTGATTTCTCCACTCTGACTAGTTTGATCGTGTAGCAGCATCTCTTCTCTTATGAACTCATCTCTCCTCCCCTGTCCCTCTCCCTCCCCTCCTCCCCCTATCTGCTAAATGAGACATTATATAATGTGTTGTTGGGATCAAGCCAATAGGACCATATTTTTTCACATTTTTGGGGTATCCATCTGTGTTTGTATGCTAGCCTTTCTCTTTTTAATGTATAATTGAGCTTCTCACCCCATCGTTTGAGTTGGAGGAGTAGAAGAAATCTATTTTTGTAAGGTAAGTTTACGTGCTAGCTATAAGGACCTAGTCCACATGGTGGACATCTCTGCTGGTAAACTGTCCATCCGGGATTATTCCCAGTATTGCAAATTTAGGTGTTCCTATTATATCTCTCAAACATAGGGAGTTCAGAGTTGAAAACACTCTTTCCCAACGCAGATGAAGCTTGGGACAACACCAAAGAATATAAATAAGAGCACCATTGGATAAAGAACAATGAGGACATACAGTTGATGTATATTTTCCCCAGGCATAGAGTTTTTGTGGGGTGTAATGCGCTCTAAGTAAAATTAAAAGCTGAAACAATTTCTGAGATGGTGAGAGAGATATCTCAGGAAGAATCTCCATCTCCCGTATCCAGTCTTCTTCATTTACCCGTATTTATCGGCGTATAACACGCACAGGTATATAACACGCACACTCATTTTAAGAGGGAAGTTTCAGGCAAAAACTAAAATTTTTGTATTGCCGTATAACACGCACACGCTATTTGCACCCAATTTTCATGGTGAAAAAGTGAGTGTTATATGCCAATACTGTAAATCTTCTATATCCTTATTCCAATGGGTAAAAAACGATTTACTTGTCTCTCAGTGCTCTCTGCGGTTTGTAGAATAAGATAAAGGTTTTCTATTAGCCCTCGTTTCATAGACTGTACTGAGGTTGCCCTCAATGATATCTCAGAGGGGTTATATTGTAATTGGAATTTTGAGGTCTGACTTTGTAATGCATGGCGTATTTGGAGATGCTGAAAGAAATTACTATTTAGTAATTGAAAACGGTCTTTCAGTACATTGAAAGGCAATAAGATATCCCTTTCATATAACTGATATAAGAATATTATGCTGGCTTTTTTCCATTCTAATAACTCTGGCAATTTCTTCAATTCACTTAAACAGTAATTAATTATCCCATATAGGCATTTGTCTTCTATAACCCTTATGCTGAGTGATAGTGTGTACTGCCTCCCAAGAGTTAGATGGAAGGTAGGAAACTTTCTTTTCTTATAAAAATGATGAGATACTATTTGTTGTACTATTCGTAGTCAAGCATAGCCAGAGTCCAGTAACCAGATCGTGTAGTCAGCCAGTCCAAAGTTCAATAACCAGATCGGGTAATCAGCCAGGCCTGAAGTCAGGGATCCAAGGAGAGCAACTGCAAGCAGGATAAGGAGCCAGGAGGGATGTCAGCAAGCCAGTCTTGAAACAAACCGCAGGAGATGGTTTCTTGTGATGTGACCAACGCGAAGGAAGAGGTGAAGTGAGCTGGAAGGCATTAAGTAGGCAGGTCAGACGAGCATCATCGGGAACAGCTGGTAACTGTGGAGAGAGAAGAGAGCTGGCAATTAGCCGACAGCTGAGCGGCCAGCCCATAGAAGGAAGGGTTAAGCCAGCCCTGACAGGTATATCCATTTATCTGTACTCTTGCACTCAAATTACTATATAAAAGTTGTATCCATATCATATATCTCGGCCCAAATTCTAAGAAGGATAGAAGTCCCATTCTATACTATTAAATGCTTTAGCTGCATCCAGCGACAATATGGCTCTGTTTCCACTATTATCTATGGGAAGTTGTAAATTTAAGAATAAGCGTCTGACATTACTAGCTGCTGATCTATTAGGGATAAATCCAGACTGATCACGATGAATTAATTTTGTAATATACTTTGACAGTCTAGTCGCCAATAACTTTGCTAGCAGTTTGATGTCTGATGTTAAAAAGATTGGACAATATGCATCAGGACTGGTTGGATCCTTACCAGGTTTCAAAAACACAATAATTACTTCTTCATTCATCGAGGGGGCAAAAAGCCCCCCTCCATGGCATGATTAAAGACTTCTAACAAGTTGAGTAGCATTACATCCCCATCATTTTTGTATGTTTCCCCTGGAAGGCCATCAGATCCAGGTGTTTTATTATTAGGTAGGTTATCTGCTGCAAATCTTAGCTATTTCAATGTTAGTGGTCCCTCCAATACCTCTCTCTCATTGTCTAGTAACATAGGTAAATTAATGGATTCAAAGAATCCTATCATATCCCCCCTCTATGTAGGATGCCCTACTTTTTTTGTATAAATCCTGCTAAAATTCCCGGAATACCTCCAGGATCTCTGGGGGCCTCCTTATGTAAGGAAGATTGTATTTCAGTTATATACGGGCTGCTGCTTTTTACAATAGAGGCCAATAGGTGCCTTGTCCCTTTTCACTCTTCAAAGTGTGGTTGCTGTAAAAATAAATCTTTTATTTTCTGCATTTTTTATGGCCCCTTTTGCATATTGTTCTTGACTGTGCAGCCACACTGTTTGAGTATCTTCATTAGAATTAGCTACATATAAAAGTTCAGCCTGCATCATATCAGCTAGAGTTTTTGCAATTGCCTAAATTGTTTATATTTTTTATATATATCTGCGCAATGAGGAGACTACGAAGATACTCTTTTAGTGCACCCCAAGAAATTAAAGCTGAGACTGAAGATTTATTAATTCTTTGGAAGGCAATAAGGTCTCACTTTTTCACAATTTGCATAAAACGTTGAACAAAACACAGTCTCTTAGTTGGGAATAGAGGGTATGGGTAGGAAAGCTCAGGTACTTGTTTGGAAAACTGCTGACACTTGAAATGTCTCTCTAGATGATCCAGGAAATAGCCACTCGCAACTGGATACTTCAACTGTCGGATAAATCCTGGTTCATGGATTTTGCAGCCGACAAGTGATTCAAACTTAGCAAAGTCTCTGCCACAGACTTTTTTTTAAAGTAGAATTTTATTTATTTTCATACACAACAAAGAAAAACAAGAAAAACGACAAAAACCCCCAAAAAAACAGAAAACTGTATATGGAGCGAACATCTCTTAAACCATTGCACAATCTGTTAATCTGGTATACATGTAATGGATATGTGACACATTAAAGGTTAAATGTCTATTCTGCTTAATTGGAACTGATCAATGAACAAAGGGCTCTATTTAGTCTTTCAAGGAGATGGTGGTATGGTACTTTCGGAGCTGACCCAAGAGCCTCAAATCTTAAGGAATTTTTTTGGGCATCCTCTGGCTTCATACGTCAACTTATATAATGATATTGCATAGTTAACGGTAGTGTTCCAAAAAGCTATAGTGGGTGAGGATTGAGATTTCCAGTGGATGGTTATTGATTTCTTAGCATAGAACAATACTATGCGCAGAAAGTTTTGTAAATTTTTAGATATACCTTCATCATCAATATATCCCAGTAAACACCGTAGAGGATTGCAGATATTAGGTATCTGAATTAAGGTGCTGATGAAGGCCATGACCTTCGACCAGAACTTTCTAATCGGGGTGCACTCCCACGTCAGATGAAAGAATGTGCCATCTGCCGTACCGCATCGAGAGAATAATAATGCATAATGCAGAGGGTAATCTGTTTAATTTGTATAGTAAACCTGGTGTAAAGTAGGATCTTTAAAGCAGTTTTGTCTGTATCACCTTGTCACGAGAATAAATTACTGAGGGGACCTGGAGGAGAAGAACTTCCTGCCAGATGTGCTCCGTCAACTCCGGGATGTCAGAGCTCCATTTATCAGCCGTACTGTTGAGCCTATGAGTTGTAGAATGTAGGAGAGATTTATAATATGATGAAACATGGGCGTCCGCAGAACTTTTTCCAAGGGGTGGCATCGTTTTAAGGCCGCTCATGCTCCGCCCCTTTTCGACAATCTCATGAAAATCTTTCCACTGGTAATACATATGTGTTATATAACAGATAATTCATCTTCACTTTGTATTGGAAGTTACTCTGGTGGCTGTGTTCCATGCCCATATAGCCTAGAGAATGTACATTTTTTTACATTGCAATACATCTGTTGTGGCCATATTTTGATCTCATACTGTCACTGTATAGGCTGTTTAAATCAAGATAAAAATATGGCAACAACAGATGTATTGCAATGTAAAAAGATGTACATTCTCTAGGCTATATGGGCATGGTACGCAGCCACCTGAGTAACCGTGCGGACGCCCATGCTTTCAAAAACCAGCCCTGGAAAACATTTCATACCAGCCTCACAGCATTATTATACTAGCCCAACAGCATAACGTCATTATTTTCTTGTTCATGAAAGGGAAAACCATACATTTTACCAGTTAATAGTGGTAAGTGATCAATCATCAGGGGGGACCACCTTCTGCAGAAAAGATAAACGAAGGTAAGGGGGGTGGGTTACTAATATAAGGAGGAAACCCTTTATATCAGTGCCCCTTACATTAACATATTCACTCCCCCCTTACATCAGTGACCCCCCCCCCCCCCCGACTGGCCTGCCGGTGCTTTCACTGACCTCCTCTCAGGTGCACTGTGCAGGGCTCAGTCAGTCGGCTCCAGCTTGGTGGCTCTGGTTTTATCCTATAGTCTCTTGTCCACAGTCCACACAAGTTTGACTTCTCCCATGACCCCCATCCTGGCGGTGCTCCCACTCTTGACTCCTCTCCAGACTCCCTACAGGAGATGGTCAGAGACTGCAAACTTGATGCAAGAGCTCAATGCAGCCTCACCAGTGCCCATCAAATTCAGCCTCACTGTGCCCACCAATGAAGCCTCACTGTGTCCATCAAATGCAGCCTCACTGTGTCCATCAAATGCAGCCTCACTGTGTCCATCAAATGCAGCCTCACTGTGTCCATCAAATGCAGCTTTACTGTGTCCATCAAATGCAGCTTTACTGTGCCGTGAATGCAGCCTCACTGTGTCCATCATTGCAGCCCCTCCTGTGCCCCATGTCCCAGTCTGCAGTCCCTGTCTGTGGGAAGATGTGTTGTTGATGCTTGGTATGGTACCTTGCATGCCAGCAGGATATCCATGATGGCCAGCAGCAGGCAGGGTCTGTTCTCGTTTTAGATGGGGATGGTGCTCCTTCCAGAGGATCTGTCTGCTGTGAGATGGAGTGGTCCCTGGCCACCTGGACCTTCAGCTGTCCTCATTTTCCAGCCCCAGTCAGCCTGTCCTCTGGTCCTGGGGAAGTGGAGAGCACTGGGTGGGAGTTGGAGAGAAGGGGGAGCAAAGAGTACTGGCGGGGTTGGAGAACACATGGGTGGGGGCAAAGAGCGAGGGGGAGTGGAGATCACAGGGGTGGGGAGCGGAGAGCGCTGGGGGGGAACTGGAGAGCACTGGGGGGGCCAATAAGAACAGGGGTAGAGAGCACGGTAGGCTGAGAGCACTGGGGGGGGGCTAAGAGTGTGGGGTGGTGAAGAGCACGGGGGGGCAGAAAAACAGGGGTGGAGAGCACGGGGGCTGGAGAGTACTGGGGGGGTACAAAGAGCAGGGGGGAGTAGAGAGCAATGGGGGGGAGCTTGAGAGCACCAGTGGGGGCCAGAAAGAACAGGGGTGGAAAGCACGGGGGACTGGAGAGCACTATGGTGGGTGGAGAGCACTGGTAGGGTTGGAGAGCACATGGGTGGGGGCAAAATGCAGGGTTAGTGGAGAGTACAGGGGTGGGGAGTGGAGAGTTCTGGGGGGAGCCAAAAAGAACAGGGGTGGAGAGCACGGAGGGTAGAGAGCCTTGGGGGGGCTGAAGAACGCCAGGGGGGCAGAAAGAACAGGGGTGGGGAGAATAGGGGGCTGGAGAGTACTGGGGTGGGGGCTGGAGAGTGATGGGGAGAGCTGAAGAGCACTGGGGGGGAGAAAGAACAGGGGGGAGAGAACAGGGGGAGAGCATGGAGGGGAGAGGACTGAGGGGAGTGGAGAGCACTGTGGGGGGGAACGGGGGGGGGCACTGGGCGGAGTGGAGAGCACTGGGGGGAATGGGGGGAGAGCACTGGGATGGTGGCTAGAGAAGGATGGGGAGAGCTGGAGAGCAGGGGGGGCAGCAAGAACAGGGGAGGAGAAAACTGTGGGGGGCAGGAGAGTGTGGTGGAGGAGAGCACTGGGGGGGGACAAGGGCGAGAGCACTGGGGGGAGTGGAGAGCACTGTGGGGGGAGCACTGGGGGGTGAACAGGGGGAGTGGAGAGCACTGGGATGGTGGGTAGAGAAGGATGGGGAGAGCAGGGGTGGCAGCAAGAACAGGGGAGGAAAGAACTGTGGGGGGGGCAGGAGAGTGTGGTGGTGGAGGAGAGCACTGTGGGGGCAGGAGTGTGTGGTGGTGGAGGAGAGCACTGGGGGAGCAGGAGAATGTGGTGGAGGAGAGCACTGGGGGGGTGGGGGGCAGGGAGCACAAGGTGAACTGGGGACAGTAAAATAAGTTGGATAGGAGAATTGGCAGGGGGGCCCCTTGCAGCCCCCCTCCCCCCCATCCTCCTTTCCAGGCACTGGAGCACATAGGGCTGGTTGTACCTGCAGCATCTCCTCCTATGGATAAAAGTGCTGGCTGGCTGTGTATGGCGGCCGCTCTGTAACATGGCCCCACCCCCCCAGACCGGCTCGTGTGATAGGCGGAACGTTGATTCTCTCTACTATCACAAAAGCAGGTCTGGGGGGGTGGGGCCATGTTACAGAGCGGCCGCCGAACACAGAGGCAGCCCGCTCTGTGATCCAGAGCAGAGAGCGGAGGAACACCTAGAGGACTCAGTAAAAAAAATGCAGCATGGCAGCTGCCCCCCCCCACCATTCCGGGGGGGCACTTGACCCCCCTTGCCCCCTGCTGCGGACGCCCATGTGATGAAACTAGGTTAGTATGAGAAGAATCAGTCAGTAATCGTTCTAGCGGAGAGAGTTGCACAACTATGTTACGAAGGCCGAACTGCGTTGCAGCAGTGTGACGTATCTGCAGATATAGGAAGTAGGCCGTATTGGGTAGATTATATTCCCGACGAAATGCCTCAAAAGGGCGGAACATATCATCAGAAAATAGGTGCATGATCGTTTTCACCCACCGCTTAGACCAGAATCCTCCAGCAGTTCTGTGGTAGAATTCCTGCAAATTCAGATTACCCCATAGTGGGGTATTTGGTGAGTATGTAGTGCGTTCGTTTTTTGTGAGTCTAAAAATCCGTAGGGTCATTGCTAGTATAGTTGTACCCCCTCTTCCTCTAAGGGTCATACGATGAATCTGGTTTTTAAGGGACTCATAGGAGGTAAGTATAGCAGCCTCTAAGGCAGTGGCCGTATTGTTGGTTTTAGGATAAAACCACCAGTGCGTGTGAGCCAACTGCGAGGCAATGTAGTACGTTTGGAGGCAAGGTAAAGCCAGTCCGCCCTCCATTACTGGCAACTGTAGGGTGTTTTTAGCAATCCTAATGGCTCCCCCCTCCAAATGAAAGTGGTAAGGATTGAGTCTATTTCCTTAAATTTGACTTTAGTAACATATACTGGCGAATTACTCAGGATGTATAGAAATCGTGGTAAAAAAGATCATTTTAAAAATGTTTATCCTACCTAGTAGTGTTATGCCGCATACACACAATCGGAATTCCGGCCAGAAAAAGACAGATGAGAGCTTTTCATCGGAAAATGCGACCATGTGTATGCTTCATCAGAATTTAGCTGCCGGAATTTCCTCCCAGCCAAAAATTGATAGCATGTTCTCAATTTTCCCAACGGAAAAACTTTCTATCTGTAATTCCGATCATGTGTATGCAATTCCCACACGCCAAAAATCACGCATGCTCAGATTCAACTATGAGACAGAAGCTATTGGCTACTGACTATTGAACTTCCTTTTTCTAGTCACGTCGTACTTGTTGTACGTCACCGCGTTATAAATGATCGGAATTTGATATGAACGTGTGTAGGCAAGACAGCTTGAGCTGAATTCTATCGGAATTCCGTCGGGAAAACCATCAGAGCTTTTTCCGATGAGAATTCCGATCATGTGTATGCGGCATTAGGGGGAGATTGGTCCACGTCTTTAATGTGGTTCTCAGTCTACCGATAAGAGGATCTAGGTTAATTTTGATGTAGGAAGAGATTGGTTGTTGTACCATAACCCCTAAATATCTGAAGGAGCTGACTATTTGTAAGGGACAGGAGGGAGGTAGCACTATCGGCGTTCCTTGGTCTATCATAAATAGGAAAGATTTGTCCCAGTTGACCTGGACCCAGAAAAGTGGCCAAACCTTCAAATAATTTCCAGCAGGGCTAGGAGAGACAACTGGGGGTCAGACAGGTAAATTAACATATCATCAGCGTACAAAAACACCCTTTCTTCCGACCCCCAATCGTCAGTCCCACTACCTCCCCACTGGATCTTATCAACGCTGCCAAACGTTCTATCGCCAATGCAAATAACAGCGGTGATAGGGGACACCCCTGTCTAGTGCCTCTCTTTATCAGAAAGGGATCAGACACGGCTGTGTTCACTCTTAGGCTAGCAGTGGGTCTCAGGTAGAATAGTTGCACCCACCTGATAAAGGTGTTGCCGAATCCAAATTTAGCTAAAACTTCCAGCAGGTATGGCCATTCAACCGAGTCAAATGCCTTGTGTGCATCTAAGGCCAATACAGCCCTAGATCCTATATTATCATGAGTGACTTGTAAATTAGTAAAAAGCCTACACAAATTAATGGAGGTTGGTCGCCCAGGGATGAACCCAGTTTGGTCCGCACCAATAATAACAGTAATAACTGTGTTCAGTTGCCGAGCGAGCACCTTGGCCAGAACCTTGATATCTGAATTAATGAGAGAAATCGGTCTATATGATTCACAGAGCAGGTGATCTTTGGGGGGTTTAGGGATAAGTACAATCAGCACCTCCGACATAGAGGGCGGTAACTGTCCCATTTTCATAGCAAAGTTATATACCCTCAGTAGATGAGGAATTAGTAGTTCTCTAAAGTGCGTATACCACTCGATGGGGAATTCATCCAACACTGGCGTTTTCATTTCTGGCAAAGGATTGTATGGCTTTCCCAATTTCCTCAGCCGTTAGAGGGGCATCAAGAAGTGAGGCCTGATGGTCCTGAAGCCTTGGCAGCGAGATATCAGATAGGTAGTCATCCAATTCCAATATCGTGTAATGAGCCCTGGTAGTGTATAATGAGGAATAAAATGTGACAAATGCGTCCATTATCTCTTTATTTTGTTCTACCACTACTCCCTCCAAATTTCTAATTCTCGGAATGCTACATGGCTGATAATCAGGTCTGGAGAGATAGGCCAGTAGGCGACTATTTTTGTCACCAAAATCAAAGAGTCGCTGATTCTGATACAGCAACTTCTTCTGGGTGCGCTCCAAAAGTAACCTAATTCCCTGGCCTTGTGCTTGCAGGTTGTGTGTGTCTCAGGGGTGGGGGCCGCAGAGTATGCAGCCTCCGCCTCCCTGAGACCCCCTTCCGCATCCACCAGTCCGGACTGAGATGCCCTGCGAGCCTGACCAATTACTGCAGCAAAAGAGCCACGTGCGGTGGCCTTAAAAGCACCCCAAACCACCCGGATTGAGGTGCTCTGCCTGTTAGTTATCCAATAGGATTTCATTTCGGCTATACTTTGGTCCACAAAAGCCTGATCAGATAGCCACAAAGGACTCAGTCTCCACACCTGATAGGTGGAAGGGGAGTCCAGGGCAAGGTCTACCATTAAAGGAGAGTGATCAGATACTGCCCTAGGGAGATACTTAACCTCAATCACCATATTGAGTAAGTCTGACGAGACTAGACACAGATCAATACAAGATAAAGTACTGTGTGATTCTGACTGACACGAATACCCTCTCTCATCCGCATGCTTCCATCTCCAGGCCTCTACTAAATCAAATTGAGTCAGAAAAGAACCCAAGGGTGTAGGGGGCAATGTAGAGCAACAGAACCTATCAATAGAGTTATCAAGTACTGTATTATAGTCAGTATGGAGCTCATCACCCGGTAAAAGAACTTAGTAAAGGGTGGCAGAGCATATATATTAGTCACTGTGTATGGCTTACCCAGGAGTTTAAGCACCACAATTACATAACAGCCATTAGGATCAAGTTTAATCTGTTTAATGCTGATAGGTGCTGATTTAGCTATAAGGATGGATGTGCCCCTGGTATACGAGGAGTATGTGGAATGTATAGCTGTGAGGGGTTAGCTCGCCAGCGGGTGTGTGTGACCCCCTGGATGGGTTCACAACACAAAGTCAGGCACAGCAGACAGCGGTGTAGGTTCAAAAAACAAAAGATCCGGTTTATTTAGGCTACATGCAGTGATACATATAACAGCCAAACAAAATAAAACAAGAAAATAAATCCTGGTCAGCTTGACCTCTAACTACACACGTAGACTCCCTGTCTAACAACTGGGTGCCTTGTGCTGCCCCAGTCCCTGTCTCTATTGTAGGGGTTTGCCACACAGGCATTAACTCACCGCACAGAACAGATCTCAGACTCCCCAGTCTATACACACAAAACTGGTTCCAGGATGGAGCATCTCCCTAAGCATGCTGGGGTTTTTTGTAGAGGTCTTAATGAGCCCACTTACTTCAGCTGGGCTCATTAACTCTTCCCCTCTAATTGTAAAAGTCTGCATAAAGCCTGAATCTAGGACACACATATTTACCATCCTGGATACAACCAGGTGACTTTACCTGCCTGCTGCCACATACCCCCCCCTCTTGTTTCAACCTTGGGGTTGTAACACCAGCAGTCAGACACGCATGTATCCGAGACAAAGCATCCACATTCCCCATTTTAACACCAGGGCGATGCTTAACTGTAAAGTTAAATTCCTGTAGGGCCAGGAACCACCTATTTACCCTTCTATTGGTCTCCTTGTTCTGAGCCATCCACTTTAAAGGAGCGTGATCAGTCACCAGGTCAAAGTGCCTACCTAGCAGATAGTACCGAAGGGAATCTAGAGCCCACTTCACTGCTAAACATTCCTTCTCAATGGTGGAGTAATTTACCTCATGGGACTTTAACTTCCTGCTGAGGTAAATGACTGGGTGCTCTTCCTCGTTCCAGACCTGGGATAACACTGCTCCTAGCCCAACGTCTGATGCATCAGTTTGTACAACAAAGTCCTTAGAGAAGTCTGGTGAGTACAACACTGGCTGGCTACATAAGGCTGTTTTTAAGGACTGAAATGCTTCCTCAGCCTCTGGGGACCATTTAACCATAACCGACTCTTTCCCTTTTGTCAGGTTGGTGAGGGGCACAGCCTGAGAAGCAAAATTGGGGAATGAATCGTCGATAATAGCCAGCGATTCCCAGAAAGGCTTGTACCTGTTTCTTGCTGTTGGGACGTGGCCAACTCTGTATGGCCTCGACTTTATTGACTTGGGGTTTTATCACCCCCCTCCTAATAGTGTACCCAAGATATTTGGCCTCCTCCTGTCCAATGGTACACTTCTTTGGATTGGCCGTAAACCCAGCTTCCCGGATAGAGTCTAGGACTGCTTGTACTTTCGGCAAATGTGAGACCCAGTCTGTGCTATGAATAATCACATCATCCAGGTAAGCTGCAGCATATTTCTGATGGGGCCTCAGAATCTTATCCATTTTCCGCTGGAATGTTGCCGGTGCATTCTGTAACCCAAACGGCATTCTCTTATATTGGAATGCCCCATCTGGGGTTACAAACGCAGTTTTCTCCTTGGCCGACTCGGCAAGGGGAATTTGCCAATACCCTTTGGTGAGATCAAGAGTTGTCATATATCGGGCTGTTCCCAGCCGGTCAATCAACTCATCTATACGCGGCATGGGGTAGGTGTCAAATTTTGTAACTTTATTTAATTGTCGAAAATCGTTACAAAACCGCCAGCTCCCATCAGGTTTGGGCACTAGTACGATAGGACTGGACCAGTCACTCTGGGACTCCTCTATCACACTCAAATCCAACATCCTTTGAACCTCCCCACGTATTGCCTCCCGTCGGGCCTCTGGTATTCTATAAGGTTTTAGTTTTACCCTTTCTCCTGGCGGGGTGATAATGTCATGCTCTACGCCAGATGTTTGTCCCGGAAGCTCAGAGAAAATCTCTTTGTTACGAAGTACAAACTCTTTAACCTCCTGTTGTTGGGCTTTCGATAAGGTGTCTGCTATTCCAACCTTAGGAACTAAGCAATCAGGCTGTACTTGTGACAAAGTCTCTGCGACTAGGGATTCCCTATCCCTCCAGGCTTTCAGCAGATTGACGTGATAGATCTGCTCCGGCTTTCGCCTTCCTGGCTGTCTAACCCTGTAGTTCACCTCACTAATTTTTTCAATTACTTCATATGGACCTTGCCATTTGGCCAGAAATTTGCTTTCAACCGTAGGGACTAGCACCAAGACCCTATCCCCCGGGGAAAAAGTACGTGTCTTGGCCCCACGGTTGTACACTCTCTGCTGTGCTAACTGCGCTTGGGTTAAATGTTCCTTTACAATTGGCATTACCTGTGCAATTCTATCTTGCATCAGGGCAACATGCTCAATCACACTCCTGTGAGGAGAACTCTCATTTTCCCAAGTTTCCTTGGCGATATCCAGCATCCCTCTTGGGTGTCTCCCATAGAGCAACTCGAAGGGTGAGAAACCCGTAGAGGATTGGGGTACCTCCCTAATGGCAAACATCAGATAGGGTATTAGACAATCCCAATTCTTTCCATCTCTATCCACCACCTTCTTTAACATTTGTTTTAGGGTTTTGTTGAATCTTTCAACCAACCCATCTGTTTGGGGGTGATACACAGATGTACGCAATTGCTTCACTTTGTACAACTTGCATAATTCTTTCATAACCCGGGACATAAAGGGTGTACCTTGGTCCATAAGCAGTTCCTTACAAATACCCACGTGGCTAAAAACAAGAGATAGCTCTTTGGCTATGGTTTTGGCCGAGGTATTTTGAAGAGGAATTGCTTCCGGATAACGGATGGCATAGTCCAATATAACCAAAATTTACTGATGCCCCCTAACGGACTTCATTATCGGACCTACCAAAACCATTGCGATCCTTTCAAAGGGGACCTCAATGATAGGTACCAGCGGGTTACGGAAATGTGGCATAGGTGCCGACTTCTGACACACAGGGCAGGAGGAACAATAATTTTCTGTTTCCTTCATGACCCCAGGCCAATAGAATCTCTGCAGTACCCTCTCTCTGGTTTTTTCGGTCCCCAGATGACCTCCCAGAATGTGCCCATGGGCCAATTCTAACACCAACTTCCTGTAAGGTTTGGGCACCACAAGTTGCTCAATGGTTTCTTCTGCCCTTTGAGCCACTCGATACAGCAGGTCCCTTTCCACAGTGAAGTACGGGTAAGTGCAAGTCTTATCTGGGTTCACTAACTCGCCATCTATTTTCACCACATTTTCCCGTGCCTTTATTAGGGTGGGGTCTTTTAACTGTTCTGTGGCAAAATTTTCCCTGTGAACCTCAAGGTCCGAAAACTCCACAGACGGCATGTTTTCAACTGAGGATGTTGGCTCCTCCCCAGTTTCTCAAGTTTCCCCCGCCAATACCGACAAGGGAAATTCAGGAGAGTCCTCACCACTCCCAGAGGAATTCTGGTCATCTTCCTGGTCTATAGGGGCACCAGTGGGGGGCTCAGGACAATCCCAGAGTTCCCAGAATTTTGGAAAATCCCTTCCCACAATAGCATCATGTGGTAAGTGAGACACTAACCCCACCTGATGAGAGAGGTTACCTTTGGGGGTCTCAAAAAACACTGAAGTTACAGGATACTCTCGGGTGTCCCCATGCACACACTGAGCCCGGACGGCCAGGGTGACACCCAGCCGTGCCAATATTTCTGCTTTTAGCACCACATAGTCTTTTGCTTGGTCAGGCTCTAGGTCATAATAAGCTTTCTGCAATTCCCCAGTTAACAGAGGGGCCACCAGTCCAGCCCATTGCTCCTTAGGCCACTTTTCCCTTTCAGCAGTCCTTTCAAATGTGGTCAAAAACACCTCCGGATCATCCTCTCCAGTCATTTTTGTCAGTAAACGGCTCACACCAAAGGATGCGGTATTATTGTAACCACTTGCTTCATTGGTCTGCGGACGTTGCTGTATTAATGTCTCTATTTTCTGTTGAAAATTCTGCTCTTGCTTCTGCAACAGGTCTATGAAGCGGGCTTCAGATCGCTGCTGGGCTTGTTGCTGAGCTTCCAAACTCTGCTGGTGAGCCTTCTGCTGATTTTCCAAACTCTGCTGCAAAGTTGCATTTATCTGCTGCTGGGCTGCAAGGCTCTTTTGTAAACCTGCATTTGTTTGCTGCTGATTTGCATTTGCTTGTTGCTGGTTTGCATTTGCTAGAGCCAGCTGTCTCAGTATCTCCTCCATGCTGGCCTTAACAAAAAAAAAAGTGCCCGCATTCTCCACCAACCGTGAGGGGTTAGCTCGGCAGCGGGTGTGTGTGACCCCCTGGATGGGTTCACAACACAAAGTCAGGCACAGCAGACAGCGGTGTAGGTTCAAAAAACAAAAGATCCGGTTTATTTAGGCTACATGCAGTGATACATATAACAGCCAAACAAAATAAAACAAGAAAATAAATCCTGGTCAGCTTGACCTCTAACTACACACGTAGACTCCCTGTCTAACAACTGGGTGCAGCCTTGTGCTGCCCCAGTCCTTGTCTCTATTGTAGGGGTTTGCCACACAGGCATTAACTCACCGCACAGAACAGATCTCAGACTCCCCAGTCTATACACACAAAACTGGTTCCAGGATGGAGCATCTCCCTAAGCATGCTGGGGTTTTTTGTAGAGGTCTTAATGAGCCCACTTACTTCAGCTGGGCTCATTAACTCTTCCCCTCTAATTGTAAAAGTCTGCATAAAGCCTGAATCTAGGACACACATATTTACCATCCTGGATACAACCAGGTGACTTTACCTGCCTGCTGCCACAAGCGTATGCAATTTTCGCACTCTTAAGGGCCATGACCCTAGATCCATGGAGGTGGGTTTCCTGGAGAAGGATCACATGCAGATTATGTCTCGCCAGATACTCAAACATAAGAGATCGTTTCACTTTAGAGTTAAGCCCCCGGACATTCCAGGCAACTATACGAAGTCTAGACATGGGCAACCATAAAGTATGACTAGTGAAACCTGATTCTCAAAGCCCGCTGGAGGCAACCATAGCCTAAAGTCCTGCGTGCCAGGAGAAGTGCATAAAGGTGTGAGCGAATCAAACATGTGAAACCACAGCATGCCTTGTTGAGTTATCAGCTGCATACCATATCGGCTGGCTAGATCACTAAATAAGAATACATAGAATCGTAGATACCAGCATTGCAGCAGAAAAGTGCCCCTTGAATGAATCAGTTGTATGCCAAAAAGGCCAGCCAAAGCCTTAACCAGATACTCATGTAGTAGCAAATAGGATCTGCATAAAAAACAAAAAAACAAAACAAAGAACAGTCCCAGAACATTTAAAACCACCCTAGCCCTCCCGGCTCCCAAACCCAAACACATGAGAGCTTTATTCCCAAAACTAGAACAGCAAAACGAGGGGGACATGTCACAGGCCCACAATCAGCAAACCCTGAGGTGTGAAAGGAAGTCCGTAGCCGTGGTCTTCCATCCATGTCCGGAAAAAACAAAAATATGTGTTCACCCGAATTCTAGAAAACAATTCCCGAGTTAGTAGACATAGACGTTGAAGGAGAAAAATAAGGTCAATGACATGCATGCCTTGTGATGTAGAAATGAGGATGATCCCCAGCTTCAGCGGGTGGCACGATCATTGATGGGGCCATACATTTGTAGGGACCTGACCCTGTCCCTCTCCCTCCCCCAATCTCAAACAATAGGGAAATGTAGGCCAGGGGTATTTAATTATGTTCCGCCTCAAGCCACTTCAAAGACGACGGATCCTTGTGATCCGGGCATCCTAGGGTGTCCACCCAATGGGACACCTCTTTAGGATCTGTGAAGAAGTAGGCCTTGCCTTGATAAGTGATCCTCAATTTTGCAGGATAAAGCATACCATAGGGTAAATGGAGCTCTCTGAACCTCCTTTTGATGGTCAGAAAGGTAGCCCTTTGTTTCTGAGTGGCTGCTGAGAAATCGGGAAAGATAGTGATTCCATTGGCGTTGAAGGATATTTTGCCTTTTTCTCGGGCAGCTCTGAGAATGATTTCCCTGTCTCTGAAGTGTAGTAATTTGATGAGGATGGCATGTGGCAGGGCTCCAGGAGGCATGGGGCGTAGGGGAACTCTATGCGCTCGTTCGATGTCGAACAACCGTGAGAAGGTGGAGGCGCCAAATGTGGTGGTCAGCCAGTTCTCCATGAAGGCCTCTGGGTCTCTGCCCTCTGAACCCTCCGGGAACCCCAAGAAGCGCAAATTGTTGCGTCTCAGGCGGTCCTCCATATCCGTGAGCTTATCAGCAGTATAGGTTTGGGTCTGACGCAGTTCCCTAACAGAGCCCTGCAAGGGACGCGTCTCATCTTCTAGATCCCCTATTCATTGTTCTGCATTCGTCACTTTATGGCGGAGGGTATGAACATCATGTTTCAGGAACGAGAGATCCATTTTGATGGAGTCTATCTGTGTTGTGAGAGAGGTATGGCTGTGCTGTATAGCCTCCATGATCTGTGTCAGAGTAGGCTCTGTGCGCTCTGTCTCATGGAGTGGAATTGCAGGGGAGTCAGTGTCATCAGGAGGAGAGAATAGGAGGGGGTCAGCAGGGCTGGAAGCCTGGGATTGCCGTGACTCACCCTTCCCTGGAGGTTGTCGTGTTGAGGAAGAGGAAGATGAGGGCTGCCCATGCTTCCCGCTGTGGTGCTGGGTGGCGCCATCTTGCTGCTGGGGAGGCTGTGGCAGCGGCGGTGTAAATCCTGAGGCTTGCTCCATCGCAGGTCCATACTTTACCATCCCTTGATGGGTTGCGGGTTCTGGACAGTCTATTCAAGGCAGATTAAACCCCCGGGGCTCGATTGAGTGTGCGGTATATCCTAAGGATATGTGCGGCGTGAATAGAACTTAGGCTCCCCTCATTTACGGGTCATGGGCTACCTCCCCGGGTTCCCCCCACAACCACAGCCAAAGGGGGATTGTCAGGTGGGCTGTGTTGGTGAAATGGAGACCCAAAATATGGAGGAGAGTGGCCAGGAGGCTGGGGGTGTCCGTTTGGGTGAGGCAAGATGGCTGCCACTCACCTCATGGACCCAGGAGTGTCTGTAGGCCAGTGCAAGCTAGATGTCCCCAGGAGGGCTGTAGGCAGCAATGGATGTATGGGCCCTTAGTTATTATGTTGCAGAAAGCGATAAGAGAGCCTAGGATGTCATAATACAGTGCAGAGAGGGCCTGGGTGTACCAAGATGGCCGCCAGCTCCATAAAGTAGGCCGAAGTCAGGGACTTTCCTGGAGGCCTGAATCCCAAAATCCGTCTCTGCAGTTCCCTAGCCTTTCTACCCCTCTGGGGGGGATCTGCTATCGGCGGATGGGTGTATTGTGTGCTCGATCTGCAGATCACAGTGCAGTGGCTTGGGGAAGACCGGAGGCTTCACAGGCCTCAAAATCCCAGGTGTATAGAGCAGGCCTAATTCTACCACAATCGGTCGGCCAGACTCCACAATTCCAGCTGGGGCTGCTGCAGGGGATGCCCAAGTGCAGGTATCTTAGGTGTGGAGGCTCACCAGGATGGTTCCAGCGCAGGATGGCAGTGGATGGTGAAGGATTATGTGGAGCTCCTCAGCTACACGTCCTTCTTCCTGCACACCCCCTCCTCTGCCACAGACTTGGTTGTAAAACTTTAGATGAACACAGAAAGTCTCTCACAAGAACTTAGTTGTAACCGAAGGATGAAGTTAGGAACTTTCTTACAGTACCAGAATCTTGCAGCCGGTCTGGCGATACCATAAGAATGCGGATTTACTTGGTATCCTTACAGCTCAGCTTCCAGGCTCTTACCGAGCAGCCAGCCTCATGCATGGCCCTCTTCCGAAGAGTCCTCCCCTGATTGCGTTTTGAGTTGCTGGGCCTTTCCAAACTCAAGACGGCACCAGACCACCTTGAAATCCTCCTTCCAGTTAATGCTCCTTGGACTAGCCAGTCTCGAGACTCGGAAATGGATGGATCCAAACCCCAGGCCATGAGGGCCTCAGGGGGCTGGTCAGGAGGACCAGGCCCATGGAGTCAGAAAACCTGGACCGAAACCCAGAACCACGTGACTTCAGCACCTTAAGTACCCTCCTGGAATACACAGCGGGACAACATACCCACTGATTGGCTCAGAGAGAGAGATTGGTACCCAATGCGTCCAACCAGACTGCGTTCCAACGCCTGTCAAAGGTGATACATGCACCTATGACCAGGCAGAACATAGTACAGTCCAGCCAAACTGATGCCAAAATCACAATTTAGAAAAATTAACCCCAAGACCAAACTATAGTCTTAGGAAAAACTAAATTTACAAACATAGCGCGTACTCTTCAGGAGTACTGGTGCTACACTAGCAAAAGCCGTAGTCTGTGGTAGATACTGCTTAACCGGTAAGTAAAATGTATCCATTAAGGGGACCATATAGTTGTTAAAGTCCCCTATTAATAGCCACGGGCTATCTGGTTTAACTAAAGCAAACCAAATAAATTCCTTAATTTAGTCCACCCGAGAAGACCCATATGTTATCAACATCCCATTTAGACAGTAATTATACAGGAAGTACCCCCCAAGGAAATACTAGGGACTTTATAGGTAACTAATAAACAGATTATTAGAAAATATATAAATGTATTGGTTTAAAAATATGTAGTGTAAACAGCACCAATAATAAATTACATATGATATATAAACAACACCACATAAGTAATAAATGCAAATCCTTCAGTATTATACCCAAAACGTTTCTGGACCTTTCTTCAGGGACATGTCATACGAAGTACAACTGTTGTATTGGTATTCTATAATGAGACAAAGTCACACATCAAAGACATGTCTGGGGTCAGAGAAATGAGCATCGTTGAAGTCAAGTAAAAGCAAACATATCAGTCAAAAGATTGCAATAAAAACTGCCACATGTGGTGTGGACAGAGATGTAAAAAAGCACGACTGCTGCAGAGAGTTCCACAGGGGTGCAAGGCCTAAAAAAATACTGTTACCCAGAGAGAGGGGAAAGATGCATCTAGGGCAACAATGGGCAGATAAACTGCTACTACACCCACAACGAAGACCAAAGAACAGTGCTGCTGTATGGTGCTGGTGTATATCAAGGCCCCTACGGATGAGCAAAGATTCTAAAAAGGAACAAATATTTAATAAATACAATGCTTATAAGCATATAACCATATAAGAAGCCAAGTTATTAGCATACAGAAACCCACATTTGGTGCTAGATATTAGTTATGCACATTAGCCACTTAAGGACCAGGCCTCTTTTTCAGATTTGGCATTTACATATTTAAAACATTTTTTTTTTTGCTAGAAAATTACTTAGAACCCCCAACCATTATATTTTGCTTTCTTTATAACACCCTAGGGAATAAAATGGCGGTTATTGCAATACTTTTTTTCACACCGTATTTGCGCAGCGATCTTACAAGCGCATTTTTTTGGGAAAAAATTCACTTTTTTGAATAAAAAATAAGACAACAGTAAATTTAGCCTTATTTTTTTTATATTGTGAAAGATAATGTTACGATGAGTAAATTGATACCCAACATGTCATGCTTCAAAATTGCGCCCGCTCGTGGAATGGCGTTAAACTTTTACCCTCAAAAAAAATCTCCATAAGCGACATTTAAAAAGTTCTACAGGTTGCATGTTTTGTGTTACAGAGGAGGTCTAGGGCTAGAATGATTGCTCTCGCTCTACCGATTGCGGCGATACCTCACATGTGTGGTTTTCCCTCCGTTTTCATATGAGGGCGCTACTCACGTATGCGTTCGCTTCTGTGCGCGAGCTCGTCGGGACGGTGGGGTTTTACATTTTTTTTTTCTTATTTATTTTACTTTATTTTTTTTTACACTTTAAAAAAAAAAACGAATGGATCACTTTTATTCCTATTACAAGAAATTTAAACATCCCTTGTAATAGAAAAAAAGCACGACAGGTCCTCTTAAATATGAGATCTGGGGTCAAAAAGTCCTCAAATCTCATATTTGGACTTAAATGCAATAAAAAAAAATATATATTTTAAAAAATGACATTGAAAAAATATACCTTAAGAGGTATGGTCGGAAGTGACGTTTTGATGTCGCTTCCGCCCTCTATGGTATAGAGACGAGTGGGGGCCATCTTTGCCTCACTCGTCTCCATACCTGGCCATTGACAGGACCCGATCGCCTCCGCCGCTACCATCGGCTCTGGTAAGCGGCGGAAGGCGCGGGAGGGGGGGGGGGCGGCGAACCCGCCATGGAGACCACTGTTATCGTACACAGGACCGCCTCCTGTAAAGAGGGATACCCCGGTTGTGGCAGCAGCTGCTGCCGTTACCGAGATATCCCTCTTCAAAAAGAGGACGTATATTTACATGAGGCGGTCCTTAAGTGGTTAAGAGCACCATTCAAATTAAATTTAAGGTCAGGGTTAATGGTTCAAAAGATGAAAGTTCCCCCTTTGTAAGTATATAGGCAGAAGTCCTAGATGTAGCAGCTTATTTTTGTTTTAGGATGCAGCAATGCATCCCAAACCTTAATTGAACCCAGAGCAGAGTGGAGATGTACTGACCTTAATAGGGCCTGAAGGAGCAAACAATTAAATCTGGAACAGGGCACCGTCTGCGGTGCAGCAAGAGTGGCAGCAGGTAAGAGGAAGATCACTTCCTCCTTAAATCGCTGCCGAGGTGACACCCGCACATGCACACCAGACAGCGCACGTCACGTGCGGCGTCATCGGCCAGAAATCATGGAGCGTCTAATAGGAAACACGCTGGAAGCTGACATGGATGGGGAATGCCATCGTAATATGACACAGCAGAATGCTCAAGGCTATGTAGCATCACAGAACGAAGGGGCGGCGATAGCAAGCGGTTTACAGCAAACGACATACTCCCGCAAACACAGTAATACGTAGCACACACCCCAAGGGGACGGGGCCGCCCATAGAGCATATAATCCTCACTAAGCAGGGAGGAAAGAGATGGACAACGGTAGCATCACACAAAAAAATCACACACCACCAGATGCTAACAGCATAACTCCCCCTCACATGACCATACACAGAAGTGATGCATAGGAGGGGAGAGGGCAAAAGAAAAATAGAAGACAGACAGGGATAGAGTATAGCAATACACAGGCACCAGTCGACCTAACAAAAAGCAAAATAAAAAGGGACTGATAGTTGTTAAACTTGACTTCAAGGGATCATGAGGCATGAGGGATCAGAGCACATGAAAAAGGGATTATACATGGATGCATATAGACAAATATACAAAGCAACAATATATAACTTCAAACTCAGGAGAAAAGCATGACAATACAGATAAAAAATATATAAAACAAAGTACATAAACAAAGTATATATCTTATAGACTGTTATGACCTACACACTAGTTAGTTTAGCTTTGTACCTACAAAAACATTCACCCCGCAGATTAAAGATCCTTCTCGCAAACCCCTGATTCAAACTCTTTCAAGAAAGGTCTGTAACTTAATTGGGTGTTTAGGCCTGGCGGGGAGATGGCATTGAGTTCCATAATCCATTGTGCTTCATGCAAAAGGAGCTTGTTCCATTCTCCTCCCCTAGAGTTTGAATGAACACGATCGAGTATTGTAAAGTGAAAACTGGGGCATATACCAGCATGATGGTGGTAAACATGTCTACCCACGGGAAGTTCTGGGTTTGCCGTCAGCATGCTGATAACATGTTGCCTTCCCCATCACAAAAGCTTACGATTGCAGCTACAGCAAAGTTGGAGAACCAAACAATGTTTCCCATCTTTTACAATGTGTGGGGGCACAGTGCTTCCCCCTTAGTGCAGGTGCAGCGTGGGGAACAATTAAATGCAATTAAGTGTCTCACTGACATTTCCCTGTGCTGCTTTGCTGATGAGGAGGGAGTCAAGTGCTGGTAAAAGAGGCTTCGTGTGCTGCTAGCGGCACCAGTGCCAGGGGTTTCCTACCCCTGGTCTACACTGAATATCTAGCCTACACTAAATGCAAAGTGTATACTGTATATTGTAATAGTGAGAGTCCCTGTCACTATGAAAAGGGATGGAAAATGGACACAGAGTCTGCATGTTGGCGGACTGCAGAGCTACAGAGCATAGCTTTGAAACGGAGAAAACTGTTTTGGCAGCTTTGTCCAGGTTTTGCTGTGTTCGGATGGGGCTCTGTAGTTTAAAGATCCTGCAGAGACTTGGGTGGGATGGAATCTCTAAACCTGTGTCCAAGTCTTATGGATAGCCAGCAAGTTTTGTGCCCAGGTGCACACAGCCCATATTACAAGGGGCTGGTGAGAGCAGAGAGAGAGGAGGAAGGCGGAGTGTGATCAGCTTCCTGCTGCATTGTGAACACAGACTTGTGTCTGGAGAGTGGTCTGCCCTGTGGGAGACTGCAGCCTGTGTAAGAAGGATTCTTTGCCCAGGGACTGGGAAAGGATGACCAGCCTTGAGAGTTGGGGAGACTGAGGAAGCCAGTGAGTCCAGGGGGCTGGAAAGAATAGCCAAATCTGTTGAGAGCAAGCAGAGGAACTGCTGACAAGAAAGCCAGGTGGCTCAGTATGTTTTCCTTATTTTTGGAGTGCTTAATGAAGTTAAACCCCTGCTTGGGAATCCTGGATAAACGTTTGCTTTGTTTTTCCCTTTAAATAAACGTGGACTACCAGGCCCTTAACTATAACACCTGTCTGATGTGGACTCACTGCACTAAAAATGCATTTATCACTTGAGCTAAACACTTCTATACCAATAACACTATACACGGCCACTATGTAAGCAGCCTTATATAGTGTGGGGTGTGGACTTAGCCCCTCTGAGCCATGGTTGGCCAAAGGCACCCTGCCTTTGGCCAATTATGGCTCTTGTAGCAGAACGCGCTGTGATTGGACAAAGCATGCAAGTCAGGTGCATGCTTTAGCCAATTATCAGACATCAATCCACTCTCTCAGGGCATTATGGGGCATTCCCCGGTGCTCGAATTTACCACAAACTCCCCATAATATTAACTGTTTGGCGAACGGGTGAACACCCGATGTTCAAGTCAAACTTGCGTTTGGATCGAACATGAGCTCATCCCTACATGTTTGGGCCTTTTTTAGCACTTGTGCAGCCGATCGTACTGTTGCAATTTGCAAACTTTGCCTCAAGCTCATCAAGCGTGGCAAAAACACCAGCCATTTGGGTACCACATGCTTGACAAGGCATTTACTCTCCTGCCACTCAGCCCATTGGCAAGAGCACCTGAAAGCCACACAAAAGGGATTCAATTCTTCTTCTCCTCACTCCAGTCTACACCGCTATATCTCATGACCTCTCAGCAGCCTCCACTGACAGGAATGATGGCATAGTGCAGGGTGTCCCAGGTCCTTGTAGCACGTCTGCTGCACACCACCAGCTGTAAACTACAGCAGGCAAATTTCTCTGCCCCATGTGCTGCAGCGTGGAAAAACTACAGCCACTACCACCCACATGCCCAGCGTCTAAAGCTTGTCAAAGCTGCTGGCTTTACAACTCCTGCCTTTCCACTTGGTGGATTCTGCCCCCTTCCATGAATTTGCAGAATGTGCTGTACCACAATGGCAGATTCCCAGTCACTATTTCTTTTCATGTAAGGCTATTCCAGCTCTCTACCATCACATTAAAAGCCATGTTGTAAGATCGCTGGGTGAGGTAGTCATTCGCAACGTCCACATTATTGCTGACACATGGTCCAGCAAGCATGGTCAGGGACGATATGTTTCATTCACAGTACACTGGGTAACTCTGCTTGCAACTCGGAAGGATGCAGGGCAGAGCTCAAAGCTGCAGCTTGTTGTGCCACCATGTCTCCATACAGCTAGTGGTGATGATACTCCTCCTCCTCTTCTTCCTCCATGCCCTCCTCTGCTAAATATCCCATTAACCACAAGTACCCCCTAAGCGTTCAAGAAGTTATTCAATGAGTCAGACTGAAAGGTGACATGCAGTGCTTCAGCTGGTCTGTCTAGGGCATAGGAGCAAGACCAGAGCAGAGATTCTGTTAGCTCTGCAGGGGCAGACCCAGAAGTGGTTTACTTCACACCGGCTGGAGCCAGGAATGGGGGTGTGCGATAATACCACAAACCTCCTGTCCGCCCTTAGAACAGGAAAGTTGACATATGTGCCATGCCTGGCACATGTCCTCAATTTTGTGGTGCAGCATTATTTAAATAGCTACCCGGGGTTGGAAGATCTTCTGTAGCAGACCAGATGAGTCTATAGCTAGAGATGACCTTGCGGTTCACCCGGCGGTCGGTTTGCGGCGAATTTTGCTCATTTGTGATTCACCAAACCGGCAGACTTCTGGCGCTGTTCACGCGGTGGACATATGCGTTTACATTGTGAAGAACTTTGACCCATGACACATCCATCATGGGGCACAGGACAGCCAATTGAGACATTTCAGCACATGGACAATTGGACATACCCCCTACCTTATAAATAGACCTGATCTGGTGGCCATGTTACATTCTGTATTTTGTCAGTGTAGGGAAAGGACACTGTGTGGAGCAGGGACAGTCAGTTTAATCACTAGCTATTACAATTAGGTCCACAAAGGTCCTTTTAAGGACTGGTATAGGTGTACAGTATATATGCCCCGTACACACGAGAGGGATTAAGTCTGACAGACCTCCAAAGGAGTTCCGCCGGAGTTCCGCCGGAGTTCCGACGGAGTTCTGGCGGACTTTTCGACCGAACGGACTTGACCACACACCATCACACCAAACTCCGACGGAGTCGAACGTGATGACGTACGACTGGATTCGACGTAGGAAGTTCCTAGACAGTAGCCAATAGCTGCCCTAGCGTCGGTTTTAGTCCGTCGGAGTAGCACACACACGAGCGGATTTTTCAAAGGGGACCGGGTCCGGCGGAGTTCCGTCGGGAAAATTTAAAGCATGCTTCATTTCTAAAGTCCGTCAGACTTTAGCTTCGCTAAAGTCCGTTGCAGCCCACACACGATCGGATAGTCCGCCGGACTCAGTCCGTCGGAGTTTGGATGTCGAAAAGTCCGCTCGTGTGTACGGGGCATATAGGGTTGTACACATATAATATACTTTCTTTCAAATATACAAAGTATATTATGATGTACTGCTGACTGCTGTGCTGCTGAGTGCTGCCCGATTCTGCAGTTTTCTTTTATCAGTGTAGGCAAAGGACGCTGTGTGGAGCAGGGATGGTCAGTTTAATCACTAGCTATTACTATTAGGTCCACAAAAGTCCTTTTAAGGACTGGTATAGGTGTACAGTATATAGGGTTGTAATACACTTAGAATATACTTTCTTTCAAATATACAAAGTATATTATGGTGCACTGCTGACTGCTGTGCTGCTGAGTGTTGCCCGATTCTGCAGCTGTCTTTTGTCAGTGTAGGGAAATGACGCTGTGTGGAGCAGGGACTGTCAGTTTAATTACTAGCTATTACTATTATGTCCACAAAAGTCCTTTTAAGGACTGGTATAGGTGTACAGTATATAGGGTTGTAATACACTTAGAATATACTTTCAAATATACAAAGTATATTATGGTGCACTGCTGACTGCTGTGCTGCTGATTGCTGACCAATTCTGCAGCTGTCTTTTATCAGAGTAGGGAAAGGATGCTGTGTGGAGCAGGGATGGTCAGTTTAATCGCTAGCTATTACTATTAGGTCCACAAAAGTCCTTTTAAGGACTGGTATAGGTGTACAGTATATAGGGTTGTACACGTATAATATACTTTCTTTCAAATATACAAAGTATATTATAGTGCACTGCACTGCTGTGCTGCTGACCGATTTCTGCAGCTGTCGTTTCTCAGTGTAGGGAGGGACAGTTTGGTGTTTGGAGCAGGGACAGACTGCAATTCCCTAGCTACTAGCTAGCTACTATTAGGTCCACAAAGGTCCTTTTAAGGACTGGTATAGGTGTACTATTTGGTGTGCAGTATATAGGGGTGTAATACACGTATAAAATACTTGCAAATATAGAAAGCATAGTATAGTGCATTTCCACTGTACAGCATTATGACTGCTGAGCGGTTCTGCAGCGATACTACAAAGAGTGACAAACACAATTTAAAAAAAGTATTATAACTGGTGTGATAGACCAGTGGCCCCCCAAAATGACAGATTGAAGCTGGGTGTTATATACCTTCTTCCACATACATATTGCACTTCTCTAGAGACTTTGTCACAGGGTCATTTAAAAAATGACAGGCAGAGGAAGAGGCAGGCCCTTCTGCAGGGGTGGTAGGGGTAGGGCAGGAGCAACAGACTTGAGCCAAAGTGGGAAATTGCAGAAGGTGCGTTAGATTACGTCAAAGGATGCACCAGACTTGGTTGAGTGGCTTACTCAGCCTTACTCTTCTGCACCCTCCTCATCCTCTCGATCTGCACCCTCTTCTTCAATCTCTGCTGTGTGCACCCCCAAGGACACTACCACCAACACCACCACCACCACCATATACCCTCCGATTGAGTCACAGGAACTCTTTACCAATCCATCACAAGACATAGCCGATGCGCAGCCACTCTTGGCATTGGATCAGGAAGAGGCGGTAGGAACAACTGCCAGCAGACTAAGGACAGTACCCAGATCAGCCTAAGGAGGAGGTTGGTCCCTGGTGTTGCTGCCTACTCTGAGATCTCTAATTATATCGGTGGGGAAGGTGACGTCGATGATGACGTGTCTAGTGATGTCACGTGGGTGCCCACAAGAGAAGAAGAGGAAGGGAGTTCAGAGGGAGATATGGACCAGCAGATAGGGAGGAGAAGCAGGCGTAACTTACATTGCACAGGAGGGACAAACCAGACTGCTAATGTATCAGGACTGAGGCATCAACCATGTATGGTCACATCTGGCGCTCCCAGGACACCGGTACATGGCTCCGCAGTGTGGGCTTCTTTTAACGTGTCAGCTGCTGACAATAGTGTTGCCATCTGCAATCTTTGCAGTCAACGCATAAGTCACGGTAAGCCCAACACTCACCTAGGGACGACCTCCTTAAGAAGGCACGTAAGCTGCCATCACCAAGCCCAGAGGGAGCAACGGAACCCACAAAGCCATACTCCAGGCTCTCACCGTCCAGCCTCGTCTTCTACTTCTCCTTCTCCTCTCTCCTCACAATTGTCCTCCACTCTACCTTCCATCATGCCGTCCTCACGTTTTTCTGGAAAAAGGCAGGCTTCCATGGGCCAAATGTTCAAGTGTAAAAAAATGATGACGCCAGATAACCCTCTTGCCCAATGGTTGATGGCTGGCTTGTCAGAACTGATACCCCGCCAACTACTGCCATATAAACTGGTGGACTCGGGGGCCTTTCGAAAATTTGTGGCCTTTGGAACACCACAATGGAAGGTCCCAGGAAGGAAGTATTTCTCACAGAAGGGCATCCCAGAGCTATATGGCCATGTTCAGTGGCAAGTGAATGTATCTCTGGCACACAGTGTCGGAGCCATGATACATCTGACCACAGGTCTAGCAAACACGGGCAGGGAAGGTATATAACTTTTACTGCCCACTGGGTGAACCTTCTGACGGCCATCAAGCATGTAACCCGTGACACCCGTGTAGATTTGGTTTTACCGCCATGGATTGCACGCAGGCCTGGCTCTTCTTCTCCTCCTCCTACTCCATCCTCCTCCCTCTCCTCCTCGGCTGACTCCTCCTTTTTCGCTGCTAGCGTCTCTTCCGCTGCGCCGCCCAAGATCCCCAGAACCTATTCGACATGCCAGGTGAGACGTTGCCATGCGGTGCTGCATCTGTTGTGCCTGGAAGCCAAGAGCCACACTGGCCCGGCACTCCTTTCAGCTTTGCGTTCACAGGCAGATCAGTGGCTAACACCGCTCAATTTGACAGTTGGTAAAGTGGTGTGTGACAACGGTGCCAATCTGCTTAGCGCATTGAAACAAGGCAAAATTACACAGTGCCATGCATGGCACACGTCTTAAACTTGGTCATGCAGCGATTTGTTGTCAAATACCCTGGGGTCCGGGACATCTTGCGGCAGGCAAGGAAAATCTCAGCCCACTTCAGAAGATCTTACATGGCCATGGCTCACCTTGCTGACATTCAGCGGCAACACAATCTGCCGGTCAGACGTCTTATTTGCGATTGCCCGACGTGATGGAACTCAACCTTCTATATGCTTGATAGGCTGCTCCATCAGAAACGTGCAGTTAACGACTACCTGTACGAACTCTGCGGCAGAACAGGTTCTGGGGAGCTTGGTTTTTTTTCACCACGCCAGTGGCTGCTCATGCGTGATGCATGCAGACTTCTGCAGCCACTTGATGAGATCGTCAAACTGGTCAGTTGCAGCTATGGCGCTATCAGTGACATCGTACCTTATGCCTTCTTTATGGAGCGTGCATTGCTTCGTGTCATTGATCAAGCGTGGAGGAGCAGGAAGTTGAGGAAGTCGCAATGCCGGATGAATTCCTAGGGGGGGCTACTCTATCTGCGACAAGTCAACAACAGGAGTCTGAAGAGGAGTCAGAGGAGGATGGTGCCGGGGCGAATGAGGAGGAGCAAGAAGAGCATGCTTTAAACCTTTCTGGGATCCCTGTTGTGCGTGGATGGGGAGAGGAGAACGAGGAGGACGACATTATCCTGGATGCTGAGCAAGAGCCAGGCCACCACACCACTTCCAGTTTAGTGCAAACGGGGGCCTTCATGCTCCAGTGTTTTAACAGGGACCCTCGTATAAAAAGCATAAAGGTCAAGGACCAGTACTGGGTGGCAACGTACTTAGACCCCCGGTACAAACACAAAATGTCGGAAATGTTACCACCATCACAGAGGGCTGTCAGAATGGAGCACTTACAGGCCTTGCTTCGAGAAATGCTGCATTCTGCTTTTGCGTTGCGCTGGCAGAGGAGGAATTCCCACTCCCAGAGAAAGAGTTGCGGGTACCAATCCAACAGCGCCTGCAAGAAGAGGGCAGTTTGAAGATGTGTTGTTGGCTTCTGATATGAGGTAATTCTTTCAGCTGACCCATCGACAGGTCTCATCCAGATCCAGCATCAGGGAACGCCTAGACCGACAGGTGTCCAACTACATCGGGTTAACGGCCGATGTGGACGCTCTGAGAAGTGATGAACCCCTGGACTACTGGGTGGACATGCTTGACCTCTGGCCAGAGCTTGCCCAATTTGCAATGGAACTGTTGGCTTGCCCCTCGTCCAGTGTCCTGTCCGAAAGGACGTTCAGCGCAGCAGGGGGATCGTGACCGATAAGCGCACTCGCCTAGCTCACGACAGTGTTGACTACCTCACATTTATAAAAATAAATGAGGCATGGATCTCGAAGGAATTCAACACATGTGACCAGTAGACCATGTATATGCATAACTCTATAAATGATTTATTTAATCTAGCACACTGACCTTTTTTCTACCTTTGGCTCACTTCCTTGTACAAAAAAAGCACACCGTACTATATGCCCTTACCCTCCTGTTTGAAGAGGTTGAGCGGTGTCATATTTTTGGGTCCCGCAGCGAGTTGCTGGTATAAGTGCTGGTGTCAGTGCTCTCTATCTCGGTGCTGGTGTGGTGTCAGTGCTCTCTATCTCAGTGCTGGTGTCAGTGCTCTCTATCTGGGTGCTGGTGTCAGTGCCCTCTATCACGGTGCTGGTGTCAGTACTCTCTATCTCGGTGCTGGTGTCAGTACTCTCTATCTCGGTGCTTCGCTAAAGTCCGTTGCAGCCCACACACGATCGGATAGTCCGCCGGACTCAGTCCGTCGGAGTTTGGATGTCGAAAAGTCCGCTCGTGTGTACGGGGCATATAGGGTTGTACACATATAATATACTTTCTTTCAAATATACAAAGTATATTATGATGTACTGCTGACTGCTGTGCTGCTGAGTGCTGCCCGATTCTGCAGTTTTCTTTTATCAGTGTAGGCAAAGGACGCTGTGTGGAGCAGGGATGGTCAGTTTAATCACTAGCTATTACTATTAGGTCCACAAAAGTCCTTTTAAGGACTGGTATAGGTGTACAGTATATAGGGTTGTAATACACTTAGAATATACTTTCTTTCAAATATACAAAGTATATTATGGTGCACTGCTGACTGCTGTGCTGCTGAGTGTTGCCCGATTCTGCAGCTGTCTTTTGTCAGTGTAGGGAAATGACGCTGTGTGGAGCAGGGACTGTCAGTTTAATTACTAGCTATTACTATTATGTCCACAAAAGTCCTTTTAAGGACTGGTATAGGTGTACAGTATATAGGGTTGTAATACACTTAGAATATACTTTCAAATATACAAAGTATATTATGGTGCACTGCTGACTGCTGTGCTGCTGATTGCTGACCAATTCTGCAGCTGTCTTTTATCAGAGTAGGGAAAGGATGCTGTGTGGAGCAGGGATGGTCAGTTTAATCGCTAGCTATTACTATTAGGTCCACAAAAGTCCTTTTAAGGACTGGTATAGGTGTACAGTATATAGGGTTGTACACGTATAATATACTTTCTTTCAAATATACAAAGTATATTATAGTGCACTGCACTGCTGTGCTGCTGACCGATTTCTGCAGCTGTCGTTTCTCAGTGTAGGGAGGGACAGTTTGGTGTTTGGAGCAGGGACAGACTGCAATTCCCTAGCTACTAGCTAGCTACTATTAGGTCCACAAAGGTCCTTTTAAGGACTGGTATAGGTGTACTATTTGGTGTGCAGTATATAGGGGTGTAATACACGTATAAAATACTTGCAAATATAGAAAGCATAGTATAGTGCATTTCCACTGTACAGCATTATGACTGCTGAGCGGTTCTGCAGCGATACTACAAAGAGTGACAAACACAATTTAAAAAAAGTATTATAACTGGTGTGATAGACCAGTGGCCCCCCAAAATGACAGATTGAAGCTGGGTGTTATATACCTTCTTCCACATACATATTGCACTTCTCTAGAGACTTTGTCACAGGGTCATTTAAAAAATGACAGGCAGAGGAAGAGGCAGGCCCTTCTGCAGGGGTGGTAGGGGTAGGGCAGGAGCAACAGACTTGAGCCAAAGTGGGAAATTGCAGAAGGTGCGTTAGATTACGTCAAAGGATGCACCAGACTTGGTTGAGTGGCTTACTCAGCCTTACTCTTCTGCACCCTCCTCATCCTCTCGATCTGCACCCTCTTCTTCAATCTCTGCTGTGTGCACCCCCAAGGACACTACCACCAACACCACCACCACCACCATATACCCTCCGATTGAGTCACAGGAACTCTTTACCAATCCATCACAAGACATAGCCGATGCGCAGCCACTCTTGGCATTGGATCAGGAAGAGGCGGTAGGAACAACTGCCAGCAGACTAAGGACAGTACCCAGATCAGCCTAAGGAGGAGGTTGGTCCCTGGTGTTGCTGCCTACTCTGAGATCTCTAATTATATCGGTGGGGAAGGTGACGTCGATGATGACGTGTCTAGTGATGTCACGTGGGTGCCCACAAGAGAAGAAGAGGAAGGGAGTTCAGAGGGAGATATGGACCAGCAGATAGGGAGGAGAAGCAGGCGTAACTTACATTGCACAGGAGGGACAAACCAGACTGCTAATGTATCAGGACTGAGGCATCAACCATGTATGGTCACATCTGGCGCTCCCAGGACACCGGTACATGGCTCCGCAGTGTGGGCTTCTTTTAACGTGTCAGCTGCTGACAATAGTGTTGCCATCTGCAATCTTTGCAGTCAACGCATAAGTCACGGTAAGCCCAACACTCACCTAGGGACGACCTCCTTAAGAAGGCACGTAAGCTGCCATCACCAAGCCCAGAGGGAGCAACGGAACCCACAAAGCCATACTCCAGGCTCTCACCGTCCAGCCTCGTCTTCTACTTCTCCTTCTCCTCTCTCCTCACAATTGTCCTCCACTCTACCTTCCATCATGCCGTCCTCACGTTTTTCTGGAAAAAGGCAGGCTTCCATGGGCCAAATGTTCAAGTGTAAAAAAATGATGACGCCAGATAACCCTCTTGCCCAATGGTTGATGGCTGGCTTGTCAGAACTGATACCCCGCCAACTACTGCCATATAAACTGGTGGACTCGGGGGCCTTTCGAAAATTTGTGGCCTTTGGAACACCACAATGGAAGGTCCCAGGAAGGAAGTATTTCTCACAGAAGGGCATCCCAGAGCTATATGGCCATGTTCAGTGGCAAGTGAATGTATCTCTGGCACACAGTGTCGGAGCCATGATACATCTGACCACAGGTCTAGCAAACACGGGCAGGGAAGGTATATAACTTTTACTGCCCACTGGGTGAACCTTCTGACGGCCATCAAGCATGTAACCCGTGACACCCGTGTAGATTTGGTTTTACCGCCATGGATTGCACGCAGGCCTGGCTCTTCTTCTCCTCCTCCTACTCCATCCTCCTCCCTCTCCTCCTCGGCTGACTCCTCCTTTTTCGCTGCTAGCGTCTCTTCCGCTGCGCCGCCCAAGATCCCCAGAACCTATTCGACATGCCAGGTGAGACGTTGCCATGCGGTGCTGCATCTGTTGTGCCTGGAAGCCAAGAGCCACACTGGCCCGGCACTCCTTTCAGCTTTGCGTTCACAGGCAGATCAGTGGCTAACACCGCTCAATTTGACAGTTGGTAAAGTGGTGTGTGACAACGGTGCCAATCTGCTTAGCGCATTGAAACAAGGCAAAATTACACAGTGCCATGCATGGCACACGTCTTAAACTTGGTCATGCAGCGATTTGTTGTCAAATACCCTGGGGTCCGGGACATCTTGCGGCAGGCAAGGAAAATCTCAGCCCACTTCAGAAGATCTTACATGGCCATGGCTCACCTTGCTGACATTCAGCGGCAACACAATCTGCCGGTCAGACGTCTTATTTGCGATTGCCCGACGTGATGGAACTCAACCTTCTATATGCTTGATAGGCTGCTCCATCAGAAACGTGCAGTTAACGACTACCTGTACGAACTCTGCGGCAGAACAGGTTCTGGGGAGCTTGGTTTTTTTTCACCACGCCAGTGGCTGCTCATGCGTGATGCATGCAGACTTCTGCAGCCACTTGATGAGATCGTCAAACTGGTCAGTTGCAGCTATGGCGCTATCAGTGACATCGTACCTTATGCCTTCTTTATGGAGCGTGCATTGCTTCGTGTCATTGATCAAGCGTGGAGGAGCAGGAAGTTGAGGAAGTCGCAATGCCGGATGAATTCCTAGGGGGGGCTACTCTATCTGCGACAAGTCAACAACAGGAGTCTGAAGAGGAGTCAGAGGAGGATGGTGCCGGGGCGAATGAGGAGGAGCAAGAAGAGCATGCTTTAAACCTTTCTGGGATCCCTGTTGTGCGTGGATGGGGAGAGGAGAACGAGGAGGACGACATTATCCTGGATGCTGAGCAAGAGCCAGGCCACCACACCACTTCCAGTTTAGTGCAAACGGGGGCCTTCATGCTCCAGTGTTTTAACAGGGACCCTCGTATAAAAAGCATAAAGGTCAAGGACCAGTACTGGGTGGCAACGTACTTAGACCCCCGGTACAAACACAAAATGTCGGAAATGTTACCACCATCACAGAGGGCTGTCAGAATGGAGCACTTACAGGCCTTGCTTCGAGAAATGCTGCATTCTGCTTTTGCGTTGCGCTGGCAGAGGAGGAATTCCCACTCCCAGAGAAAGAGTTGCGGGTACCAATCCAACAGCGCCTGCAAGAAGAGGGCAGTTTGAAGATGTGTTGTTGGCTTCTGATATGAGGTAATTCTTTCAGCTGACCCATCGACAGGTCTCATCCAGATCCAGCATCAGGGAACGCCTAGACCGACAGGTGTCCAACTACATCGGGTTAACGGCCGATGTGGACGCTCTGAGAAGTGATGAACCCCTGGACTACTGGGTGGACATGCTTGACCTCTGGCCAGAGCTTGCCCAATTTGCAATGGAACTGTTGGCTTGCCCCTCGTCCAGTGTCCTGTCCGAAAGGACGTTCAGCGCAGCAGGGGGATCGTGACCGATAAGCGCACTCGCCTAGCTCACGACAGTGTTGACTACCTCACATTTATAAAAATAAATGAGGCATGGATCTCGAAGGAATTCAACACATGTGACCAGTAGACCATGTATATGCATAACTCTATAAATGATTTATTTAATCTAGCACACTGACCTTTTTTCTACCTTTGGCTCACTTCCTTGTACAAAAAAAGCACACCGTACTATATGCCCTTACCCTCCTGTTTGAAGAGGTTGAGCGGTGTCATATTTTTGGGTCCCGCAGCGAGTTGCTGGTATAAGTGCTGGTGTCAGTGCTCTCTATCTCGGTGCTGGTGTGGTGTCAGTGCTCTCTATCTCAGTGCTGGTGTCAGTGCTCTCTATCTGGGTGCTGGTGTCAGTGCCCTCTATCACGGTGCTGGTGTCAGTACTCTCTATCTCGGTGCTGGTGTCAGTACTCTCTATCTCGGTGCTGGTGTCAGTGCTCTCTATCTCCGTGCTGGTGTGGTCTCAGTGCTCTCTATCACGGTGCTGGTGTCAGTGCTCTCACGGTGCTGATGTCAGTGCTCTCTATCATGGTGCTGGTGTCAGTGCTCTCTATCACGGTGCTGGTGTCAGTGCTCTCTATCTTTGTGCTGGTGTCAGTGCTCTCTATCTCGGTGCTGGTGTGGTCTCAGTGCTCTCTATCACGGTGCTGGTGTCAGTGCTCAGTCTCTATCACAGTGCTGGTTTCAGACAGTGAGGGAGAGAGCAGCGGAGAATCCAATCAGCAGGCAGTGCCAGCACCATGGCTGAGGATCAGCACTGGACTGGCACCTCCGGACCACCGCAGTGGAGCCCTGCATTGGTGGGGGTAAGGGCCGGGCAGAGGAAGGGGCTCAAGCACAGGTTGGCACACTGGGACACTGGCACAGGATTGCGCTGCCCTGACTGTGGCACTGATTATCTCCTGCACCCCCTTCATAGCCTGCCCTGACCTTGCCTCTCCTCCATGGCTTTCATGCGCTCCTGAATTGTCAAAATTTCACAGATAAAAAAAGAATGCTTGTCGTTGTCAATCCCAGATTCTCTTAATACTTTTGTTATTTTAGTGACCATGTTGTGGGACTATGTGTGCACAGCTAGTAAGTATTTTGTGGCAGAAAGTATGACCTGGAGGTTTTTAAGGTTCGCCTGCCATTAAAGTCAATGGGGTCCGCCGCGAACCTTGCGGTTCACAAACTTTTGGCCTTGTTCGCGGTTCGCGTTCGCAAAACGTCCCGTCGGAAGTTCGTCCATCACTATGGACCTCCATTTCAGGCGGTCATACACAGCCAGTGCTCAGTTGGCTGAAATTCAGCAGGAATTCCATCTGCCCATAAACCACATGATTTGTGACATGCCCACCAGGTGAAACTCAACATACAGCAGAGGGCTATCCAATAAATACCAAATTCCTATGGGACTTTTAAAGCGCAACTATACCAAATTATATAAAAATATATACATTTTAATACAAATTGCAAAATACATAATTGAAAATTGATACAACAATATAGCACAGAATCAATATATACATTTGCAATGCGGATATATCTCAACATGTTTCTCCGTACATCATACGGCTTCTTTAGGAGAACTTTTTAATCTCGCATAAACAAATAATCACTGAAATAAAAAGAGACATTCAAAAAAACAAGTATAAAGTCACTGATAAATAATATATAAGATTTTTCAAAGTGACTTTATAAGCGCAATAACACCATATTATATAAAACATTTTTTTTAATACAATATAGAAAAGACATATAAATACATAATTAAATTCAGTACAGAAATGACATAGAATAGATATAAACAGTTGCAATGCGGATACATCTCAACATGTTTTGCCATATATCATAAGGCTTCTTCAGGAGAATTAATTTATCTCGCATAAGCACATAATTTCTGAAATAAATAAAGAAAAATCAAAACACACAAAAAACACTAATCAATATAATTATAATATTCACCACACAGGATATCATAGAGACCACAAGTCCCGACCTCAAAAGCTGACCTGCACATTTCAATTGAACTAGTATGGATACTTCCCACGTGGCTGGATAAAAGCAAGGATCATTTGATGATACCATAGAGAGGAATATATTCTAGAAAGCCATCTGTTTAACACAAAAAAGGATATATATATATATATATATATATATATATATATATATATATATATATATATATATATATATATATATATATATATATATACTGTATATATATATATATACTGTATATATATATATATATATATATATATATATATATATATATATATATACTGTATATATATATATATATATATATATATATATATATATATATATATAAAGGAAGAAGATCACACACATCAATAGAAAGTATCCAAACCCGAAAAAAGGGACAATTTTGTCAGGATGCCCAAGCTTCTGCTGGAAAACTGGACTTCTATATATTGATTTTAGGGGGTTACACCCCAAAATAATCCACAAAATAAAGTCCACAACACAGAGGGGAGTTAACGGTATAAAAATACCAAAATCCCCAGCTAAAAATATAAACAACAAAAACCTTTTTAATAAAAAGGAATGCACACAAAATATCAAAAAAAGAATTTTGGTTGATCTTCCATAATATATGTGACCTCTTACCTAAATACTACTCCTCACATTCACAGTCTTGGGCAGCACATCTCTCCTGGGCTGGTCAGCAACACATATTGACCACAATGATCTTTTATAGCCCTCTCCACCCCGTTTGGCGCCAAAAAGGGTGAGGACACTTTGAAGTCACTTAAAGGTGCCATCATGCCGAAAATGACGCCCATGTGCCAGAAATGACATCATTGCGCTGGAAAAGACGCCATATCTTCTAAAACCGTAAATAGTGTCACAGCACTAGCGCAGTAAGACAGGAAATGATGACCAGGCGGCACCATCCGACCAGAAATAGCCAAAAGATATCCATAAAACATCCTGCAGTCACAATTCATAAAGACAACCAAAATATATGCTGCAAGAACAATACCGGACTATCAAGATGAGGAGACCTCCGACTAAACGGACAATATGCTGAGAAAGTGGCCATCTCTGTAAAATAAACAAAAAATGCCTATAAGTTGGTTTGGCATCTAAAAAACCGCCTATATAAAGTGACTAGATTTGTTTCCCTCCTGAAGCTAAACCGCCACAGCAGAGAAGCACCCTGGGTATCCATATGGTACATCTGATCAACATGCTACCAACCACTATTTATTGATTATAAGGTCCAACATATATTGAAAGACCCAAAATCCATTCAGGAACCAGAACAAAAAACTGGAATTCCGTGGATTTACACTATAAAGATCTTATTTATACAGAATAGATTTACAAATACCCGTCAGCTCAAGAGTCGAACACAGAGGATCCCCCAGACACCCTGCAGAGGTGTTACATATCGCATTTTAACTCAGAAAATTAACAAAAAGGACTCTATAAGTTTAAAAGAGTGAAAAATCCACTCAAAATAACAATGTGCGACTTACAGAAAAGGCTTAAAGCGCAGAGACTCATTCAGGCCAGGATGGACAGTGGCAGCCTGGGTATAAATCCACTTTGATTTTCGTTGAAGAAGATTCTTCTTTAATGAGAATCAAAGTGGATTTATACCCACCCACTAGATTTTAGAGTCCCTTTTGTTAAAATGTGATCTGTAACACCTCTGCAGGGTGTCTGGGGGACCCTCTGTGTTCGACTCTGTGTTGTAAATCTATTCTGTATAAATAAGATCTTTATAGTGTAAATTCACGGAATTCCAGTTTTTTGTTCTGGTTCCTGAATGGATTTTGGGTCTTTCAATATATGTTGGACCTTGTAATCAATAAATAGTGATTGGTAGCATGTTGATCAGATGTACCATATGGACACCCAGGGTGCTCTTCTGCTGTGGCGGTTTAGCTTCAGCAGGGGGCACCAATCTAATCACTTTATATAGGTTTTTTAGATGCCAAACCAACTTATAGGCATTTTTTGTTTATTTTACAGAGATGGCCACTTTCTCAGTATATTGGCCGTTTAGTCGGAGGTCTCCTCATCTTGATAGTCTGGTATCGTTCTGGCAGCCTATATTTTGGTTGTCTTTATGAATTGTGACTGCAGGATGTTTTATGGATATCTTTTGGCTATTTCCGGTCGGATGGTGCCGTCTGGCCATCATTTCCTGTCTTACTGTGCTAGTGCTGTGACGCTATTTCTGGTTTTAGCGTATATGGCGCCATTTCCGGCGCATGGGTGTCATTTCCGGCGTGATGGCGCCTTTAAGTGACTTCAAAGTGTTCTCACCCTTTTTGGCGTAAAATTTTGGCGCCAAACGAGGTGGAGAGGGCTATAAAAGATAATTGTGGTCAGTATGTGTTGCTGACCAGCCCAGGGGGGATGTGCTGCACAAGACTGTGAATGTGAGGAGTAGTATTTAGGTAAGAGGTCACATATATTATCGAAGATCAACCAAAATTCTTTTTTTGATATTTTATGTGCATTCCTTTTTATTAAAAAGTTTTTGTTGTTTATATTTTTAGCTGGGGATTTTGGTATTTTTATACCGTTAACTCCCCTCTGTGTTGTGGATTTAATTTTGTGGATTATTTTGGGGTGTAACCCCCTAACATCAATATATAGAAGTCCAGTTTTCCAGCAGGCGCTTGGGCATCCTGACAAAATTGTAGGTATGTCTCTTTTTTCGGGTTTGGATACTTTCTATTGATGTGTGTGATCTTTTTCCTTTATTTATATATATATATTTCCTTTTTTGTGTTCAACAGATGGCTTTCTAGAATATATTCCTCTCTATGGTATCATCATATGATCCTTGCTTTTGTCCAGCCACGTGGGAAGTATCCATACTAGTTCAATTGAAATGTACAGGTCAGCTTTTGAGGTCGGGACTTGTGGTCTCTATGATATCCTGTGTGGTGAAAATGATAATTATATTGATTAGTGTTTTTTGTGTGTTTTGATTTTTCTTTATTTATTTCAGAAATTATGTGCTATGCAAGATAAATTAATTCTCCTGAAGTAGCCCAATGATATATGGCGAAACATGTTGAGATATATCCGCATTGCAACTGTTTATATCTATTCTATGTAATTTCTGTACTGAATTTAATTATGTATTTATATGTCTTTGCTATATTGTATTTAAAAAAATTATTTTTTTATATAATGTGGTGTTATTGTGCTTATAAAGTCCCTTTGAGAAATCTTATATATTCTTTGTAGAAATTATGGGATGTGGTGCTAAAAATAGGTTTCAGTATTCAGCTCGTTTATAAACACTGATAAATACATTACAATTTAACCCCCACATGGGCTATCATGAAGATACAACATGACTTCGAAGCTGACCTGTGCACTCCAGTTGAAAATAATAATACACATGTTCCACTCAAGGTTGAATAAAAATAAAAGATCATATGATGATACCATAGAGAGGGGTATATTACACACAAGGACTAAGCCCTCAGGGAATCCCTCTGTTGGAATAGATCAAAGATAAATGAGTACAAATATCCAATGATCCCTAAATTAGAATATATATGGCCCACTCAATAAAATATTTACCTCCAATATATAGATAGAATCTAATTAGCCTCACTTCTGATAGAAACCTTTTTACAGGAACTCCAATGAACTTTATTGTAGTGGTGAAAACAGGCAAAACCTTTTTGATGTAAAAATATTTTATTTTTAAATTGGGTACTCCCCTACAAAAAATTCAAGACCCAAGATCACCATGAGGGGTTAAATAAAATTGTTACCTGAAAAAAATCCTGTTCACCGCACCACTAATCCAAAAAGAGGTCCGAAATGAGGGGGGAACCTACCAGTATGAAAATACCAGGGTACCCATACTAAAAGTAAAAAAAGACCGATCCATAATTTAAGAGATAAGCGTGCTGAAGATGGAAAGAATACATTTTGTTCATCACAAATAAAAAGGAGAACATCCAGCTGAAAATTTTACCTATTCATGCAGCTCCCTCTCTTGTGAATCAACCATACAGACTGATGATCCCAGCCCTTTATAGCCCTCTCCACCTCGTTTGACGCCAAAACATTGGCGCCAAACACGAGATGAGAACACTCTAACTGTCATCATATGGGCGCCGTCGCGCTGAAAGTGATGCCCGTGCACCGGAAGTGATGCAATTGCGCTAGCAGTGACGCCTGTACTGGAAAACAGAACAGGCGTCATAGCGAATAAACGCCACAAACAGGATATGAAGATCCAGGAAACAAAACCACCACCCAGGAAACAAAACCACAGACAAACCCACGGTTTAAAAAAGATGACTTAAAAGTACCAGCCGAAATACTACTAGGTAGTAAAGATGACAAAATTAATTAATATTGACTATCCAATTACGGGGTCACAGAGTGGTCAGTTCCTGTTGGATATAATTGGACCAATACGCCGTCGTATTATACGACGGCTTATGGATCCCACCTTAATGATGACAAAAATTGCGCCCTTTGTGGGAATTAGAAAACAGCCCACAGAGAAGCACCTTGGGTGTCCATATGGCTCATCTGATCTGATAATTCAACCAATATCAAAGGATCTCACATATATTGTAAGACCAAAATTTGACTGGACAAAAGGAAAACAATCCATAACCATCGAATTTTATACATATAATATTTTTTTTTTAAATAAATGAATAGAAACATTTCAATTTAGAAACACTGGTTAGCTCAGACCGTCAAAAATGAAATCTCTCAGGGGGCGTGACCGGAAGCCGTTCTGAATGGCTGCTTGAACCTCCAGCTCTCTCTTAGCCCGAGCTAGATTAGGGGACACTTCGCTGCATTTTCATGGGCAGATCCACTACCACTAGATCCGCGAGATCCAGGGGAACACAAAAAGCCCCACTAAGCTCCTCCACGGACTTCAGATCTTTCTTTCCGCCCTCGGATATGTCTCCCAGCGGGATGGACAAAATGGCACTGGCGACTTCCGCGGCCCGCTCCCGGACACCTCCACTGCCTTCCCTGCAGGCTCAGGCACCAAACAGTGACCCGGAGAGCATCCCGCCGGACCCACAAGGTGCCCGGGACATCCCATGTACCCAAGGAGCGGTGAGTTCTCTCCACTCTGCCCCACTGGAGATGTCGCCGCACGGCGCACGGCCCGCCATATCCGGCTCCCCTCCCCCGCAGTACACCCAGTGCTCGGATGCATACCTGCAGCTGCTCAGAACAGCACCAGATCTGAGCATCCCTGTGGGGGACCCTGGCTCACCAGCCTCCTCGGACTACTCTGTAGACTACCCAGTCCTACCAGCTCCTTTAATCCAAGCAGGCCAGGTGCCTCAGGAGCCTGGGGGAATGCAGGTGGACGACAGCAGGCGCATGAATGGCCCACCTGTACCTAAGCCGCAGAGACTGTCGCACTTACAGATCCCGTATCCCTCTAAGGGACAGGAGCCACCCTCACATACCTATGCCCAAACGGTGCAATCTCCAGTCCCCAAGTGCTATGAAGAAGGGAATGGGCAGGGCCACATACCCACAAGGTCCCTGACATGGGGAGATCCCTGGAGCCACTCACCGGGACTGACAATCACCCCCCAGAGCGACGATACCGCTCACCCTCGGCCCTCCGCCTCACTCACCCCAAAACTCAATGTCGGGAGGGATCTACCCTGCACACCCGCAGGGGCATTCATACCTGCAGGCGATACCCACTAAAGAGGACTTCAAGCAGCTGATTGCAGATGTAAAGTTCACATGCCGCACAGAAATACAAGTCTTACAGTCTGGCTTAAAACACCTAGCGGATCGGGTGGAAATGGCCAAAGAAGAAATCCAAGAGACTAAACTAGCAGTCCACAGAACCCAACTCCAAGGCACAGAACACCGTAATATGTTACGAGACATGCAACACCACGTGGAGGACCTGGACAACAGGGGGCGCATGAACAACATCCGCGTAAGAGGGGTACCGGAGTCTGAGGGCACTGAGGGCATCCAGTCCATTCTGCAGACCGTGTTCAATAACCTCCTGGGGGAACTTGCTACTAACCGCATTGAGATGGACAGGGCCCATCGGGCCCTACGACCCATGAACCTCGCCTCCAAACCCAGGGACATCATCTGTAGGGTCAACTCCTACCACACCAAGGAAGAGATCATGCGACGAGCACGTTTAGCTCGCAAAGTGACATTCCACGACACTCATTTGCAGTTGTACCCCGACCTCTCCTGAATAACCCTGCAAAAGCAAAGGCTGCAACCCCTGTTACGTAACCTTCAGGATGGCAACATACCCTACCACTGGGGATTCCCTTTTTGTAATGCATTCTGCGATACTCTGGAGATCGCCACACCTCAACTTCCAGACTGGGACTTGGTGGCTACGCAACCCCCACCTCCGATAATGTGGCAGAAGGTCCCCTTGGCAAACCGTTCCAGGTACATGGATGCATCCCGTAAATCTGCCAGACGCAAGACCGGTGACCCCACAGGCACCCCTCCCCCGGGCACACTCCGCTAGAAGAACAGTCACCCACGCGAGAAAATAAATGGAACTGTCCTGGACATTTCTTCTTGGAATTATCTTCTTTTTTTGCCCCCCTAACTGCCTTAACTTCATTGCCAAGTTTACTTTATGGGCATGTCTCTGTTGAGACTCGAGAGAGTGGGAATTTTTGCACTCTCCCTTCCTCCCCCCTGTTGAGTGATTATGCTCACGTTAGACTCACAGCCTTTTTTTTGTTTTTCACGATCAGCCAAGGGCTCCCTGGCGCTCCCCCAGCCCGTCCCCCAGGAGGGAGGGTAGGTGGATCTCAGGGAAACCCTACTGACCTAGGCCGGAGAGCCTCCCAAGATCGGACACTAACAGTTGCCTTGATCTGGTGCTACTATAAGCTAACTTCTCTCTCTTTCTTTTCTCCTCCTCATCCCCCCTCCCCCCTCTCTCAGGTAGCTCACTGTGCAGATCGCAGAACTTACTTGAATCTCCTCCTGATGTGTGCCTGCTCCAGGCCGCCGTCTTCAGGACCCTCACCTCCACAACAGGTAAGTTGCTCTCCTACTTCTTCCCCCACCTCCTCCTAACATAGCCAAGATTCTCTCATTAAATGTCCAAGGCCTAGACTCCAACAAGAAAAGGCATCTGGCGCTGAGGGAATTTAAACAGTCAGGCGCAGACATCATATTTGTCCAGGAGACTCACTTGGACAAGGGGCGCACCTTTGCATTTGCCTCCAAACATTTCCCCCAGACCTACCTCTCCTCAGGACCTCACAAACGAGCGGGTGTAGCCATACTCATTAAACACGGGTCCCCATTCGCAGGTAGGGAACACTATAGCGACCCACGCGGCCACTTCATCATTCTCAAAGGACGATGACATGATCATGACATGACCTTATGCGATTTATACGCTCCAAATGTCAAACAGTATAGATTCCTATCTAAAACGTTCACCCGACTATTTCAAAATGACCACGGGCTCCTGGTGGTGGGGGGTGATTTTAACCCTACATATTCAGTGACTGCTGATCGCCATGTGGTGAACCCCCGGACATCCCCGGCTCGAGCCCTTAGGGACTCAAAGCTGTTCTGCCAGCTCGCTAGACGTTATACTCTGTTTGATGCTTGGGGGGCTCTCCACCCGGGGGATCGGCAATACACTTTTTACTCATCCCCCATCAAACCCACTCCTGCATAGATTATTTTTTCGTTAACAACCCTACACTTAGAATCACACGGGATGCTGGGATACTACCGATATCTTGGTCAGATCATGCCCCTATCATGCTCACCCTTGATCTGGGCTCCCCCACCCCAAAACCTTGCAATTGGAGATTGAACACGTTCTTGCTTCAACACCTTCCATCAGTATCTGAGCGAACCTCCACCTTGCAATTCTACTTTGCGGAAAACAATACCCTAGACATTTCCCCTTCCACACTCTGGGAGGCTCACAAGGCGGTTATTCGAGGCAGATGTCTGGCACTGTCGTCCGCCATGAAAAATGATGCCAACGCCTTAAAGGTCCGTACCGAAAAAGAACTCAGAACCCTAGAACACCGACTGCAACAGTCCCCCACTGTGCCCCTCCTTAGGAAAATCACGAAACTCCGGACTGTCCTTAGTGACCTTGCGTTAGGCCGCGTAAAAAAGGCTCTACTTAAACTAAAGCAAACTTACTATGACAAAGGCAATAAAGCACATTCCCTGCTGGCAAAGAAATTGCGGGAACACACCCTCCTGTCCACCCCCCACCAAGTTAAGAATAACTCGGGCTCCTTATTGACCCACCCCAAAGATATAGCACACGCATTCACAGAATTCTACACAGATCTTTACAACAATCCTGACATACCCAGTAACCCCCCTTCTCCTGACCTCTCCCTACGTATGCATCAGTACCTTGAACGTAGTGGAGTCCCACGACTCCAACCCGCTGACCTGGAAGCCCTGAATGCACCGGTCACAGACGCAGAATTAGAACGGTCTATCAAAGCACTCCCATCTCATAAATGCCCTGGTCCAGATGGACTGCCTTATGAGTATTATAAGACTTTCCTTCCAATCCTGACTCCCCATATGTGTAGACTCTTCAACGCTTTCCTCTGTGATACTCCTATACCAGCAGATATGCAGCGGTCCTTTATCACGGTGATCCCCAAACCAAAGACCCCATTTTATGTGCCAACTACAGACCAATTGCCTTGCTTAACTCTGTCCTAAAAATGTTCACGAAATTACTCTCCACCCGCCTGAATGTAGTCCTTCCATCTCTCATACATAAGGTGGGCTTTGTCCCACTCAGGCAGGTGGGCGACAACACCAGGAAGATCATCGAACTGGTGGACGTGGCGAACAGGGAGAATTTGGCGTCCTTGCTACTTAGCCTGGATGTCGAGAAGGCTTTTGACCGCCTTGGTTGGCCCTTCCTGTTCGCCGCGCTCCGACACGCAGGCTTCAAAGGACCCTTCCTGCGGGTGATCCAACATCTCTACTCTGACCCTACAGCCCAAGTGAGGACCCCCTTTGCCCTATCCCCATCATTCTCTATAACCAACGGCACCCGGCAGGGGTGCCCACTCTCCCCCTGCTGTTTGTGATATGTGTAGAGCCCCTAGCCGCTACGGTCAGAGGCAAACCAAACATTAGGGGAATACCGGTCAGGGGTAAGGAGTTTAAAATCTCACTGTTTGCCAACGAGATTATCCTCTCCCTGACTCAGCATAGATTGTCCCTCCCCAACCTCCATGCTGAATTGGATCGCTATGGGGCTTTATCGGGATACAAAATTAATACATCTAAATCGGAGGCTCTCCCACTTAACATCCCGGAAGACGAAGTTACACAACTGCAGGCAAATTTCTCCTACCGTTGGAAGAGTGCCTCTCTGAAATATCTGGGAATGAACTTCACCCCAAAATTTACCACGCTATACCAGGAGAATTTCCCTTCCCTCTTTCGCTCGATTCGAAATTTGATCCGGTCATGGAAAAAACATTGAATCTCCCTCCTAGGCTGGATCACATCAATAAAGATGACGATCCTCCCGAAATTACTCTACCTGTTTCAAACGCTACCCATCTCGGTTCCTTATAAACACTTGAAAAAACTTCAATCGGATTTACTCAAATTTGTGTGGAACTACAAAAGGCATAGAATACCCCAATCTGTCTTGATGTCAGCCCGCTCGGATGGTGGACTAGCCTTTCCCAACCTCATTAAGTACTATCAGGCGGCCCAACTCCGTGCAATAACATCATCGTTCACTCAAAGATCATACAATAAGTGGACAGAAATTGAAAAAATCTGGATGGCTCCAACCCACCCAAACAGCCTCCTGTGGAGTGCGAGCGCGGAGGTGCCCCCCGAATGCCTATTGGGACCTATGTCTCAACTTCGCCGACTTTGGCATAAGCTGGCGCCCCCACATGCTTTATCCTTAGACAGGTCGCCTTTAACTTCATTTATACGTAATCCTAAAGTGCCAGATAGCCTTACGCACCAAATGCCATACCCCTGGTCCTCACAAAACGTATTGCACTATGGGAATCTGATAGACCAACGATCGCGCAAACTATTACCCTTCTCTGAATTACAGACCAAGCATGAACTACCTCGCCAGGCGTTCTATAATTACCTGCAGATTCGCCACTATGCCTTGACCATAACACCTAACCTACAATTCTCCCTCCCAACCCCATTTGAAAGCCTGATCCTGGCAGGAACGGCTCAAAGGGGCTTGATCTCCGATATTTACAAAATACTGAATGTTTACTCAATGGACACTAATGGAAAACACGCATACATGCTAAAATTGGAGAAACTCCTCAATGAGGACATATCCAGAGAACAGTGGCAGGTGATATGGTCACAGGCGGCAAAAAGCTCACTTTGCACATTATATAAAGAAAATGCTTACAAAATCATCTTTCTATGGTATATGACCCCTGACGTACTCCACATCATATATCCCACTAGCTCAGGCCAGTGCTGGAGATGCCTACAGGACAGGGGCACCCTCCTCCACATTTACTGGAGTTGCACATTAATCGCCCCCTTCTGGAATGCGGTCCAACAACTCCTGACCAACCTCTTGGGCACACGGATCCCAATGGGCCCCAAATTTGCACTACTGGGACTATCCCAACTTAAGATTCCTACTCCCCATAAAAAGCTAGTTTGTCATATCCTCACAGCGGCACGTTGCCTCATCGCCCTAAATTGGAAAAAAAGGACCCCTCCTCCCCACGATACCCTATACGCTAGAATAAAAGATGTGGAGCTGATGGAGAGGATGACGGCCAGGATACAGGATAGAACGGAAGCCCACGATAAAGTGTGGGAGCTGTGGCACCTTCGGGAGGACCCACCATGATCAGGTGAACAGGCTGCTGAGGTGAGGCTCCTCTCCCCCCCCCCCCATCCCCCTTATTCTTCTTCTCTACTTTCATTCTTTCTTTCTTTTCCTCTTCTCTATCTGGGGTATTCTGATGACTCCAACCAGTCCTTCCTAAGTGATTTTTTTGTTGATACACATGCTTCAAACACGGGATTGATATTCCAAGATCAGTGAAGAAGCAGAACCTGGCATAGACTGCACTGTATACTGACCTTCTCTCTGTTTAAATACTGTTTAACTATGAAAAGTGTACTCTTAAGATATCTAAATGTGTGTTGTAAAAGCTGATGATAAAAAATAAATAAATGTTATTTGATAAAAAAATGAAATCTCCACACGAGCCTACATAAGGTTGTTTGAAAAGGATTTATTTAAACCAAACATTTTAAACAAACTGAATTCATGAACTCTCTGAAAAAAGCAGGCAACCTATAGAAAAGGCTTAAAACTTAAGGATTCGTTTAGGCCTGGATGGACAGTGGCAGCCAAAGTATGAATTCACTTAGATTCTCGTTGGAGGAGAATCTTGTCAATATGTCAATATCACCCCCCCCCCCCCCCCATCAAAATCAGGAACAAATTCAACATCAAAGGAATGATACAGACCCATATGCCTACTGATAAGTGTTTCCATCTTTTTCTTATTAATAAGGGAAACATGGTCCCTTATGTGGTGAAAGAAAGGCCTCTTTGTTTTGCCTATATAAAAGGCTTGACAAACACATTTCATAAAGTAGACCACCCCTATAGTCTTACAAGTTGCACAGAAATTAGGTCTGTACACCTGTCCATTGGGAAGAATCACCTCCGAGGTGTTCATTAAAAGGCTACAGAACTTAAATTTCCCACATGGGAATGTCCTTTTTCGTGCAGATCCACCCTTAGAAGTTAGATGACTATGGAATAATTTGTCCCTCAAGGACCTGGACCTACGATAAGTTATCTGTGTGTAGGGTTCGACATATTTTGATAACACCTCATCTTAAGATAAAAGATGCCAGTATTTCTCAAAAATATGGTGAACTTTCTTATGTTCACCTGCATAACTTGTAATCAGACGTACTTTTGATTCATTTTTGGGCCGTTTTGTCGAATTAATTAAGGCTCCTCTCTGTTTTTGTTTTGCCCTCTGATAGGCTCTTTTAAGAAATGTTTTACTATACCCCCTATCCAGTAACCGTGACTGAAGAGCTTTTGCTTCTAACTCAAAATCATCATCCTTACTACAATTTCTCCTTACTCTGAGATATTGACTATAGGGAATACTCTGGATGAGAACTGGTAGCATGTAGAATAATATTTCCTGCTAATGGTTTCCTATACAATGAAGAACCCATTGTTCCATCTGGATTTACATAGATAACAATATCCAAAAAGTTTATACATTTCTGATCACAAGTCATTGTAAATTTCAAATTGAATGAATTAATCTCCAATTGACTCAAAAAAACAGTTAAGTCATCCCTTGTCCCCATCCAGACAATAAAAATATTGTCAATAAATCTTTTCCAGATCAAAATCTTTTGGAACATCTCAAGATATTCAGAGGATGAGAATATCTCACGCTCCCACCCCCCCAGATACAGGTTGGCATATGATGGGGCACATTTGGTCCCCATCACCACCCACTGTACCTGGAGGTAGTGGGAGCATTCAAACATATTGTTATTTGATATAAACAACTATAATTCAATCACAAAATTACTGTAGGTTCTTGCCCCTGGCCCTCGTTCAGAGAGGAAACCGTCTATAACTCAAGCCCCCAATTTGTGGAGAATCGAGTTATAAAGGGCCTCCACATCTATAGCAACCAACCATGCCTGCTCAGGAACCCATAGTCCATCTATAGATCGTAAACGATCAGATGTATCGTGAATATAGGAACTCAAGGATTTCACATGCGGTCTCAAATAGTCATCCTCTAGTTTACTTGCTGGTTCTGTTAAACCACCGCTGCCTGATATAATTGGCACCCTGGAGGAAATTGCAAGTTTTTATGTATTTTGGGCAAGGCATACATAGTTGGTATTTTGGGATTTTCAACAATCAAGTATTCCCAAGTTTTTTTATCTATCAAATCTGCAAAGAAGGCTTGGGCAATTAGACGTTGGTATTTTGTTTGTGCATATTTAACATGAGAAAAGGGAATCGGTCTATACCACTGACGATTAGACAACAGATCCATAACCATTGCTTTATAGTTGGAAATATCCATGACCACTATGTTGCCTCCTTTATCAGAAGGTTTGATGATCAACCCATCGTTATTTTTTAAAGAGGCAATTGCTCTACATTGGGTTAAACTAATATTGGATCTACTATCAAATCATCGTCATTTGGCATTTTTGATTTCTCTTGATACTTGTTGGGTAAATGCCCAGATATTGGGATTACCCTGAAGTACTGGAAAACATCTGGATTTTGGTTTATAGAGAGACGGCGGAGGGAAGCAAGATGTTGATTCACTGTCTAAAGAGAGTAATGGACAAGGGGATGGATCATCAAAAGGCTCAGTCATTGAATTACTCTCCTCCCACAGTTCCATTAAATCATTCAAGGCTTTAATTTCATTTATGGTCTTATCTTTCCAAATATCATTTGAAGACTCAATTTTCTCTGACTTTTTTGTTCCTTATCAAAAATGACCTTGAACATTAACTTACGAGCAAATAAATTTACATCCTTAATAACTTCTAAAGAATTGACCTCCTGGTCAGGACAGAAGGTCAGGCCCAAGCTGAGAATCTGTGCCTGATCCTCCATCAATGAGCAGGAAGACAAATTGATTATTTGGAAACAATCTTGCTTTGTAACTTTGGTGTGGCCCCCAATGAGCTTGTCAGCTTCTTGGGATCCATTCTCGATTGGGCCGAGAAAATTGGAGCATTTCGAAATTCCATCTGTTACTGAACTTAGGAGAAGTCCCCCGACTGTGAGCCTGAGTTCAACTGGCTTACCTTTTGAGAAGCCAACACATTTAGCATAGACACAGCTGGAACACTATTGGTTTCAGTATGAGATTCACTCAATATCGGTCCAGGTTTACTTTGGGAACGAAGACCCCAAAGCAGAGGGCCGTCAACAGGTACCTGTGTAAGTATGACATAATGACAGGCTCCGTCTGGATCTGCTTTTTTCCCCACACCAATGGCTGCTGATCCCTGATGCCGATATCGTTAATCTTGTTCTGAGTGCACTAAATTGTGGCCTCATCATACAGACTGGCTTCCCAGTGTAATTTTTTTGGCTTTATAAATGTCATTATTGCGGCAGCAGGCTCTATACACAGTACAGATGTGCCATATTACAGGCAGACTAAGGGGACCCCCCAGGCACTATATTTAAAGGAATTTTTAATTTTTATTGTTATTTATCATTTTGATAGTTTCACTTCAAGCATCAGTAAATCACTGCTCATTACAAAATCATGTTTTTTACAAACTTTTTTCATTGATACATGTCCCCCAGGGCAGTACCCGGATCCCCAATTACTTGCATATAAGCCTTCAAAATAGGCACTTTTAATTTTTCCAGGTCAGGTCCTATACACTTCAGTGGTGTTCGTTATTCAGTTCTGGACGTTTGCGATGTTCGAAAGTTCTGTCGCAAACTGAACAATTTGGCCCATCTCTAACCTATGGACAGATTCTTAAGCATTGGCACATTTTGTCTGTATGTGAGTAACATTCACAATTACATTTTGTAGGTTGTGATGATGAACTTATATAAACAGAATTTACTGGAAGGTCTTTCAACACTACCAAATCCGTCGGAGTAATTCCGACGGATTAATTCCGGAAGAGGTCCAGAAGTGATGTTGCATACACATGGTTGGACTAAGTTGTCGGAAAATCCGGTTGTACATAACATGATGACATTATTTTGTTAGATGGGACTACGTTCAGGCTAGTAGCCAATAGCTTTGGTCTAGGAATTTGATCTGAGCATGCGTGGCACTTTGTCCGTCGGAGTAGGCTACACATGATCGGAGTATGTCCGATAGGAGCATTTTGTCAGAAATTTTTACCGGCAAGTTGGAAAACTTGGTCCGTCGGATATTCCAACGGAAACAGTCCAATGCAGACCCCACACAGTCGGAAAAAAGGACAAAACGGTCCGATAGGACCCCTTCCATCGGAATCTCCGACCGTGTGTACAAGGGCTAAGACAACTGTGCTCATGGGCATCCGCAGGTAGGGGCAAGGGGGGTCAAGCGCCCCCCTTGGAATTAGGGATCAGATCTTAAATTCAGTACAGTTGTGTCAATATCGGGTGCGGGCAGCCCGCACCCGGGTTCCACCTACCAATGGGGTGACACCATCAAGGTGCTGTCAAGCACCCCATTAATGTAGTGTGACTGAGGGCTCTTTTCCCTGCTCAGTCCAGCAGAGAACTCGGCGCCGCAGTGTGAGGAGCTGCGGGCTATCAGAGGTTTCCCCTGCTCGCCCCCCTTTTCTTCTGTCAGGGAGAAGAGACAGCAGCTCCCAGTGTCACCAGAGAGAGAGCCACGCTGTCCAGTGCCACCAGAGAGAGCCCCGCTGCCCAGCGCCACCAGAGAGAGAGCCACGCTGCCCAGTGTCACAAGAGAGAGAAAGACTGAGCCACTACCAGGGTATAGACATGCTACACTACTGCCCAGAGTGAGCGATCATCCAGCCAGATGGATCACTGCTGTAGATTTGCTGGGTCTGGTAAAAGGGCCTGTTGGCCATTAGCCATTACTTATGCTAGGGACTGTACTACGTCTGCAGTCTCTGACCATGATAATGTGATAATGACATTGTCGAAAAGGTGCGGTGCATGGGGGACCCTAAAATGATGCCCCCCCTGAAAAAAGTTCTGCGTACGCCCATGATTGTGCTATATTGTAAAATGTCCTAATCAATGAGACTCATGGAGGTCTTTTTTAACTGTGAGTAATTAAATTTATATTTTTATACATAAACCATTTGGTGGTTTATGTTGGTTGCCATGTAAAAGTCCTAGTTAGAGGAACTATTTGATGTTTAAATACTATTACAAGGATGATTGCAAGCTAGCCCAAAACTGAATGAACTTATTTTTTGCACCTCAGGTGACTGCCTTGTTTGACTGCTTCCCTCACTGTAAACGTTTTTCCCCCACCTGGAGGAAATCAGTGGTGTTTTTTCATATATTCGCGCTCTGTCTGCTACCACCTTGCTGGTCTTAAGCTATTTCTTAAAACCTTTAGACCTGCTGTGGCTGCTATTTAAACTGGTCAATTCATGCCTGTAACCACTGGTTACAAATAAAATCAGATGCCGCATCCTCAAAAACTGAAAATGTTTTTACTTTTATTTGTTTTAAAAATAAAGCAGGTTTCCTGGGGCATGTCCAGGATAGCAATGGGAGCAGACATGTTTGTCTGAGCTCCCCAGGACCGGTTTATTAAATCCTAAATTATTGGGTGCACACCCCTATTACAGACCCCTGCACCTCTTCTAACAGGGGGGGCATTCTGCAGTGTCTGGGGGAGAAATCGGTGGCGCCACAGACTAGGTCGAAGCCAGGGACTCGCCTGGAGAGCCTGCCTGCGACCTCACTGGGCATGTGCAGACGCCCGAAAAAAATGGTACAGACCCCGTAAAAAGATCCTTCTGAATCGCTTCTAGCAGGGGGATCAATCCAGAGTACCTGGGGGGGAGAATCGGCTGGCAAAACCCCCGGGAAAGAGCCACGGAACCGACATCGCAGACTGGGACTCGCCTGGAAATCCTGCTCACAGTCTCACAGGGCCAACGCAGTACCTGCTCAGACACCGCAAAAAAGGCTTCAGTGGGTTCTCCCTGTCCCCCTCTGCTCCTGGTACCCTCTCCAGGGTATGCAAAGAAGAAAGAATCAGCCCAGATCCCAGAAAAAGGCCACGAGGCCCAACACTGCAGACAGGGCCGTGGCCTCGCCTAAGACTCCTGCCCGGATGGAGAACCAGGCAGAAGACCCCGACAAGCTGCCTGCCACAGCAGCCGATTTCAAGGCAGTCTTGCAGGCCATAACCACCCTGACCAGTAAGGTAGATCATATTCAAGCCAATGTGGAGTTTATTAGAAAAGACTTTGAAGCATTTCGCGGCAGAATGACTGAGGTGGAACAAAGGGTCTCTCAGGCGGAAGATACAGTGTGTGACCATGGGGCAGACATCCACTCACTTAAAGCCAGAGTAAAGACGCTTGAATCCCACGCAGAAGATTCTGAGAATCGCAATAGGAGAAATAATTTGCGTATTCCTGTACTCCCTGAAGGGGCGGAGGGCACGAATCCTATGGCCTTCGCTAAAAGACGACCGCAACAGCTACTCCCTTCAGCGCGCTTTTCTCCACTTTTTACTGTAGAGAAGGCTCATCACATACCCACCACTAGGGGACCCGAACCTTCATCCTCAAACTTCTCCATTTTTAGGATAGAGATATTGTGATGAGAGAAGCTAGGGCCCAAGGTGAACTCAGCAAAATGCCAAGCTCCTAATCTTCCCGAATTTTTTGCTGGAAACCCAGAAGCAGCGGAAATCACTTGATGCTGTGAGAACGAGGCTCCGCTCTCACCTTATCAAGTACAGCATGCTTTTCCCAGCCAGGCTGAGGGTGGAGGATGGAGAGTCTGTTCGGTTCTTCACATCCCCAGAGGAGGCTTCCGGATGGATCGTCACACTCCCGCCCAGCTAAGTGATCTAATTAATCGCCCGATTGAGCGGGCCACTGCCGTCTAATGTTTTCCCTTGATGTGCCGTTTTCTACTCATCGGCCTGCGTCTTTTCACTGGGTTCCATGGCCTTCCAAGTGCTGCGGTCCCCCACGTATGAACCCTGATGACCGGTAAGCTGAGTCTTGGAGCACTCTTCGAGGCCTTGCTGCTGGAAAGTTGGCTCCAGATACTTATCCTGCTTCTCCCCTCCTTCCCTCCTGTCTTCCTCCCTATCCTGGACCCGGGCCCCCCTCCGATGAGGACAGCATGTACTCAGCCACTACTATCCCTGGGGCAAGGAATTCGGCTCACAAATGCTAAACCCATAAGCGGCCTTAAGGACGTGCCTTTCTTATACATTGGCCCGAGTAGTGCCTATCGACCCAGATCTGAGTGCCATTTCATGTGCACCCTTTCGGGTGACGGGGTTAATGGGAGATGATGTCCCTCGTCCCTTCCCTGGGGCTGATTGAGGCGACTCGTGTATGAAGGTTGACTCCTCTCCCCCCCTTTTTTCTTTACCGCCCTGTTTTTATCCTTGGCAATGATCGAAATATCTGGATTAACTTTGCAACGTTAATGTTTAAGTTTTTACCCCTAGCAGCTGCTGGGAACCTGCACCCGCCTTTTTCTGATCCGGTCTCCGCAGGAGACTCAATGTGACGTCTAACTGCTGAACTGTGGACGGCGTTTTGCGCACGTTCCCCCATTACAGGCTTGTTAGCCTTGGTTCTAAGTTGGGATCCTAAGCCTCCCCAAAGTTGGGGCTGGGGTTGGCGGGGTGGGGGATTTAGTTGGGTATTTTTTGTTATAACTGTTTTTTCTATTATTTTTTCACAAGCGATGTAAACAGGTATGTCACTAGATATTTGAGATGCCACGTCCTGACCCATATAGGGGTCTGGACTTTACATCTAATTTTGAGTGAAGGTCCACAGCATGGAAATGTACCATTAAACGATTATGGCTGACTGTACTATTGTTTTATGGAACACTAGGGGTTTGAACTCCTCTGTGAAGAGGTCATTAGTGTTTCAGTTTCTCAAAACATATCATCCCCAAATATGTATACTGCAGGAGACCCGCTTGACGGGCAGTATGCTTCTCAGCCTTAGATGGCCCTGGGTGGGACATCAGTACCACTCCACATACACCAATTACTCTAGAGGGGTCAGCATCCTTGTTCATAAATCTCTACTGTTCAAACTGCTGTCACTGGAGCTAGACACGGAGGGTCGATTTGTCATACTCCATGCCATGGTAGACAGATTAGAGCTGGTGGTGGGACTGTATCTGCCCCCCCCCCCCCCCCAGTGTCTACAAGATTACTTAACCAGCTTATCTCTAAAATTGCCACCTATGCCATAGATAATGTGGTGATTCTGGGGGACTTCAACCTAGCCCCAGATCCTGAGATGGACAGACTCTCCCCCGGGGCGGGCTAATCTTCTGAGCTGCTCTCGTGGGCGGAAGCTTCTAATCTGACCGATGTGTGGAGATGGCGTAAACCCTCTCTACGGCCTATACATGCCACTCAGCCTCACACAAAACCCTATCACGTATAGACCTTACCTATGCGGGGGGCTCTGTCCTTCCCAGGATCAGGGATATCGCCATTCTCTCCCGCGGTATATCTGATCACGCCCCACTAGCCTTGAAGCTATGCGTGTCCTGCACGCCAGGGGAGAATCTGCGGAGGCTGTCCAGGTTTTGGCTGTCGGATTCCAGAATATCGGAACCATATAGGTCTGAGGCGATGCAGTATTGGATCAATCAGTATCTCTCATCACGTCTTGAGATGCATTCACCAGGGGTAGCCTGCAGTCACATATCCGCAAGATTCGTAAGGATCTGAGGGAGGAGACTCGAAAGGCCGAGGAGAGGGTGGCAGCACTGAGGAGGAATACTCCGAGTCAGGGGCTCTGAGGGCATACTCCAACTTTCAGGCAGCACTGGCAGATGTTCTCCTGTTACGAACATCAGCCACCAAAACTAAATTTTACATCAGTCCCAAAGAATCTTCGAGCACGGGGAGAAGACTAGCAGCATGCTGGCATGGCAGGTGAGGGAAAGCCCCTCCCCGGTGACTATCTCGAACATATGTGATTCAGATGGGATGGCTCTAATAGATCCCTCTTCCATTAATAACAGATTCACATCATTCTATCGGGAGCTCTATGGTTCCCGAATGGAGTGCACGGACGAAGAACTACAGACATACCTTGACGGGGTGGAGCTCTCTTGCTTGACATCCTCTTTAGATGGCACTATTCTATTGGAGGAGTTGCAGAGGGCAGTAGCCTCCTTGCAAAATAGCAAAACGCCAGGCCCGGACGGGATACCTGCCGAATTCTTTAAAACGTATGCAGAGAAAATACTACCACCGTTCAAACTAGTGATACATGGAAGGGAATTCATTACCCCTGACAATGGCTGAGGCAGTCATAGTGGTCATCCTTAAACCTGGTAAGCCACCTGAACAGTGTTCCTCGTACCGCCAGATCTCCCTCCTTAATGTTAACGCCAAGTTGTTGGCTAAGGTGATGGCTGGTCGATTGAACACTGTGATTACGGCATTGGTACATGCGGACCAATCTGGATTTATGCCATGCAGGGGGACCTACATAAACATTCGATGCCTCCATACACATCTCTCTAGGGCAAGCGGGGATGGTCCGGAGGTAGTCGCCTCCTTAGACGCTGAAAAGGCCTTTGACTCAGTTGAGTGGCGCTACCTCTACCTTTGCAAGTTCGGATTTGCCCCTTGTTGGCCCAGTTGGATCCAGATGCTATACCACAATCCCACGGCCCGTATACGTACAAATAATTCACAAATAATTCACTGTCCCAGCCATTTCCCCTGTTCAGGGGCACCAGACAGGGATTGCCCACTATCTCCTGGACTGTTCGCACTAGCCATGGAGCCCAAGGCAGCTCGTATTAGATTCAGTACAGGGAATCAAAGTCGGTGTAATAACTGATAAAGTATCCTTATATGCCGATGATACCCTCTTCTTCCTTAAAGACATCTCCTCCCTCCCACCAGCACTTCAAATGATAGATGAATTTGGCTCATTTTTGGGCATCGGGGGTTAACTGGGCAAAATCACTTATTTTTTCACTAAATGCGTCAGGTCACCACCCTCCAACAGGCACCCCCCTAAACTGGACATCTGAATTTAAATACTTAGGGGTCAGGGTTGGGACTCCGTTGTCCTTATACTATGAGCTGAACCTTCAACCATTACTTAAAAATTTCTCGCAGAAATGTATGACCTGGAGGACCCTCCCCCTTTCACCAGTGGGTAGGGTAAACCTAGTTAAGATGGCCTATCTCCCCAAATTCCTTTACCTTTTTCGAAATGCCCCTTTGATCCCTCCAGCCTCATTCTTCGCCAAGATAAAAAATATAATATCTTCCTTTGTTTGGGATGGAAGACCCCCGCGGCTAGCCATTACCACCCTTCAGCTCCCCGTCACCCAGGGAGGCCTGCCCCTACCAGATTTTCAGATCTACTTCTGGGGGGGCCATGTTGGAGATGGTCAGATGGTGGTTTTCCCAACTACAAGACAACCATGCAGTGACCTTGGATGCAGCCATAATGGGCTCGTACTCCTCCCTCAGTAACGTGGTGTTCAGGGGGGCAAGAACTCACCCTGGCATTAAGCAGCTGATGAGCACAACCATCAATGTATGGAATAAAGCCAGGATCCACTTTAGCTCCCCTGGGATTTTCTCTCCCAACATTCCTCTCTTGGGCAATCCCAACCTACCACACATGAATACCGTTCCAGACCCCCAGGTCTGGGCAAGGAAGGGTATAGTCAAATTGAAACATATAGTTACGGGAGGTAAATTGAGATCCTTCTCTGACCTCAAAAGTGCCTACTCACTACCGGGGTGGATGTTGTTTCGACACTACCAGCTTCGACATGCATATAGGAAACAGTTCCCAGTGCAACTCATACTGAAATCGGACCCTGTGGAGGGACTACTTACTGCTAAGATCATAGATAAACCCCTCTCCTCCCGGTATTTCCACTTGTCCATAGCCCCCCTTGAAGAAACTTGAAAAAACCCTAGATAAGTGGAAATTGGACATCCCAGATCTGTCAGAGGAATGGGAGGCATGTGTTTCTTCCTTTGTCACTAACATGATCTCGGCCAGAGATCGATTTATGCAGGTCAAGTTCCTCCACAGAGCCTACTACACTCCAAAGCGGTTAACAATTATGAATCCTAACACCGCGGAGGTCTGCCCTAGATGTGATCAGAGATCCACCTCCTTCTTCAATATGACATAGTCCTGTCCCCACCTTAAAGACTATTGGTCAGAGATAGCTAACACCCTTGGCCGGGTTACCTCCCTAGAGCTGGGAACAGACCTCAAAATGTTGCTGCTAAATGTTTTTGACTCTAGGGTAAGGGGCAAATATACCAGACTATTCCTGACTTATGCTACTTTTTATGCTCGCAGAGAGATATTTCTCCATTGGAAGGACGCTACGCCTCCCAGGGTGTCCTCATGGCGTCTAACACTGAATCAGTGTTGCCATTATATAAGCTTACCTATGCCAACCAAAACTGCCCTGGCAAGTTTGATAAGATATGGTCAGGATGGATAGATGCCTGGGACACAGAAGTGGTGGATGGCCGCTGAGGTATTGATGATGGACCTGCCCCACAATAGGCTACCACTGTTATGATCTCCTGAATGTCTAATCATTGTTCGAACTCTGTGAACTTAGGAAAATAGCTGAGGCCCCTCCCTTGCCCCCCCCCCACTCTTCCCCTCTAACCCCCCCCCATTTATATATATATATATATATATTTTTTTTTTTTCTAATTTCCCCCACGTATCCTGCCCTTCCTGGAACCAGCTTCCTCGCCCCCCACCCCTGGGACCTCCTTAAATAGTATTGCTGGAATAAACTACCTCTGAACCCATATCCTAATGTATTGTGACCTAACAGTTCTGTGCGTCTTTCTCCTGTTTAAATCTGCAGCCCACTAGCACTGTGACAATACATGTAACAATATTCTGTGAACAATTGTGAATATGCATTGCTTATACTGTAAATAACAAATAAACATCTTCTTTCTTGTAAAAAAATAAATAAAGCAGGTTGAGGGCTGCTGCTGCTTTATTGAAGCTAACAATACTGTAAAAATAAAAAAATGTATTACACATGCTAATTATTTTGTGCAAGCTTGCAGTGTTGCTGACATGGTCCATACTATTCCTGGTACCAAAATACAACATAAAGGTATCTATCAAGTTTGTAATTGAAATAATTTGTGTTTTTCCCATGTCATCCTTAAAGATTCATCAAAAAGAGAACTTTTTTTTTTCCGCTGAGCCATATTTAAATAAAAAAAAAAATGTAATTGCCACTTGTCCCTCATGGCAGTGCCTAGCTCCCCATGCCTTTTGTTTAAAAATCACCAGAATGGATTTGCCGCTATTGACTTCAATAGGGTTTGCATTAAAACTCACAATTCACGGCCCATGAATTCAATTGAAATTGATTGGCTCATCTCAATTGCCAAGCATCATTTTACTTATTAAGTAGTGACATGCTGCCATCTTTCTCCTTCCCTAAACTTGTATAATCTACATAATAAGCCAGTAAGCAGAGTTTTCTAGATAAAATACTGAAAACTGTGCTTTCAAGATGCATCTCATGCTAAAAGGAAGCAAGATGATTTAGAACCTGTTTTTTTGGGGTTTTCCTGGAAATTAATTTTAGGACTAATCAAACTAAACAACTTACAATTTCTCTCATGCTTTATACTCTCTTTTTTGACTAAATAAAAAAATCTATGTACACATATACTACATGGTTAATGGAACAAAACAAATAATGTTACAATTATTTATTGTTATCGCCAACAATATTACTTGAAGTATTCAATATGTTTTTTTCTCATTTTATGGGGAAACACAGAAATATATATTTTTATTACTTTTCAGATTGTAAGCATAACCCAACAATTTTTGGACTCTTTGACCAATTTAATCACAAAGCTCTGCAAGCCACTCTCACAGCAAGTAATCCTGATTTTCAGTTTTTGGAGTCCCCACTGAGTTGTGCGACTATTCCATATAACAGACTCAGTTTGAAGCCAGAATTTCTTTGTGTATGATCTTACAGATAAATGGTGGGGGGGCGTGGGGGAGGATAAGTTGTTGTTCAACCCTAATGGCTTGCACAGACGATTCTTTAGTCTGTCATGCTTAAATCTATGGGCACATGCTACTCTGATCTATTCACTGGTTAAACTTTCTGTTTATTGTTTTGTAGTGTGCAACTGTCTCTTATTACTGACACAACAATTCCCTCTCAACAATTTCAGTCTCCATCCCTCTGGCACACCAGGTTAAAATAATTTTACTGCAGACACAAGGTAATAGGATACCAGATTGTAGCAGGTCAGAGTATTTTACTGAAAGACTTTACCGTAAACCAGACAGTAATACCTTAAAATAGGTAGTTACCTACAGTGAACTCTGCATATTTCTTTGTGCCCTGTTGCCTAATATCAATGTTATTAAAACACAATTCAACCAACCCCCAGGCCCCCAGGATGACCTACGTGGCCAGGAATGAAAGGGAAAAAGAATGACTTCTCATATGTCAAGCTACTTCCTTAAAATCCTGAGACCACGGACCCAGAACATAAATGTACAGTGCAATAACAACAATATGTAATGTTAAACTTTAAACTTTTTCAGTGACAGTTGCCCCTTTCACACATACAGACCATTTTTCCATTTTTCATCCATCTGTTGACAAATGGAAAACAGACATCAATGCATCTCTATGGAAAAACTGATGTAAATGGATGATCCTCCATTTATATCTGTTTACATCCGCTTCTGTCAACAAATCAATGCCTTATTTTTCTTCCAATAAAAAATAATAATACGTTCAGATGAAAATTTGAATGGGCAAATGGTCCGTTTTTCTTGAAAAAATGGTCTCAGGACTGAAGTAATTAAAGTGGTCTTTATAAAGGGTCAGGGATTAAAAGTGCCATTTCAGTCTTTGCAGATGACACCAAACTATGCAGTGGAATAATGTCCTTACAGGATGTCTCCAACTTACAGGCCGACCTCAATGCACTGTTTAATTGGGCAACTAGGTGGCAAATGAGGTTTAGTGTTGTTAAATGTAAAGTTTTGCACTTGGGGGCCAAGAATATGCATGCATCATACATACTAAGGGAGTACAACTGGGGGAATCCCTAGTGGAGAAGGATCTGGGGGTTTTGGTAGATCATAAACTTAATAATAGAATGCAATGCCAAGCTGAGGTTTCCAAAGCGAGCAAGTCCTTTCTTGTATTAAGAGAGGTATGTACAAATCATTAGTAATATCTCATCTGGAATATGCAGTTCAAGTTTGGGCACCAGTTCTCAAAAATGATATCAGGGAACTGGAGAAAGTGCAGAGAAGGGCATGGAGGAGCTAAGCTATAAGGAAAGATTAGAGGAACTGTATTCTCTCTTGAGAAGAGAAAAATAAGAGGGTATATGATCAACGTGTACAAATACATAAGGAGTCCATTATAGTGAACTTGGTGTTGAGTTATTCACTTTAAGGTCATCACAGAAAACAAGGGGGCACTTTTTATGTCTAGAAGAAAAGAGATTTCATCCTTAAATACACAAAGGTTTTTTCAGAGTAAGAGCTGTGCAAATGTGGAATAGACTCCCTCCAGAGGTGGTTCTGGGCAGCTCAGTAGATTGCTTTAAAAAAGACCTGAATTCTTTCCTAAATTTAACTGGGACTGACATTTAAAGGGAAAAGTTGATCCAGTGAAATGTTTTTATTTTTTTTAATATTGGTTAAACTAGATGGACTTGTGTCTGTCTTTTTTAAACCTGACTAACTATGTAACTATGTAAAGAGATCTCTGTGCAAAAAGGCCCAGTAACAGGGGATAACTTGTGTAAAGTGTCACCTGCGAGGGCTCTGATGAAAAGATAAGGTAAAGGTGTCTGTATGCAGTGTCTCTTTTAGTGTATGTGTTCAAAGTGCGCTTCTGCCCGCTCACTAATCCTAAAGATACTGAAGCCCAAAGGAATTGATGTCCTTGAACAGGCTTTTGAAGGATGCCCGACTAGCAACCTGGTGACCCAGGGACCCAGAGATATCTGTACAGGTACCCGCATAGCAGGTAGTGTGCCTAAGGCAGTGGGTCTGCATCCGACTGTGGAGCTCCTGATAGAAGAATCGGTCACGCTGTCCTGGCCATGATGTCCCCCTGGAAATCCAGGGAGAAGAGCACCCTTCTTTTGTGTTCAGCCTTTCTTTTCCTCGTTTTCCCTTTTCCCTGCCTTCGGCTCCTCATGCTCTCTCACTGGCCCACACTTTCGTTTAGCATGCTGGGTGCTGTAGTTTCCCTTCTGAGGCATCCAGTAGTGCTGCTGTTCTGTCAAAAGAGCCAACTCATCAAAATCTCCAATTATGTCACTGGTTTCTCTCGAAGCATCAGTATTTGCAGATTTTGATGACTTGCCTCTTTTTAATGAACACCGGAAACGTATACACTACAGTAGACAATATAATGAGTGGCCATTTTTACTCCGCCCACTACTAACCAACAACATGGATGCCTTCAAGGTGATGACAACCGCATTACTGCTTAGTCGTTGTTCTACCAAAAAAGTCGTATACCTTAGTGCAGGGGTGCCCAATCTTTTAAAGAGCGAGGGCCACTTAAGCAACTTGGTAACCAGTCACGGGCCACAATGAGCGGAGTTGACAGATGACAGGTTAGGGCTACTCTATGGGCCCTCTGATCCGATTCAGCCAGATGGAAGGGGATGAATTCACTTCTATTTTTTTTTAGAGGATCGGATTGGAGGCAGGCCACTCTGCCGCTCTGTAGAGGTGAATTGAGGGTCCAATTGGGTAGGGCCGATCATGTGAAAAGGGCCTAAACTGCTTTGACACTGATATGCTGCAGTTTACCTACACCCCGGGTGCAGCATAGTGCACCTGTGTCTATCCTGCAGGTTAACTGAACTTTGCCATAGACAAAAGCCAGCGCTGTACAGGAAGCATTGGCTTATGGGGCTCTGCTCTACAGCAACTTTCTTCTCTACCACCAGCTTCATTCACAACACTGATGCTGTGGTATGACAGGTCTGTAACCTGCGATCTGGGTTTGCTAACCCACCATTCCAGAGCAGGAGATCGCGGGCCCCATCAGAGGACTCCGTGGGCCACTGGTTGGCCACCCCTGCCTTAGTGTATACACTGCCAGTGTTCATTGAATCTAAGAGGCAGCAGGTGTTCACCAGAGGCCCCTCCAGGCTCTCTAGCGCACATTCGCGTGTGCCATCGCACACGCGCCTCTGTTGGCGCCAGACGGGGTATTTAAGCCTGTCTGTCACAGACGACCCCGCTGTCTGCTCTACAGCGTTGTGTTCCCAAAAAACCTGATCTGAAGACTTACCTGTGATAGACCCAGCTTATTTGTGACCTACCTGTTATCTGCCTGCACCCGACCCCGGCTTGTTTGTGACTACTCTTCTGCCTGCCTCTCTGTACCTCTGCTGCCAGCCTGATACCTGACCCCGGCCTGTTTGTGACTACTCTCCTGCCTGCCTCTCTGTACCTCTGCTGCCAGCCTGATACCTGACCCGGCCTGCTTGACGATCCTGTCTGCTGAGCTGATCCAGTCTGCACTGATCCTGTCTGCTGAACTAATCCAGTCTGCACTGATCCTGTCTGCTCTGATCCTGTCTGCTGAGCTGATCCAGTCTACACTGATCATGTCTGCCGAGCTGATCCAGTCTGCACTGATCCTGTCTGCTAATCTGATCCAGTCTGCGCTGATCCTGTCTGCTGAGCTGTCTGCTGAGCTGACCCAGTCTGCACTGATCCTGTCTGCTGAGCTGACCCAGTCTGTTTATCCAATCCAGTCTTACCAGGCACCCGTGCCCCTCCTTACTCCTGTGTCTTCTGTTACCTTACCAGGGGACCAAGAGTGGGAGCCATCAGGGAGGCCTTCCTCTGTAATTCAGGCTCAAAACCATCAGGTATGTGACAGTAGCAGACATGCATGTCTGAGCCCGAGCAGGGAGCCTCCCATATGGAAGAACTGTGTCAACGTCTGGCGGGAGTGACAGAGGCAGTTAAGAACCTCCAGCAAGGCTACACCCAGCTGGAAGAACGGGTGTTAGTTCTGTCTAATCCCACCAGTAACCTGGGAGCTCCTCACCCATCAACCTCTTCACCTGGAACAGGACCAGCACCAATGGTCATGATGCTCCCTCTGGGACCTGGGAAGCCGAATTACGTCAGGCCATTCCTGAAGTTTACCATGAATTTCTCGATGTGCTCAGTAAACAAAGGGCAGAGGTGCTCCCACTCCACGGAGCCTATGACTGCTCCATTGAACTGTTTCCCAGAGCCGAAATTCCATTTGGAAGGATTCTTCCCTTAACAGAGGTAGAGCAAGGAAAGCTAAAGGAAAATATTGATGAAAACCTGAAGAAATGGTTTATTCTCCCGTCCACATCCCCAGCAGGCGGGGAGCGGGTATTTTCTTCGTTGAGAAGAAGGACCATACCCTTCGACCCTGCATGGACTATCGCAAATTTAATAAAATTACAGTAAAGAACCATTACCCTCTCCCTTTAGTTCCAGAGTTATTTCAGAGACTGGGAACCGCTATTATCTTCGCCAAACTCAGTCTCCGTGGGGCCTATAATCTGGTCCGTATCAAGGACGGGGACAAGTGGAAGACTGCCTTTCATACCCGATTTGGGCACTTCGAGTACTTAGAGATGCCCTTCGGGTTGTGCAATGCCCCTGCCACTTTTCAATACTTTATTAACGATGTGCTCCGGGACTTTTTGGACTTATTTGCTGTTGTCTATTTAGATGATATTTTAATCTTCTCTTCTTCCCTTGAATCCCATCGCAGGCATGTCAAGACAACACGGCTTATATGTGAAAGCTGACAAGTGCCAATTTGAGCAGGAAAGTATACCGTTCTTGGGCCTAATCATCTCCAGTAAAAGCATAAAGATGGACCCCCAGAAGATTGCTGCAATCTTGGATTGGCCAGTCCCTACGGACAGGAAAGAAATCCAACGCTTCATTGGATTCGCCAAATTTTACCGCAAATTCATCAAAGGGTTCCCAGCTATTGTTGCACCAATCATGCAGCTAACTAAACAAGGAACCCATTTACATTGGTCCCCTGAGGCCCAAGAAGCCTTTGAGATCCTCAAAGGGCTCTTCACCTCTTCTGCCATTTTGAGACATCCGGATTCCTCTTTGCCATTTTTTCTTGAAGTGGATGCATCTGAAATTGCTGTAGGGGCAATATTATCCCAAAGACAAGGAGCCAGGGCCCTGCTCCATCCTGTAGCCTTCTTCTCATGCAAACTATCAAAAGCAGATAAGAACTACGATGTAGGGGATAGGGAATTGTTGGCAATTTGCAGTTTGCCTTCCATGTTCCATATCGCCCAGGTTCCAAGAACATAAAGCCTGACGGTCTGTCACAAGATGTTCCACAAGTCCAAAGAAATTTCTCCTCCAGACACCATTCTTGCTCCTGGGAATTTCCTTCTGCTCCAGGAAGACTTACTTTCCCGACTCAGACAAGCTTCTGTGGGGCTGACAACTCTTCCTGAACCCAAACTGCAGGCCAGAGATGGGTTACTTTGGCACGAAGACAAGAACTATCAGTGAACCTTGCTGACTCCTTCATGTCTTCTGACAGACACTCAAAGGGTGGAATGGGGGATTACTGCAGCACAAGAATTTCTTCTTCTGGCTGGGTGCTAGTAAAAGTAACAAGCTTTGCCAACTGTTTTGAAATGTCACTGATATTCCCAGCTGCAATACCCCCTCTTTCTTGGAGGTACCTGGTTCTGGGCTACAGTGTCTGGTTCTGGGCTACAGCTGCCCTAGTCGGTCCATTATCTCTCACCCATCCTACTATTGGCAATGCAGTATGGATGGTGACTGTGTCCTTTCCTGTAATGGTCTCTACATGATGAAGTGCTGTGTAGGCCCCAAACAGGTACTTCACTAGGGGCATGTATCTCTTCTGTGCTCCTGTCAGTTCTTTTGACCAAAATCCAATGGGTATTGCTCTCTGTCCTTTCTTTTCATTTAGCTGCCACAGACTCCAAGATATGGTTCCATCCTGCTCTACTACATTCAGCTGAAATGATACTCCTTGTCTCAGGGGTCCCAATCCCTGATGCTGCAAAATGGCTTCTTTAGCAGCAAGAAATGCGGTCTGCTGCTTTGAGCCCCATGATAACTCAGTCTTTTCACTTGTGACATTGTATATAGGCCTCCGAATCAGTCCAATATGTGGGATGAAGGATCTCCAGAATCCCACAACTCCAATGAACTTCTGTGCCTCCTTTTTGGTAGTAGGGGGCGACAGTACTTGGATAGTTTGCACAACTGTCTATCAAAATCGAAAAGAATGCATCATGATATTGTCCTGCCTCTTTAGCAATTTTATCAACAATTGAGCTCATATCCGGTACAGCTGACTTAAATGTAGATCACAGTCATTCTTTATTTCTCATCAGGTTTCTTTACTGGGAACAACGGAGATGAGAAAGGACTTACAGCAGGGCGGCCTCCAGGAAGTACTGCTTGAGACAGACTGGCTTCTCTGGTGGAGAAATGAAGACAGGGGTCCATTTTGCATGAGCTCTGACTACAGCCTTCACTGCTGTAACCCGATATGCTTTATCAGGATACCTTAATGTGAATGTACCCCGTTCAATCTGAATAGACTGACCTTGAAGTACATCCATCCCAAGAATGTTTTCAGGTAACTCTGATACCAAAACATTTTTCCAAAATCCTGGTCCCTTGCCAATAGCCAATTTCACCCGTGTCCTAGCTGCTGGTGTGGATTGCCCTCCAAACCTTCTACATAAACCACTTTTCCTTTGTGATGGGAAGGATTTCCTTGCAAAAGTGTAACTTCAGCTCCAGTATCCACTAAAGCCATCACATGTGTAGGAGAAGATGACTTCCCCCACCATACGGTGACATATGCATATGGGCGTCGGTCTCCTGCTGTCACTGTCCTCACTGCTATTACAGGAGACCCACCTTCTTTCATAAAGGATAAGGAACCTCCCAAATCTTTCTAACTTCTCCCCAGGATAAAGGAATTTGGGTTTGGGTTCATATGCAGTTTTGGAAATTAGTTTAGGGCTAACAAGAGGGGTCTGTTTTGTCTTCTCTAAATCTAGTCTGATGTTATTTTCACTAGGAGTAGTGTTCCTAACCCTGACATTTTTCCCCACTAAACGTTTCCACCTCTTCAGCATTTCTGCAGTAGAAATAACATCTATCTCATCTTTAGGTACTCCTGCCATTAACAGGTCCATCCACATTTGTTTCCTAGAGATAACTAGCCAGTGCTTTACTTTTCACCTCCTGTCATCTCTACCACATTCCCTTTCTTCTCTCTTATTTTCTGCCTGTTTTCCTTGACCTTGTCTACTGTCCTGACAGGTTTTGTTTTAGTCTGCTCTAACTCCCCCAACTGGCTTAAAAAAGTAATGGCTTTATGAATCTTGCTGTTTAATCCCAGACTTCCCAGTAAGGACAATAAAGAACCCCTGAGATTAAGTGATGCAGACTTCAACAGCTCAGAGTGCTGACTGGACGTAAAGGGTTTCATATCTTGACCCATCCATTCTGCAAAGATATTTAATCCAGTTACACAACCCATCCTACATAACCTGGAAATACCCTCTCTTAATGTTCTCCCCAAGTAGGTATTTTCCAGGTCACTAGGATTAGCGTACACTCAGACTATTCCATCTCTCATGAGGTCTAACAGTGAAAAATTCACACTAAACTCTCAGGGTTTTCGCATGGCCTGACGCAATTGTGTATCATGGTTTAACACTCCCATAGCCACTGCTTCCTTGCCTGACAAAACAACACTGTCTGCCCCTTCATCCCACAAACATAGGAAGCCAACTCAATAGGGGTTCCCTGGATCTCTGTTTGTATTTTTTGCCAGCTCATTGAGTTCAGTTTGTGTAAACTCCCTTACTTCTTCAAATTCCTCATCTCTGGGGTTGCGATAATGCAATCCCAGTTTTGAGATGGGACAATGGCACATACCCTGGCTTTACTAACAGGTTTACAGCCCTCCCTTTTTCTTTAAGGCATTAATTGATTTGGTCATGAGGGCTGCACACAGCTCTTGGAAATCATCAACCCGATTAGCAAATGAATGAACGCACTCCAAAGCAACTGCTAGCTGGTCTTTTAATGCCTTAATTTCTGCCTCTGCCTTCTCCCTCCTTTGTAAATCAGTATAGAGAGCATGAAGAAAGTTCCAACCCAATCTTTGCTAAACTATTGGCCATGTGTTTACAAACCATGATCCCCTCTTTAATAGCGTTAGACCAGGTGGGGTTTGTACCAAACTGGGAAGCTCGTGATAATATCCTAAAGACAAACTTTTATATACACTATGTTCGGAGATCAAAGAGCTTGCTCTGTCTTCTATCCTTAGATGCGGAAAAGACCTTTGATCATTTAGATTGGAAGTTAATGATAGCAGCTGTAAAAATACTGTTATTATGGTATTTATATTGATATTCTATAAATTATATTGATGAGGAAAGTTCCAAGAAAGTCCGTTCAGTTCTTGTGTAAAAACTCAATCGTTGATTTAATAATAAAATAGCAAAATATTACAAGAACAATAACAAAATGTAGAATGTAAAAATATCAATAATGTATTATATTCTTAACATGAAGATTGAATCAGATATGTGTCTGTGTGTTTGTGAAGCTGTACAAGCTTAATTCAATGTCACGTGGTGTGCCGTGTCTGGCACTTAAGCCCCGGACCAATTGTCAGCCTAAAGACCAGGGGTCTTTTTACAATTTTGCACTGCACTGCTTTAACTGGTAATTGCACGGTCATGCAATTTGTACACTAACGAAATTTGCGTCCTTTTCTTCCCACAAATAGAGCTTTCTTTTGATGGTATTTGATTGCCTCTGCGATTTTTATTTTTTACGATATAAAAGGAAAAAGACAGAAAATATTAAAAAAAAAAGATATTTTCTACTTTTTGTTATAAGAAATATCGAATAAACTCAAATTTAGTCATACATTTAGGCCAAAATGTATTCAGCCACATGTCTTTAGTAAAAAAAAATGTCAATAAGCGTATATTTATTGGTTTGCGCAAAAGTTATAACGTGTACAAACTAGAATACATTTTCTGGAATTTACACAGCTTTTAATTTATGACTGCCTATCTAATGTCTTGAGGTGCTAAAATTGCAGGGCAGTACAAACCCCCCCCCCCCAAATGAACCCATTTTGGAAAGTAGATATCCCAAGGAAATTGCTGAGGGGCATGTTGAACCCATTGAATATTTTTTTTTTGTCCCAAGTGATTGAATAATGAAAAAAAAAAAAGAAGTTTACAAAAAGTTGTCACTAAATGATATATTGCTCACACATTCTATGGGCATAAGTGAAATTACACCCCAAAATAAATTTCGCTGCTTCTCCTGAGTACGGGGATACCACATGTGGGGGACTTTTTGGGAGTCTAGCTGTGTACGGCACCCCGAAAACCAATCACTGCCTTCAGGATTTCTAAGGGTGCAAATCTTTGATTTCACTCCTCACTACCTATCACAGTTTCGAAGGCCATAAAATGCCAAAATAGCACAAGCCCCCCCCCCCCCCCCCAATGACCCCATTTTGGAAAGTAAACACCCCAAGCTATTTACTGAGAGGCATGTTGAGTCCATGAAATATTTTATATTTTGCCAAAATGTGCGGGAATATTAGAAACGTTTTTTGTTTTTTTACACAAAGTTGTCACTAAATGATATATTGCTCCCACATGCTATGGGCATATGTGAAATTATACCCCAAAATACATTCTGCTGCTTCTCCTGAGTATGGGGATACCACATGTGGGGGACTTTTTGGGAGCCTAGCCGCGTACGGGACCCCGAAAACCAAGCACTGCCTTCAGGATTTAAATATAAAATGCTACCAAAAAAAACTGTTAGCGATCGCAGGGATCAGGCCTGACTCTGCGAACGCTGCAGTTATGTGTTTAGTGTTTTGTAAGTGACAGTGATCGATCGATACTGCACTTGGGTGGGCTGGGCGGAGGGGCAAAACACAGGTGCTAGCAGGTATCTGGGCTGATCCCGCTAACAATGCTTTTTTTGGAACCCTAAACTGCTGGGGACGCTGGTATAGATCTGATCAGATCAGATATTGATCTGTTCAGATTCTATACCACTAAGGGAGGTGTATGCTTTGCGCGTGGGTGTTAGCGGTCCTAGCACTAACCTAGCGCTGCCTGGGGCGACGCAGACCCTATCTGACCCTAAAACCTAATTGATATCACCCGCCGGGTGATTAGGGGGTTAAACCTTTATTGGGTAATAAATGGTGGGTGCCCTGATGCTATAAAAAGCAAACTAACCAGAGTCACCCGTAACACTTATACGGTGATCACTGGTGAAAGGGTTAACTAGGGGCAATCAGGGGGTTAAAACCTTTATTAGGTAGTATATGGGGGTCCCTGACGCTATATAAAAACCTGACGGGGAACCTAAAAAATAACTAGCTACCTAGCGGCACCAGTGACACTAATGCAGCGATCAGAAAAATGATCTCTTAGTGACACTGGCAAAAGGGGGTGACAGGGTTAACTCTAGGGGAAATCAGGGGGTTAAACCTTTACTAGGGGGGTAGGGGGCTACCCTGGACCTAACACTAACTTCCCTGACAGTTTTTACAGTTACAACTGACACTAAATGCAGTGATCAGTAAATAAATGATCACTGCAATCAGTGACACTGTGACTGGGAGGGGGGGGGGGGCGGGGGGATCCCTGGGGGTGATTGGGGGGTGACAGTGTGCCTATGTGTACCTACATGTCAGTGTAGTGTTGGTGCACACTTATTATGTCTTCTCTCCTCGCAGTCCAGTCAAAAAGACCGCCCCGAGGAGAATGACATCACTTCCTTCTGCCTGTGTTTACACTACACAGGCAGGGGAAGCTTCTCATTCACCAGGAGCAATCGAGAGGGGATGGCCAGAAACCAATGGCCATCCCCTCATCCTGGATCGCTCCTGAAGCGAAACGGACCGCCGCAGCCAGCGGTAGGGGGTCCGATCGGACCCCCCACCCGCTGGAAGGCAGGCACGTACGGGTACATGCTTGTGCCCGTACATGCCATTCTGCCGACGTATAATTACATGTGGCGGTCCTTAAGTGTTTAAATTCAGCCCCCACCTTCTCCTAAAAAGGCTGGTTTTGTCATATAGTTCCACAAACTCTTCTAATGAGATACAGCTTCCCTCCCACCTCTCAGGCAAGGATGGGGGTTATTCAGTCACTAAACTTTGACATTCCTGAGGAATGGGTAAGAACATGTGTAAAGTTTTAAACATATACAATATAACATAAATCAGTATGCATATTATTATATTCATAAAAACCCTTATTAATATTCTAATCAAGAAATATTGTAGTATAAGAAACTTATAATCTTAACTAAAATGTAAACTGTTACATCTTGAAGAACCCTCTCTCTCATGTGATGGGGGAAGGTGAAAAACCAGCTCAATTTTAATTACTAACACATGTTGGCTCTCCATATAACTGCTTATGAAGTTGATAACAATGTATATTTTCACAAGCATAAAAGTCGATATAATTTAACTTTAATATAAAGATACAAATATATATATTTAATTAAATTATTCTGTAAAAATCTTAATAATTCTTTCATTTGTTAATTGATGAATATTGTATTCTAACATTTCCATCTCAAAATGACCGATTAAACAATCTTAATCATTTTCTTATCTAAATCCATTTAGCATCTCATTTGTATCCATACATACTTTTAGATCTTAAGATAATTGATTTGAATATATTTTCAATTTTGATTCTATATAGAAAAAAGTGAACTTAATAATTCTTTTGCTTCATATACACCCTTATTATTTTCTTTTACCAAATAAATCAATCCCTTTAATATTCATAAATGTAACATTGTACAATACTTTGAAATATATAGATGTCACTTCAAAATTTATAAAACTATAACAGGATGCAATTTCTCCTTTTTGTCATGATTCAAAACCTCGTTTTCACAAACAAAGAAAAGTTTCAAAACAACCCAGAAGACTGAAGCAAAATGTGTCCATTCACTTCTCCTCTTTAAAATTTAGAGTCATGTGTGCTGTACTAACATTTTTGGCATCTTCCAGTTCAGCATTTTCTGTAGAATTTTGGCTGAATAGCATAAACATTCCTTGGGTAACACATAGGAAGTTCTGCTGAATGACTCTTAATAGCATTAACAAATACTGGCTCAAAGCCTCTCTCAGCACTTATTCTACAAATACCATTTACAGGCTTTGTGAAAACATTTGTACAAACATCATTTTGTACATATAGCTGAGAATGTTCTGTTACCAAATATACCTGTATAGATTTGAATTGAAAAGTTTTATTTTTTATTTTTTTATTTGTAATCGGAAAAAAGGACCAAACCGGCCACAACAGGTACAAAATCAAAGCAATCATAGTGCAGGTACAGGTAACAATAGTCTGGGGTACAAGACATAATACAACTGTAACACAGGTATTCCCTGGTATCTACACTCAACAACCAGCTGTTTAGGCCCGGCCGGGCCTCCCCCTCCTTTTCTTCTTTTTTTTTTTGAGAAAGAATGTAAAGAAGTGCAGGAACTCCAGTAGAGCCCTGAAGTGCCAAGGAAGGCAAGACTAGAGAGAAAGAAAGTGAATAGAGGAGAGAATGGGAGGGGAGAGGGGAGGGAGGGTCCAGAGGTAGGCAGAAGGAAGGAGGTTGGGGGGGCGGGGGAGGGGAGGAAGGGGGAACCCACGAGCATGGGTGTCCAATATACACAGGGAAGGTAATGCATTCAGTCAGCAGTTCAAGATATTATCCATTTCACGGTGGGTGATCTAGGGGCTCCCTAAGGGCCTGCCCCTCTTCTGAGTATTTGAATACATTCCAAAGCTGCCATGTCTTGGAGTATAACTCCTGTCTATGTTGGCTCGTCAGGACAAGGTCCTCCATCCTATTAACGTCCTCGAACTTCCTGACCCAGGTATTCAGAGTGGGCGGGAGCGGAGACTTCCAAGCCAGGGGGATGCATGCCTTCGCTGCGTCTACCAAATGTCTTATCAAAGATTTCTTATAAGAGCGTGTGGGTATGTCGTTTGCGTGGAGTAGGAAGAACGGCGGTTCATCAGGGATCACATAATCAGTAAATCTCTGTAGAATTCGACGAATCCCCTCCCAGAAACTTCTAAGTCTGGGGCAGGACCAAAAAATGTGTAGCAAAGTCCCTTTTCCCTCCCGGCATTGCCAGCATTCATCTGTCACCGCCGGGAAAAATTTACTCAACACCACCGGGGTTCTATACAATCTCGTGAGGAGTTTATAGTTCGTCTCAGCACAATTTTCTGCTTCTGAAGATCCGTGAACTTGCAATTCAGTTCCTTTTCCCATTTAATAAGACTCGGAAGCTGATAGCCTTCCAGCGGTACATTCAATAACGTGTAGGTCAAGGATAAAGTATGAGCCACCATCCCCGTTCCCGAACATAGGTCTTCCATGGGTGTGGGAGATGGGGTCGCGGCCCTAGGTGGCGTCAGGGTGTCTAGGAAGTGCCGCAGTTGTGCCGCTCTCAAAAAGTCAAGTCGGTATGGGCCAATCGGGTCTGTCAGTTCTGCGGTCATTCTCCAGCGTCCCGCAATACTAAAGTGCGAGGCCAGATAAAACCCTGATTCCCTCAGGGCTCGAAATATTGCATCAGATGCGCCCGGGGGGAAACGTGGGTTGTCTAGAATTGGGCAGAGGGGCGAGTTATCGGAAAACAGGGGGGCCTGGGAAGCCAGACACGCACACACCCCCACAGTGTTGCCTATGAGCGGATGGCGCTTGAGGGCCGGCGGCACATCATTGTAGCACCATGGTACAACATTCAGAAGGATCTCGCTCTGGGCTTGCTCCACTTGCGTCCACAGCTTCAACTTCTCATTACGACACCAATCAATGAGTCTACCCAGCTGTGCCGCTTTGTAGTATGTGTGCACATCTGGCACCGCCAGACCCCCATATCGTTTTGGTAGTGACAGAATCTTCCTATGAAGCCTGGACTTTTTCCCCGCCCAAAGAAAAGTTAAAAATGCTGACCGTATTTGTGCGAAGTAGGAGAGCGGAATATGTATTGGGAGAGCTTGAAGGAGGAAGAGAAATTTAGGAAGAACCATCATTTTCAGGATGTTGCAACGACCAAACCAAGAATGGAGGCCGCTGTTCCATTTGTGTAACAGGGCTCGGACTCTATGAAGTAGGGGCGGGAAATTGAGTTGAAAAAGTTGGGATATTTTCGGGGGTATATACGTGCCCAAGTACTTCAGGGCCACCCCTGTCCATTTCAGGTTGAAACATGTTTGTAGGTTAGTCAGCTGGGGGGCGGGTATGCCTATGCCCATGGCTTCTGATTTACTAAGGTTTATATGGAAGTTGGAGAGTTCGCCATAAGTTTCAAATTCACGTAGTAAGGTAGGAAGCGATAGGGATGGATCGGCCAATGTAAACATTAAGTCATCTGGGTAAGCCGAGACTTTGTATTGTGTATTCGCAACCCCTATCCCTACAATATCTGGGTTCCTTCTAACATGACAAAGGAACGGCTCCAGAGTCAGAGCAAACAGCAGGGGGGAAAGAGGGCACCCCTGTCTGGTCCCATTAGTAATCTCAAACGTATCTGAGAGAACACCGCTTGCTCTCACTCCGGCCGTCGGGTCAGAGTATACCGCCGAAATCCAGCACATCATCCTGTTCCCTAGTCCTATGTGCTCCGATGTGGCGAACATAAACCGCCAGCTCACTCGGTCGAACGCCTTTTCGGCGTCCGTCCCGAGGAATACGCATGGAATACGTTCCTTGTTTGCCACATGCAGCAGATTCAGGACTTTGATAGTATTGTCCCTGGCTTCTCTGGTCGGCACGAAACCAACTTGATCTAAGTGGATCAAGCTAGGTAAATGTCATTGTAGTCTAGTGGCCAAAATTTTCGTGAAAAGTTTCAGGTCCGTATTTAGCAAGGAAATAGGGCGGTAGCTCCCGCATTGCGATGGATCCTTACCTTCTTTCGGTATTACAGAGATCTGGGCCTGCACAGTGGATTTATGGAAGTTTGCTCCCGTGCTCAGGACATTGAAAAGATTAATCAGATGTGAACCTAAAGATGGGAGAAGGGTCTTATAGTATGTATTCGTGAGACCGTCCGGACCCGGCGCCTTTCCCGACTTGGTGGCGCCTAGCGCCGACTGAAGTTCCAGTAACGTAATTGGGTCTTCTAAGCTCTCTATCACGTCGGCCGATAAGGTGGGCATGAGGGAGGTGGAAATATATCGAGAAGTAGCGTTTGGGGGCGGCGGGGGCATGTGGAGGTTATAGAGGGAGTCATAGAATGTTTTAAACTCTTGCGAAATTTGTTGTGGCAGGGAGATCTTCTGACCCCCTGCAGAAAGTACGTATGGTATATAGGAGGCGAGTGTTTGCTCTTTCAGAGTACGAGCTAGGGTCCTCCCACACTTATCGCCGGATTCATATATTTTTTTCCGGCATATTTGGTGCATTGCCTTGGCCTTATAATGTAGCAGGTCGGTAATCTGCCTGCGAGCCACATCCAGTTCCCTACCTAATTGCGCTGTAGGAGTGTGTTTATGACAAATTTCCAGGTTCTGCACCTTGAGCAGCAACGAGGTCAATTGTGCCGTCCTCTGCTTGTGGAGCCTAAAACCATGTTTAATAAGTACCCCACGGATCACTGCTTTGTGTGCTTTCCATATCACTCCAGGGTTACTCTCGGTGTTCGAGTTAGTCTGGAAGTAATAGTCTATTTCCCTAATTACATCCGCGAGGATCTCCGGGTCCTGAAGAAGGCTGTCATTCAGGCGCCAGGGTGGCCTCTGTGCTTTATGAATATCCGTAATGGCATATCGCAGAGTTATCGGTGCATGATCCGACCAAGTTATTGCTCCTATCGCGACATCCTTAACAGCATGTAAGTGCCTATGGGGGATTAGGAAGTAGTCTATACGCGAATATGTTTGGTGTGGTCTGGAGTAAAAAGTGTAGTCCCTTTCCCCGGGATGAAAAAGTCTCCACGTATCAACAAGTTGTGCGGAATGAAAAGACGCGGAAACGCGCTTGCGCATCTCTCGGGATGTGGAAGAGAGGCCCGTAAAGGTATCTTCCATGGGAGTAAGAGGTATATTAAGATCGCCTCCTACTATAAGCTGGTCCTCTGTATATCTAGCAAGGTGAGATAGTCTACTTTTGAGAAAGGCGTCCTGTCGGTCATTGGGGGAGTAAATATTCGCCAGGGTCACAACCGTCCCTCCCACCTTCCCTTTCAAAAACAAGTACCGGCCTTCCTTGTCAGATTGTACGTCTATAAACGTCCATGGCACTTTGGCTGAGATTAAAATAGATACTCCTCTCGATTTAGCCTCCGTGTACATGGAGTGGTAAACCGTGGGGAAGAACCTATTCTTGAGGAATGGTAGAGAGTTAGCTCTAAAATGGGTCTCCTGTAAGAAGACAATGTCCGCTTTCAAACGTCTCATATCGTGGAGTAGCATCCGTCTCTTCTCTGGGATGTTCAATCCCTTTGAGTTTAGGGAGACCACCGTAAGGTCAGCCATGCTCGTGAGTTCTGGGGGGGGGATGGGAGGGGGTATAGTAGGCCGAAGCCTAGGAGAAAGAAAATGAATGTAGGAAAGGAAGAGGTAACAGGTAGGCCTTTTGACAGGCCCGAAACAAAAGAGATATGAAAAAGAATTAGGGCGCAGTCACAAGAGAGAACTGCGCAAAGGAACAACTAATGGTGCTGAATACAGCTAAAGCGCTCCCCAGTGAGACACCGGGAATTGAGAGCGGTCCTAAGTGGGGTAGTGGTTGGACAGGGCCGAGAAGCGTGTCCCCCGGTCCCTCCCACCAGCCCCGGCAATCCAGCATATATCAAAAACATACATCAGCAAGAACATCTAATCACATATTGGGAGCAGTATAAAACATATAACAACGTGATGGTTGCTCACGGGGAGCGGAGACACTGGTTCGTCAAATCGTAGCTCAACTATAGAAAGGAAAATAACCTAGGAAGAAGAAACAGTGCTAGGTATTCATTCGTCTAAACAGCATACCCCTACTCTACTCCCCGGCATAAAACACAACCTCGTGTCCCCCCCAATGCCCTCAACACAATACCAAACCTCTCCGCGGCCAATAAGGGCACTCCCGCCCCCCAGCACAGTGGGGTTACCCAGAGCCCCCCAGACCTCAGGGTGTAACAGCCCCCATCCAGCAAAACATCCCCCCCCCAAAGAGGAGAAAACAACCACATCCCTCTGGCTAAGAAAATCCAGCACCTAAGGCAGTGTATAGAATATCAAATACGGGGCACAGAGCAGAGCCTGCACCTACAAGCAGTCCAGGGAGGTAGACCCCACATGGCAAATACATCTCCGCCCGGGATCCCTGCATTCAGGGGGGAGAGTAGGCCATTCAACAGAAGGCAACGTTCAGTCATAGAACCTGGTACAATACTTGTGGCCTGCAACCCTCCTCCCTCCACTCCCAACCAAGTCAGCTGCCATGTCCAGCCATCTCCAGGGCATCCATCGTCCCGTTGCCATGTAGGGAGTATCAAAAAAAAAAAAAAAAAGTTCCCCCCCAGCATGTCAAAGTATCTCGTTCCTCCGTAGAAAAAGAGTCACTGCGGGGGTCAGGAGAGGGTATAACAGAGCGGGGGGGGGGGGTAAATCCACCGATGCAGATGGGGATAAAGAAAAAGCCGGTCTATGGAGGGCAATAAAGGAGATCCCCCATCGGGGAAAAATCACAAAACCGCTGGGTGAACATATAGAGGACAGTTGGGGAGGCCCAAGATAAGTCAGAGGTCAGGCAGCAGAACAAGGGAGCTACTCACGGTATGGAGGGTCCTCCCGCTGGGCCATCCTAGGTCTCCGTCTGCCGCGTTGCAATCTGGGCTGTAACGGGCCTCTGTATGCAGAAGGACCGGATCTACCTGACGGGCGAGGGAGCAGTTATAACCAGTCAGGCACAGGGATCCGTTCCATTTCAAGGAACCTGAACAGGCCAGGAAGGTCAGCTGGCGACTGCAGGGTGTACATGTTCCCTTCCCTCCGGAAGGTGACAGCAAGCGGGTATCCCCAGCGATAGGTGCATCCCTTCGCCTTCAACAACTCCAGTATGGGGCGTAGTAGGGCCCTTCCTTTCAACGTGGCCCTGGAAAGATCCAGGAGTATGGTAATAGCTGCTCCGTTTAGGTCAACTTCTCCCTGCTCCCATGCTCGTCTCAGTATTTCATCTTTCTGTGGGTAGCGAAGCATGTTTGCAGAGAATATCCCGCGGACGGTCCGGGTCAACATTTCTAGGTCCCAGAGTCCGGTGGAGACGTTCTACCTCCACAACACCCTCAGGGTCCTCCAGGAGGGTACGAAAAACTTCCTGCACAGCGGCCTCCATAGTTTCCCCCTCGAGAGATTCGGGTACACCCCGGAGCCGCAGGTTGTTCCTGCGGCTACGCTCTTCGACATCCTCCAGATGGAGCTGGAGGGCAATAGAGGTGTCGCGGTGTTGGTCTTGGGATCTTTCTAAGTCCGCTACCTGGTGCTCCAGTGTGGAAAAGGAGGCCTCTCCTGCAGACACCCTTTCCGTCAAGGCGGACACATCTTCCTTCACCTCCTGGATATCTCTGCGATGCGTATCCTCGAGTCGCAGAGTAAGCGCCTCAATGTCAGTCCTGGTGGGGAGGGCCTGTATCAAGGACCGGAGGTCCTGCTTAATCTGGTCCGATCCCCGGGAGCCCCCCGATAATTCCATGGGTGCTGGTGTGGACAGGAGAGTGTCCGCGGCTTGGTGCCGATCCGCTGGGGTGTCCCTACTTTCAGGCCGTGCTTGTGATGCTCCGCGTGGTGTGCCTCATGGTGCCGCCAAGTCCGCACCTGTGGACCGTCGCTGCGTGGGGTTAAAATAGCGTTGTATCGCTCCGGCAGGAGTCCCGGTGCGGTCACCTTTAGCAGCAGCCCTTGTCCTGCATCCTCCGGGTGATTGCATGCCGAATTAGTAACGAAGTACCGTGGGTGGAAGGCCGGGGCCGGGAGCTCACAAAAACACAACTTCACTCCGCCATGTCCAGGCCACGCCCCGAATTGTAAAGTTTTAACAAATATATTTGTCATATAATTCTACTGAATTAATTCTAAAATAATATTTAATGATAGATCAGGTGTCTGTAATGTGATCTTACTATATCTCACAATCTTTTCTGTTACTTTGACTGCAAAATAAACACTTAACAATTGCTTAATATGTGTGTCAAAGGTCTTTTCCATATTTGTCAAACCACTGGAGAAAAAAAACTATTATTTTCTGATCACCTTCTTTTAATTGAGACAAAGTCACTGAAATCAAATTCTCAGATACACCGGTATGCAAAACAGGCATTGACAAACCAACGTCAATTGTATTCAGTGAAGGAGCATTCTGCAGATCCCTTTTCAACATTAGGCATCTGTCTGGGTTTGACTCCATTCATCAAACCCAACATCTTTTTGTCTTAAAAAATCAAATAATGGTTTAACTTTGGAAAAAAGGGGAAAAGGAAATCTGCGCTACAGTGTATTACCAAAAGAATATTATTGATGCAGCAATTCTAGTACATACCAAAAGTAATATACGTGTAGAAAAAAGAAAAAAAGGAGAGAACTGCGCAATCCCTAATATTTCTATTAGGATATAAGCCACCCCAAAAAAATGTTTTATATGGCTTTAAAATCTAAAAACTACAAGTGACAAAAAAATATATATAATGCCTACAACTTATAAAGTAAACATATACAGTGACCCTCATTCACCATAAACCCTAAAATTAAATAAGTAATACTGGGTCTGTGATAACCAAGCATTCAAAAAATAAAACATGTGAAATTGAATCCAATGTGACTATACATTGTGAAAAAATCAAATGACATAAATGTGACAATATTAGAAAGTCCTTGTGTGAGTCCAAATATAAACACCACGTGTTGAATGGAAGAAGATCCAATCCAAAGCCTTATGGATTGGCGTAAGACCAGACCAGGTGTACCTCCACCAAACAGATAGCCCTAGCCTCTTACCAGATGCCCCAGTAAGGAGCGCTTATCACAAATCAGGTCAGAAGATAGGTCAATCTTGAATGATCCCAATGGAACTTTCTACCGTAAACCAGATTAGGGGATACGCCAGCCTTGAACCATCCAAACCAGGGGAAAGCACTTTATGGAGCAGGACTCATATGTATTTCATTGGAGAATCAAAAAGGTCCGCCATAGAAAGAGAAAATACTCCAAATAGTGTAAAATCGTTTAATAAAAACAAAAAAGTAAAAAGAAATACACTTACAGACGTAAGGAAACACAGGGCATATCATCAAAATTGGGCAGGCGTCGGCCGATCGCGAGCTCAAACGATATCCCTTCCGGTACCAATTCAATTGAGGCAAAAAAGCGTGTCACGCCACCCAACGCGTTTCGTGAAAGAGTACCCCAGACGACGTGACTCTTTCACGAAACGCGTTGGGTGGCGTGACACGCTTTTTTGCCTCAATTGAATTGGTACCGGAAGGGATATCGTTTGAGCTCGCGATCGGCCGACGCCTGCCCAATTTTGATGATATGCCCTGTGTTTCCTTACGTCTGTAAGTGTATTTCTTTTTACTTTTTTGTTTTTATTAAACGATTTTACACTATTTGGAGTATTTTCTCTTTCTATGGCGGACCTTTTTGATTCTCCAATGAAATACATATGAGTCCTGCTCCATAAAGTGCTTTCCCCTGGTTTGGATGGTTCAAGGCTGGCGTATCCCCTAATCTGGTTTACGGTAGAAAGTTCCATTGGGATCATTCAAGATTGACCTATCTTCTGACCTGATTTGTGATAAGCGCTCCTTACTGGGGCATCTGGTAAGAGGCTAGGGCTATCTGTTTGGTGGAGGTACACCTGGTCTGGTCTTACGCCAATCCATAAGGCTTTGGATTGGATCTTCTTCCATTCAACACGTGGTGTTTATATTTGGACTCACACAAGGACTTTCTAATATTGTCACATTTATGTCATTTGATTTTTTCACAATGTATAGTCACATTGGATTCAATTTCACATGTTTTATTTTTTGAATGCTTGGTTATCACAGACCCAGTATTACTTATTTAATTTTAGGGTTTATGGTGAATGAGGGTCACTGTATATGTTTACTTTATAAGTTGTAGGCATTATATATATTTTTTTGTCACTTGTAGTTTTTAGATTTTAAAGCCATATAAAACATTTTTTTGGGGTGGCTTATATCCTAATAGAAATATTAGAGATTGCGCAGTTCTCTCCTTTTTTTCTTTTTTAATGGTTTAACTTTATCATCACATTTCTGTAAAAACTCTTTGCAATGATTTACTTCGCTCAAAAGTTGATATAATACCTTGTAAAGTGTTGCAATTGGAATAGCAGAAATGTATTTAACTTTTTCCTGTGATAACTGTCTCTGTCCATGTCTAATGTGCATATGAAGGAATATTAACCGGCTTTTCATCAATTTAATTGACTTTGTGTTCAGTTTCAGCCCTGCTGTTTGTAAATAACTCAGATAAAACAGTGAGATGTTCCTCTATACTCTGTGTAGACAACAAAAACGTATCCACATGCTGGAAATTATATTCTGGTCTACAGAATTTTGATACTTTCTATAAACTCTCGTGCACTATACCATCACCAATGTCCAATCCTGGAATTATTCTACTGAATGCATAGGTTTCTTTATTAAGTTAAAGGCAAGTTTATATTGACAGCTTTTAGTTAAAGATACAGAAAAATTACTATTGGTGATTTCCAGTACAGAAAATAATTTGGCCTTGGCATCCATGTACGACATTAAATTTAAATTAGGAACAATAGGTTTGTTATTTGTAATACATTTTGTAATACATGATCTTAAATCAACTGATAAAGAATATGAATCATCAGCATTCTTGATAAGCCAGATACAATTATTTACCACCGATTGTGCTTTCTTTAATATTACCTGTTGTAAAAATTCTTGTACAATGTCAGAAGCTGGACCTATTGATTCTTGTAGCAGTTTATATTGAATTTGTGGTTTATAATCTTTTCCCTCAATTTCTATTTCAATAACTTTTAAATGACATGTATCAATTTTGGTCTGACTCCAAAGACTTTGATGTGATCAAACCATTTGTTCCAATACGAGATTGATTCCTGTATGTGGCCAATTATAATGTGAAGGCATGTCAGCTGCTGTACAAAAACTTCCAACATTACTGTACATTGAGGGTTCTATTAACATAGATTTGGGCCTAGATGAATATTTTCATATAGTAGAATTACTTAAATCAATAAACCAATTTAATTTACTAATCATATCTATGCCTAGAATATTCGCTACATTTTGGCAACACCAGATATCTATCTTAGTTTTCAAAAGTCCTGGAATTTCAAAAGTCACATCAGAAACTTTAGTTGCAAGTGTTTTTTCTTTTCCACTGAAACTTTAAAAATACATTAAATTACATTCAATTACATTTTGGAGAATCAATATTCACAGGCATTTGTGTTTAGTTAGGCCTAGTTAGGTTTAGTTTCACACTTGGGCTAATCCAGAGGCACGTGATTTTGCCGCAATTTTGGCAAGACAGTCATACGACTGTGGATCCAACTTTGAAACGCGACTGGAAGTACAACTTCAATGAGCAGGGATGCGACTTTGATTACCAAATAATTAGGGGGAACTCCATGCCAATTTTTTTAAAGAAAAAAACCGGCATGGGTTCCCCCTTCATCAGCATACCAGGCCCTTCAGTCTGGTATGGATTTTAAGGGGAACCACCACGCGGAAAAAAGGCATGGGGTCCCCCCAAAATCCAGACCCTTATCCGAGCACCAGCCTGGATGGTCAGGAAAGGGGGTGGGGACGAGCGAGTGCCCCCCCCCCTCCTGAGCCGTACCAGGCCGCATGCCCTCAACATGGGGGTGGGTGCTTTGAGGCAGGGAGGCCATGCTCCCCCACCACAAAGCACCTTGTCCCCATGTTGATGAGGACAAGGGCCCCTTCCCGACAACCCTGGCCATTGGTTGTCGGGGTCTGCGGGCGGGGGGATTATCGGAATCTGGGAGCCCCCTTTAATAAGGGAGGCCCCAGATCCCCGCCCCCACCCTATGTGAATGAGTATGGGGTACATCGTACCGCTACACATTTACCTGGGGGGAAAAGTGTCAATAAAAAACACACTACACAGGTTTTTAAAGTAATTTATTAGGCAGCTCCGGGGGGTCTTCTTACGATTTTGGGGGTCTCTTCCAACTTCTCTGCTCTCTTCTCCCACTCTCCGGTGTCTTCTCCCACTCTCCAGTGCCTTCTGCCGGGCTCCTCTGCTATCTTCTTCCAGCTATTTTACTAGCGTTGGCCCAGTCTTCTTCTTCTTCATTGTTGTCTTCTTCTTCTTCTTCTTCTTTCTTCTCTCCTTCTCTTCTTCTCTTCTTCATGGTCACGGTAGATGTTACCATGTGACCCCGCCCCTTATGACGCCAGAGTCCCACCATGCCATGGGCTGTGACATCATAGGGGCGGGGGTCACAGGGTGACATCACTCGGTGGCCCAGCTCCATGCCTATATAAATCGTTGCGCACCGCACACAATGCATTCCAGTGGGAAAGAGCATCGTGTCAACATTGGAAGAGAAGAAAGAAGAAGAAGAAGACGACGGAAAAGAAGAAGACCAGGCCAACGTTAGTAAAAGAGCTGGAAAAAGATAGCAGAGGAGCCCAACAGAATGCACCAGAGAGCGGGAGAAGCCACCGGGGAGAAGAGAGCAGAGAAGTTGGAAGAGACCCCCAAAGTCAGAAGAAGACCCCCGGAGCTGCCTAATAAATTACTTTAAAAACCTGTGTAGTGTGTTTTTTTATTGACACTTTTTTCCCCAGGTGAATTGGTAGGGGTATGATGTACCCCATACTCATTCACATAGGGTGGGGGTGGGATCTGGGGCCCCCTATTAAAGATTCTGATAAGCCCCCCACCCGCAAACCCCCGACAACCAACGGCCAGGGTTGTCGGGATGGGGCCCTTGTCCTCATCAACATGGGGACAAGGTGCTTTGGGGTGGGGAGGGTGGGGCACCCCCTGCCTCAAAGCACCCACTCCCCCCATGTTGAAGGCATGTGGCCTGGTACGGATCAGGAGTGGGGGCACTCACTCGTTCCCACCCCCTTTCCTGACCGCCCATGCTGGTGCTCGGATTAGGATCTGGTATGGATTTTGGGGGGACCCCATGCTTTTTTTGGTGTGGGGGTTCCCCTTAGAATCCATACCAGACCTAAGGGTCTGGTATGCTCATGAAGGGGGAACCCATGCCGGTATTTTTCTTTAAAAAAAAAATTGGTGTGGAGTTCCCCTTTATGCACAAGTCGCATGCCAAAGTCGGATCAGTTAAAACAGAATCCGACTTTAGTAGTGCAGGAACTACTTTGAAGTCGGCACGACTTAAAGTCGTGCCAAAATGGATGGTAGTCATTCAAAATCATGGCGAATGACTTGTCATGTGATTTTGCAGTCCAAAATCGTGGGACAAGTCATATAAGTGCGAAAGGGGGCTTAAACTGAGTTTCACAGTTAGTAAGGTTGAATGAAGACACCAGTCCATCCTGAGCGTGTACAATTGTCCCTGTACATTGCACACTCACATCAGTCCCTCAAGGAGCCCACAATCCAAGATACCCATTCATATACTAGAGCCAATTTACCTACCTGCATGTCTTTGGATTGTGGGAGGAAACCAGAGTACCTGGAGGAAACCCACACAGGCACAGGGAGAACATGCAAACTCCAGGCAGGTAGTGTCGTGGTTGGGATTTGAACCAGCGACCCTTCTTACTGCTAGGTGAGAGTGCTAACCACTACACCACTGTGCCGCCTCCTAAATCTATTAACCATTATGTTTTTCTACCATTTAAGAAACCATGTAACCACGGCCTTCCATCTTCATCTAATACAATTGGAGCAACATAATTTAACCACTTGCAGACCGCCTCACGCCGATATACGTCGACAGAAGGGCTCGTACAGGCAGAATCACGTACCTGTACGGGGCCCTTTAGGAGGTGGCCAGCAGGCACGCGCGCCCGCAGCAAGCTCCGTGAGTCGGGTTGCAGGTCCCGCGGTACCGCATTTTGGCGCGTTTTCGTTTATAAGCGTTCTTAAAGGTGACCTATTTTTTTGACATGAAAAATCTCAAAAATGATGACAAATGATGAAAAACCATTCAAATTTTTTTTTAAAAAAATTGCAATTGCAAGTGAACAATCCACAACTTGTGGCAAGTGATGTGGCAAGTGGACAATCCACAACTTGTGGCAGGTGACGTGGCACGTGACGTGGCAAGTGGACAATCCACAACTTGTGGCAAGTGATGTGGCAGGTGACGTGGCAAGTGGACAATCCTTAACTTGTTGCAGGTGACGTGGCAAGTGGACAATCCACAACTTGTGGCAAGTGACGTGGCAGGTGACGTGGCAAGTGGACAATCCACAATTTGTGGCAGGTGACGTGGCAGGTGACGTGGCAAGTGATGTGGCAAGTGGACAATCCACAACTTGTGGCAGGTGACGTGGCAGGTGACGTGGCAAGTGACCTGGCAGATGATGTGACAAGTGACATGGCAAGTGGAAAATCCACAACTTGTGGCAGGTGATGCGGCAGGTGACGTGGCAAGTGACGTGGCAAGTGGAAAATCCACAGCTTGTGGCAGGTGACGTGGCAACTGGACAATCCACAACTTGTGGCAGGTGATGTGGCAAGTGGACAATCCACAACTTGTGGCAGGTGACGTGGCAGGTGACGTGGCAAGTGACGTGGCAAGTGGACAATCCACAACTTGTGGCAGGTGACAAGGCAGGTGACGTGGCAAGTGGACAATCCACAACTTGTGGCAGGTGACGTGGCAAGTGACGTGGCATGTGGACAATCCACAACTTGTGGCAGGTGACGTGGCACGTGACATAGCAAGTGGACAATCCACAACTTGTGGCAAGTGATGTGGCAGGTGACTTGGCAAGTGACGTGGCAAGTGGACAATCCACAACTTGTGGCAGGTGATGTGGCAAGTCACGTGGCAACTGGATAATCCACAACTTTTGGCAGGTGACGTGGCAAGTGACACACTAAATACAAGTACACTGCTGCTCTCACAGCTGCTGCTACTCACTCTGATCTCACAAAATGGCTGAAATAGTTAATAATACAGTTTTTTTGAGCTTAGGGAGGGTCTATGATGTTAGCTTAACTAAACGCTTCTAGACGCAAAAGCAGTAAAATGCCGCTAAATCGCAGTAAAAATCACGGCAAAACTGGCGTTTTTAAACGCCAGTTTCAGCTTTTAAAAACATATGTCCAGCAGAGTTTGCATCTGCGTCTCGTGTGCATGAAGCCTTAATTTACTGTCCTTTAGAATTTACACAAATCCTTTTTACTTTATTTTGTAATTCAGACAACTGAATATCTTTTATTTGAATTGCACTTTGCAAATCATCTATTCGCTCAGTCAAAATCTGACAATTAACACATACACTGTTATCCTGCTGAGTCTTTGTTTTCCCTTTTGTATTAACAACATTACTTTTAGGAAATCATAATATCATTGTGTCATAAACCTTAACTACTTTGATCAAGTTAATAACCTGTTTGCTGAACTTCTTAAAAGTACATTTTGATTTTTGTATCTAATATTAGCCTGTAAGAATTCATTTAAGAAACCATGTAACCACGGCCTTCCATCTTCATCTAATACAATTGGAGCAACATAATTTAACCACTTGCCGACCGCCTCGCGCCGATATACGTCAACAGAAGGGCTCATACAGGCAGAATCACGTACCTGTACGGGGCCCTTTAGGAGGTGGCCAGCAGGCCCGCGCGCCCGCAGCAAGCTCCGTGAGTCGGGTTGCAGGTCCCGCGGTACCACATTTTGGCGCGTTTTCGTTTATAAGCGTTTTTAAAGGTGACCTATTTTTTTGACATGAAAAATCTCAAAAATGATGTCACATGATGAAAAACCATTCAAAAAATATTTTAAACAATTGCGATTGCAAGTGGACAATCCACAACTTGTGGCAAGTGATGTGGCAAGTGGACAATCCACAACTTGTGGCAGGTGACGTGGCAAGTGGACAATCCACAACTTGTGGCAAGTGATGTGGCAGGTGACGTGGCAAGTGGACAATCCACAACTTGTGGCAAGTGACGTGGCAGGTGACATGGCAAGTGGACAATCCACAATTTGTGGCAGGTGACGTGGCAGGTGATGTGGCAAGTGATGTGGCAAGTGGACAATCCACAACTTGTGGCAGGTGACATGGCAGGTGACGTGGCAAGTGACCTGGCAGATGATGTAACAAGTGACATGGCAAGTGGAAAATCCACAACTTGTGGCAGGTGATGTGGCAGGTGACGTGGCAAGTGACGTGGCAAGTGCAAAATCCACAGCTTGTGGCAGGTGACGTGGCAAGTGGACAATCCACAACTTGAGGCAGGTGACGTGGCAAGTGGACAATCCACAACTTGTGGCAGGTGACGTGGCAGGTGACGTGGCAAGTGACGTGGCAAGTGGACAATCCACAACTTGTGGCAGGTGACAAGGCAGGTGACGTGGCAAGTGGACAATCCACAACTTGTGGCAGGTGACGTGGCAAGTGACGTGGCAAGTGACGTGGCATGTGGACAATCCATAACTTGTGGCAGGTGACGTGGCACGTGATGTAGCAAGTGGACAATCCACAACTTGTGGCAAGTGATGTGGCAGGTGACGTGGCAAGTGACGTGGCAAGTGGACAATCCACAACTTGTGGCAGGTGATGTGGCAAACCAAAAAATATAAAGCTGCGCTAAAACTTATACATTACAATAATAACATTGTGACATATTAAATTCTAGTATTAAATACTAGACAGTGTGTACTATCAAAAATTGTGTAGAAAATCCTCAAACTTAAAACACATAAAAAGTCCAAGAGGAGGGAAGCCCAAAGGTATGAATTTAGTCCATTGAAGTGACTCTTTACAAACACCCTTCAGATGTATAGCAGGTGCGCCCAAAGAGAAAGTTCTATCCACCACCTATTTCAATGAGGCTTACCAGCTGCCAAGATCTCTTTTTAGGGAGATCATACAAGCATGAAGAAAAACGATCTTTCCTGGTCTCTCCAATGGGTTCTGCTGGTGTCTACACCTCTTATATCTCTTTCTTACAGCGTCTCACATTCCACCGTAATTATTAGGTAAAAAAAGAAAGAAAGGCTCCCATAGCGTAATTCCGCATAAAAATTTTAATCCGAACGAAATAAAAATAAAACAAACTCACAAATTTCCAGTTGAGTACAAGCGTAAGTACAATCACGAGCCAGCCGGCTCTCTCCTATTAACACTGCCCGTCCTTCCTGGTCAACGGGGAATGGCGGTAACGTCAGCACGCCGCTCGCCCTACGTCATTTCGTCAAAAATGACTTCTTCCTGGGCAAGTCACGTGGCAACTGGATAATCCACAACTTTTGGCAGGTGACGTGGCAAGTGACACACTAAATACAAGTACACTGCTGCTCTCACAGCTGCTGCTACTCACTCTGATCTCACAAAATGGCTGAAATAGTTAAAGCGGGAGTCCACCGGGACTCCGCGTTTTTTTTTTTTTTTTTAAAAGCCAGCAGCTACAAATACTGCAGCTGCTGACTTTTAAATAGTGACACTTACCTGTCCAGCGCGCCCGCGATGTCGGCACCCGAAGCCGATCGCTCGCTCGTGCCGCCGCCATCTTGGGTATGGGAATCAGGAAATGGAGCCTTTCGGCTTCATTTCCCGGTTCCCTACTGCGCATGCGCGAGCCGCGCGGCGCAATCCGGACGGTCCCCGCTGCCTCTGGGAGCTGTGTGTTTCCCAGCAGGCAGCGGGGCACTTGCTGAAGGGGGCGGGCGCTTGCGGAAAGGGGCGTAACGTACGCCCCTTTCCGCAGAGAGCTAGCCCGGAAGTGGGTGCAGTTACCTGGATTATCCAGGTAACTGCACCCCCCTCCCCCCTGAAAGGTGCCGATCGTGGCGCCGGAGGGGGGGGGGATTCCGATGAGCGGAGGTCCATTTTAGGGTGGACCTCCGCTTTAATAATACAGTTTTTTTGAGCTTAGGGAGGGTCTATGATGTTAGCTTAACTAAACGCTTCTAGACGCAAAAGCAGTAAAATGCAGCTAAATCGCAGTAAAAATCACGGCAAAACTGGCGTTTTTAAACGCCGGTTTCAGCTTTTAAAAACATATGTCCAGCAGAGTTTGCATCTGCGTCTCGTGTGCATGAAGCCTTAATTTACTGTCCTTTAGAATTTACACAAATCCTTTTTACTTTATTTTTTAATTCAGACAACTGAATATCTTTTAATTGAATTGCACTTTGCAAATCATCTATTCGCTCAGTCAAAATCTGACAATTAACACATACACTGTTATCCTGCTGAGTCTTTGTTTTCCCTTTTGTATTAACAACATTACTTTTAGGAAATCATAATATCATTGTGTCATAAACCTTAACTACTTTGATCAAGTTAATAACCTGTTTGCTGAACTTCTTAAAAGTACATTTTGATTTCTGTATCTAATATTAGCCTGGAAGAATTCATTGAACATGTACTGTAACACCATAATTCATCATCTTTAGCAAATTTTAAACAGATTTTTGAATTCTTTTACTCTCACTAGATAATTCATCAATAAAATTAATTACTTACAAATTTAGAACAGACTTCCTTCATGTAACACGCATTCTCTCTCTTGGCAGGAAATTACATCAAGAAACAAAGTTTTCTTGCACGTGCACAAATGTTTCACCAATTTTGATGATTCTATGATTCCAGGTTAATTCGATGATGCCGAAAGTTCATTTGCTGTTTCTATTTCTCCTGGAAGCTTGACTGCATAATTAATGCTTGTATTCCCTCTCAGCAAGCGAAAGGAGAAATAATTAAAAAATGTTCAATATTCCAATAAAATTAAAATGGCTAAGGCTCTCCACTGTAAAAATACTGTTATTATGGTATTTATATTGATATTCTGTAAATTATGTTGATGAGGAAAGTTGATAATATTCTAAAGACAAACTTTTATATACACTATGCTTGGAGATCAAGGAGCTTGCTCTGTCTTCTATCCTTAGATGCGGAAAAGGCCTTTGATCGCTTAGATTGGAAATTCACGGTAGCAGCTGTAAAAATACTGTTATTATGGTATTTATATTGATATTCTGTAAATTATACTGATGAGCAAAGTTCCAAGAAAGTCTGTTCAGTTCTTGTGTAAAAACTCAAAAAAATGGATTTAATAATAAAATAGCAAAATATTACAAGAACAATATCAAAATGTAGCATGTAAAAATATCGATAATATATTATATTCTTAAAATCAAGATTGAATCAGATATGTGTCTGTATCTGTGAAGCTGTATGAGCTTCCTTCAATGTCTTGTGGTGTGTCGTGTCTGCCAGCAAATCTCTTTGTTCAACTCCTTTTACTCCTAAATTCAGCCCCCACCTTCTCCTAAAAAGGCTGGTTTAGTCTTATAGTTCCCTCCCACCTCTCACGCAAGTATGGGGATTATTCAGTCACTAAACTTTGACATTCCTGAGTGAAAGGAATTATACAACTTGATTACCACTCTGGTTTATTGTCATGGTTATGCAATAGAGTTTGCCTGCTTACCTGTTTCCATGTGTTCATCTCTAGAGACCAGCCGACCCTCACCTGACTGCTTTTGTAATCCATCCTCTGGCATGACTCCACCCTAGCTCCTATCAGAGAACTCTATATTAACCGGTTCCCGACCAGCGCACGACGATGTACGTCGACAGAATGGCACGGGCAGGCATATTGGCATACAGGTACGTCCAATCTTCAATGCCGCCCTGCCATCGGGAGCGCGCCGCCGGCGGCACGCTCCCGCGCTGGTCGAGACCCCCGTGAGTCCGGTCGCGGGACCCGCGGACTCGATCGCCGCGGGCATCCCCGCGATCGTCTCACGGGACGGCTGAATGGAGGAAATGCCGTGTAAACAGCATTTCTCCATTCTGCCTAGCAACTAGTGACGCTGATCTCTGCTCCATGTGATTGGAGCAGAGATCAGTGTTCACTAAATGAAAGCCCAACCCCCCCCCACAGTTAGTAACACACCCCTAGGAACACTCAACCCCTACACTGCCACCCACTGGTTAACCCCTTCACTGCCAGTGTCATTTACACAGGAATCACTGCATTTATATAGCAGTGATTACTGTATAAATGACAATGGTCCCAAAAATGTGTCAAAAATGTCCGATGGGTCCCCCGCAATGTCGCAGTCACAATAAAAATCGCTGATCGCCGCCATTACTAGTAAAAAAAATAATAAAAAATTATTAATAAAAATGCTATAAAACTATCCCTATTTTGTAAACGCTATAACTTTTGCGCAAACCAATCAATAATCGCTTATTGTGATTTTTTTTACCAAAAATATGTAGAAGAATACGTATCGGCCTAAACTGAGGGAAAAAAAAGTTTTTTTATATATTTTTGGGGGATATTTATTATAACAAAAAGTAAAAAATAATGCGTTTTTTTCAAAATTGTCGCTCTATTTTTGTTTATAGCGCAAAAAATAAAAACCGCAGGGGTGATCAAATACCACCAAAAGAAAGCTCTATTTGTGGGAAAAAAAGGACGCCAATTTTGTTTGGGAGCTACGTCGCACGAACGCGCAATTGTCAGTTAAAGCGACGCAGTGCCGAATCGCAAAAAGTGGTCTGGTCTTTGACCAGCAAAATGGTCCGGTCTGTAAGTGGTTAACCTGTGCACTGCAGGCCAACCCTGCTGATCAACTATTGTGTATTCCTTTGTGTGTTTAGCTTCCTGTTACCAGCTGTGTGCTCTTCTGTTGTTCCGTTACCGACTTTGGCGTGTCCTTGACTATCCCTGTTTGCCTGTGATCCTGACCTATTGGCTTGTCCCTGACTATTCCTGTCTGCTTGTGGCCCCGACCTTGGCTTTATCCCTCACTATCCCTATCCTCCTGTTGCCTACTGTGGGTGCGACCTGGGGGACACTGGGGGTCGCGACCTGGAGCCAGTTGCAGCCAAGTCCATCCTCACCACTAGAGGCTCTGGTGAACACCTGCTGGCTCTTAGACTCCGCGCCCCAGGGAATCTTACGCTCTAACCTCGGTGGGATCTGTCTCCCGTTCGCAGCAGTCAGCCTTAGGGTCCACAACGTTGCGGTGCACTCCTGATCCCTACGGTGTGCATCTGTCACCTCGCCTCAAGATGACCTGACAGTTTGATCAGCCATGGACCCAGCTGATGTGCCGCTATCCGCAGATGACCCATTGCAGGGCTTAGTTCGCAGACTTGAGACCCAAGAATCGCATCAGACCCAGGTGATGCGATTCCTTCAGGATTTGGCATCCCGTGTTGAACAGGTTCAGGCCTCATTAGGACCCTTGGTTCGACAGCCTCAACCGCTATCTGCCTCTGCACCTATCGCATCAGTCACAGCCACACATTCATTACAATTACCAGCTGTGGCCCGTTTCTCTGGGGACATCAAGGCTTGCAGGGGGTTCCTTAGCCAGTGCACAATTCATTTTGAACTTCAGCCCCAAAACTTCCTGTCCGATCGGGCGAAAGTAGCATATATTATATCCCTCCTGTCCGGCGAGGCGCTAGCTTGGGCTGCCCCTCTGTGGGAACTGAATGATCCAGTGGTTTGTAGCCTGTCTGATTTCTTGAAACTTTTTCGGAATATCTTCGAGGAACCGGGTCGTGTCTCCTCAGCAGCTAGCGCTCTTTTACGTCTCCGTCAAGAGTCCGCTTCTGTGGGACAGTATGCTTTTCAGTTCCGTATCCTTACAGCTGAATTGAGCTGGAATAATGAGGCCCTAGTTGCAACCTTTTTACATGGCCTCTCTGATAGAGTGAAGGATGAATTAGCAGGAAGATCCCTTCCTGCTGATCTGGACAGTGTCATCACCTTGTGTAACCAGATCGATATTCACTTTCAGGAGAAGGCCCTGGGAAAAAGACGCCATCACTCCTCGTTCTTTAGACAGCCTGGGTCCCCAGTCCCTTCTCGTCGATCCGAGGAGCACCCCTTGCCTACTGAGGAACATATGCAGTTGGGCTGGACTAAGTTATCTCCCGAAGAACGTGCTAGGCGCAGAACTGTGGGCCTATGCCTCTATTGTGGGGCCAAAGGTCATTTCCGTGACACTTGTTCTCTTTGTCTGGAAAAACGCTCAGGGCTAATACATCTGGAAGGTGGAGTATTAGACCCTGAAATATCACCTTCACCTTCTCGTCTTCTCCTTTCTGTGTTGCTTCATGTCGGTGCTTCCTCTCGTTCGGTCTCAGCACATCTGGATTCCGGAGCCGCTGCCAATTTCATGGATTGGGAAACTGCATCCTCCATGAGACTTACCCTTTTGCCCCTTACAACGCCATTGGTAGTCTTGGCGATGGATGGCACTGTTCTCCCAGGGGGCCCTATCCACTTCCAGGCTCTTCCTGTTAAGATGTCAGTAGGGACACTCCACCAGGAGTGGATATCCTTCCTTGTCTTACTTAAGGCTTCATCTCCTATCATATTAGTTCTTCCTTGGTTACGGCTCCATTCCCCACACGTTGACTGGTCTGCTGGACAGATCCTGGCTTGGGGTTCCTCCTGTTTCTCTTCCTGCCTACTCAAGGGTACCCCAAAAGAGAAACTTCCTGTTACCACCATCCCAGTATCTTCTGTTCTTCCCGCTGTATATAGCGATCTCTGGGATGCGTCCTGCAATAGTCGGACTGATGCACTCTCTAGGTCATGGGGTACTCTGGATGAGGGGCCCACTTATGAACCTGAGTCAATCATTTACTCCAGTTTGCATAACCATTTACCTTTGCCTGTCCCTAATCTCCCTTGGACGCACAGCCAGGCTAACTTGTCTGCAAGTTCCACAGTTGCTATGCCCTGTGATGCGATTGAGATGGTCGCTACACCTGACAATTCTATTCAGTTGGCCTCTGCACCAGTTATGCCAGTCCAGCCCATGCCCAATGAGCTTCCGGCTTCTTGTTCAGGACCTTCGGTGACCCGGCCTCACCCTACTGCTACTATGTCCGTTCAAACCCGTTTAAGAGGCTCAATCCATTCTTTGGATAGACTGCCTCATTTGGCCAGGTGGGGTTTTCAATCTTTTTCTCAGGGTTCTCTGCATTCTGTTTGTGTTTCAGCTATCCAGCTTGACTCTTGTGACATGTCACCTTGTAACCAACCTGACCTCAGGGATCCACTGACCTTGATAACATTCAACAAAGTCACAGAAACGCCCAGGTTAAAGTGGCTCCAGATTTTGTCAACCATGTTGAGAGGTTGGTAGAGTGTGATGGTACAGGAAAAAAATCTGTCATTGGCTCTGGTGTGCACGCCGTGGCAGGCGGAAATATCAACCAGCATCAAGCTCATTGTACAGTCTCTGTATGAGGGGCAGTGGCCTGATGAGTTAGCATCACCGCTCAGTAAGACTTTGACAAAACACGTTGCTTACACTAATCCAAAGTAGTGGTCGAATGCCTGGATGGGCTGTACTAGTTTGGATTGTGAAAGGTGTTATGCTGTATGATCCCATATACAGAAGTGCAGACTCGGTCTGTATATTTGGTGGCACCAATGGGCTTACTGACTGGGGATTCTATCTTGTTGCATTTGAGGCTAAATTACCCACATGTGATCAGAGAAGAGGGAAGCTGGAGGCAGGTTGATATTTCGCTCGGTCGGAAGCATGACCATGATGTCCTTTGTATGCCAGGTCAATACATGGGGATGAACAAATAATGTTGGGAAGTTATTTCTCTCTGTGTTCTGGATGGAGAGGTCATTGCTGGGAAGGAAGCACCCGGGTATTATTTGGGACATAGACAAGTTTATTTCTTTGTCCTAAAGAATACCGGTGTAGCGTTAGTCATGGAACTCGAGTTAAACTCGATATTTATATAGAAGGGTCTCCCATTAGTCTATGCAAGTTGAGGAACGAATTGACGGTAAGGTCTCTGTGTACAAGATAGAGACTTTGCTGCCAAGTCAGAGCCCTGCAATACCACTGTGAGCAAGCCTGCCTAATCCTGACCCATATTTACATTAAAGGGTTATAGGAGGTCAGGAGCGGGGTGCGTAATTGTATGGGACACATATATATGTATATAGTTACATAGTTAGTACGTTTGAATAAAGACACCAGTCCATCCAGTTCAACCTGAGTGGGTGTCTACAATTGTCCCTATACCTGTACATTGTACATCGCACATCGCACACTCACATTGGTCCCTACCCTCAAGGAGCCCTCAATCCAAGGTCCCCATTCATATACTAGGGCCAATTTTTGGACAGAAGCCAATTGACCTGCCTGCATGTCTTTGGAGTGTGGGAGGAAACCGAGGTGCCCAGAGGAAACCCACACAGGCAGAGGGAGAACATGCAAACTCCAGGCAGGTAGTGTCCTGGTTGGGATTTGAACCAGCGATCCTTTTTACTGCTAGGTGAGAGTGCTAAACGCTACACCACTGTGCCGCCCCATATATATTATGGTAATAAGTGGATTCATGTTATGGTATAGTGTGATCTATGTGTATTGTAGGCTAGTAATATGGGCAAGAAAGGCCCTCATCGAAACTCGGTATTTGAGAGCTGGTTGATATGTTACTCTGAATGCGTGCTGGTGAATAAATGGACACCCCTTGCCTGTACTGCCGTCCTGAAGATACAGAAGATACAGAATGGCGACATGGAAGCTGTCGCTGAAGAATGATGGTAGGGTGTCACTCGGTGGCAAAGAGGCACGTGTTGGGAAGCACAACGCGGTAAAACAATAATGGACTGTTTCATAGGAGCTCTTTCTGCACATGTTGAAAAACACAACATGGTAAGACCATTATGGACTGTTCCATGGGAGCTGTTTCTGAAGCACATTTTGAAAACCACAACACGTTACACAGCTAAGGACTGTTCCATAGGTACTGGTTCGGAAACACATGTTGGGGAGTGAAATGCGTTAAGACAGTTATGGACTGTTCAACTGTCTGTTCGACTGTTAGTCTGTTCAACAGACTGTTCGACTGTTCATGGACCTGTGTCTGAAGAAGGGTGGTATGCGCCTTTTAGGCGCAAAGCGTAATATGTTGGATTGAATTCATATAATACTTCTGGTATTTCACTTCCTGATTAAGACAGCCACTTAGCATCAGTTGAAATTAAACACATGAAAGCTTTGTAATCAGAAGAACAATGGTTTGGCTCAGGCCCACCTGCTGTGATGTGTGTGATTACAGGCTTCAAAGGGAATAAGAGCTAGCTAGACGGCTTAGGGCTAATAGAGATGCTGCCCATAGTGGACCATACAGCATGCTTCCTGAAGAATGGGCAGACAGGTGAAGGATTACCTCTTGGCAATATCTATTTGATGGAAGGCAAATGGGGGTGGCTACGAGTGGGCATGTATGCTTGAATGAAAGGATCAAACACACAGGCAATGCTCTCACTCTGTTCACTGCAAAGAGCCTGTCATGAGGCTGTGTCTCTGCTAATCTGATGATTCGGGCATCTTGAGGCCTACTCTGGGTGATGGCTTCGGCCTAAACCTCATGATGAAGGCCCTCTCCTGGTCTGAGCCTAGCCGATGCAGCAAAGCCTCACGGAGGGTCTTGTGATAAGTATCTTTCATATGTTTGTATTAAATGTTCTGATTGTAAGTTTTGTGATATTGTAATGTCTTTTTAATACTTTATGTTAGCTTTCCTAATTTCTTGGGAAATAAATAAGATAGCATTTTATTAGCAGCAGTGTGTGTGTTTTCATAAGTAACTTTATATCAGTGTGCCTAGCAGGGTTTTATAAACTAGATAACTATGGGAAGAGACAAGTTAATAGTAGTTTGTAGAGTACTTAATGTCCTTCAATACATATCAATTGACAGTACTGGCCAAAAATGTTTGTCACCAGCTTGAAAAAATGCTGGGGTCAGAATGATACTCTTTTTATGTATTAACATTAAATTTGCAAGTCATGAGCTGAAAATTGTGTGTGATTGATGAACCAAAAACTAAAACTATGTCCCTTTTTATACACAGGATGAGCTCAACCAGGAGGAAGGTGTGGAAAGTGGCAGGCAGGAGGAGGCCGGGCCCAGTGAAAGCCAGGAGGAGGCCATGCCCTGTGTCAGCCAGGAGGTGGCCGGGCCCAATAGGAGCCACACCCAATCACAGGTGCCTCCCCTCCACCTTCAAACAAAAAGGTCCAGGAAGGGGATGGTGACAGAGGAGGAATCACTGCCCCTCATTAGGGAAGCTACGAATGTCCTCCGGAGCCCCCCCGTCCCTGAAGAGGCCTATGGCTGCTATATAGCCACCAGGTTGCTAGAACTGGAGAAGGGCCAACTCCTCCTCCTCTTCCTTCTCCTCCTCCTCCTGCAACAAGTCCACCACCAGAGCCACAACCTCCAAAGGAGGCTGCAGGGAATGCTGCAGGGAAGGCTGCAGGGCAGTGTGGAGGGAAGGCTTCAGCCAAGAGAAGAAAGTGATGACCTGGGTTCAGTCTGGTCTGACAGAAGATGCAGGCTGGTGTAGTAGCACAGCTTGGGGACATATATGTCATCTGCTGCTGGTCTTGATCTCTGGGATTCCTGGACTAGATTGTGCTCCCTATCATATGGACTCCTGAAGATCCCAATTTTCTTTTGGTTATTGTTAGTATGGTAACTTGACACAAACAAAAATAAAAATAAAAAAAAGGTTATTGTGGTAATTTGACACAAAAAAATAAATAAATATATACTTGCTTCATAGCATGCGTCATTTTTGGCATACAGACAAGCGAGTTTTCTCGATAGGAACTGGTTCTGGCAGTAAGATTTGAAACATGTTCTATTTCTAGGTCCGTCAGAATTTTGGAATAAAAAAAGTCTGATGAAGCCCACACAAGAGCAGAATGTCAGACGGAATCGTTCCGTCTGACCTTTTCTGCCGGAAAATCTGCTCGTGTGTACGTGGCATAGGGCATACAGGAAATAAAGAACAGAGGAAAAGCACCTCATCCCTTTTTGTGGGGAATTATTATTAAAGAGGAAGTAAACCCTGATGAGTTTACTTCCTCTTTCATTCCCTGTAAAGGTAAAGCATAATGGACTACTATGCATCGCATAGTAGTCCATTATGTGTCACTTACCTGACACAGGAGCCAGCGAGGTCACCGCTGTCCCCTGTAGTCCGGCGCATCCATCTTCTCGGTGGGTCTCGCTGCTCCACCGCTGTCATACGGCGAAGCCACGATGACGTCACTCCCGTGCATGCACATGGGAGCCGCCACGTGCAGCCATATCGCCGTTGACTGTGGCACGCTCAGTGCGCCTGCGCACTGAGCATGCGCCGTAGACAGCGGTGCCTGTCTTTCGGCAAATATCTCCTAAACCATGTAGGTTTAGGAGATATTTCTTGGACCTACAGGTAAGCCTTAATCTAGGCTTACCTGTAGGTCAAAGTTGGTTGTAAGGGTTTACAACCACTTTAATGTTCTTTAGATTAAATGGTTTACACGATAAGTACATATGTCTTGTACATATGTCTTATATTATGCAAACATATATCTATATATAGATATAGATATATATCTATATATATAGATATCTATATATTTTTTGTAAGCATTATGTTTATTGGTTTTCAAAATAAGCAGGGCAAAATATATTTACGTTGTTGTAATTTAACATGGTTTACTATGGTACACATTCACATCTACGCATTTTGCAGGGTCTGGGACTTTTGTGTAATAGACTTCAATGGAGTCGCACCAGAAACGCAAGTTTTTTTTTGTTTTGTTTTTTTGTTTTTTTTAAGGCACCCGTTCTGCTGGTATGAATTCGATTTTCTAAAGGATGTTAATGGTAAATCCGCCGTTCTATTACATTTTATTATTTTATTTACTAACCTGTGTTTTCTCCCTGCTAGCACTTAGATCTTGATTGTGGGCATGTGAAGCCCACTAGGACTGTGTTCTGGGATAAGGTGCTGTTGGCTATCCAGCATGCACCTCCCGATCTCATGCATGCGCATTACACAAAGGGCGTAGGTCGGAGATTGTATTTGGTTGGCATCACAACGGATGGTGTCGGAGGAAGTGGCGCTTCCGGTTTGGAAATAACGGGATGTAATCATGCGACGATGTCCACTGACTCCTGGAAATGATGACACACATCTCCCAGGAGCAGAGGCACTGCAAGAAATTACATACATTGTTGCGGCTTTGAAGGAGAAAGAAAACACCATACATCCTAGCAACTAGGTACAGAGACAGAGAGGTAGGAAAAAATAAATACCTAAATGTTGTGCAACTTGCCAGACTGTAACAATTGATGCAAAGTTTAAATTATGGGTGGAACTCTGCTTTAACCGATGAGTAAGCAGGTTTCCCCCACTTACAGATTACTGTAAAAAAAAGAATGGCTGGGAAAAAAATTGTGGAAAAAAAACGGCATGGGGTTACCCCCCCCCCCCCAGGTCAATACTAGGCCCTTCAGGCCTGGTATAGATTCGAAGGGGACAGTCAACCCCCCCATAGCAATTTTTATTTTTTAATGGTGTGGGGTTCCCCCAAAATCCATACCAGGCCCTTATCCGATGCAGCTCGGCATGTCAGGAAAAGGAGGGAATGAGCAAGCGCCCCCCCCTTTATCAACCATACCAGGCCGCATGCTCCCAGCATGGGGGCCCCCCCCCCACCCCAAAGCACATTGTCCTCATGTTTATGGGGACAAGGGTCTCTTCCCGACAACCTTGGTTGGTGGTTGTAGGGGTCTGCGGGCAGGGGGCTTATCGGAATCTGGAAGCCCTGGACAAAGATGCCAAACTGCCAGGTAGCTGCTGCAGGAGGAAAATATAGGTAATTGGTTCTAGTAAATGCCACCCCTCCTGTCCAGTGTTGCAGAGAGGCACCACAGGAGCATAAGTAGGGTTGCCATTGCAACCCCTGATGCTATGCCCATGGATAATGGCTTCTCTTGCTTTCAGCAAATTGTCAGTGTAAGGCCCCATTCACATGGGTGGACTAATTGCGTTTGCCTGTCAGTTTTTTAGGCGACCCTCCACTGCCTTCTATGGAGTGGCACATGTAAATAGACATGTGTCCATCCTATCTGCTAAAAATTGACAGATGGGGGATCTGTTCCCCAGCCATCTGGTGGATCCGATGACAGTTGGATGTAAACAGGCAGTCTGACTGCCCATAGAGGAAAGCAGGCTGTGTCCACTCTGCATAGGTGGAGTGTACACGGAGTTGTCATCCGCCTGCTCAGCAGGGATCAGCGGAGAGATCCCATGCTGAGCAGGCAGATCTGCTAGCAAAGTCCACCCCAGTGTGTAAAAGAGATAATGCGGGGGCGTGGCCTGGACATGGCGGAGTGAGGACGTGTGTTTCCCGAGCTCCCGTTCTCATCACGGCTATCGGAGCCTACTATGATCCTCACACCCATCGCCTGATCGCGGCATGTCTACGAGGAAGCAGAAGACAAAGGGAAAGTCCAGGCAGGCTAGACCGCGGGAGTCTGGCGGGCCGATCACGCAGTTTCTAACACAGCCCCGGCTGCCTCCCGCTACCCCTAAGATGGCGGCCGCACGTGCGGAGGGAGAGGAGACACTGGAGAGCGGCCCGTCTTCACCGGTTGCTTCACTCGGCTCGGACTCGCTCTCAGACATTCCCCCTGCCTTGCAATCGAGTTCCGCACCCCTGCTAATGTCCGGTACGGGAACCGAGGGGAACGCGGGGTTGTGGGCGCTTCTTAGAGCCCTCCCTACCCGGATGGATATCGAATCCCTTATCGGCCGCTTGGAGACACAACACCGCAAAGAGCTACAGGAGGTGAGAGGCGAACTGAGCTCCATCACAGAGCGCCTAGTGGCGGGGGAGAACTCGGCGGCGGATTTGGAATCCAGGGTGTGTGCGCTGGAGAGACTTCAGCATGCCCACATTGATGCCGCTACCCTGCTTCAGCTCCATCAAGAAGAAATGGAACACAGGAGCAGGCGGAATAATCTCCGTCTGCGGGGTCTCCCGGAGGCGACCGGATCAGTAGACCTGGCCGTTACGGCCACCGCCATCTTCCGCATGATGCTGGGCTCACCGCTGCCGCAGACCCTGGAATTTGACAGGATTCATAGGGCGCTGGGGCCAAAGTCGCAGGACATCAATAGGCCGCGGGATGTTATCCGCCGCCTTCATCACTACTCCCACAAGGAGTGGGAGGCGTGGGAGGCTGGAGATGTGGATTTCGATGGGGCATCTGTTAAAATCCTGCCCGATGTCTCCAGAGCTACCCTACAGAGAAGAGCCATGCTCCGCCCTATGTTGGAGGCTGCCCGCCGGAGGGGGGTCACCTACCGCTGGGGCTACCCCCTAGCGGTGATTTTCAAGAAGGATCAGCGGTCGTTCCACCTCCGTTCCCCAGGAGATCTCCCGGCTCTATTCGCATTTTTGGACGCTGACCCTGTAAGTCTACCAAACTGGCTGATGTTTCTCCCTCCGCCGGGGGGGAGATCCGGGCTACAGTCCTCATGGAGGTCGGCTCCGCCGAGACCCCAGAGACGTCGCCGCGGATCCCGAGCAACCACGCCGGAGGGGGCACGTGAGTTATGAGATGAGCCTCAAGCACTTTGACAACTTGAACTCCAGTATGCTGCTGCTTTCTGCCCTGTTTTGCTCTACCCCTCTGGGCCCTGCACGTTGATGTCCGGAGAGGAGACCCTCTTTGCTTTGCCACTGGGCTGGTAATGGCGGTGGAGCGCTACGGGGTGGTGGGGTGGGGGGGGCTAAAGTGTTTATTTACTTGCTCGCCCGGGGAGTCCTGGGGGACCTGGTGGGGGGTTTATAATGCTCCGGTATATGGAGCCTACTGACTTGGGATGGCTTGCTGGGAGGGTGGGTTATCTCCCCTTTCCGCCCATCCCCCCTTTTTGCTCCATGGATTGCCCAGCGGGGCCCCCCCCCTGACTGTGGGATGTTGCCCCCCCCTGCCTCTGGCGCCTCAGGGGGTCTGCCGGTTTGCATATGACTGAGGCGACGCTCCGGATAATGGATCTGCTGCTGTACTGGGGGGGTCAGGGGGTTGCCCCGACTTTGTTTCTGTTTATGTGGGGTGCCCGGGGTGGGGGTTCTTCCTCCCCTGCCTTGGGGGGGCTGCCCTCCCGGGTGGTGGGGGAGGCCATTTGTGGTCTCCCCTCCTCCTTCCGGGTGGGGTGGCTGCCCCCCTGGCTGGTGGGGGACGGGGATACTTTGGTAGCGGTGCTCCCCTGGTCACCTGGTTGTTAAAGATACATGCCTAATGTTATAATGTTTTCCTCTATGTTTTACCTCTGTTTTACATAAGTTTCTGCTGGGTTCTGGTTCCACATGTTTATATACCCGAAGCTTGCCGGATACTGCTACATGTATGGTTGAGAGGAGTTGTCACCAGGCAGTATACCCAATTGAGTATCCACCACGCTGCTACAAGTTGCTTGCCTCCCCTGCCCGCTGGGGGACCGAGAGGGGGCCTCTCGGTTGATGGGGCGGGATTTTTAATTGGGGGGGGCTGGTGGTGGGGAATTTGCTGTGATCCTCTATGTTACCGGTGACATAACCTCGGTTGGCCCCGATGCCGTTCACCCCTCTGCTACGTACCCCCTTCCTATGGGGGCAAGATTGGTTGTTTCTGGGACATAGGCCTCGGGGCGACATGGGCGGCTCCTGACGTTTACCCTACCCTTCCCCCCTGCCACCCCTTCTTGGGGTCGGGAGGGGCGGGATGGGGGGAACATACGGATACTAGCAACCCATGCCCGTACAGCTCCACAGGTTCTGAGGGGTCGGGAGGAGTCGGGGGCTCCCCCTCCTTGGCTGTTCCAGGTCGCTTCCCCACATAGGCCGGCACGCTCTCGGCCACTTATGGTAGAGGCGTGCCAAACAAGCATTTTGCTTGTCTTTAGTTCCTACCCTTCCCTTATCCCCCGTTGTTCAGACCCTACCTTCCAATACCTCTCCTGGCAGCATTTTTGATTTTGGGCTTAGGGGGACACCCTGCTGTGAGGATAGTGGGTGCCCCCATTGGCGGTTCAGCTTGACTCAGCCCCGCTGCCTCCCCCCCCCCTACTTTTCTCCCCTGTTGATGCACGACTTAAAAAGAGCAAAAATTTATACAGTCTATATCCAGGAAAATCACTTTAAAGAGGATAGGTTGCCAGTCCTCAGGAACAGATTCTTTCCTTTGACGTACCACTCCACTAATAAAACTAAATCCCGAGGAGCCTCCATCCTCATCTCTTGTAAAGTGCCCTGGACTCTTACGGATTCCAGGATAGACCCGGAAGGGCGTTATGTCTTTCTTAAAGGTCTAGTGGGAGATGTGCAGTTGACACTAGCGAATGTCTACGCCCCTAACGAAGGCCAGGACGCGTTTGTGCGACGTATATTGACTAAATTGACTGACTTCCAGGAGGGCCAACTGATACTGGGAGGGGACTGGAATGTGCCTCTGGCCCCCCACGTGAACACTTCGGTGGGTTCGTCCTCCCTACCTATTAGTGCCCGTAAACGCATCACCAAGAGTCTCCATGAGTCACAATTGGTCGATATCTGGTGCTTACAACACCCGGGTGAACGGGATTATATGTTCTACTCCCCTCCCAACAGAATTTACACAAAAATTGATTACTTTCTTATACCCCATAACCAACTACATGCGGTCCAGGCCTCCTCTATAGGTCAAAAGACATGGTTAGATCATGCCCCCACTATGTTGACTTACAAGCTGTCCGCCAATCCTTCCCGGAGGACACGCTTCTGGCGTCTTAATGAAAGTTTGCTACAGAAACCTGAGATACTGGAAGAGGTGACTAGGGAACTTACTCTTTATTTTCAGACGAACACAACGGCTGACTCCTCCCCGGAGGTGGTGTGGGAAGCACACAAAACGGTTATTCAGGGTGTTCTGATTAAACACGGCTCGCGCATCAAAAATGAGACTGGGAAACAATTGGACTCGCTTCTGGCCAAACTCCAGGTTTTGGAGTCGAAACACAAAGCCTCCCTGGATCCATCCGTGGAGGCTGAACTTTCCTCTCTTCGGAGTCAAGTCAATGACCTCCTTGGCTACAAGGCCAAGGCAGCATTACAAAAATGCAGACTCGTAGCCTATGAATCCGGAAATAAATGCGGGCGTATTCTGGTGCGGGCGGTCAGAGACATTAAAACACAGACCTATGTCCCTCAAATTAGGTCAGAGGCGAATGTGAATGTCGGCCTTCCGCATCAGATAGCGGATGCATTCAAACACTTTTACAATGCCCTCTACAATCTACCATCCCCACCGGGAGGACAACCTCTGATGGAGGCGTATGTAACTTCCAGTCAGATCCCTACATTGTCACCTGACAGCGTAGCTGAGTTAGAAGCCCCGATAACTCCAGAGGAGTTGGAGTTGGCGCTTAATACGGCTAAACCTGGGAGGGCACCTGGACCAGATGGCTTTACTCTCCCGTATTATAAGACACTATTCCCCACCCTTAGCCCTCATATGGTGACCTTTTTTAATGACATAGGGAACACAGCCACCTTCGCCACTGATACCACTCGAGCCCATATCACGGTCATCCCCAAGGAAGGCAAGGACCCCATGGCCTGTAGTAGCTACAGACCGATCTCGTTGTTGAACACTGATCTTAAACTTTTCACCAAAATATTAGCAATCCGGTTGGCCGGACACTTACAGTACCTAGCCCATCTAGATCAGGTGGGTTTCATCCCTACGAGAGAGGCCAGAGACAGCACAACCAAGGTATTGAATTTGATCCACATCGCAAACCAGACTCCCACCCCTTCTGTTTTCTTAACTACAGATGCAGAAAAAGCCTTTGACAGGGTTAACTGGGTGTATATGTTCACTGTCCTCCGACATATAGGCTTAGGTGAGAAAATGATTAGGTGGATAGCCCAATTATATGCTGCCCCAACAGCACAGATTAAAGTGAATGGGATCCTGTCGGAGCCCCTGCTAATTAAAAATGGAACCAGGCAGGGCTGCCCATTGTCACCCCTTCTTTTTGCCCTTTCCTTAGAACCCTTTCTATGTAAAGTTAGGAATAACCCCGATATCCAAGGCATTGTTGCGGGTGATGCCCAATTTAAGGTCTCTGCATATGCAGTGATATCCCTTCCGAATCTCCTCTCCGGGAATTCGAGGAATATGGGCAGGTCTCTAATCTAAAAATTAACTACACTAAATCGGAGGCCATGGGAGTAGCACTGCCGCAAGCGACCATGCGAGGGCTTCGTTCCAGCTTTAATTTTAAATGGACATCCACGGCTCTGTCGTACCTGGGGACTTTTGTCCCTGCAAATCTAAATCACGTCTTTAAACTTAATTTCCCTCCCCTGCTGGCCAGAACCAGGACCCTATTAGAATCCTGGAATAAGGGCCTCCACTCCTGGTTTGGCAGGTGTAATCTTCTTAAGATGTGCATCTTGCCCAAATTTTTATATTTGCTGCAAGCACTTCCTATTTTGGTCCCTACGATATATTTTAGACAGGTACACGGTCTGTTCACTGGCTTTATCTGGGCACATAGAAAACCGAGATTAGCCCAGACTTTACTCTCCATGCCCAAGCTCTACGGCGGCCTCGCCATTCCGGATGAAAAAAAAATACTATCAAGCGGTGCATCTCAGGAGAATTATAGACTGGTGCCGACACCAAGATCTGAAGCTGTGGATCCGTTTGGAACAGGCCCAGATGCAGGTGCCGTTACCAGGGGCTGCCTGGTGTTATAAGCATCTCACAGCCCACATGAAGAGGCATCCCCTGATAGGGACGACACTCAGGGTGGGGTCACAGATTTGCTCAAAGGAGTCGTTATCCACGCCTTATTCTCCGCTATATCCTATTATAGGGAACCCGCAATTCTCTCCTGGGCTGGACCCCTAACTTCTGAAGGCCATGTCCAGTAGCAAGTGCACACAAGCACGACACTTCCGGACGAATGGGGACTGGCCGTCCATAGAGACGCTCTGTAACACATCGGGACCCTATAAACTAGCTTTTTGGACTGCTGTCCAACTTAGACACTTTCTTTCGAGCTCTCCAATCCCCCCTCCGATTTGATGAACCGTTGACTACCTTTGAGGAATACTGCTCTGGTAACGGGACACTTCCAAGAACGCTGTCCACAATGTACAACCTTCTTATCACACCCGTGGATGACGCTCATTTGACCTTCCTGACAAAATGGGAGAGGGAATTGAACTGTACGTTTACTCCGAGCCAGACTCAAAGTATTGTAATATTGGCCCTGAAGTCTACCATCTGTACGAACATACAGGAAACAAACTACAAACTTCTGACGAGATGGTACTTAACCCCTCAGGCTCTACATTCCTTCTATCCGAACACCTCTGCGCTTTGCTGGAGATGCGGATTAGAACAGGGCACATTGTTGCATATATTTTGGTCATGTTCGAAGTTGTCTCACAGTTAGGACCGTTATTCAAAAATTTACGGAGTACAATGTCCCCAATGATCCGGCCTTCTTCCTCCTGCACGTAAATACCATGTCCACTAAAAAGTACAAAAAAATCCATTCTATGTCACCTAGTAAATGCTGCTAGAGCATGTATACCGCTCCACTGGAAAAGCCAGGCCCCTCCATCGGTGGCGTCCTGGATTCGTAGGGTGGAGGACGTTAGTAAACTGGAAGACCTGGTGCTCACGGGGAGGCAACAGCAGGAAAAATGTAGGAAAACATGGGCGCTCTGGCACCAGTTCATATTCTCGTCCGAAGGGAAGGAGTATCTTTGAGGACCTTGTAATATGGTCGGCATTATAGACTACATATAGGTTAAGGCAGTGCTGAATCAACCAGAATCCCCCCCCCACCCCCCCTTTTTTTTTCTCTTCTCTCCCCCTCTCCTTCTCCCCTCATCTTCCCCCTTCAGTGTCCCTTTCCCCCACCCCCGATGGCCTCTGCCCTTGGTACTGGGTTTTTGCCGGGGTATCGAGGTTCTGACGAGAGCAAGAGATGGGGGAAATGAACGGACTTAGGCTCTTGAATACACTTCTGGCTTCTTAATGAAGATTTTATGCTTAGATAAGCGGTTATCCCCAGATGGCAGATTGACTTAGGTCTTTCATAGAGTTATAATTGGTATGCCATGTACAGTGTATACTGTGTACCTACCTCTCCCTTGCTCTTGGCAATATGTTTATTATGTGCTCCCCTTTTCCTCCCCCCCCTTTATGTATCCCACTTCTATGTTGTACGCTATGTCCATGCCCATGTTGGGCATTGTTTGAAATTAATAAAAATTTATATTTGAAAAAAATAAAAAAAGAGATAATGCAAGCAGGGCAGCTGATACAATAGACAGAGGATTAGGCAGGAAAGTGGGAAAATCTCAGGTCATAGCTGTTGAGTCCGTTTTCTGTCCCCTCCCCCCATGCTCCTCTGGTCCCCCACCATTCCTTTGGTCCCCCCTGTGTTCCCTCCTGTGCTCTTCTGGTCTCCCCTGTGCTCCGCTCCCCCCCCCCCCCCGTGCTCCTCTGGTTCCCCCTTGCTCCTGTGGCAGCCCCTGTGCTCCTCTAGGCCTCCCTTCTCTGTTTCCCCCTGTGTTCTTTCGGTCCCCCCCAAACTCCTCTGGTCCCCTGTGCTCCTCTGGGTCCCCCCCTCCTATGCTCCCTTTCTCTGGTCTCCCCCTGCAGCGCTCACCTCCTCACCCTGGCTAGTTGTGCAGTGTGGGCTGAATAAAGACATGATCCCCAGTGCGGAGAAGATTATCATACGATCGGGAAAGCAGCCTCACAAAGGTGTAACATGAGCTTTTCAGCACTTGTTCTCCTGGTCTTTCCTTCCCCGCTCTCCATCTATATTCCCCGTGGCAGCAGACAGGATGGAGAGTGGGGGAAGGAAAGACAAATGCCAAATTTGTGTGTCTGCCTTCCCAATCGTATGATGAACCTCTCTGTGCTGAGGATTATTCAGCCTGCATTGCACAAATAGCCAGGGAGAGGAGGTGAGCATTGTGGGGGACCAGAGAAGGAGGGCAGAGGAGTGGAAGGGGGCGTCAGCTGAAGAAGGGGCAGGAACAGGAGCAGCAGCTGGGTCAACTTTTACAGGTATGTACTGCTCCCCGTATTTTCCTCCTGCAGCAGCTGAATTTTAGTGGGAGGTAGAGGAGGAGAAGTTGCCTTTCAGCTGCTGCAGGAACCAGTTGAATCAGTACCAGCTGAAGCACCCCTTTCAGTGGGAAAAGGTAAACTGAGAGTCTTACCCTCTCACTGTAAGACGGTGCCTGTGAACCTGAAAAAGTGTAAAGTGTAGTGGCCATAACCCATTGCAGGGCGGTCTTGACTGTATGGGCTTACCGATTATCTTCTCCTGGCCTGCTCCTCCGAGTCTAGGGGTTCCCAGGGTTGATACCCAACGACTTGTACACTGACACAGATGAAGTCCTTTTTCAAAGGTTTATTTTGCAGTAGAACTTTCACAAACACAGTCTCTTTAGGGAACAGAGGGCACGGGTGAAGAACTCAGGTGACTTGAACTGCAGGTTTACCACCGTCTCTATTTCCACCTAGAGAGTAGCCACTCGCAGCTGGGCACTTCAAAGCTGAACAGATCTCTAGCCAGAGATCATGGCAGTCAGGACATTGACTCAAAACTTGAACAATCAACTGGGAGTATACAGGAACCTTTTTCCAACCGTACCGGGAACGTTTCCCGCTTCCTTTGTGGTACTGGAAAAAGTGTGAACTCGTCAATGTCTTTCCCAACTCAGTAACCAGGCACTTGTTAGGATGGCACTTGCCGGCCCTCCTCCGAAGAGTCCTCCCCCGATCACTTCCATGAGCTGCGGTGTCCCTCCCAGCTGAGAGCACACCCGGACACTTTGAATCCTCCCTTAGTTACAGCGCCTCGGACCAGCCAGTTCCGAGACTTGGGAACGGACAGATCCCCACCCCAGACCAGATGGGTCTACCAGGTGCCACTGACAAGAACATGTTGCGGGATGTCAAACACCCCATGACCGGGACCCCTCACGGGGCTACCCCGGTCCCTTACGGGGCTACCCCGGTCCTGGACCACACAGGCCTCACGAACAACTCCGGAAACCCCGAACACGTGACCCACACCTGGTTAAGTGCCCCCTCCCAGACTCCTCAGCGAGCCCTGGCACTCCCGCTGATTGGTTCTGAGAGGGCAAAACATTCAACCAGACTTGGTTCTAGCCTGTCATGTGCACCTCACCACTCAGGGCCCTTCCTTCTTTGGGCTGGCTGCTCAGCTGTCGGCTAATTGCCAGCTCTCATCTCTCTCCACAGTTACCAGCTGTTCCTGATCATGCTCGTCTGACCTGCCTACTTAAAGCTGTCCAGCTCACTTCACCTCTGCCTTCTTGGTCACATCACAACAAACCATCTCCTGTGGTTCTGTTTAAAGACTGGCTTGCTGACATCCCTTCTGGCTCCTGCTTGCTGTTGCTCTACTTGTATCCCTGACTCTGGCCTGGCTGATTGCCTGATCTGATTATTGAACTCTGGCCTTGGTGACTACTCGATTCGGTTACTGGACTCTGGTTATGCTTTGACTATGCTTTTTCTATTTACCTTTTTATTTTTATTTAACCACTTCAGCCCCGGACCATTTTGCTGGTCAATGACCAGAGGACTTTTTACAATTTGGCACTGTGCTGCTTTAACTGGTAATTGCGCGGTCATGCAATGTTGTACCCAAACAAAATTTGCGTCCTTTTTTTCCCACAAATAGAGCTTTCTTTTAAAGGTATTTGATTGACTCTGCGATTTTTATTTTTTGCGATATAAATGTAAAAAGACCAAAAATTTTGAAAATAAATTATATTTTCTACATTTTGTTATTAGAAAAATCCAATAAACTCAATTTTAGTCATACATTTAGGCCAAAATGTATTCAGCCACAAGTCAATAAGTCAATAAGTGTATATTTATTGGATTGCTCAAAAGTTGTCATGTCTACAAACTAAGGTACATTTACTGGAATTTACGCAGCTTTTAGTTTAGTTTAGTTTAGTTTAAGACTGCCTATCTCATTTCTTGAGGTGCTAACATGGCAGGGCAGTACAAACCCCCTCCAAATTACCCCATTTTGGAAAGTAGACAACCTAAGGAAATTGATAAGAGGCACGTTGAGCCCATTGAATATTTTATATTTTTTTGCCCCAAGCGATTGAATAATGACAAAAAAAAAAAAAAAATCTTTTTACAAAAAGTTGTCACTAAATGATATATTGCTCACACATGCCATGGTTATATGTGGAATTGTACCCCAAAATACATTCTGCTGCTTCTCCTAAGTATGGGGATACCACATGTGGTCGACTTTTTGGGAGCCTAGCCGCGTACGGGGCCCCGAAAGCCAAGCACTGCCTTCAGGATTTCTAAGGGCATACATTTCTAATTTCACTCCTCACTACCTATCACAGTTTTGAAGGCCATAAAATGCCAATATGGCACAAAACCCCCACAAATGACACCATTTTAGAAAGTAGACACCCCAAGCTATTTGCTGAGAGACATGTTGAGTCCATGGTATATTTTATATTTTGCCACAAGTTGCGGGAAAATTATAAACATTTTTTATTTTCACAAAGTTGTCACTAAATAATATATTGCTCACACATGCCATGGGCATATGTGAAATTAAACCCCAAAGTAAATTCTGCTGCTTCTCCTGAGTATGGGGATACCACATGTGGTCGACTTTTTGGGAGTCTAGCCGCGTACGGGGCCCCAAAAACCAAGCACCGCCTTCAGGCTTTCTAAAGGCGTACATTTTTGATTTCACTCCTCACCACCTATTACAGTTTTGAAGGCCATAAAATGCCAAGATGGCACAAAACCCCCACAAATGACCCCATTTTAGAAAGTAGACACCCCAAGCTATTTGCTGAGAGGCATGTTGAATCCATGGAATATTTTATATTTTGCCACAAGTTGCAGGAAAATTACAAACTTTTTTTTTTTTCACAAAGTTGTCACTAAATGATATATTGCTCACACATGCCATGGGCATATGTGAAATTAAACCCCAAAGTAAATTCTGCTGCTTCTCCTGAGTACGGGGATACCACATGTGTGGGACTTTTTGGGAGCCTAGCCGCGTACAGGCCCCGAAAACCAAGCAACGCCTTCATGCTTTCTAAGGGCGTAAATTTTTGATTTCACTCCTCACCACCTATTACAGTTTTGAAGGCCATAAAATGCCAAGATGGCACAAAACCCCCCCAAATGACCCCATTTTGGAAAGTAGACACCCCAAGCTATTTTCTGAGAGGCATGTTGAGTCCATGGAATATTTTATATTTTTCCACAAGTTGCGGGAAAATGAAAAACTTTTTATTTTTGCCCAAAGTTGTCACTAAATGATATATTGCTCACACATTCCATGGGCATATGTGGAATTACACCCCAAAATAAATTATGCGGCTTCTCCTGAATACAGGGATACCACATGTGTGGGGCTTTTTGGGAGCCTAGCCCCGAAAACCAAGCACCGCCTTCAGGATTTCTAAGGACGTAATTTTTGATTTCACGCCTCACTACCTATCACAGTTTTGAAGGCCATAAAATGCCAAGATGGCACAAAACCCCCACAAATGACCCTATTTTGAAAAGTAGACACCCCAAGCTATTTGCTGAGAGGCACGGTGAGTATTTTGCATCTCTCATTTGTTTTTGAAAATGAAGAAAAAAAAGAAAAATTTATATATTTTTTCTTTTTTTCAATTTTCAAAACTTTGTGACAAAAATCAAGGTCTGAAAAAAACTCACCATACCAAATAGCTTGGGGTGTCTACTTTCCAAAATGGGGTCACTTGGGGGGATTTTGTGCTATCTGGGCATTCCATGGCCTCCAAAACTGTGATAGGCAGTGAAGAATGAAATCAAAAATGTACACCCTTAGAAAGGTGGTGCTTGGATTTTGGGGTACCGTACGCGGCTAGGCTCCCAAAAGGTCTCACACTTGTGGTATCCCGTACTCAGGAGAAGCAACAGAATGTATTTTGGGGTGTAATTTCACATATAACCATGGCATGTTTGAGCAATATATCATTTAATGACAACTTTGTGCAAAAAAAATAAAAAATTAAATAATAATGTCTGTTTTCCACAACTTGTGTCAAAATATAAAATATTCCATGGACTCGACATGCCTCTCAGCAAATAGCTTGGGGTGTCTACTTTCTAAAATGGGGTAATTTGGGGGGTTTTTGAACTGTCCTGGCATTTTATGCACAACATTTAAAAGCTTATGTCACACATCACCTACTCTTCTAACCACTTTTTTTTTGCAAGAAAATTACTTTGAACCCCCAAACATTAAGTATTTTTTTAAAGCAAAGGCCCTACAGATTAACCGGTTCCCGACCAGCGCACGACGATGTACGTCGACAGAATGGCACGGGCAGGCATATTGGCGTACAGGTACGTCCAATCTTCAATGCCGCCCTGCCATCGGGAGCGCGCCGCCGGCAGCGCACTCCCGCGCTGGTCGGCATCCCCGCGATCGTCTCACGGGACGGCTGAATGGAGGAAATGCCGTGTAAACAGCATTTCTCCATTCTGCCTAGCAACTAGTGACGCTGATCTCTGCTCCATGTGATTGGAGCAGAGATCAGTGTTCACTAAATTTAAGCCCAGCCCCCACACAGTTAGTAACACACCCCTAGGAACACTTAACCCCTACACTGCCACCCACTGGTTAACCCCTTCACTGCCAGTGTCATTTACACAGGAATCACTGCATTTATATAGCAGTGATTACTGTATAAATGACAATGGTCCCAAAAATGTCCGATGGGTCCCCCACAATGTCGCAGTCACAATAAAAATCGCTGATCGCCGCCATTACTACAAAAAAAATAATAAAAAATTATTAATAAAAATGCTATAAAATTATCCCTATTTTGTAAACGCTATAACTTTTGCGCAAACCAATCAATAATCGCTTATTGCGATTTTTTTAACCAAAAATATGTAGAAGAATACGTATCGGCCTAAACTGAGGGGAAAAAATGTTTTTTATATTTTTTTGGGGGATATTTATTATAACAAAATTAAAAAATAATGCATTTTTTTAAAAATTGTCACTCTATTTTTGTTTATAGCGCAAAAAATAAAAACCGCAGGGGTAATCAAATACCACAAATAAAGCTCTATTTGTGGGAAAAAAAGGACGTCAATTTTGTTTGGGAGCCACGTTGCACGACCGCGCAATTGTCAGTTAAAGCGACGCAGTGCCGAATCGCAAAAAGTGGTCTGGTCTTTGACCAGCAAAATGGTCCGGTCTGTAAGTGGTTAAAATGGTGGGTGTGTCATTTTTTTTTTCACACGGTATTTGCGCAGCGATTTTTCAAACGCTGGGCAAAGCCCCGGTGATTAGGTCGCACGGTGCCACATGCTCCAATCTGCTGATCTAACAAATGACTAAACAGTGGCACGCTCGTGTAATAATTGTCCACATATAAATGGTACCCCTTTCCGAATAAGGGTGACACCAAGTCCCACACAATCTTGCCAGCGCTTACTATGTAGTCAGGGCAGTTCTCCAGCTCTACGTGACTATCTTTACCCTTATAAACCATAAAACTACATGTATAGCCTGTGGCCCTGTCACAGAGCTTATACACCTTGACCCCGTATCTGGAACGCTTGTTGGGAATGTACTGTTTGAATGACAAGCGGCCAGAAAACTTAATCAGGGACTCATCAACGCAGACAACTTGATGAGGAGTAAACAAGTCTGCAAAACGTTGGTTGAAGTGTTTTATGAGGGGCCGAATTTTGTAGAGCTGATCATATGCAGGGTCTCCACGAGGACGACAGAGTTCACTGTCGTTGAAGTGCATGAACCGCAAAATCAGCTCGTATTGTGCCCTGGACATGGAAGCAGAGAACACGTGCATATGGTGAATTGGGTCAGTGGACCAATATGACCGCAACTCACTCTTTTTGGTTATGTCCATGTTGAGGGAAAAGCCCAGAAAGGTCTTAAATTCGGAAAACGTATTTGGTTTCCATTGTCTGGCAAGGGCGGAGCGGGGAATAGTGGCGATGTGTTGACCAGCATACAAATTGCTTTGGTCCACAATAGATCTATAGAGATCTTCAGTGAAAAACAGTGAGTAAAAATCAAGTGGTGTAAAATCAACTGTTTCCACGTTAATGCCGGGTTGGCCAGTGAATGGGGGAAGTACGGGTTCTGCAGAAGTGGTGGGCACCCAATCAGGATTGGCGAATTCTGCAGGAAGGGCACTATGGGCACGATGGGCCTGTCTTTGTCTTCTTCTTGGTGGCAGCGGGACACTACTTGTGCTTGCCACCTCGCCAGCTTGAATTGCACCTATGGGACTCGCCACATCACCACGTGCTACTGCAGTGCTGGATGTACGTCCAGGGTGTACTAGGCCGCTGGTGCTTGCCAGTTCAACAGAAGGAATAGCGGCACTAGTACTTCTCTGCTCCATACGAGGGACCTGCGATTCCTCCACCTCAACAACAGAAGAAGTTCGGGATCTGGTACGCCTGCCCTTAACAGGGACCACATCTCCGTCGTCAGAGCTATCATGGAGCAGCTGTCCTCTACAGATCGTAATCTGAGCCTGAATCTGACAGATGAGTGACTTCCTCTTCACTATCTGTCATGCTCAGAAATGTGTAGGCCTCTTCACTAGTGTACTAGTGTACCTTCGCTTTGCCATTTTGGGCTCTAAATTTAGTGGTACACTAGTGAGACTCACAGGTAAAAAAGCACCTAGGCTGTCAGCGACTGTATCAAAACGCTACAAAAAAAACTGTTAGCGATCGCAGGGATCAGGCCTGACTGATGTGTTTAGTGTTTTGTAAGTGACAGTGATCGATCAATACTGCACTTGGGTGGGCTGGGCTGGGCGGAGGGGCTAAACGCAGGTGCTAGCAGGTATCTGGGCTGATCCCGCTAACAATGCGTTTTTGGGAAACCTAAACTGCTGGGGACGCTAGTATAGATCTGATCAGATCAGATATTGATCTGTTCAGATACTATACTACTAAGGGAGGTGTATGCTTTGCGCGTGGGTGTTAGCGGTACTGGCACTAACCTGACGCTGCCTGGGGTGACGCAGACCCTATCTGACCCTAAAACCTAACTTATATCACCTGCCGGGTGATCAGGGGGTTAAAACTTTATTAGGTAATAAATGCGGGTGCCCTGAAAGTATAAAAAAAATAACTAACTAACCAGCGTCACCCGTAACAGTTATATGGTGATCACTGGTGAAAGGGTTAACTAGGGGCAATCAGGGGGTTAAAACTTTAGTATATGGGGGTCCCTGATGCTATAAAAAGCTGCTTCAAACCTAAATACCTACCTGCCTAACTAGCGTCACCTGTGACACTAATACAGCAATCTGAAAAACGAACGCTTATTAGTGACACTGGTGACGGAGGGTGATCACGGGGGTTAAACCCTTATTGGGGGTACCCTAGACCTAAAGGGGGCTAACCCTAACTGCCCTAACAGTTATTGCAGTCACAAATGACACCAATGCAATAATAAAAAAATAAAAAAATGCAATTGGTGTCACTGTGACTGGGGGTGCAGGGGGTGATTGGGGGGGTGATCGGGGGGTGAAGGGGGGTTGAAAGTGTGCCTGGCGTGTTCTACTGTATAGTGTAGTGTTAGGTGCAACTCACAGATCCTCTCTCCTCGGTGCCGGAACGAAAAAGGCCGACACGAGGAGAGATCCTCTGCCTGTGTTTACATTACAGGAGAGGATGTGATGTAGAGGAGGGATTTCATTCGTCAGGAGCGATTGCGAGGGGGTGGTCATGAATGAATGGCCGCCCCCTCATTCCGGATCCCTCCTGAACGGAATCCGACCGCCGATCGGGCCCCCCACCCGCAGGAAGGCATGGTACACCAATATGCCTGCCCGTGCCATTCTGCCGACGTACATCGGCGTGCGGTGGTCGGAAACTGGTTAATAAACAAGTGTGATTTAATTGTACTTCTGTCTCGGTCTGATTCATGGTTTCTGACACAGGCAGAACTTCTAAACACAGCCTGGCCAGACTGGTGTTAGGCCTACCTATAATAATTAACCCTCATAACCATTATTGTCCTGAAGTCAAAAACTAAATTTACAAAGTGTGTGACATTTGATCCCAAATGTCATCCGCTACACATCCCCCCCAGCCATTTAGACGATGTCCCCATCGTCTGGGTAATGGCCAGGGTAAAAATTCTATTCAGTAACAACAAGAAAACTAACAGCACCTGAGTTCTTTGTTTTGGGTGTTGGGGAAGGAAAAGAAAGGGAAACATGTTCAAACATTTAACACTTATCACAATGTCATATCAACGCTGTATACACACCACCCAACCAGCTATCTAGCCCACCAGGACTCCTCCGATGATCTTGATAGCTGATCTCAATGTATCCTGAAAAAGAAAACATAATGCAAAAGGGCAACACTGTACACTATACATCCTATAGTTTGAAAGGCAAGATTCCGACGTTTATACAACGGAATTTCCTCCTTCAACAGCACATAAAAGGTCTTCTCTAACACCTTCTAACCATTAATGAAAGAAAAAGTCTCTGCGCACTATCACTATTTTTCCTGCCAACCCACGGCACTTAGTGGTCAGAGCCACTGCAACTACAAGTCCTTTAACAAGTGAACACGTTGGGCCAAAAAGCCTGAACTTGACATGCATTTCTGTTGTAGAACCATCTATTTAACTACCCCAGAGCCTTTGTGTATTGCAGAAACACTTAGCCCTTGTACACACGGTCGGAGAATCTGTCGGAATGAATCTTATCGGACCGCGTCGTCAGATAATCCAACTGTGTGTGGTATGCATCGGACTGATTCCGTCCGAATCTCCGTCCGATCCAAATTTCCAACATGTTGGAAAGATTTCCCGACCAACTGGGCCGGACGGACCTAATCCGATCATGTGTACAGCATTTTCATCGGACCAAGTGCCATGCATGCTCAGATCAAATTCCTACACGAAAGCTATTGGCTACTAGCCTGAATGTAGTCCCATCGTAACGAAATTACGTCATCACGTTCTGAAAGATCGGATTTTTCGCCAACTTGGCCCGACCATGTGTATGCAACAGTTTCGGACACAATCCGTCGGACTAAATCCAACGGGCAAAATCCGACGGATTTGGTTGGCAAAATCTCCGACCGTGTGTACGTGGGCTTAGGGAACAGTTAAAGACACAAAGAAGTTCTTCTACTTTTCTTTCTGCAAACTTTCTCAAACTTTACTCCAGAAACAGTTCACCAATAGAACCTTGGGTCAGGTAGAGTCAAATCTTTACCTTCAGCATCCACAGTAGTAATGAAGAAGATGGCACTTTCCTTTTCCGGGCCACATATTATAATTTTGTCACTGTAGATGTGACGACCATAGCTCCAGTGTAGTAAACACCCTTGAAACCTTACATAAAGCTCCTGTAAAAAAGGCCCTCTTCCATTTCGCATTTCTCACATGGCAACATCTCTTACAGGAACTCTGAAACCTTCAAGCGGTCCCGACATTTTCCTTATGTCCCCTTTGCAATGTCCATGACTTCACCCAACTCAGGACAAATCAAGTCCATACTCTGTTGCCACTCGCTTAATCAAAAGTCTCAGGGGTCTCATGGCTCCGTCATTCTGGGCAGTGTCATACACCGGCAAAGAGTCAGTTTAGGAGTTAAAAGAATTTAAAAGTCTAAAACAAATTAGTGACGGGAGTTTCGGCTCAAAGTACCAATCATCTCCCTCATCAGAGCTGGTTTCCGCTGGTGAGCCAGGTGAGGAATCCCCAGCCGGTAAGTAGTTTTCCGTACTGACTCTGGTGGTGCCCCGAGGCTTGCGCTTAAAAACTTTCCCCCGGGGGGGGTGTGTCCTGACCATGGAGGAGTGAGAAAGTGCTTCACCTCAGCTCCGCTCCATCGCCGCTTACAACGCAAGCCTCGGCGGGGAAAACCAGCTACAGGCACCGGGATCCATGACCCAGCGTTCACGACTGCCGCAGGGCACTAAATCGCGGCAGGGACAAGGCAAACAAGGCTAAAATTGGCGAATTCTGCAGGAAGGGCACTATGGGCACGATGGGCCTGTCTTTGTCTTCTTCTTGGTGGCAGCGGGACACTACTTGTGCTTGCCACCTCACCAGCTTGAATTGCACCTATGGGACTCGCCACGTCACCACGTGCTACTGCAGTGCTGGATGTACGTCCAGGGTGTACTAGGCCGCTGGTGCTTGCCAGTTCAACAGAAGGAATAGCGGCACTAGTACTTCTCTGCTCCATACGAGGGACCTGCGATTCCTCCACCTCAACAACAGAAGAAGTTCGGGATCTGGTACGCCTGCCCTTAACAGGGACCACATCTCCGTCGTCAGAGCTATCATGGAGCAGCTGTCCTCTACAGGATCGTAATCTGAGCCTGAATCTGACAGATGAGTGACTTCCTCTTCGCTATCTGTCATGCTCAGAAATGTGTAGGCCTCTTCACTAGTGTACCTTCGCTTTGCCATTTTGGGCTCTAAATTTAGTGGTACACTAGTGAGACTCACAGGTAAAAAAGCACCTAGGCTGTCAGCGACTGTATCAAAACGCTACAAAAAAAACTGTTAGCGATCGCAGGGATCAGGCCTGACTCTGCGAACGCTGCAGTTATGTGTTTAGTGTTTTGTAAGTGACAGTGATCGATCAATACTGCACTTGGGTGGGCTGGGCTGGGCGGAGGGGCTAAACGCAGGTGCTAGCAGGTATCTGGGCTGATCCCGCTAACAATGCGTTTTTGGGAAACCTAAACTGCTGGGGACGCTAGTATAGATCTGATCAGATCAGATATTGATCTGTTCAGATACTATACTACTAAGGGAGGTGTATGCTTTGCGCGTGGGTGTTAGCGGTACTGGCACTAACCTGACGCTGCCTGGGGTGACGCAGACCCTATCTGACCCTAAAACCTAACTTATATCACCTGCCGGGTGATCAGGGGGTTAAAACTTTATTAGGTAATAAATGCGGGTGCCCTGAAAGTATAAAAAAAATAACTAACTAACCAGCGTCACCCGTAACAGTTATATGGTGATCACTGGTGAAAGGGTTAACTAGGGGCAATCAGGGGGTTAAAACTTTAGTATATGGGGGTCCCTGATGCTATAAAAAGCTGCTTCAAACCTAAATACCTACCTGCCTAACTAGCGTCACCTGTGACACTAATACAGCAATCTGAAAAACGAACGCTTATTAGTGACACTGGTGACGGAGGGTGATCACGGGGGTTAAACCCTTATTGGGGGTTGGGGGTACCCTAGACCTAAAGGGGGCTAACCCTAACTGCCCTAACAGTTATTGCAGTCACAAATGACACCAATGCAATAATAAAAAAATAAAAAAATGCAATTGGTGTCACTGTGACTGGGGGTGCAGGGGGTGATTGGGGGGGTGATCGGGGGGTGAAGGGGGGTTGAAAGTGTGCCTGGCGTGTTCTACTGTATAGTGTAGTGTTAGGTGCAACTCACAGATCCTCTCTCCTCGGTGCCGGAACGAAAAAGGCCGACACGAGGAGAGATCCTCTGCCTGTGTTTACATTACAGGAGAGGATGTGATGTAGAGGAGGGATTTCATTCGTCAGGAGCGATTGCGAGGGGGTGGTCATGAATGAATGGCCGCCCCCTCATTCCGGATCCCTCCTGAACGGAATCCGACTGCCGATCGGGCCCCCCACCCGCAGGAAGGCATGGTACACCAATATGCCTGCCCGTGCCATTCTGCCGACGTACATCGGCGTGCGGTGGTCGGAAACTGGTTAATAAACAAGTGTGATTTAATTGTACTTCTGTCTCGGTCTGATTCATGGTTTCTGACACAGGCAGAACTTCTAAACACAGCCTGGCCAGACTGGTGTTAGGCCTACCTATAATAATTAACCCTCATAACCATTATTGTCCTGAAGTCAAAAACTAAATTTACAAAGTGTGTGACATTTGATCCCAAATGTCATCCGCTACACATCCCCCCCAGCCATTTAGACGATGTCCCCATCGTCTGGGTAATGGCCAGGGTAAAAACTCTATTCAGTAACAACAAGAAAACTAACAGCACCTGAGTTCTTTGTTTTGGGTGTTGGGGAAGGGAAAGAAAGGGAAACATGTTCAAACATTTAACACTTATCACAATGTCATATCAACGCTGTATACACACCACCCAACCAGCTATCTAGCCCACCAGGACTCCTCCGATGATCTTGATAGCTGATCTCAATGTATCCTGAAAAAGAAAACATAATGCAAAAGGGCAACACTGTACACTATACATCCTATAGTTTGAAAGGCAAGATTCCGACGTTTATACAACGGAATTTCCTCCTTCAACAGCACATAAAAGGTCTTCTCTAACACCTTCTAACCATTAATGAAAGAAAAAGTCTCTGCGCACTATCACTATTTTTCCTGCCAACCCACGGCACTTAGTGGTCAGAGCCACTGCAACTACAAGTCCTTTAACAAGTGAACACGTTGGGCCAAAAAGCCTGAACTTGACATGCATTTCTGTTGTAGAACCATCTATTTAACTACCCCAGAGCCTTTGTGTATTGCAGAAACACTTAGCCCTTGTACACACGGTCGGAGAATCTGTCGGAATGAATCTTATCGGACCGCGTCGTCAGATAATCCAACTGTGTGTGGTATGCATCGGACTGATTCCGTCCGAATCTCCGTCCGATCCAAATTTCCAACATGTTGGAAAGATTTCCCGACCAACTGGGCCGGACGGACCTAATCCGATCATGTGTACAGCATTTTCATCGGACCAAGTGCCATGCATGCTCAGATCAAATTCCTACACGAAAGCTATTGGCTACTAGCCTGAATGTAGTCCCATCGTAACGAAATTACGTCATCACGTTCTGAAAGATCGGATTTTTCGCCAACTTGGCCCGACCATGTGTATGCAACAGTTTCGGACACAATCCGTCGGACTAAATCCAACGGGCAAAATCCGACGGATTTGGTTGGCAAAATCTCCGACCGTGTGTACGTGGGCTTAGGGAACAGTTAAAGACACAAAGAAGTTCTTCTACTTTTCTTTCTGCAAACTTTCTCAAACTTTACTCCAGAAACAGTTCACCAATAGAACCTTGGGTCAGGTAGAGTCAAATCTTTACCTTCAGCATCCACAGTAGTAATGAAGAGGATGGCACTTTCCTTTTCCGGGCCACATATTATAATTTTGTCACTGTAGATGTGACGACCATAGCTCCAGTGTAGTAAACACCCTTGAAACCTTACATAAAGCTCCTGTAAAAAAGGCCCTCTTCCATTTCGCATTTCTCACATGGCAACATCTCTTACAGGAACTCTGAAACCTTCAAGCGGTCCCGACATTTTCCTTATGTCCCCTTTGCAATGTCCATGACTTCACCCAACTCAGGACAAATCAAGTCCATACTCTGTTGCCACTCGCTTAATCAAAAGTCTCAGGGGTCTCATGGCTCCGTCATTCTGGGCAGTGTCATACACCGGCAAAGAGTCCGTTTAGGAGTTAAAAGAATTTAAAAGTCTAAAACAAATTAGTGACGGGAGTTTCGGCTCAAAGTACCAATCATCTCCCTCATCAGAGCTGGTTTCCGCTGGTGAGCCAGGTGAGGAATCCCCAGCCGGTAAGTAGTTTTCCGTACTGACTCTGGTGGTGCCCCGAGGCTTGCACTTAAAAACTTTCCCCCGGGGGGGGCGTGTCCTGACCATGGAGGAGTGAGAAAGTGCTTCACCTCAGCTCCGCTCCATCGCCGCTTACAACGCAAGCCTCGGCGGGGAAAACCAGCTACAGGCACCGGGATCCATGACCCAGCGTTCACGACTGCCGCAGGGCACTAAATCGCGGCAGGGACAAGGCCGCGACGGATCCAATATGGCGCCGTCCGGGAAGTCACAGAGGGCTGGGAAATCCTCTCAGCCTGCCACAGCGGCGTCTATCCAGCCGAAGGGATCGTCTTCCCTGGCCTCTCCAGTGCCCTCCCCAGGATCGGTGAGCGATTCAGCCCCCCCTGCCTCCCCTGGGTCCCTGGATGGCCATTCAGAGAGGTTTCTGACCTCATGGGAGAGGAAGTGATCCATATTATGTCTCTCCCCACCAGAGAGGATCTAGATCGGTTTACTAGCAGGGTAGAGAAGGCTTTTGCTGCTGACATTGCCCAACTTAAAACAGATACCACACACCTGGGTCACAGAGTGGAGTCCCTGGAAGAGAAATTGGAGGAGGCTCTCCCCACCATTGCTCTGCTGCAATCTAGATGCCAGACGCAGGACCATCAGATTGACATGTTGCTGGGGCAATTAGATGATGTGGAAAACCGCAGCAGGAGGGCCAATATCAGGATTAGAGGACTACCAGAGGCCACTGCATCCAGAGATATTGTCCCCACACTGACGGACATTTTCAGAGATATATTGGGCCTACCAGCCTCTGCACCCATTGAGATTGACCGAGCTCATAGAGCACTGAGACCCCCATCTCAGGACGCTGACAACCTTAGAGACATTATCTGCAAACTTCACAAGTATACCATCAAAGACCGTATTATGCAAAAAGTGCGTGGCAAGCCCTTTTATGATTTTGATGGTGCACAACTGACTTTCTATCAGGATCTCTCTAGGCACACCCTTATGCAGCGGAGGGCCCTCCGCCCACTCCTTTCTGTGATCCAGGCCGCAGGACTGGCCTACCGCTGGGGCTTCCCCTTTTCCCTGCATGTGCACAAAGATGGAAGGCAAGTTACCCTGCGCACTAAGGACGATCTTCCACACTTTCTCTCCTAGTGGACTTCCCGGATTGGAGAGGACCCCCGGGTGATTTGCTCACCCCCCTCCCCCCGCGATGGTCCACAGTCACACGCAAAAATCGGAGGAGGGACAGGCACAATTTGGCCCGGGACCCCTCCGAGGCACCATCCACCACCAGAGACTGAAGCTGGGCCTGAGCCGCATGACGGAATTCTGATTGCTGACCCCCTACATTGCACTTAAAGGGGTCTGGGCCTCCCTTACGAGAACTATGCCTTGATCCCGAGCCCCCCTAGATGTTCCTGGGAGCATGATGTGCCCCATGTGGCTGCTAGATACGGCAGCTCTGGCTGCAAGAATCACTGGAGAATCCTTTCCAGCTTCAGAGACTGTTTGGAATCTCAACATAGGCATACCAGACGGTGATTGTTTTCATTCTCACTATGTGAAGAAGACTTGCCACAGCACCCTTTTTCTCATCTCAACGAGCACTCGGGGGAGGGGGGGTTATTTTTTACTTTTAGTTTGTCACCACAGTAGCTACCTTCTGGATCCCCACCCTCCCCGGACAGACGTTTGCTGGGATCCGTGAACAGCCCTGTGGACCCGACCTGGGGTAGGGCACAAACTTTTTGGCATGGCCTGCCCAGACCCCACAATCTATCAGCTAACATTGGGTAGTTTATTTCTTTTTTTATTGCTAAGGTTTTTCCCCGAACTGAGGTTTTACTATTTTCAGATGCGATGGGCGGGGTGGGGACCTTCTGTCTCCCCCCTTGTTTTGGTACACGTTCCCCACGTAGGCCACCTATTCATGGGTTTAGTTCCCCATTGGGACATTAGGCTGTGGCTTGGGGTCCCCCCTGGTATCGGGGTGGACCTCACCCCCCAGCATGTCGCTGCCTTGTTCAATTCTGATGTTAATGTTATGCTTTTGTGTTTTTGCAGTTTCTGTACTAACCCACTGTGTCTTTTCTCCCCCTCTCTCTCTTCTCTCCCTCTCCCACCCCTCTTACTCCCCTCCCTCCCTAGGAGCTTGCCCTTGCAGCGGTCCCTGCGCCGGGCGAGTTGGGACACTCGACCATTCCTTCGTCCTCCAAATCTCCCATGTCTACACTTCAGGTAATATCTTACAATGTGCGGGGTCTCTGGTCTCCAGGGAAAAGGAATAAACTATGGTGGGAACTAAAGAAGTTGCGGGCACAAGTGGTCTTCCTACAGGAGACAAATTTTACTGGCCATTCCCTGCCCAGACTGCCCACCCACATGTTTAATCAGTGGTTTCATAGTACATCCCCTAAGTCCAAGTCCAAAAGCACTGCTATAGCGTTCCACAAGACATGTCCTTTTCAACCTGTAGATAGCAAAATAGACCCTCAGGGCCGATATGTCTTCATAAAAGGCACCATTGCTGGTAGCATGTACACTTTCCCCTCACTTTACGCATCCAATTCTGACCAACTTGCTTTCTTAGACAATACCCTTGACCTATTAACAGAATTCAAGGCAGGCTTTCTGATTCTCGGCGGGGACTTTAATGTTAGCCCAGACCTTTTGCTTGACACCTCAAGCACCCGACCCTCGCACTCTCATTCTTTTTTCAAACATTTTCGCAAATCACTTCAGGCACACCTCCTACTTGATACCTGGAGGATTTTACACCCCTCCGGACGGGACTTTAGTTACTACTCGACCGTACATGACGTGTACATCCGTATAGATCATATTTATGTCGACCGTCCCACGCTTGAGCTCCTGCAGAATGCATCCATCGGCAGTATCACTCTATCGGACCATGCTTCGGTTGGAGTGACCATCATGCTACCGTATAGCCCCCATAGGGCCTGGACGTGGAGACTAAATGAAAATTTGCTAGATGATTCTGAGGTGGTTACCAAGGTGTCAGAGGTCATCTCCCACTATTTCAGGGAAAACTCCTCAGAAGACCTAAGTGCGGGAATGATTTGGGAAGGCCACAAGGCGGTAATCAGGGGAGAATTAATATCTGTGGGCTCCAAACTCAAGAAAATGCGCCAAGCGGGTTCTGACCGCCTTACAAGCAGCTGAACTCTCCCATAAGCAAGGGGGGGGACCTGCATCTAAACAGAAGCTTATTGAGTTGCGTGAACTGTTTTCACGCTTACTAGACCGCCATACACATAAACAGGCCAGATATCTTTCGCATAAATATTATGAGCATGGCAACAAATGCGGCCGGATGCTTGTTAGGGCCCTCCGCAAGAAGCATGCTCAATCCTACGTACAGAAGCTCCGCTCCCCTTCGGAGACATTTCGGTCCAGTCCAACAAAATTGCCTCAGGGTTTCAGGAATTTTACACTCAACTTTATAATCTATCCCCGGCCTCGTCTTCAGACGCCTAGCCTCCCAAGTCTGTTGCCATTCAGGAATATCTAATGTCGGCGGGAGTCCCTCCACTAAGCGCGGAACAATGCGTTGATCTGGAGCGGCCAATTTCCCCGGAGGAGATATCGCTAACGGTGAAGTCCCTGCCCAAGGGCAAGAGCCCAGGACCAGATGGGTTACTCTGGTACCTATTACAAAACTTTCCTGCCTTTTCTAACACCACACATGTGTACCTACTTTAACTCCGTAGTGGAGGGGAACCCTATACCTACTGAAGCGCTTATGGCGCACATTACAGTGCTGCCGAAGGACGGCAAGGACCCTACCATCCCCCAAAGCTATCGCCCTATATCCCTCCTCAATGTGGATATTAAAATCCTAGCAAAAGTCCTGGCAAACAGACTTGGGAGTCTTATGCCCCATGTTATCCACCCAGACCAAACAGGGTTTATTCGAGGGAGGGAGGCGAGTGACAACTCCATCAGAGCTATCCAACTTATACACTGGGCTTGCACCAGCCCCAATCCTAAACCTTGCATTGTTCTTTCTACCGACGCCGAAAAGGCGTTTGACCGCGTTGACTGGACATATTTACGGGTGGTATTGGAAGCTCAGGGGCTCGGGACACGTATGTTGTCCTCGATCATGGCCTTGTACTCTACTCCGTGTGCACAGGTAAAACTGAATGGGGTGCTCTCCTCCCGGTTCCCGATTCAAAATGGCACAAGACAGGGGTGTCCTCTCTCTCCCCTCCTTTTCGCCCTGGTACTAGAGCCGTTGCTCTGTACTGTGAGGGCCAACACTGACATTAAGGGCCTGAGGATAGGGAAGACGGAGCACAAACTGTCTGCATATGCAGACGATGTGCTCTTTTATCTTTCTGAACCCCTGATCTCGCTGCCAGTTCTGTTGAAGGAACTGAGGAACTTCGGAGAGTTATCTAATAAACTTTTCCAATTCGGAGATATTACCTATTCACTTGACCCCGTCTCTAATGACGAAATTACAATCGACTTTCCCCTTTACCTGGACCAAGTCTTCCATTAAATACCTGGGCATTCAGTTGACGGACCGCTTTGATACCTTATATGCTACCAATTTCCCCCCCCCTTACTTAACACAGTGAAAGCAGACCTATCGCAGTGGACCAAAACCGCTTTTACGTGGTTAGGTCACATTAATATTATCAAAATGAATATCTTGCCCCGGGTACTCTTTTTTTTACAAATGATTCCCATTTCCCTCCCCAAACAGTTTTTTACCGAACTGAACAGCATAATATCGGCATTTGCGTGGAACACAAAGAAATCGAGAATAGCCATGACATTGCTGAGGCGTTCAAAGCTGACAGGGGGCTTGGGGGTCCCAGACATCCAGAAGTACCACAGGGCTATTATCCTACAGAGGATACTTAACTGGAAGTTTCACACTCAGTCTAAAATGTGGGTCTCCTTAGAAAAATGGCTAGCTGGGAGAGACTTGGCTTACGCACCCTGGTTATCCCAGGAACATAGGGGACTGTCGGAGGATGCCTCCCCACTAACTGTACAGGCTCTCTCAATATGGGATAAAATGAACCAGACCTTGTGTCTATCCTCTCCTGTGTCACCGCTTGCCCCACTGGGGGGGTTCCTGTGGTTCCCACCAGGGGAACAAAGGGCTTTCTTTGGCCCCTGGGTAGACAGCGGGAATGCCAGTTGTGGAAGGTTGATGAGCGGTGGCAAGATGGTCAGCTACGAATCCCTACAGGCCGGGCACGCGAACACTGCCATGAATTTTTGGCGGTACAGGCAATTACACCACTTTTTCGAAATCCATGGCCACTTAATAAGGGACGGAGCATCCCTTACACCCTTTGAACGTCTCTTTGTAGAAGACGAACCCATTCCCCACATGATCTCGGAACTGTACCACCTGCTTGGTTCTGCTGCCGAGACCGCTAGACCAACATACATACGCGTGTGGGAGAGAGACCTACAGCTTGACCTTTCCACGATTCAACTCTCCCACCTTTACAAACTCACTCACACAAGCTCCATGGAATCCAAAACCCAAGAAACTAATTATAAGGTCCTGTCCCGATGGTACAGAGTGCCAGCAGACCTAGCACGTATTTACCCTTCGGTATCGGACCGGTGCTGGAGGGACTGTGGCCAACAGGGCACCCTCCTCCATATTTGGTGGGATTGCCCACAAATAAAGCCATACTGGGCAGACATCCGATCCCACATAAAAGCAATTTTGAACTTGGATGTACCACTGTCTCCAACCAATTATCTTTTGCACATCCCTCCGATCCCGATGGGTAGATACAAAAAAAGCCCCCTGCCACATCTAATGAACGCGGCTAGACGTCTTATACCAATCTACTGGAAGCAGTCCAAAATCCCCACACGGGAAGACTGGGTCAAAAAAGTCAACAACATTAGAGAGGCCGAACATTGGGTAGCAACATGTAGAGGTACAAGGGCTAAGTTTGATATCACATGACAGTCTTGGACAGCCTACATGTCCGACACTATCTACGCATCCTCCAGTCTGGACTTGGCTCTTCTGGAGCTAGCAGAACCGTCCCTGAGATTCCGCACAGGAAATGGCACTATTGCCTAGTAACTATTTTTCACCTCCTTGCCCCCTGGCTGGAGAGGCAAATCCACTGCTAAGACTCGCCTGACGCAGGGCTGTTGCACCTCCTCGAGATGACAGGTAAGCTCCTTCTCCCTTCTCCACCCTCCCCTCCCAGCCCCCCCCCATACCCCTATTCCCTTCCCTCCCACCCCCCTTAGTCTTCTTTTCTGTCTTTCTTCTCTATATTCCACACTTCAGTAAGACGTTGCTCTCTAATGATCTCTGTGGCATTGAAATGTGGTCGAGCGTTAGGTTTCCTACAGGCTAGCTGTCCTGTGGCCGCCCTGCCTAGCTGGCGAAGGGGAATCCTTCTGTCCGGAGGGGCCCTTACAGACCTGCCCCTCCTGGGCGGTGGGACTGCTGTGGGTTCGCGTCACCCCAGGGGGAGGCCCGGGAGAGGTAGATGGAGGCAATTTTGCCCCCCTCTCCTAGGTAGCCGTCAGGGGGCGACCCCATGCTTCCCCGACCCCATGCATATCGGGGGAAAGGGGGATTGGGCATTGACCTGTCCCCTCCCTTGAAATAAGAGGCACTTTGGGACAGGGCCCTGGCTCAGGGAAACCAGAACAGATATGGGTATGCAAGAGACACTACAGGTGTTAGTTGGAAGCTGGGCAAAAGATCTATGTGTCCGACTTAGACCACCAACTCTCTGCCGCCCGGGATATGATCAACAGGTGTAGTTGTTTTACACAGTTTACTTGACTTGTAATTGGTCCTGACACATCTGTATTATGTGTACTCAAGTGTATTCTTCTGTTAAAATGTTTCAAAATAAAAATTTTACAAAATAAAAAAAAAACTTTCCCCCAAATGTCCGGCCTCGGAGTGCAGGAGGCAGGCCTGCCTCTACAATGGTGGGACTTCTCGGTCATTTCCTCCGCCTGTACGGCCCACGCTGCAACACCAATCTTCTTCCGCGGAGCCTCCTCCAGAACCTCAGCAAAGGCTCTCCCGGGTTTCAGGAGGGGTAAAGTCACTCGTGGCAGCCTGACCCTCGAAAGACGGCAACGGTGCCACATTAACAGTTTCTTCGGTGGCGACACCCGTGGCCCAATTGTAGCGAAAGGCCCAGGGTGGGACAACAGGCTGCTCCACCTGGAACACATAGTTCCCGCACTTGGGGCATCTTGAGAATGGTCGGGATTTGTGACCAGACCGTCACACCTTCCACATAATATCCCAAGTGCCTCGACCTCTCCTATGTTGCACAGGGCGACCCTCCCCTGCGGTGACAACCGGATGCCAGTATCCATAACCTCCATCCCCGGCATCTGCACACTCACTGGACCCTTCTCCGAAGGCATCCTGGGTCCAGGCGCTGACTGTGCAAGCATAGGTCGAAACATCTTCAGGTTCTTTCTCCAAGCTCTGAGAAACAACCTCACCGCTTTCTTCCGCAACACACACTCACATGGTGCCTCGTGCGGGGAAAAGATCAGCTCAGACTCCTCCCACTGGGTGCTGGCTCCTGTAGATTTTCGCAGGCTTTCGATACAGACTCCTCCCATGCTTAGGCACCTCAGTGAAAGTCTTTCCAAAATGGCGCTGATCTCTATGGCGCAGTTCGAAAAACACATTCTTCATCTTCTGTTCCAAGGCCTTGCAAGGTAACGGTAAATCCCAGGCTACGGGCCCCCATATGTAGCGGCCATAACCCATTGCAGGGCGGCCTTGACTGTATGGGCTTACCGATTACCTTCTCCTGGCCTGCTCCTCTAAGTCTAGGGGTTCCTAGGGTTGATACCCAACGACTTGTACACTGACACAGATGAAGTCCTTTTTCAAAGGTTTATTTTGCAGTAGAACTTTCACAAACACAGTCTCTTTAGGGAACAGAGGGCACGGGTGAAGAACTCAGCTACCTTGAACTACAGGTTTACCACCTTCTCTATTTCCACCCAGAGAGAAGCCACTCGCAGCTGGGCACTTCAAAGCTGAACAGATCTCTAGCCAGAGATCATGGCAGTCAGCACGTTGACTCAAAACTTGAACAATCAACTGAGAGTATACAGGAACCTTTTTCCAACCGTACCGGGAACGTTTCCCGCTTCCTGTGTGGTACTGGATAAAGTGTGAACTCATCAATGTCCTTCCCAACTCAGTAACCAGGCACTTCTCAGGATGGCACTTGCCGGCCCTCCTCCAAAGAGTCCTCACTTCCACGAGCTGCGGTGTCCCTCCAAGCCGAGAGCACACCCGGACACTTTGAATCCTCCCTCAGTTACAGCGCCTTGGACCCAGCCGGTTCCGAGACTCGGGAGTGGACGGATCCCCACCCCAGACCAGATGGGTCTACCAAGGGCCACTGACAAGAACATGTTTCGGGATGTCAAACTCCCCGTGACCGGGACCCCTCATGGGGCTACCCCGGTCCTGGAACCAGAACAGACCACACAGGTCTCACGAACAACTCCAGAACCCCGAACACATGACCCACACCCACTTAAGTACCTCCTCCCAGACTCCTCAGCAGGCCCCAGCACTCCCGCTGATTGGCCCCAAGAGGGATAATACCAAAACATCCAACCAGACTTGGTTCTAGCCTGTCATGTGCGCCTCACTGCTCACATGACCAGGCAGAACTTCTAAACACAGCCTGGCCAGACTGGTTTTAGACCTACCTATAATAATTAACCCTCAGAACCTTTATTGTCCTGAAGTCAAAAACTAAATTTACCAAGCGTGTGACATTTGATCCCAAATGTCATCCGCTACAGATGCAATGTATAAAGCAGATCAAAGCAGCCGTTGCTGGTGAAATCCAATGGTTATCCAGTGGTTGTCATTGTTCCCGCATTCGCTGGCCAGTATTGCTGCGTAGCTAAATAGTTGCATACATGCGGAGCGTGGGACTTCAAACTTCCATGATGGCTCACTGCTCTTATACTTCTTCTGTATGCAAAGTCTGAATGGATCAGGGGAACTCCCTTACATGATTGAATGGGGCATTATCTCTGGCCTCACGTCCCGCTATGAAACCCAGCTGGTCTGGGTGCACCAACGATGGGAGGAGATACTTCCACCGATTTGCAAGGATCTTTGCAAAAATATTTGTGTTTAACAGAGAAATAGGGTGGTAATTTTGGGGAAAGGTTTGGTCCTTGCCTTCCTTTGGAAGAACCGTAATGTGGGCAAACAAAGCCTTGGGATTAAGGTGCCAATGGCAAGCAAATTGAAATATCTGCACATCGGGGACAGTAGGTACGTTAAAAATGTAGCGTAATAGGCCTTAGTGTATCCATCTGGTCCAGGACTTTAACCATTAGGCAAGAACTGAACTACAGCTTCTACCGCTGTAGATGTGATAGGAGATTCCACAGTTGCCCATTGGTCAGCCGTTAGAGACGGCATTCCTGCAGAGGCCAAATAGTCGCAATTACGTGTTAACTTAGAGGTCCGTTCTGTCAGGAGAAGGGAGGCATCAAGATTATATAGTTTAGCATAATAATCCCGGAACAACAAGGTGATCTTAGAGGTATGGATGACAATATCTCCAGCAGGGGCATGTAGCTTGTATATATAAGTAGAGGCCAGTCGCTTCCTAAGAGCTCTAGCCAGCATCTGACTTCATCTATTGCTATGTTCATAATATTTGTGAGACAGATATCATAGCTGTCTACAGACCCGCCTATCTATCTCTAGGGTCTAAAAGTGCTCAAAGGTCCTCGGGTGTCTCTCGATGCTTATGCCAAATCTCAACCTGTTGTAAAGCAGCCAGTACCCTATTAAAGTCAGCTTGCCTTTCCTTCTTAAAGTGGAGGGCCACCCTGAAAAAAAAAAATATAAAAAATTACAAAAAAATCTAAAAACAAATAATAAAAAAAATTTTTTTTTTTACTTACCAGAAATGCCTGTTGCTAGGCACATAATCCTAATCTTCCTCTTCCTCCTCCGCGGAGATGTTCTTTCTTCTCTCCTCGACGCGTTGTCTTCTGGGTAATGGGTCGCGCTGTGTTCTGGGAACTGTGTGTTCCAGAACACAGCGCGTCCCATTCACAAAGCGCTGCGCGACTCGCGCATGCAGAGTAGGAAACCCTTACGGCTTCACTGCCTGTTTCCCTTAGAAGGAATGGCGCCGGGACCCGAGAGCCAAGGGACGGGTCGGCCTCGGGCGGCCGACATCACGGGCACCCTGGACAGGTAAGTGTGCTTATTAAGTCAGCAGCTGCAGTGTTTGCAGCTGCTGACTTTAAATTTTTTTTTTTTTAAACGGCACTCCTCTTTAAGTTTGGAGCCTAGAGAAATAAGCTCACCTCTCACTACCACCTTGTGACCCTCCTAGACCACCCCATCACTGAGTTCAGCAGTAGTATTCTCAGAAAAATAGTAGGCAAGGGTGGTAGAGACCTTAGTGACCACCAGGGGCGTTGCTGGGTCTACAAAAAATCTGGGGCTAGAACCACTAGCAGCAAATTAAAGAAAGTTAAACTCTTGGGCGGGCATACACATGTATATAAAATACGTGTGTGTATAATATATATATATATATATATATATATATATATATATATATATATATATATATATATATATCATTGCATATCTGAGTGCAGATTCCCCCTTACATTAGGGTCCCCAGAGCCCCCCCTTACATCAGGGTCCCCAGAGAGCCCCCCCTTACATCAGGGTCCCTAGAGAGCTTCCCTACTTACATCAGGGTCCCCAAAACCCCCCTCATTACATCAGGGTCCCCAGAGAGTCCATCTTACATCAGGGTTCCCAGAGAGCCCCTTCCTTACATAAGGGTTCCCAGAGAGCCTCCCCCTTACACCAAGGTCCCCAGAGAGTCCCAGGGCTCAGGAGTGTGCTACATAAAGAATTCAGGGCCCAGCTGGTCCATCTACTGTATGTAGACTCACCAGTGCCCATCAATGCAGCCTCACCAGTGCCCAGCACTGCACCCCCTACTGTAGTTTCCTCTGTCCCCTGCACCCCCATCCCACTGTAGTGTCCTCTGCACCCCCCCACCCCACTGTAGTGTCCTCTGTCCCCTGCCCCCCCCCACCCACTGTAGTTTCCTCTGTCCTCTTCACCCTCCACCTCACTGTAGTGTCCTCTGTCCCCTGTAACACACCCCACTGTAGTATCCTCTGTCCCCTGCACCCCTCCCACCATAGTGTCTTCTGTCCCCCTGCAGCCCCCACCTTAGTGTCTTCTATCCCCTGCACCCCCCCACTATAGTGTTCTCTGTCCCCTGCACCCCCCCCCCCACTGTGTAGAATCCTCTGTCCCCTGAACCCACCACTCCACTATAGGGCCCTCTGTCCCCTGCACCCCACTGTAGTATCCTCTGACCCCTGCACCCCCACCATAGTGTCTTCTGTTCCCTGCACCCCCCCTATAGTATTCTCTGTCCCCTGCACCACCACACGGTAGTGTCTTCTGTCCCCTACACCCCGCACCCCACAAACACATACTGTGCAGGTACTCTCCTACCTTACACAGGTGTACAGCAAGCAGAGCATAAAAGATTGGCATCACGGGGCTGGATGGGGGTGGGTACCTGCTGTATAATGTAAAATATTTACTGCAGCAGTTGCAGCAGTTGCCGTCATCATCCAGTCCTGTGATACTGGCCACTGTCCAATGAAGAGGACAGCGGCAAACATGTCCACAGGCCGGTTGTCCATATTCAGTGGTGGCGGGTCGGATGCCCATATTCTGCAGTGGCAGACCAGGGGCCCATATTCAGGGGTAATTGCTGACCACTGTACGAGACTCGGGGCTGTGGGCCCCAGATTCGGGGCTCTAGCCCCAGTAGCCACCCCCTAGTGACGCCACTGGTGACCACAGTAACATCAGCAAGAAGGCTTTCATTCAAGCACCAGGACCATTCCCTCTTAGCTACTTGAGGCAGTAAGATAGTAGCTGAGATTGTAGCATGGTCGGAAATAGTAATGAGCTTGATCGTAGATGCCTATAGCAACTCCAAAGCATGATGGTCTACGTACAAAAGATCAATATGGGTGAACAAATCATGAACCTTTGAGTAGTAGCTAAAGTCTCTATCATTGGCGTGGAATGCCTTCCAGCTATCCACAAGTAGATGGGCCTGTATAGCTTTCTTGAAAATGTGCAAGAATGTTTTGTGTCTAATCTGGGCTGATATAAAAATCCCCTTCTAGTATCAGAATACCTTCCTTGAATGATGCTAGGCGGTCAAGCATCAAATCTATAAAAGTAAGTTGGTGAGTGTTTAGGGCATAAAGTGTTGCAAATGTGAACTTCTGGTCTGCAATAGTCCCTTTCAGGAAAACTTGCCTACACTGTAGGTCTATAAGGTGTTTGTGGGGCTGGAAAGGGCAAGATTTATGAACTGCTATGGCCGAACCCCCAGATTTAGCAACAGGGGATGAGTTTAAAGGGGTTGTAAAGTTAATTATTTTTTTTTTAAATAATAAACATGTTATACTTACCTCCACTGTGCAGCTCATTTTGCACAGAATGGCCCCCGAACCTGGTCTTCTGGGGTCCCTCGGCGGCTGTCTCGGCTTCTCCCCACAAGTACTTCTCACGTTCATGCGTGCTCCCTCGCATGGGGAGAAGCACTTGCAGGTGCGCTCCCGTGATAGAGCCAGCGGCTATAGCAGCTCACTGTATTACTCTGCCCTGTCCCCGGCGCGCCGCATCATTGGATGTGATTGACAGCAGCGAGAGCCAATGGCTGCGCTGCTTTCAATCCATCCACTCTAGCCAATCAGCGGCCAGGCTGAGCAGCGAAGAGGATGTCGGAGGCAAGCGCAGGACTTTCAAGGGGTCAGGTAAGTAAAACGTAAGTAAAATGGGGGGGGGGGGGGGGCTGGCACTATCAGATGTTTTTTCACCTTAATGCATAGAATGCATTAAGGTGAAAAAATATTTACCTTTACAACCCCTTTAATTACCAATGATTAATAAGGTGAGTGGGTAGTTTAGGCACCGAATTATGAGTCAAGTGTGTTTCCTGCAAGAATAGTAACTGGGCCCCTAGCAGTTTAAGCTCAAGCCAGCCCCAAACATTTTAAGAGATTACCCTGAATGTAGCCATGTGTCAGGGCTGAGCTCAGCCCTCCCTTCTCAGTGCTCACAGTTCCACAGTGCCTCATCTGGTGATCAATTCCTGCTCACCAGCCAGCCCCTTCTGGCTATTTAAACTGCCTAGTTCAGTTCTACCATGCCTTCACCTTGGTCAACATATCTGAAGACTCTAGGCTGTGTTCCTCTTAAAGACTTGCCTGGCTGACATCCCTTCTGGTTCCTGATCCTGTTTGCTCTCTCCGACTACGCTGATCTCTGGCTCACCCGGTTCACGTTGATAACCATAAGAAATATGAGATGCAATCAATCATTCACTCCCATAGGTTCAGAGGGGCATACAGTACCTGGTTCATTGGAAAGGGTACGGTCCAGAGGAGCGCTCTTGGGTATCATCCTTGGAAGTACATAGTCCTGTCCTCCATACTTTCCATAGATGTTTTTCCCTTAAACCTGGTGGCCCTCCGAGGTGGAGGGGTCATTAAGGAGGGGGGACTGTCAGGGCTGGCCTCAGCCCTCCCTTCTCAGTGCTCAGCTGTCGGTTAATTGCCAGCACTCATCGTTCCACAGTGCCTCACCTGGTGATCACTTCCTGCTCGTCAGCCAGCCACTTCTGGCTAGTTAAACTGCCTGGTTCAGTTCTCCCATGCCTTCACCTTGGTCAACATATCTAAAGACTCTCTGCTACCACTCCACCTCTGATCTCTTCCTCAACCACCTAATTGTCTGAGGCTGGGACCGGACGCTACTTAGAGACAGAAGATGGATTCACGAGTCAAGCCTTACGTCATATAGAGATATGACTTGGTGCAACTTTGTTCTTTGCTGGTTAACCACTAATTAACCAATTGTTAGAAAGAATTGGGTAACATAGTTAGCTATTCTGAATCCATATACGCTGAGCTTCCCCCCCTTTCCTTTTTTTACCCCCTTTAATACCGTTGGTACCCTCCTCAATGGGACAGAATAATGGATGGAATTTGAATCTGGCGGTGTCTGAAGAGTGATGACATTGCACGGAGATACAACCGTTTTTATTGAACACTGTTCCTAGTTTGTAAAGTTATTTCTCATTGCACTTTGATATGTTTTGCACTATGGAGGCGACTGCTGGATGCTTCCCCTCCATCTCTCCCCCTTGACCCCCCTTCTACTTTAATACCCCCCCCCCCCCCCATAACCCTTTCCCTGTATTTTTTACCAACATGCATTCTTGATAATGACTTTGTTATACTGTTGTTACTTTATTTCTTTTGAAAATAATAATAAAAACTATATTCAACCTTAAAGACTCTCTGCTGTGTTCCTGTCACGTACCTAGTGGTGAGCCCGGAATGCATCCCCGACTCATGGCCCCAGATAGTGGAGACAGGAGGCTCGGGAGTCAAAGGTACCACGAGTGCCTGGCAGGATCAACAGCCGAAGGATGGATCAGGCAGTCTTCGGGAAACTGTAGCTGGATAAGCAGACCTCAGCAGCAGTGAGCAGGCACACAGAAGAGTCAGGCAAGCCAGGTCAAACCAGACGATCAGTGCAGGAACAGATGCAGAAGGCAGAGACAGGATCGTGGAACAGGCCGGGTCGGCAACAGATGAGCATGGATGGACCAAGGGATAAGGCAGATGCAGAGTCGTAGACAAGCCAGAGGTCAGAGGCAGGCAGAAGGCAGGAAAGGTCACAGGTCAGGCCGGGTCAACACAAGATCAAATTGGATCAGACAATAAGCTCAGGAATGCTGTAGATCAAGCAGCAAGATCTGATGGAGAACTGGGTTTAAATAGCCCGCCTGGCACCGGTAACCGGGCGCACACACACTCTCGTGCATGCGCATGCATCTAGGCGCCTGCAGGCATGCACAGACAGGGGATGGACCACTGTCCCCAGCCAGCCTTTCCTGACAGTTCCTGTTAAAGACTTGCCTGGCTGACGACCCTTCTGGTTCCTGATTCTGTTTGCTCTCTTCGACTATGCTGATCTCTGGCTTCCTGATTTACTGGCTTGCAGTGACTATCCGCTTTGATTACCATACCCGGCTATGTTTTGACTACATTTACAGTTTGTACCATTTTTAACACTATATTAAAAGGTGTGATTTTTACTGCATTTTCTGTCTCTGTCTGATTCATGGTTCCTGACAGTAGGTGAAGGTCATGAATTCAGAAGATGCAGGCAATCCACTTAGCGGTAATATTTTTTCCAGATTGAATGAGCAGGATCACCGCATGGATCAGTTTGCCATAGTGTTACAGACAATCCTGATTCGTACTGCTCACCTGGATCCTTCCACTGTGGCTGTTCTGGTACAACAGGTGGGGCAGGCCATCCCTGCTGCTGCTCCAGTCTCTGTGCAGGCACCTGCCTCGAATATTATCTCTGTAAGGGGTATGTCTGGTTCTGCTCTGCTTTCCCAGCAATTTGGGGGTGATCCAGTTCAATGCAGAGGGTTTCTCAACCAGGTTGGGATATACTTTAAGATGCTTCCCCAGGCATTCCCCATTGGCAAAAGCAAAGTAGGCTTCATCATTTTCTTTGCTTTCTGATAGAGCCTTTTCTTGGGAAAACCCTCTATCGTAGACACAAAAACGCATTGTCCTGAGTTACCCAGAGTTTACGCTCGCTCCACTTCTTCTGCCAAGAGGCTCATGTCCATCAAAGAGAGTACAAGAACTATTGCTGATTACGGCATTGAATTCCGTACTCAGGCAGCAGAAGTCGCTTGGAACAATGAGGTCCTCGTGGCTGCTTTTTCTCATGGTCTCTCAGATAACATCCAAGATGAGATAGCAGCCCGAGACACATCTACAGATCTGGAGAAGTTGATCACAATTGCCATTCTGATTGACTCCAGACTCCGAGAGAGACCTTCCTTTTAAGGAGCGATTGCGGAAGCTTCCTGTACGTTTGGCTCCAAGCCTTGCAGTCCTACCCTTGCCTCCCTCACCTCTCATACCTCCTGGTACAGAGTCTGCCAGTGAATACTGCCTGCAATAGATTTGTGACACTTTAGACACAGAGACAGGTAGTGGACTATTGGCTTTATAGTATTTAAATGTTCTTTTCTCAGTAACAGATTTAACCACCATCAAAATGCAGCTCTGTATATACTTTACTCTATATTGTGCTATTGCATTTATATGTATGTATTATATTTTAATTATATTAATATTTGTGCCAATGGATTCTTATGTAAACCAGTGATTCATCGTCCTGCAGGATATTTCTGGGTGCCAGGTGCCATTCTTTGCTCCCATCCCCAGCAGTGCTTTTTCACCCAGCGCGCAACACTGTGCATCAGCACTCAGTGGCAGCAATTTCCATCTATGAACTTTTGCACTTGGCTGCCATCACAGCTTGTGTGTTGCTTGGCAACTTTCTTGTCTGTGCCACCCTTTAGCCAGCCCCTATGTATGTCGGCAGATGAATGATGCTGGTCGCCGCCCCGGGGACCAGCTTTGCAATGCACGTTCACACGCGAGGTGTAATCACACAGCGCTGTGTGCTTCCTATTGTGGTGATCGTCCCTTTATACACACTCTAAATATACCATCGCCCTCCTTGGGTGTCTTCCATTCTTTGCTGGTCTTGCTGGTCGTCCATTGTTTGTTAACATCTTTGGAAGCATCCTGAAACATGTTGGGTGTGGTCTGCATGTTCTGCCATGGTGAATCCCATTCAGACAGTTCTGTGACCACTTTAGAGCCTCTATATTCCTATTTTTTCCATGAATGCATGTTGACTTATTGATGTTACCAGACACTTTCAATATTTTACAATTCAAATACAATTTTGGATATTTTTTCATATTACTTTTCCATGTATCATCATTTGGTCCATTAAAGTCCTGTCAGTTCTCTCCATTTTTCAGACTTATTGGGATGTAGGCCCATTCCATTGGTCAACCACATCACTTTCTTCTTAGCTTCAATTACATAGTCTCGTTCTTACTGGGTACCAAGAATGTAAGGGCTGATACATTGTCGCAACAGTTTTCCTCTGCTTCCAAGATGGAGTCGGTTATTGTTCCTTTGATACTTCCCGATCATATTCTGGCCACTGTCTGTACCAGTCTCACTTCATCCTTGGGTGACAGAATTCTTGCTGCTCAGATCCACTCTCCTCCCAAGAAACCCTGTGACCGCTGCTTTGTCCCTGAGAGTCTCTGCACTGCTTTATAACAGACTTACCATTCTCCCAAGGCAGCTGGCCATCCAGGGAAGAATAAACTTATTTGGGCCATTTCCCAAAAAATCTGGTGGCCTAGTCTCCGCATAGCCACTTGTTCCGTGTGTGCTCAGTGTAAGACACCACAACACCTTCCAGTGGGTCTCCTACAACCCATACCCAATGAAGATAGGCCTTGGACCCACCTGTCTATGTATTGTCAAAATGTTTATACTCAAATATTAAAAATGTATTGTAATTATGAAAATATGCAAATCTTTGATTTGGGAGATTTACAATTTTCTATACAATACAATCAAGGCTTCTATCAAATTTAGAATGAATCTATTTTTAAACACATATTATGACAAAACCATTGTGCAGACTTTGGTCTTAGCTTTGTAGAGACAAACAAAAATGCGTATGTCTATTAATATTTGGAATATGATTATATCATGCTGCGGGTAGACATAACACAACTCCAAATGAAAGGCCACAATATTAAATGGTTCTGTTTTGTATATGTCATAACAATTTAATTACCAAAAAGGTATAATAAACAAACTAATATGTTACCAGAGCTTTAAGAAGTCTGTCATCTAGAGAAGCTTCAGAAAAGCGAGTCCCAAGGGAATTCTTCAGCCACCTTTCTTTCTTCCCATCAGACTTTCGATCTCGACTGTGGTCTGTAGCTACTTTTTATCTCACCCTAAAAGTGGGTGTGTATTTCTCATTACTGTTAAATGAAGATGAAGGTCCCACGTTACTATGACCACCATAATAAACGCCATTTTGAATAATTACCAATTTCAGCCTCTGAGGGGCAGTGTTGGATCAGAAATGACTTTAAATGTGATTGACATGATCTTCTGACCTTGGCTTAGCAAAACACCATTAATTGTGTAATGATTGACAATCACATGTCAATTTCCCCAGACACTGTGGCATTCCTTAACCACTTAAGGCCCGGACCAATTTGCAGCCAAAGGACAAGGCACCTTTTTGCGATTCAGCACTGCGTCGCTTTAACTGACAATTGCGCGGTCGTGCGACGTGCCTCCCAAACAAAATTGGCATCCTTTTTTTCCCACAAATAGAGCTTTCTTTTGGTGGTATTTGATCACCCCTGTGGTTTTTATTTTTTGCTCTATAAACAAAAATAGAGTGACAATTTTGAAAAAAATTCAATAATTTTTGCTATAATAAATATCCCCCAAAAAATATATAAAAAAAACATTTTTTTTCCTCAGTTTATGCCGATATGTATTCTTCTACATATTTTTGGTAAAAAAAATCACAATTAGCGATTATTGATTGGTTTGCGCAAAAGTTATAGCATTTACAAAATAGGGGATCGTTTTATAGCATTTTTATTAATTTTTTATTTACTAGTAATAGCGGCGATCAGCGATTTTTATTGTGACTGCGACATTATGGCGGACACATCGGACATGTTTGATCCATTTTTGGGACCATTGTCATTTATACAGCAATCAGTGCTATTTAAATGCACTGATTCCTGTGTAAATGACACTGGCAGTGAAGGAGTTAACCACTAGGGGGCGGGGACGGGTTAAGTATGTGTGTGTTATTTTTTTAACTGTAGGGGGCGTGGCTTGGCGTCTGACGTCACTGATCGTCTTTCCCTATAACAGGGAACAGATGATCAGTGACAGGCTCAGTAGGAAGCACGGGGAGAGGTTTGTTTACACAGACCTCTCCTCGTTCTTCAGCTCTGTGACCCGATCGCGGGACACCAGCGGGACACCAGCGGCCATGGTCACGGAGCTCAGGACCGGGTCAGGAGAATGGCACGGCTGGGTACTTAAAGAGCAATGTACAGGTACATGCTTGTGCCCAGCCGTGCCATTCTGCCGACGTATATGTGCAGGAGGCGGTCCTTAAGCAGTTAAAATATATGGTTTGAGAAAAGGTATCCCACACCATTAGTTGTGTGTGTAAATGCTATTAAAGTGAAGTCATACTTTGAATTACAACCTCACAAGTACTGCTTCCAATACTTTCATGCCAATACAATCCTATAACCTGAAGTCATCATTCTAACGATAAACAGAACAGTTTCATGAACAAACTCTTCATAAGAACTCACACTTGCAACCTTATAAAAGTAGTATATATGTGGACAGATTTATAAATGAATAACTAATACATATATATACGATAAACATATTATAAAATAAAACATCATTTAAAATACAATACGATTGGAATTGTGAATAAGCCCTCTGGTTTCTGTGGCTCATTCTAGAAATACCAATTAGGTCTGTAAGCTCACTTGAAATACGATTCTCTAAAAGATTCCCTGTCTGCAGAAATCCCCCTTATCTAGATGTCCAAACCTTTAAATTATGGTCTGGGAAGGTGGTACAGACAAGACTCACAGACTCTCATTATAAGACAGAAATACAATGTCTTATTCATGGGCTATGAACTCTGATTTCACCTCTAGAAAGAAACTCCTTTTAAAAGATGGCTTTGGTTCTGCTCAAAGCATCCATGAAAGATATACATGATAAAAAGGCCCATATATATATATATATATATATATATATATATATATATATATATATATATATATATATATGAATATAACTTCTTTTAACCCCAAATGTTCTAACAGTATTTTATTGTGGAGTTACCCAACTCCCAGGGCAACACAGTTATTCTTGTGATGGTTGACCGATTCTCAAAAATATCACATTGTATTCCACTTAAGAAGTTACCCACATCCAAAGAACTGGCGTCCATTTTTGCTTGGGAGATCTTTAGATTACATGGGCTACCCAAGGTTATCATCTTGGACAGGGGTAGCTAGTTTGTCTCTAGATTTTGCCAAGTCTTTTGTGCACAGTTGAGAATTCAGTTTTTCTCCTCTGAGTATCACCCGCAGTCCAATGGGGCTGCAGAACGAGCCAACTAAGTCTTGGAGAAGTTTTTACGCTGCTATATTTCTGACCACCATAACAACTGGTCAGACCTCTTACCTTGGGTGGAGTTTGTTCACAATAGTGCCGTAAATACTGCTTCTCGATTTGTCTCAGTTTTTGGCAAATTATGGCTTCCAACCATCCATGTTGCCTGACTCATTTGCTCCTCAAAGATTTCCTGTGTTAGAGGAACATCCCCATCGTTTTTGTTCCACTTGGGTACAGGTCCAAGTGTCCTTTCAGCATGCCAATGATAGGTACAGACTCCATGCTGACCGCAGACACCTACCTGCGCCTTCCTACCAGGTTGGGGAGAGGGTCTGGCTGTCATCTCGCAATCTCCGACTCCTTGTTCCCCTTACTGAAACTGGCACCATGGTTTATTGGGCCTTTCCATATTCTCTGTAAGATCAACCCAGTGGCTTACGCATTAGACCTTCCTTCTAAAATGCGTATTTCGAATGTATTTCATGTATCCTTATGAAAACACCTGGTTTTTAGGTTGAGAACCAAAAGGAACATGAGATGCAATCAATCATTGACTCCCATATTTTCCGAGGGGGCATACAATACCTGATTCGGTCCAGAGGAGCGCTCTTGGGTATCATCCTCAGATGTACATGCGCCTGTCCTCCTCCGTGCTTTCCATAGACTTTTCCCTTTAAACCTGGTGGCCCTCCGAGGTGGAGGGGTCATTAAGAAGGGGGGACTGTCAGGGCTGGGCTCAGCCCTCCCTTCTCAGGGCTCAGCTGTCGGTTAATTGCCAGCACTCATCGTTCCACAGTGCCTCACCTGGTGATCATTTCCTCCTCGTCAGCCAGACATTTTTGGCTATTTATACTGCCTGGTTCAGTTCTCCCATGCCTTTACCTTGGTCAACATATCTAAAGACTCTCTACTGTGTTCCTGTTAAAGACTTGCCTGGCTGATGACGCTTCTGGTTCATGATTCTGTTTGCTCTCTCCGACTATGCTGATCTCTGGCTTCATGATTTACTGGCTTGCACTGACTACCCGCTTTGATTACCGTACCCTGGCTATGTTTTGACTACATTTACTATTTGTACCATTTTTACCACTATATTAAAAGGTGTGATTTTTACTGCATTTTCTGTCTCTGTCAGATTCATGGCTCCTGACACCATGTTAGACGATGGCAGCATGCAGGAGACACGTCAGTACCATTACGCGTGGTGTGAGGGTATCGTTCAAAATGCATCTTGAGAGAAGGGAGAACAAGTAAACAGGTCAAAAAAACACAAAACAATAGATATAAAGTATTGTTACGGACAATTAAAGGCACGCCCGACATTGAAATCAGCTGAAGGTCTGGCCGGGACGCCCTCCCCAAAAAGGAAGCACACCCCACCCCGAGGCCTGACGACCCTCCAGGGGCACGCACCTGGACAGGTGAGGCCTATGGGGGAAACGTAAGCCAGCACAAAGGTCATATAGGAGCTAGTGCATTGTGCATACACACTAATCATCATAACAAAACAGGTGTAGCTAATGTTCAATATGAAAGGTTAATATAAAAAGTCTCACCAAGAGAACGTGGCAATTTAAACATGGCATAATAAAGTATAAATGTGACAGGTGTGGGATCCCCACAGCAGAAACAGAAGGTTCGAACCTCCAAGACCCCCAGGACAGACTGTCCTCAAGTATACGTTACCAAGGTTTCAGAAACTTAAGGTGAAGCCTAGGGAGCCAAGGAAGAGCTGGGCCTAGGAAAAAAGGAGGCCAGCGAGGAACAATGATGAAAGCAGCTCAGTCTCTTGCAGAAGAAGTCCCAGGGGAAGAGTCAGAGGAGAGCCTCTTTTGGCCCTGAGACCATCCCTTAGATCTTGCAGGTAGCCATGGTTGATGAAGTGGAGGCACCAGAATATTTTGGGTGCAGCGGAAATGGAGCGCAGAGGAGAGGAAATGTGGGAGGTCATATTTGTTTCTCGGAGTGACTTGATGGCCATTCTTGGTGACTTGTAGGCTAAAAAGGAACCCCCACTTATATTTTAATCATAACAGTGTTTATTGAACATCCATTGTATGATTGTTTTCTTTCAGCGTGTATCTTTGAATCTTACAGATGACATCTCTGGGGCTGTCCGGATCATTAGAGGTAGGGCGCAGGGCCCTGTGTTCTTTATCTATCTCAATAGGGGCAGTTGCAGGGAGTTTCAGGATGTCACGAAAAATGCAAAGTAGGTACTATATCCTTGGCCTCAGGTAAACCCCTAATGCGAATGTTTGCCCGCCTAAGCAAGGCCTCAATTTCTGCTCCTGGGCCACACACTTGTCTTTGAGAGGAATAATGGAAGTGAGGGCCTCTTTAAATTTCTGCTCTAGGGTCTCTATTCTGGCCCCCAACTGAGTAGTAGCAGTCTTAAGTTTATCTATATCTTGTCTAAAAGCTTTCTCCACCCTGTTGGGGAAAGTCTACAGGTCCTCCTTGGTAGGCAGAGACCATATATGCTGTTTCAAATCTCTGTCTACTCTACCAGGCCAGGACTGGGACATAAAATAGGCCCGGGCATTCTTAGCTGAGCAGCCCATTAAAAAAAAAAACAAGCTAATTATAAATAATGGCAACCGGTTTCTCAATGTATTTTGGGGCCCCCCAACCGCTCTTAGACATTTAACATATAGCAGTAAGACTCAAAATATGTTTACTGCAGAAGATCAGGCAGCAATTGCAATTGGTTGCCAGAGGATACAGCATATTATTACTGATCACTGACTGGTTGTTAAAGGTTACAACACATAATTTCTGCTTCCTCATTCATTGATAGAGGATACTGCACATTATTACTGCTCACTGAGAAAAGTACGACAGGAGATGACCAGAGACTACGGATCTAATACAGGAGATGACCAGAGACTGCGGATCTAATACAGGTGATGACTAGAGACTGCAGATCTAATACAGGAGATGACCAGAGACTGCGGATCTAATACAGGAGATGACCCGAGACTGCGGATATAATACAGGAGATGACCAAAGATTGCGGATCTAATACAGGAGATGACCAGAGACTGCGGATCTAATACAGGAGATGACCAGAGACTGCAAATCTAATACAAGAGATGACCAGAGACTGCGGATCTATTACAGGAGATGACCAAAGACTGCGGATCTAATATAGGAGATGACCAGAGACTACAGATCTAATACAAGAGATGACCAGAGACTGCAGATCTATTACAGGAGATGACCAGAGACTGCGGATCTATTACAGGAGATGACCAGAGACTGCGGATCTATTACAGGAGATGACCAGAGACTGCGGATCAGGCCCGGACTGGGACAAATAGGCCCGGGCATTTTAGATTGAGCAGCCAACCTTTCCAGGGACCGGGGGGGGGGGGTTCGGTAGACATTAGCGGGGGTGGCTGGTGTTGGTCCTCCACACTGTAATGTGCAGGGACACTGTGATATAAAGGGAACTGCACTAAAAAGGGGCACTGCAATGATTACAGTGCCCTTTTACGGGGCAGTCCCCCTTTATATTATAGTGTCCCAGTCCTATTGTGGCCATGCCAGTACTGTCTGTCTCCTATTGTGTCCATGGCCCAGTGACACTGACCTGCTCTCTGGTGCTGCGGGTACAGGGTGGCTCCCTCTGGCGGTGCAGGTACAGGGTGGCTCTCTCTGGCGGTGCGGGTACAGGGTGTCTCTCTCTGGCGGTGCGGAGCAGCGTGGCTCTCTCTGGTGGTGCGGCGCAGCGTGGCTCTCTCTGGTGGTGCGGCGCAGCGTCCCTCTCTCTGATGGTGCGGTGCAGCGTCCCTCTTTCTGGTGGTGCGGTGCAGCGTCCCTCTCTCTGGTGGTGCAGTGCAGTGTCCCTCTCTCTGATGGTGCGGTGAAGCGTCCCTCTCTCTGTTGGTGTGGTGAAGCGTCCCTCTCTCTGGTGGTGCGGTGAAGCGTCCCTCTCTCTGGTGGTGCGGTGCAGCGTCACTCTCTCTGGTGGTGCGGTGCAGCGTCACTCTCTCTGGTGGTGCGGTGCAGCGTCACTCTCTCTGGTGGTGCGGTGCAGCGTCACTCTCTCTTGTGGTGCGGTGCAGCGTCACTCTCTCTCTCTGGTTGTGCGGTGCAGCGTCACTCTCTCTGGTGGTGCGGTGCAGCGTCGCTCTCTCTGGTGGTGCGGTGCAGCGTCACTCTCTCTGGTGTTGTGGTGCAGCGTCACTCTCTCTGGTGGTGCGGTGCAGCGTCACTCTCTCTGGTGGTGCGGTGCAGCGTCACTCTCTCTCTCTGGTGGTGCGGTGCAGCGTCACTCTCTCTCTCTGGTGGTGCGGTGCAGCACCACTCTCTCTCTCTGGTGGTGCGGTGCAGTGTCACTCTCTCTGGTGGTGCGGTGCAGTGTCACTCTCTCTCTCCGGTGGTGCGGTGCAGCGTCACTCTCTCTGGTGGTGTGGTGCAGCGTCACTCTCTCTCTATGGTGGTGCGGTGCAGTGTCACTCTCTCTCTCTCTGGTGGTGCTGTGCAGTGTCACTCTCTCTCTCTGGTGGTGCTGTGCAGCGTCGCTCTCTCTGGTGGTGCGGAGCAGCGCCGCTCTCTCTGGTGGTGCGGTGCAGCGTCGCTCTCTCTGGTGGTGCGGTGCAGCGTCACTCTCTCTGGTGGTGCGGTGCAGTGTCACTCTCTCTCTCTGGTGGTGCCGTGCAGCGTCACTCTCTCTCTCTGGTGGTGCGGTGCAGCGTCACTCTCTCTCTCTGGTGGTGCGGTGCAGTGTCACTCTCTCTGGTGGTGCGGTGCAGCGTCACTCTCTCTGGTGGTGCGGTGCAGGGTCACTCTCTCTCTCTGGTGGTGCGGTGCAGTGTCACTCTCTCTCTCTGGTGGTGCCGTGCAGCGTCACTCTCTCTGGTGGTGCGGTGCAGCGTCACTCTCTCTGGTGGTGCGGTGCAGCATGACTGGTTGTGCTGGGGCTATTAGTTCCCCCAGCACAGTCCTTTGTTTCATTTGCCATGTCTCCTGTAGTAGCTGCTACAAGCACTCCTCAGCTTGTTTCTGGGTTTTCTCTTTCACCCCAGCAGAGTGCATGCTGGGGACTGTAGTCTGCTCCCTGCTGAGACCAATGGTGCCATGTATCTCTGGGACTACATTTCCCATGATGCCCCTCTAGTTTCTTCTGATTGGCCCTCTGTTTTGGCCAATGGGGAGGGAAAACGATCATACAGGAACGCCTTCTCTTCCCCTGCTGCCGACCATACAGGAACGCCTTCTCTTCCCCTGCTCCCCTGCTGCCGAGGGAGAGCGAGGGGGGAATAGTGACAGCAGCCTGCAGCTTTCCTCACCGTGCGGACGCCCACAGCTGGAGGAGGAGTGCGGAACTGTCAGCGCTGAGGCTGAGCTGTGTGTGAGAGAGACACATAGCTCAGCCCATGCAGCTGACACAGGCACGGCCGCATGGCGGTAAGCGAGCGGCGGCCGTGGCCTGTGTTAGCCACGATCAGGCCGCGGCCGCCGCTGTGCAGCCTGATCATCAACAGGCCACAGGCGGCCCCAGCCCACCGGGCAAATGTCCGGTCTGCCCTATGGCCAGTCCGGGCCTGATCTGAATAGATCAATATCTGATCTTATCAGATCTATACTAGCATCACCAGCAGTTTAGGTTTCCCAAAAATGCATTGTTAGCGGGATCAGCCCAGATACCTGCTAGCACCTGCGTTTAGCCCCTCCGCCCAGCCCAGCCCACCCAAGTGCAGTATCGATCGATCACTGTCACTTACAAAACACTAAACACATAAATGCAATGATCCCTGTGATCACTAACAGTTTTTTGGTAGCGTTTTGATACAGTCACTGACAGCCTAGGTGCTTTTTTACCTGTGAGTCTCATTAGTTGTACCACTAAATTTATAGCCCAAAATGGCAAATCGAAGGTACACTAGTGAAGAGGCCTACACGTTTCTGAGCATGACAGATAGTGAAGAGGAAGTCACTCATCTGTCAGATTCAGGCTCAGAATACGATCCTGTAGAGGACAGCGGCTCCATGACAGATAGCTCTGACGATGGAGATGTGGTCCCTGCTAAGGGCAGGCGTACCAGATCCCAAACTTCTTCTGTTGTTGATGTGCAAGATCCGCAGGTCCCTCTTATGGAGCAGAGAAGTACTAGTGCCACTATTCCTTCTGGTGAACTGGCAAGCACCAGCGTCCTAGTACACCCTGGTCATACATCCAGCACTGCAATAGCACGTGATGACGTGGCGAGTCCCATAAGTGCAGTTCAAGCTGGCGAGGTGGCAAGCACAAGTAGTGTCCCGCTGCCACCAAGAAGAAGACAAAGACAGGAACGTCGTGCCCATAGTGCCCTTCCTGCAGAATTCACCAATCCTGATTGGGTGCCCACCACTTCTGCAGAACCCGTATTTCCCCCCATTCACTGGCCAACCCGGCATTCACGTGGAAACAGTTGATTTTACGCCACTTGATTTTTACTCACTTTTTTTCACCGAAGATCTCTATAGATCTAATGTGGACCAAAGCAATTTGTACGCTGGTCAACACATCGCCACTATTCCCCAGTCCTCCCTTGCCAGACAATGGACAACGGTTTCTGAATTTAAGACCTTTCTGGGCCTTTCCCTCAACATGGGCATAACCAAAAAGAGTGAGTTGCGGTCATATTGGTCCGCTGACCCAATTCACCATATGCACGTGTTCTCTCCTTCCATGGCCAGGGCACGATATGAGCAGATTTTGCGGTTCATGCACTTCAACGACAATGAACTCTGTTGTCCTCGTGGAGACCCTGCATATGATCGGCTCTACAAAATTCGACCCCTCATAAACCACTTCAACCAACGTTTTGCAGACTTGTTTACTCCTCATTAAGTTGTCTGCATTGATGAGTCCCTGATTAAGTTTTCTGGTCGCTTGTCATTCAAACAGTACATTCCCAACAAGCGTTTCAGACACTGGGTCAAGGTGTATAAGCTCTGTGACAGGGCCACAGGCTATACATGTAGGTTTATGGTTTATGAGGGCAAAGACAGTCACGTAGAGCCGGAGAACTGCCCTGACTACACAGGAAGCACTGGCAAGATTGTGTGGGACTTGGTGTCACCCTTATTCGGAAAGGGGTACCATTTGTATGTGGACAATTATTACACGAGCGTGCCACTGTTTAGTTATTTGTTTGATCAGCAGATTGGAGCATGTGGCACCGTGCGACCTAATCGCCGGGGCTTTCCCCAGCGGCTTGTAGATTCTTGTCTTAGGCTGGGGGAGAGAGCCTGCTTCAAGTGTAATAACTTGCTCGCTATGAAGTGGAGGGATAATAAGAATGTTTTCGTTCTTACCTCCCTTCATGCAGACACGACGGTCCAAATTCCTACAGCAACTGGTGTTGTGGAGAAACCCCTCTGTGTCCACAAATATAACCAAAATATGGGAGGGGTGGTCCTCAATGACCAGTTGTTGGCGCCGTACCTAGTTGCCCGTAAGGCCAGACGCTGGTACAAAAAAGTGTCTGTTTATTTATTTCTCCACCTCACCTTCCCCAACCAAATGCAGTAAGCCGGCTGCATGAGAGGCATTATCCTTATGTCCTCCCGCGTACCCCTACCCAACGAGCCCCCCAAAGAAAATGTTGTGTCTGCAGAAAGCGCGGATATAGGCGTGAGACACATCATTATTGTCCCCTCGGTCCTGACAATCCTGGTCTTTGCATTGGTGAATGTTTTGAACGCTACAATGAACTAGTTGAGTTTTAGAGTAGGGTACAGCATTGCACAGTCTGGGCACACGTTCACAGGGTCTCCCAAGATGCCATCACATTTTGAGAGACCCAAACCGCTGGAACTGTTACAACAGTTAGAACTGTTACAGTTACATAAAAAAGTGTAAAAAAATTAAAAAAGACAAAACAAAACAAAAAGTGTCAGAAAGGGCTTTGTCTTCAAGTGGTTAGAAGAGTGGGTGATGTGTGACATAAGCTTCTAAATGTTGTGCATAAAATGCCAGGACAGTTCAAACCCCTCCCAAACCCAAATTACTCCATTTTGGAAAGTAGACACCCCAACCTATTTGCTGAGAGGCATGTCGAGTCCATGGAATATTTTATATTTTGACACAAGTTGCGGAAAAAAAACATTATTATTTTATTTTTATTTGCACAAAGTTGTCATTAACCACTTAATAACCGTCCTATAGCCAAATGACGGCTACAGGGCGGTTTCTTAACTCTGGGAGGCCGTCATATGATGTCCTCCCAGAATTCCACTCTCGCGCGCCCCCTGGGGCGCGCACTCGAGAGCATCCGTGACCGCCGGGTCCACAGGACCCGGCGGATCACGGTAAACGGTAAACGGCCGCTCATAGCGGCCGTTTACCACGTGATCGCTCCGTCAAATGACGGAGTGATCACTTGTAAACAAACCGGCGTCATGTTATGACGCCGGTTCCTCCCTCCCCCTCTCTGTACCGATCGGAACAGCGGAGGGGGAAGAGATCGGTGTCAGCAGCGATGTGGGCTGCATCTGCAGTGCCCACATCGCTGCTCACCGAAAATTAACCCCTGAATTCCCTGCAAATACTCTGCAATACCCTGCCATTACTCTGCATTACTCTGCAATACCCTGAAATACTCTGCAATACCCTGCATTACTCTGCAATACCCTGAAATACTCTGCAATACCCTGCAATACTCTGCAATACCCTGCAATACTCTGCATTACTCTGCATTACTCCGCAATACCCTGCAATACCCTGCATTACTCTGCAATACTCTGCAATACTCTGCAATACTCTGCATTACTCTGCATTACACTGCATTACTCTGCATTACTCTGCAATACCCTGCATTACTCTGCAATACCCTGCAATACCCTGCATTACTCTGCATTACTCTGCAATACCCTGAAATACTCTGCATTACTCTGCATTACACTGCAATACTCTGCATTACTCTGCATTACTCTGCAATACTCTGCAATACTCTGCAATACCCTGCAATACCCTGCAATACTCTGCATTACTCTGCAACACTCTGCAATACCCTGCAACGCTCTGCAACACCCGCCAATACTCTGCAACACTCTGCAATGCTCTGCAACACCCACCAATACCCTGCAACACTCTGCAATGCTCTGCAACACCCACCAATACCCTGCAACACTCTGCAATGCTCTGCAACACCCGCCAATACCGTGCAACACTCTGCAATGCTCTGCAACACCCTCCAATATCCTGCAATGCTCTGCAACGCCATACTCTGAGATACCCAGCCATACTCTGAGATACCCAGCCATAGTCGGTGATACCCTGCAATACCCAGCCATAGACACCCCCCCCCTCCCGCTGCCCTCCGGTGCTTCTACCGACTCGCCAATACGATCAAATCCAGAATCTTTTTTTTTTTTTTCAGGCTTCCCAGCTTAGAGGTGAGATGCGGGGTCTTATTGACCCCATATCCCACTGTAAAGAGGACCTGTCATGCCATATTCCTATTACAAGGGATGTTTACATTCCTTGTAATAGGAATAAAAGTGATCAAAAAATTTATTTTTGGGGAAAAAAATGTCAAACTAAAATAAATAAAGTAAAATGAACAATAAAATATATATTTTTTTTTTAAAGCGCCCCTGTCCCCATGTGCTCGCATGCAGAAGCGAGTCCCGCCCACATATGAAAACGGTGTTCAAACCACACATGTGAGGTATCGCTGCGAACGTTAGAGCGAGAGCAATAATTCTAGCCCTAGACCTCCTCTGTAACTCAAAACATATAACCAGTAAAAAAAAATTAAATCGTGGCCTATGGGGATTTTTAAGTAGCGACGTTTGGCGCCATTCCACGAGCGTGTGCAATTTTGAAGAGTGACATGTTCGGTATCGATTTACTCGGTGTAACTTCATCTTTCACATTATGCAAAAATTGGGCTAACTTTACTGTGTTTTTTTTTTTTAAGCACAAAACAGTTTTTTTTCCAAAAAAAAGCATTCGAAAAATTGTTGCACAAATACCGTGCGAGATAAAAAGTTGCAACGACCACCATTGTATTCTCCAGGGTGTTTGCTAAAAAAACATATATAATGTTTTGGGATTCTATGTAATTTTCTAGCAAATAAATGATGATTTTTACATGTAGGAGAGAAATGTCAGAATTGTCCTGGGTGCTCCAGAATGCCTGATCGCGCTCCCTGCATGTTGGGCCTCTGTATGTGGCCGCACTGTGTAAAAGTCTCACACATGTGGTATCGCCGTACTCGGGAGTAATAGCAGAATGTGTTTTAGGGAGTAATTTGTGGTATGCATTTGCTGTGTGAGAAATAAACTGATAATATGACAAGTTTGTGAAAAAAAAAAAAAAAAAGTAAAAAAAATCTTGATTTTGCAAAGAATTGTGGGAAAAAATGACAACTTCAAAAAACTCATCATGCCTCTTACTAAATACCTTGGAATGTCTTCTTTCCAAAAAGGGGTCATTTGGGGGGTAGTTGTACTTTTCTGGCATGTTAGGGTCTCAAGAATTGAAATAGGCCGTCAGTACTTAAGGTGTGATCAATTTTCAGATATTGGCACCATAGCTTGTGGACTCTATAACTTTCACAAAGACCAAATAATATCCACCAATTTGTACTTATTTTTACCAAAGATATGTAGTAGTATAAATTTTGGCCAAAATTTATGAAGAAAAAATTACTAATCTGCTAAATTTTATAACAGAAACGAAGAAAAATTCATTTTTTTACAGAATTTTCTGTATTTTTTCTTTTATAGCACAAAAAATAAAAAACCCAGCGGTGATTAAATACCACCAAAAGAAAGCTCTATTTGTGTGAAAAAAAGGACAAAAATTTCATATAGGTCCAGTGTTGCATGACTGAGTAATTGTCATTCAAAATGTGAGAGCACCGAAAGCTGAAAATTGGTCTGGTTATTAAGGGTGTTTAAGTGCCCAGTGGTCAAGTGGTTAAATGATATATTGCTCAAACATGCCATGGTTATATGTGAAATTATACCCCAAAATACATTCTGTTGCTTCTCCTGAGTACGGGGATACCACAAGTGTGAGACCTTTTGGGAGGCTAGCCGCGTACGGGACCCCAAAATCCAAGCACTGCCTTCAGGCTTTATAAGGGTGTCAATTTTTGATTTCATTCCTCACTGCCTATCACAGTTTCAGAGGCCATGGAATGCCCAGATAGCACAAAATCCCCCCAAGTGACCCCATTTTGGAAAGTAGACACCCCAAGCTATTTGCTGAGAGGTATGGTATTTTGCAGACCTTGATTTTTGTCACAAAGTTTTGAAAATTGAAAAAAATAAAAAATATATTCATTTTTCTTTTTTTTCTTCATTTTCAAAAACAAATGAGAGCTGCAAAATACTCACCATGCCTCTCTGCAAATAGCTTGGGGTGTCTACTTTCCAAAATAGGGTCATTTGGGGGGGGGGGTTGTGCCATCTTGGCATTTTTTGGCCTTCAAAACTGTGATAGGTAGTGAGGCGCGAAATAAAAAATGTATGCCCTGAAGGTGGTGCTTGGATTTCGGGGCCCTGTACGCTCCGGATGACGTCTGAATGACGAAACGCGTAGGGCGTGGCCAGGCAACATACACCTCTAGCATAGACGAGGAAGCCGAGCGGGACTTTTAAAGCTGTTTTAAAGCTGTATTATCAACCGCAATTGAAATTTCTGCTTTTGTAAGTAGTTTTAATCTATTTCTGAATAAATATGAGTTTTAAACGTTATCACACTATGGATGTGCCTCTATTTTAACATACATAACGTGGAACACTACACTCACGGAAAAACAAGGGATCCCCAGCATTACATCTGAAGCAAGCCAGAGAGCGACACAATAGCTGATATTGTGAAGGCTGATCCACCCCGGATGGGGTCTTTTTTCCGGTGAGAGCATAATATAGAAGTGACCACTGAACACGGGGATCAATATTGGAAATCATCACCCCCCCTCCCTCACGCATGGAAGATTCCGTCACTTATTAGAGACTATTCACATTTTTAAATGCATATGGTCCACTCTTAATTTTGTATATTTAAAAAAAAAAACAATTAATTTTTACTGTACACGTTTTCACTTTCATTTACTTGCAGTGTGCTATTTATCACGATATCAACCTCGATTATATTCTGCACAAAGTTTTTTACAGTCACTATATTCACTGGCAGTTCAAAGATATCACATTTTGCCTTATTCTATTTTTATATTTCTTATTTTTATTTCACAATATTCCTTTTCTATTTATATTTATGGTTTATTTATCATAGTATACAGATATTGGCACATGTAGATTTACTGGCACTTGCACTTTATTAATAGTAGCATACTGTTGAAGCTATCTATGGTGTATGGATAAGTATTTTTCATTTATGGTTTTTATCTCACTTTTTTCATTTATGGTTTTTATCTCACCATTTTCATTTAATTGCCAGCACGCTGAGAATTATATGTAACAGAGTTCTCATTTATAGATTTCTAGTAGTAAATGGTATAGCGCCAGGTCTATTTCTCTTTTCCCCTTCAGTATCCTTCCACCCAATTGGGTGGAAACAAATAGAGGCTGCTCTTACCTAATTTTTATATTATATATTTAATATCTTTTAAACTGAGTGTTCCATAGCGCAATCTACCTCCCCCCTAATCCTGTACGCGGCTAGGCTCCCAAAAAGTCCCACACATGTGGTATCCCCTTACTCAGGAAAAGCAGCAGAATTAATTTTGGGGTGTAATTCCACATATGCCCATGGCATGTTTTAGCAATATATAATTTAGTGACAACTTTGGGCAAAAAAAAAGTTTGGCATATTCCCGCAACTTGTGGCAAAATATAAAATATTCCACGGATTCAACCTGACTCTCAGAAAATAGTTTAGGGTGTCTACTTTCCAAAATGGGGTCATTTGGGGGGGGGGGGTTGTGCCATCTTGGCATTTTATGACCTTCAAAACTGTAATAGGTGGTGAGGAGTGAAATCAAAAATCTACGCCCTTAGAAATCCTGAAGGCGGTGCTAGATTTTTGGGGCCCCGTACACAGCTAGGCTCCCAAAAAGTCCCACACATGAGGTATCCCCATACTCGGGAGAAGCAGCAGCATTTATTTTGGCATTTAATTCTACATATGCCCATGGCATGTGTGAGCAATATATCATTTAGTGACAACTTTGTGAAAAAAAAAAAAAAGTTTGTAATTTTCCCACAACTTGTGGCAAAATATAAAATATTCCATGGACTCAACATGCCTCTCAGCAAATAGCTTGGGGTGTCTACTTTCTAAAATGGGGTCATTTGTGGGGATTTTGTGCCATCTTGGCATTTTATGGCCTTCAAAACTGTGATAGGTAGTGAGGAGTGAAATGTATGCCCTTAGAAATCCTGAAGACGGTGCTTGGCTTTCGGGGCCCCGTACGCAGCTAGGCTCCCAAAAAGTTGACCACATGTAGTATCTCCGTACTCAGGAGAAGCAGCGGAATATATTTTGGGGTACAATTCCACATATAACCACGGCATGTGTGAGCAATATATCATTTAGTGACAACTTTTTGTAAAAAAAACTTTTTTTATCATTATTCAATCGCTTGGGGCAAAAAAATAAAATATTCAATGGGCTCAACATGCCTCTTATCAATTTCCTTAGGGTGTCTACTTTCTAAAATGGGGTAATTTGGAGGGGGTTTGTACTGCCCTGCCGTTTTAGCACCTCAAGAAATGAGATAGGCAGTCATAAACTAAAAGCTGCATAAATTCCAGAAAATGTACCTTAGTTTGTAGACGTGACAACTTTTGCGCAAAACAATAAATATATACGCTTATTGACTTTTTTTTACCAAAGACATGTGGCTGAATACATTTTGGCCTAAATGTATGACTAAAATTGAGTTTATTGGATTTTTCTAATAACAAAAAGTAGAAAATATAATTTTTTTTCAAAATTTTAGTTTTTACGTTTATATCGCAAAAAATAAAAATCGCAGAGTCAATCGACTACCTTTAAAACAAAGCTCTATTTGTGGGAAAAAAAGGACACAAATTTTGTTTGGGTACAGCATTGCATGACCGCGCAATTACCAGTTAAAGCAGCGCAGTGCCAAATTGTAAAAAGTCCTCTGGTCATTGACCAGCCAAATGGTCCGGGGCTTAAGTGGTTAAATGTAAAATTTATTCAACATGTGCTGGAAAAGCAATGCCCCCCCCTCCCCGAAAAATATTGCACATAATTTTGTCGCACTTCACGGGCGCTTTGGGGGGGGGCAAGCCAGGACGGTCCGCTTCCAGTGACATCATTGTTTGCTGAAGTCCGACGTCAGGCCCAACTGTGACCACATAATTTGGGTTGTTTGTTTTCAAAAATTATGCAGGATACAACAGGATAAGATGATGGTAAGTTTGTATTCCGCCAAATTAATGGCCGTTTGAAACAGGTGGACCCGGGTGGCCAGAATCCCAAACACGTTCTTCACAACTCTTCTGGCTCTGGCCAGCTGGTAATTAAAAACCCTCTTCTCAGGGGTGAGGGTCCTCTGGGGGAATGGCCTCATGGCATGGTTTCCCAGACCGAAAGCCTCATATGCTATGAAGACAAATGGCAGTCCTTCGACATTCTCCTTCGGGGGTGGCAATCCCAAGCCACCACTCTCAAGACGTTGTTAAAACTTGGTCCGGGTAAATACTCCTCCATCCGACATCCGGCCATTCCTCCCCATGTCCACATATAGAAACTCATATGTCACCGACACCACCGCCATCAACACGATACTATGAAACCCCTTATAGTTAAAATAGTATGACCTCGAATGGGGTGGTGGGACGATGTGGACGTGTTTCCCATCAATTGCCCCTCCGCAGTTATGAAAATCCGACCGCTGGGCAAACTGGGAGGCCACAGACTGCCATTCCTGTGGCATTGAAGGAAACTGTGGAGTCAAACAAGAAAAATCGAATTAGTAATTTTGCACAGAAACATTACAAGCAGATTATACACAAACATTGTTGGCCAACATCAGTACAATATTTCTTGTAAAGAGTATTTAAAGGCTAAAATATAAGGTCCACTTATCAGATTCATCACCCCCTCTGACCCCCTCTGGCCCCTTGAAAATATTTTAGGGCGGAGGTATGTTTTGGACAGGTAACCACCATCTCCACTATGTAATGGAGTAACAACAGTAAAAGTAATGCGTGTTACTTTTGCCAGCCCCTCCTTAATTACACTATTGGCAGCCCACTGGACAGGTAATAAGAAGTTGCATAAAAACAAATTAATAAATGGAAGCACATTTGTAGATTCTGCAATTACCTATAAAGATAATAATATGAGAAGAAAAATTTAAACAGTAGCATTTGAAAGTATTGAGACAGGCCCTTGCACTACATGCTTTGAGAAACTCATCCATAAATCTGACCACAAAAGAGGTAGGTATAGGTGTATTGGGTTTGGCAACGTCGGCAGATAGAGGATTGCTATCAGCTGACTTAGCGGTTGGGGGAGGGGGGTCCCAAATAATTTTGGACCCCCCAAAAAAGCCTCTGGCACTCTGCATGAATTTAAGGACAACAATAACATTTGTACACATTTTAGGAGGTCTTCAGGGTAAAGCATTACAATGGAGCTGACAAAATACATTGTTAATTGACTAGACTAGGAGTATATGGGCCCGGGATAGCATGCTGGGGGGGTTAGTGAAGGCAAATATGCATGAAAGACAAAAAAGGAGCATAGAAAAATCCAACATGCATGAGGACAAAGAGGAAAGTCCTCGCTTATTACAATTATGTTAATTATAGAATGATGAAAGGAATACAATACATTAGCAAACAGTAAATACATAGAATGTGATGTTAAAGGATAAAACTTACCCTCATATATTCCTTCTGCAGGACCTGGATGATGGCAGAACAGGTCTCTGGGATAATGATTCCCAGAGCCTGGGGGGAGATGCCTGTCGAGAACTTGAGGTCCTGAAGGCTTCTCCCTGTTGCCAAATACCACAATGTAGCGATGAGCCTCCGCTCCGGAGCATTGGCTTGCGTCATGCAGGTATCCTGCCTGCTGATATAAGGGGTCAGCAAAGCCAACAGACAGTGAAAAACGGGGTTCGTCATCCTGAGATAATTTCTGAAATCATCAGGATTATTCTCCCGGATCTCACGGAGCAAAGGCATATGAGAGAATTGGTCACGTTGGAGCAACCAATTCTTAGTTCATGAACTCCTCCCCACCATGTTCATGGACTGGGCTTGTGTCAAAGTAAGAACCCCAACACCAAGCCCCCGCACAGCACAAACTCTATGACGAGTACGTACACTCAACATGGCTTCAAAACGGTCGGCTGGTCAGAACGGTCAACAGAAAGAACTAATAAACAGGAAGGCCTGAAAGAACAAAATGCAAATCAGCAACGAGCGGACAATAAGCACTGAAAATCACCTAGATATAGGCCGCAATGCCAAAGAAATGCGAACTGACTACACGCATTGATAGGCAGATACGCACCGACAAGCACAAACTGTAGAACAGGAACGATCTGAAGCACAAGTCTGAAAAGCGCAAATCGTCCCTAACCAAACGTCTACTAACACGCGATAAACACGAGATCAGCAGAAGGAGCCCAAAGGGTGCCGTACGTGGTGCTGAACCTCCCTTTTCTAGTCCCGTCATATGTGGTGGACATCATCACGTTCTTGGCGGTTGGAATTTGGTGTGACCATGTGTAGGCAAAACCATGTGTCGGGAAAACCATCAGAGCTTCTTCCGACGAGAATTCCAATCGTATGTACGCGGCATAAGAAGAAATTGTAGTAGTCAGAGTATTTTTGGAACAGGCGCATATGATTGGAGAGAAGTTTGTTCATATAGGTTATAATGAAGAATTCATAAAGGAAAAAATTGAAGACGTTTCTAGAATACCAAGGGAAACTTTAATTAAGGATAAAGAAAGAACAGTGATGATGCAGTATCAAGAAAGCCCCATGATTTTAAACTATAATATTCAATATAAACAAATTGAACACATTTTAAAAAAAACATCGGTCACTCCTCAGAGCAGATAAGCAGTTGCGGACCATTTTGCCAGAAAAAACAACATTTATCTACAGGTGGGCACCTACATTAAAAGATATAATAGCCAAAACTGTTCCAAATTCTCAAATCTCATGAATTTACATTTTTTTCAGAGAAAAGTTTTTTTTCCATGAAAAGATATTATGCGTGTACGAACACCAATTTGATTGGTCAAATAAGTAATAAATGTATTTCTAGTGCTAATAGTAAAGAATAACTAATAAAATATTTTATTTCATGTAAAACAGAAAGGGTAGTGTACATGTTGCAATGTGCGTGTTCATTGCAATATGTATGAAGAACTAAACGTCCTATGTGGAAGAGAATACATAACATATACAGATTATTAGGAATGGTTTTCAGAAACATAGTGTCTCCGGACATTTTGCACAATGTCATAAAACAAATCCCATAGGTCTCAAGTTTTGGGCAATTGAGAAATTGCCCAAAGGTTATTTTACTCTAATAAAGGATCGTAAAAGTCTTAATATAATGTCTTTGTAAAATTAACATATGATGTTTTCAATTCAGCTATATATGAAATGTATATCAACATGCATCAATCTGTAAACAATGAACATTGTTGTGGGTTTGATTGACGGCATAATGATCCAATGACTCATATGTCATTTTTGGGCGGCACAGTGGTGTAGTGGTTAGCACTCTCACCTAGCAGTAAAAAGGGTTGCTGTGTTCGCATCTCAACCACACTACCTGCCTGGAGTTTGCATGCTCTCCCTGTGCCTGTGTGGGTTTCCTCCGGGTACTCCAGTTTCCTCCCACACTCCAAAGACATGCAGGTAGGTTAATTTGCTTCTGTCCAAAATTGGCCCTAGAATATGAATGGGGACCTTGGATTGTGGGCTCCTTGAAGGTAGGGACCGATGTGAGTGTGCAATGTACAGGGATGGGGACAATTGTAGACACTCACTCTGGACGGACTGGTGTCTTTATTCAATCTTACTAACTATGTAACTATGTCACCATGGCAACTGATACACAAATCATGGCTCTTATACTGTTACATTCGTCACATTGCTTCATTTCCCTAGATAAAGTCAAGTGACCTGTGACGCAATGCTTTGGGAGGAGCCGGTGATGACACTTCCAATGTCTTGTTACTCTGGATGTGTATTAAGGAGAAGAGCTGTTTCAAAGCTAACTGATCATTTTAATGCGTTTCTTTTACTGTGCAAATGTGAGTGCACATTTTTTCTAGTAAAAGCAAATATTTCTTAGTAATCTTACGCGATGATGTTGTTTTTTTTTTTGTTTTTTTTTCCCACAAAATTTTTATTATTTAATTTCTTGAAAAGGTTACAAGATCAGTGTGCAATACAGTACAGTCAACATAACATTTTGCAGTGTGTTACATAATTAGATATAACACTGGGAGAATACTAGGCATTGTTCAGGGCAACTAGTCTTGTATTTGTGCATAGCAATAAGGAGTCCTCTCAGTATGTGCCGCCGCTTGAGGCTAACCACCAAAGGCGGATGAAACAGTGTCGATAGGGACATCGCTAACAGGCTCAAGCAATGGAAGATTGGGTTCCAGAGGGGTTAGTCTCTACCCCATCTCCGCAACCTGGGCGAAGAGAGAACGCATTAGTGTAGAGGGGACCAGTCACGGGCAGCGACACAGAGGGAGGGATGGGCAGGAGGGGGAGGCAAGAGAAATAGTGAAAGGTAAGGAAAGGAAGGGGCTGAGGGGATGAGAGAAGGGAAAAGAGTAGGGACCGCTCTCTGTCTCGGCCCCCACTGAGGGTTTGTGGGCGTGGTGTCCTACTAGTTAGTTCCGGATAACATGGTAGGGGGTGTAAAATAAGATTTATAGTGCTCTGTGGTTTTAAAATGAATCCAACAGGCCCAGGTGGCCGTAAAGCTTTGCAGGCGTTCTTGGGAAATATGAATCAATTCCTCCATTTCCTCGATCTTAGAGATCCTCACTAACCATTCTCTAATGGATGGTGTGTCCATTGATCGCCAATGTACCGAAATGCAGAGCCTAGCAGCATTGACCATATGCATGGCAAGTGATTTGTGATAGAGTCTCTTAGGCAAAGTCGAGTGATGTAAAAGGTATTGCGCTGGGCTAAAATCTAGGGGGAGTGTAGTGACTTGCGTTGTTAGGGCATGCACCTCTCTCCAATACTGTTGAATTAAAGTACACTCCCACCAGACATGGAGCATCGAGCCCACCGCCCTCCTGCATCTCCAGCAAATGTTAGAGATTGTGGGTGAGAATTGGTGCAGGAGGGCAGGGGTCCTGTACCATTTGGTTGCAATCTCGTAACAATTTTCTTTGATTGCTACGTTTAATGAGCCTTTGTGAATATATTCACATATGTCTTCCCAATTGTCATCCGTAAGGGGCACCTGAAGGTCCCTTTCCCAGGACAATCGTGAAGCGTCTCCGCTGGGTGTGGAACAATTCCCCTGCAGGATGTTGTTTTTATTTACTTTGAGAAACTGAACCTAGAGGAATCAGCTGGGTGTGGAAAAGTTTTTCAAACCTGGAGTTATTAGCTGGAACCAAAGTATTTGTGGGTTGATCACAAACTAAGCCTTATTATTGAAAAGTGGCATTAGACCCAAGGGGGTCTTGAAGTGAGGTGAGAATGCATTGCACACTGAGGTGGTGGTCATCTGTTTGCATACTCTGATTAAGGCTCTTTACCATGTGACCAGCCCTGTCCAATCACAGCTGATCATGATGTAAACATGACAGACACGAGTAGAAGAGAGCCAATCAGCAGCTCTCCTGACAGGGGAGGTCTGTGCTGATTTATTCATTTGCGCAGCCCCCATGGATGCCAGCCCAGGACCACACAAGGATGCCCACAAAGGTACCCCAAAAGGTATGCCACCCTGGACCACCAGGCAGATGGCAATCAGTGCCCATCAGCAATGCCTGCCAGTGCCATCAGTGATGCCTATCAGTGTAGCCTATCAGTGCCACCCATAAGTACCCATCAGTGCAGGCTTTCAGTGCCCATCAGTGCCACCCATATGTGCCCATCAGTGTTGCATATCAGTATCGCCTATCAGTTCCCATCAGTGCCTCCTCATTGGTGCTGCCTTATCAGTTCCTGTCAGTGCCGCCTTATCAGTGCCCATCAGTGAAGGAGAAAACTTACTTATTTACAAAATTTTGTGACAGAAACATAAGAAAAACTTTGATTTTTTTTTCAGTTTTTTTAATTTGTTTAGCAAAAAATAAAATCTGCAGGAATGATCAATTACAACCAAAAGAAAGCTCTATTTGTGGGAACAAAATGATAAAAAATGTGTTTGGGTATAGTGTAGCATGACGGTGCAATTGTCATTTAAACAGCGACAGCGCTGAAAGCTGAAAATTGGCTTGGGCAGGAAGGGAGGTATCTGGTATTGAAGTGGTTAAACAGCTATGAAGAGAGTGAGGTAAGACTGTGTAGAATTAAAGGAAAGCTGTTTTATTTTTGCAAACAGGAATACATTAATGCTATATTGGTACGTAAGGAAGCTGGAATTTAGAAAGGAAACAAATGTGAACTTAGCCTTTAGTGCTTGACATGTTGGATATCTATTTATTTGATGCAACGTCTTTTATATTTTACCAAACAATTGGGTAATTTATTGCATTTATGCGCCCTAAAAATCAACGAATTTTACAGAAATTTTGCATTTCATAAACCGTTGTGTACCTGTGTAGTAGGAGAGTGCTACCTACGCAGTGTGCACTTTTGTGGTGGGGGACAGAGGACACTACAGGGGGGGGGGGTGCAAGGGACAGAGGACACTACAGTATGGGGTGCAAGGAACAGAGGACACAACAGTGTGGGGTGCAAGGGACAGAGGACACTACAGTGGGGGTGCAGATTACACTACGGGGTGTGCAAGGGACATAGGACACTACAGTGGGGGCCCAAGGGATAGAGGACACAACAGGGGGGGGTGCAGGGGACAGAAGACACTACAGTGAGGGGTGCAGGGCACAGAGAACACTACAGGGGCATGCAAGGGACATAAGGCACTACAGTGGGGGGAGTGCAGGGGATAGAGTACCCTACAGTGGGGGGTGCAGGGGACACTGCTATAGGGGTACAGAGGACATTGCAATAGGGAGGGACCCTATCACCCCTGGGGACAAGGACCCCATCTCCCCTAAGGGCAGGAACTCCATTTTCTCTAGGTACAGGAACCCTATCTCCAGACCATGCTGGCTAGCAGGGCTGGCGTCAGCCACCCCTGGGTGCCAGGATGGGGGCAGTAAAATCTAAATCCCTAGCCACATGCTCCCTCAGGGTGAACTGGCTTTGTATTAGTGAAGCACCTTAACCTGTACTGTTATTATTACTATGTTAGGATTTTTATTATGTTCATTTATTAGCAACTTTTTTGTAGTGTTATTCCCGGTTTTATACCGAGGATGAAGTTTATCACCCAGAAGTATTCCCTGTATTCAGAGTCATTGGATCCTTTTTCCCCAGCTCAAGAAGCAGAGCTCCATGTTTTAGAAAAGCCTGTGAGCTATAAAAATAGTATATAGTTATATAGATAGTCAAGATATAGAGAGCTTTTGGTTCCATTTGAAGGGCCAGAAGTTTGTTTTTACTTCGGCAGGTAAACCAATCAAGCATGCTAAGTTATTTTGATCGGCTGTTTTCAGCCTTCCAGGTTCTTGCTGAGGTAGCCATACTAACAGTAAAACTCAAATATGGAAGCAGACCAGGCGACTCTAAGGATGCTGCATTTACAGCCCCGGACACTTGCTGGGTCTGTGCAACTCACAGATTCCACCCCAGTTCTGGCCCAGTATAGCTGGGATTAATAATTCAACTTTAAGGACCCCAGAACGAGAAGCACAAGTGGACCACAGAGGGCAACTTCTTACAAAACAAGACTTTGGAAAAGGTGATCATTTATGTTTGCCAGACACTCTTTTTCCTTCAGCTTGACACGTGGACCGTGTCATCAGTCACAAGTAGTTATGGCTGCCTTAGTAAATGAGCGTGGGATAGAGCCAGGGTTCTCCACAGTTGTTTTTATAACATACCACTTCTTGTTTTACCTGTTACCAAAGGTGTTACCAAAAGCTGAACATCCCTTCCAGAGATAACAAAAAGATATATCCAGATGCCCGAGTCAGGATCTTACGAGTATGTATTTTGTTTGTATGGACATGTTTTATGGATGTCCAGTGGCAAATGCTACTGCAAAGGCCACAGTAAAAAAGTGTAAAAAGAAGTAGTTTGTAAGTACAGAGTGCAGAATCTACAGAGAGTAACAGAGGAAATCATTTTTATAGGAGAGTCCTTACTAGAAGTTTTGAGGTTTTATTTTTACACCCCCTACTGTCTACAATGTAGCGGACAAAGTAGAGTAAGACACTAGAAAACTTTTGCCTGAATGTTTTATTATATTTTATCAAGCCCCTAAGGGGATGTTGGACTCTCTCCCTATGGGATTTGGTTTGGGAGTGTGTTGCTCACTTGCTTATATTTTGTCTCAGCAGCTGAAGTCGTCCATTCGGATCTCACAGAGAATGTTGCTGATCTTTTAAGGTTTTTGACAAACTCATTTATGTGTTTTCTCCCCAATTCCAGATCCTAAAAGTTTGGAAGGATCTAAAACTAAAGCCAGTTGACTTGTGGATTGTTAAGAGACATTTATATATATAAGGAAATGTTTGGAGACTCAATACAGCATCTATTTCATGTACAGTTTTGCAAAACTTGAAAGAAAAGTCACCTGGATCCACACCAGACACTGTAAAAATGACTAAATGAAAGAAAACTCTGTGTTTGATTTGTTTCCCTCTTGTGATAACAGTCTAGGGTACTTTTTGATTCAATTACTTTAATTGTAAGGGATACATATATTTGAAAAGTAGTTTAGCCATGTTGAAGTCATATTTGTCTTTTCCATTTTATGTAGAATTGTATGTGTTTACATGTGCTGATAAGTCAGCATACCAGCAATTAAGCTAGAAGGCCATTCTGGCCACAGGAGTGTACAGCCAGTACTCTGTAAATATGTCTTATCAATCATTTGTTTTTCACAGTGAAAAGTCGTTTTGTAATGAAAAAAGCTGCTCAGCTATTATTTTCTCCACAATGGAGTTTTTGCCTCTTTGGCCAGGATTACCTCCACCTAAGCGTGTGGAGGTTCCAGGTTAAAGGTGATAGCAGGTATGGTTAGTGATCAAAATATTTACATGTTATTATTACTCTCACATCATGGACCGCACATTAAGTTATTATCAGACTTTAAGATTTCATTTCTGTAGAAAAACTTCCTTATGTATCCCATTCATCTTGGCTTTGTTAAACATTATTGCAGCTGTATTCAAATTAACAACCTCATCTTAATCTTTTTTTCCTTTCCACTCAATAAATGTAAAATTACAAAATTGTTATCTTAATCTAAACTAATTCCATTTTTACCAATTTCCCCATTAACCTGGATTTCATTTCCAACCAAAGGTTGTCTAAACCAGTTTCAATATATCTATATTTATTAATAAAATTGTTAAACTCATATTAGAAATTAATACTCATATGATAATTTCAATATCACACACTAATATATATGCACAGATAAATGTCCTTAAAGGGGGACATATTACTTAATTTTACTCAATTTCTCTCTCTTTTTTTTTTTTTTTAAATGCACTGTTTCCACTATCAAAAGATATTCAATTAGTGTAAGACATGGTTAAATGTAACCTTGATTTTACCATGTTTGGAAAACAGATTCAAAAATAATTGTGATCACATTGTTTATCGTTAGATTCGTTAACCCGGCACATTTTGTTATAAATGTTTTGTCTAAAAAACTGAAATTGGCATGGTGTCCTCCCAGCTTATCATCAACTCTCATCCCAGCTACATTCTTTGAGGAGAGCACAAAGGTGGGGGTCACATCTGCGTACATGACACAAGCGAGCGAACTAAAGGTTCCAGCATTCACAAACATACTCAAATATATCTCTAAAATTGCTTACATTACACAACACATGCATTTCATTCTCTCTTTATTTTAACGCTTTTTAAATACTTCCTTGCTTAAATTTCTGCTTTCTTTATTTTGTTCTGATATCCTTTGCATCCAATGTATTGTAATTCCATACTTCACATACTGTACCTTCTATGATCAGACGGGCAGCTATAGTGCTCATCCCATCTTCCCTCTCTGACAACATATAAAGCATTCTGTTTTAACTCTCATTACTGTTTCTTGACTTTACTAGTTGTTGTGTCTGACCCCAAATTCATCCCACAACTTAACATCAAAAGTCTCTTTCTCTCTAGTGTTAATGTCACTCTTGATCCATCCTGCTCACATAAATAGCTGTTTCTCTAGCTGTATAATCTGCATGATTCTTTGTCCCTGCGGACTTTGGTGGTAACCCAGTTACCCATTGTGGATCCCTGTCCACTTTAACCATTAATCTAGGGGCTCGGTATAGGCGGAACCGCACCTTCGGTTCATATATAGCGCTCCTCTTGCGCTGGGCATTTTTGAGGGTCTCTTACCCGTCATTCCCTTACTTAATTTAATGCCCATAATGACTGGCCAGTCTTCTCTACATGTGCCTATACCCTCTTGCCTCTAAACTACTTTATGTAGCAGATGTACTACATATACCTGTGAACAGCACTATTCTTCCCTTTCTCTATAACACTCTGATGGACAGTAGACAGTGACAACATAACATATAACCACTAATCAATACAGTTCGATTAAGGGGAGTAAAATAGGTACCCTTTGTCCCGAAAATGCCTTACCGGTCAAGGAAGTCTGATAACTCAAATGTAAGCAAAAGGCTTACCTCAGCCGGCTGATTATCAGAAATTCCCGGATCGTCTCAAGCTCCTCGTTTCGGATACTCAGGGTCACCTGATAACCCCTGCTGGGCTGGCTTCGCCACCTGAAATGGATATTTTGATGATAGGCAACTCCTATCCTCATATTGATTAGTGGTTCCAAATTAATAACTACTGCAGTAGGGAACAGACACAAAAGATACGCTCAGCATCTTTCCAAATAACCGTTCTCCTTTATTATGACGCATGTGAAGGTTTTTATACACATGATTACGTAGGTATCACATTAATATTACAATTGTACGTTTATGGTAACAAGGGGCGTTACATAGGCAGGCTTATTCTAATCAGAACTCGAAAGAATGCAAAACATGTACTGAAAACATTATTAGTGCCGTGTGCACAGTGAGGGCATCGTGCAATACATATATAATAGAATACAATTATATACAGAACCTACAAATTTCCATTACATTACTATGTTAGGATTTTTATTATGTTCATTTATTAGCAGGTGAATGTGGCCCTCCATGCATTCACATACATTGAATCTGGCCCTTAAGTGGAAAAAGGTTGCTGACCCCTGCTCTAGGATGTCTGCATTCAGAAAATATATAATGTTCGGGGGCGTTAAGTAATCTTCAGGCCTAAATATTATTTTTAACCACTTGATCTCTATAAGATTTACCCCCTTCATGACCAGGCCAATTTTTGAGCTACGACATTGCATTGCAAAGGGAGGTTTATTGGATATTCCATCTCCATACGAGGCAGCCTATGGGCCTTAACTTTGAGTGGGACATTTCATTCTTTTATGAGTGAATTTTCCACATATTGATTGCCCAGTATTTACTAAGCTAATATGTATGGCTCCCATTTCACTGTTTGTCGGTCTGCTGCTGAAAGGTTTTTTCATCTGGTTCTGCTGGGCTCATTTTATTATGTTTCTGCCAGAGTTTATTCACTATTTTCCATTTATTATAATTGCTTTACATTGAGGACAGGCCAATTATTGGATTGAGACTGTTTTTTGAATAGGGCTGTATGCATATATTGCAGCATTTTTCTCTGCAGTGATTATGAATATCAGTATTTTTTATGTTAATTAATATCCTATTAGACATGTTTGTCATTCGTCTGATAATCACACAGCTGATATATTATGTTGGGTGTGTGATCAATCAACAGGGTTTTTGTATCAGCTTCTTATACCTGTCAGTATAATGATATTCGCATTGAACCTACCCTTGGTTTTAGAACATTCGATATCGATCGTTCATTTGGTCTATTCCTATATTTACTTTTATTTTTGATATCTATGCATTGTATCATAGGAGAAGACCTAAGTAGACACATCCAATAATGAGATATTTGCAATCTTTCTATTATGAAACCTTTTTTGGGATGTGTCATTTTTAGGGAATATTTTTTGTGTGTTTTTCTCTGGTGGGTTTGACATTCAATGAGCCCCATGTATTGGCATGCACACACATTGAGAGTTTGTTTCTTTCTCTCCCTTTTTTTGTGTGTCTGCCAATGCGTGTGAAAAAATATTAAAAGAATTTTACATACAAAATGAAAAATATTTTTACTTATGTCATTTTTTATTTCTTTAGGTTACACCTATACCTCTTCACCTAAGGATAAGATTTATCATGTCATTCATTTATTACCACAGGAGGTTAACAGGGGGTTATAACAGGGGTCATAGTAGCTGTGTAGTGTAAGTACCCGAGTGTTTGTCTGAGTAGTGTGTGTGTGTGTGTGTGTGTGTGTGTATCGTTAGTACTTGTGCATTGTGGGTGCACGCTGGTCTGTGAGTACCTGTGTACTGTCTTGTTGAGTATCAGTGTCAGGAAGCTAGTTGTTATGTAATTTGGACTGGGTATAATCTCTACTCCTCATTAAATTAATAGGTACGATGACTGGCGGGTGTGGAGAGGCGACTCGGTGTACATCTTGCGGCATGTATGCGTTCCTTGATCATCTGATTGAGGGTGAATACTGCTGTGCAAAATGTAAGCACATTGTTTCCCTGGAAGCCCAGGTTCTGAATCTGGGGAAGCAACTGTCAGCACTGAGAGGCCCCTCCACCCTAAATGAGAACCAGGATAGTACATGGCAGGTGTCGGCAGGGGCCAGCACAGAGGTGGGTGGAGACAAGGAGGTGCAGGCAGTAGCAGAGAGTAGATGGGTGACAGTCAGGAAGGGTAGAAGGGCAAGTGCCAGGGAGACCAATCCAGGGCTGGAGCATCCCAATAAGTACGCTCCATTGAGTGACATTGGTGATCCCAGTCAGGGACCAGCACTGCTGGAGCTGAGGGATTCTCCTAGCTGCCAGGAGAAGAACTCCTCCAATGAGAGTGGGGGGGGGGAGCGAAGGAAAAGGAAAGACAGATTCTGGTAGTAGGGGACTCAATTCTTAGGAGGACAGAGAGGCCAATCTGTAACAACAACCTGAAGTGCCGAACTGTATGTTGTCTGCCGGGCACTCGGGTTCGGCACATCACGGATCTGGTGGACAGATTACTGGGAGGGGCTGGGGAAGATCCAGCTGTCATGGTGCACGTTGGCACCAATGACAAAGTCAGAGGCAGATGGAGTGTCCTAAAGAATGATTTTAGGGATTTGGGAGCTAAGTTGAGGAAATGGACCTCCAAGGTAGTATTCTCAGGAATACTACCAGTACATCGAGCCACACCAGAAAGGAAGAGGGAGATTAGGGAAGTAAACAAGTGGCTCAAAAGCTGGTGTAGTAAGGAGGGGTTTGGGTTCCTGGAGGACTGGGATGACTTCTCAGTCGACAACCGGTACTATAGAAGGGACGGACTGCACCTAAATGAGGAGGGTGCAGATCAGCTGGGATTGAGGATGGCCAAAAAGTTAGAGGGTTTTTTAAACTAGGTGATGGGGGGGTGGGTTCAGAGATAGAGATAGTCAGCGTGGAGCATATTCCAGAGGGTAATATTAGGGGCATTAGTGGTGGGGTAACCGAAGCACATAAACCCAAGGTAAATATAGTAGCAAGTCCTAGTTGTAATCTTGGAACACCCAAGAGGATAGTATGTGACCGGTCAAAATATATTAATACATTAAAATGTTTGTTCGCCAATGACAGAAGTCTGCCAAGCAAAATAGGCGAGTTGGAAGCTCTGGTGCATCAGGAGAGCTATGATGTAATCGGTATTGCTGAAACTTGGCTTCATTCCTCACATGACTGGGCTATTAATATTCCTGGCTATGCACTCTTTCGGAAAGACAGAGTAAAAAGGAAAGGTGGAGGGGTCTGTCTGTATGTGAGAAATAATCTCAAAGCGAGTGAGAAAGAGGACCTGGTGGGCGGAAAGTGTGATGAGTCTGAGGCATTATGGGTAGAACTGCATACAGATGCGCGTAGTTCAAAGTTAATCATTGGAGTTTGTTATAGACCACCCAATGTTAATGAGGAGGTGGAGACTCAGCTCCTTGCACAGATAGAAAGGGCTGCAAGGGCTGGGACAGTGATAATAATGGGGGATTTTAACTACCCAGAAATTGACTGGGGTAATGGCACTGCTGGGACAGTTAAAGGGCAAAAATGTGTAAACCTATTACAGGACAATTTTATGGTACAGTTTATTGAGGCCCCAACTAGGAATGATGCTCTGTTGGACCTGGTAATCTCAAACCATGCAGAATGTATTACTAATGTTCAGATAAAGGAACATCTGGGTAGCAGTGACCATAACATGATTTCATTTGATGTTAGCTGTAAGCAAAAATCACATACGGGTAAGATAAAAACACTTAATTTCAAGAGAGCAAATTTTCCAAGGATGAGGGCTGCTCTCCAGGACTTAGACTGGGAGAGAATATTGGCACCAATGGGCACAGAACAGAAATGGGAATTCTTCAAAAAGCTTGTTTGTGATCTCACGGCAAAGTATATTCCCATGGGCAATAAGTTTAAAAGGTTAAAAATAAAGCCAATGTGGCTCACGGCCAAAGTTAAAAAAGCTATAAACTATAAAAAAAGAGCTTTCAAAAAATATAAAAATGAAGGAACACTAGTGTCATTTAAATGTTACAAGGAATATAACAGAATATGTAAAAAGGAAATCAAGGATGCAAAAATTCAAAATGAAAGACAGATTGCAAAAGACAGTAGGACTAACCCCAAAAAATTCTTCAAATATATTAATAGTAAAAAGGTTAAGTCTGAGCATGTAGGCCCTTTGCAAAATAATCTGGAGTGGGTGACTGGGGACAAAGAGAAGGCTAACTTATTAAATACTTTCTTCAGCCCTGTGTATACAAAGGAGCATGGGGGAGCTCATGTCCACAATGGGGGTGGTACTGACGCAGCCCCTAATCCACAATGGCTCATAAGTGATATGGTCCAGAAATATTTGGACAGAATAAAGGTGGATAAAGCACCTGGACCTGATGGCATCCACCCACGGATCCTAAAAGAATTGAGCTCTGTAATTTCAAAGCCATTGTATCTAATTTTTAGGGACTCATTAATGACAGGAATAGTACAACTGGATTGGTGCAGGGCCAATGTGGTGCCTGTATTTAAAAAGGGAACAAAGTCTTTACCAAGTAATTATAGACCCGTTCGTTTAACTTCTATAGTTGGGAAGATACTGGAGGGATTAATAAAAGACCACATAGACGAGTTCTTGCAGGAATATAATATTTTGAGCAACAGACAGCATGGGTTCATGAAAGACAGGAGTTGTCAGACAAACCTGATTTCTTTTTATGAGGTGGTAAGTAAAACCTTGGACAGAGGGGTGGCGGTGGATGTGATATATTTGGATTTTGCAAAAGCGTTCGATACAGTTCCGCACACACGGCTCATGTGTAAGGTAAAGTCTACAGGTTTGGAAACATCAGTTTGTAGATGGATAGAAAACTGGCTAAAAGACAGAATTCAGAGAGTACTGGTTAATGATTCTTACTCTGAATGGTCTAAGGTTATGAGTGGTGTACCCCAAGGTTCAGTGCTGGGACCCTTGCTTTTTAATATCTTTATAAATGATATTGGGTCTGGGATCAAGAGTAACATTTCCGTCTTTGCAGATGACACCAAGCTATGCAGTGCAATAACGTCCTTACAGGATGTCACCAATTTACAAGCCAACCTCAATGCTCTGTCTAATTGGGCGACTATGTGGCAGATGAGGTTTAATGTTGAGAAATGTAAGGTTATGCACTTGGGGGCTAAGAATATGCATGCATCATACATGCTAGGGGGAGTACAACTGGGGGAATCCATAGTGGAGAAGGATCTGGGGGTTTTGGTAGATCATAAGCTCAATAATAGCATGCAATGCCAAGCTGCGGTTTCCAAGGCGAGCAAAGTCCTTTCCTGTATTAAGAGAGGTATGTACTCCAGAGAGAGAGATATCATTTTGCCCCTGTTCAAATCATTAGTAAGACCTCATCTGGAATATGCCGTTCAGTTTTGGGCACCAGTTTTCAAAAAGGATATCGGGGAACTGGAGAAAGTGCAGAGAAGGGCAACCAAACTGATAAGAAGCATGGAGCAACTCAGCTATGAGCAAAGATTAGAGGAACTGAATTTATTCACTCTTGATAAGAGGAGATTAAGGGGGGATTTGATCAACATGTACAAATATATATTCACTTTGAAGTCAACAAAGAGGACAAGGGGGCACTCTTTACGTCTAGAGGAGAAGAGATTTCATCTCCAAATACGGAAAGGTTTCTTCACAGTAAGAGCTGTGAAAATGTGGAATAGACTCCCTGCAGAGGTGGTTATGGCCAGCTCAGTGGATTGCTTTAAGAAAGGCCTGGATTATTTCCTAAGTGTACGTAATCTAACTGGGTACTAAAATTTATAGGTAAAGTTGATCCGGGGAAAATCCGATTGCCTCTCGGGGAATCAGGAAGGAATTTTTTTCCCCTGCTTTAGCAAATTGGATCATGCCTTCCTCTGGATCAACTGTGGGTATAGAATTGGGTATATGGGCTGGTATATTTATTATATATATATATATATATATATATATTTTTTTTTTTTTTTGGTTGAACTGGATGGACTGGATGGACTAACTATGGACTAACTATGTAACCATTATGTATGCTTTCAACGTGTCAGCTTGATTTTGGTGTTTTAGGGGAAAAAGGCTTTTTCCTTTCATCCATTTAAATGTTAATCTTCAGACTTTGGATGTTCACAGGTGTTTCCTTAATTGCTATCTTGTCATACACATATTTTATTCAGTTGTCTAATTGCTTGTGTGTGTGTATATAGCTCTGTATGTATATTCTGCTCATTAGCTATGACTAAGCACCGTGTTCGGTGTGAAACATGTCAACGGCTGTGCAGTTAGTCTGTTTTCCAGCCTAGATGCTATGATTTTAATTACATTTTTGAAATAAAGTTGAATAATTCGGAGTGCGGCTATCCAGCTACATCTTTTCTACTTCAGTTCCTTTTGCAAACAGAGCCAGCACCCTGTGGGATTGTGGAGACAGCTGTTTTGGGAAAAGTCATTACCTTAGAGCGGTAATTCTTTGTATTGCGGTGGACAGACACTGACACTTTGCGGGAAATAGTGACACTAATATATAACAGTGCAACTTTGCTGTAAAGACAATCAAATCTTAAAATGTTCAAAACATGAAATGTGTATACATGTGCGAAATGTGTATGACCGTTACATATATCATACACTGTACAATCACATACGATATTATTATACAGTCCGGGTGAGGATATTTAAACTGTCCCCTTTATTACTCTTCTCCCAAAATCAAACACAATGTCACTACAGGAGGCACTGCACCGATGTCGCCTGTGTGTACAAGCCACAATTCATTCCAGGAGAGTAAAGCCTCACATTTCAAACGAATAGTCTCTTTAGTGTTGGAACAGATTAATCACCGCCACCGTTCTTCTTATCACACCTCCACACGTGGTTTCCACAAACGGGGGTTCTTAGTGACAGGTGGAAAGAAACCCCCTTTTAGTAAAACTCTTACCGGAATATCTAGGTCTAATCAGCACGTCACATATACACAGCGAGGTCCTTTCTTTACATCATCCTCCCTTAGATCATGGTTGTGTCTGTTACTTCAACAGTCCCAATGATTGTAACGTGAATGGAAAATCAAAAGATATATATAGTGTGATACCGTAAAACACTCTGATTTATTTAAATACAACAAAGAATACACTCACAAACAAAAATTCAAAATCAGGCAAATTCAGATTATCACCACAGCATAATCGACTGGATCACCTTCCCCCTGGACTGCATTGGGCATACAACTGAATGTGTACCTCTAACCTTCTTATTATGGTGCGTCCTTGTATCGTTACCCTGACGCGTTTCGTCCGTTAGTACCTGTCACTGCCCTTCAGAGTACCCAAATACCAGTCACCAAGCCATCAGAGTACCTGAGTACCTGTCACCAGGCCATCAGAGTACCCGAGTACCTGTCACCAGGCCATCAGAGTACCAGAGTACCTGTCACCAGGCCATCAGAGTACCTATCTCCAGCCCATCAGAGTACCCGAGTACCTATTTGCAGCCCATGTCTCACAGAATATATGTTGGGGTGTTTGCTTTCCAAAATGGGGTCATTTTGTGGGTAATTTCACTGTCCTGGTGGTCCAGGACCTTCAAAAGTGTGATGGGTAGGAATGAAATGAGATGTGTCATTTATGCTCCTAGAACGCCTGAACGTACTACTTCAATGTTCGGCCTCTCTATGTGACCAGGCTGTGTAAAAGTCCTACACATGTGGTATCGCCATACTCAGAAGGAGTAGCAGAATGTGTTTTGGGGTGTAATTTTTGCTATATACATGCTACGTGTTAGAAATATCTTATAGATTGACAACTTTGTGTAAAAAAAAAAAAAAATGCGTTTTCATTTTTTTACACATATTCCAAAAACTTCTGGAAAAAAATTAACCGTTCAATAGACTCATTATGCCTCACAGATTATACGTTAAGGTGTTTGCTTTCCAAAATGGGGTCATTTTATGGGAAATTCCAATGTCCTGGTACTCCAGGGCCTTCAAAAGTGTAATAGGTGGTTGAGAAATGAGATGCGTCATTTTTGCTCGTAGAGCGTCTGAAGGTACTGCATCAATGTTGGTGCTCTGTATGTGGCCAGGCTGTGTAAAAGTCTCACACATGTGGTATCGCCATACTCGGGAAGAGTAGCATATTTTGGGGTGAAATTTGTTGTATGCATATGCTGTGTGTGAGAAATAACCTGATAATATGACAATTTTGGAAAAAAAAAATCTTCATTTTGCAAAGAATTGTGGGAAAAAATGACAACTTAAAAAAACTCACCATGCTACTTACATAATACCTTGGAATGTCTACTTTGTAAAAAGGGGTCATTTGGGGGGTGTTTGTACTTTCCTGACTTGTTAGGCCCCTTTCACACGGGACGGATCAGTAATGATCCGCCCCGTGATGATCCGCTCGCTCAGCGGGGATCGCTCCGTTGTCTCCGCTGAGCCGGCGGCAGAGAGGGCGGTCCCGGCACACTGTGCAGGGACCGCCCTGTCAACTATCCGTTCTCCTCTATGGGGGATCGGATGAGCACGGACCGTCTGTCCGTGTTCATCCGATCCACTCTGCAGACGGATAGAAAAATAGGATTTTCCTCCGTCTGCAGAATCGGACAATAGCGGAGGCGGACGATAGCGGGTGTCTGCGGATGTTCATCCGCAGACACCCACTATCCCATAGGGATGCATGTATGTCTGTATTTCATCCGCAAACGGATGGATGAAATACGGACATACTGTCTGCATGTGTGAAAGGGGCCTTAGTGTCTCAAGAAATGAGATACACCTGATGTACTGAAGGCCTGATCAGATGTGATCAATTTTCAGTGATTGGCACCATCGTTTGTAGACTCTATAACTTTCACAAAGACCAAATAATATACACTAATGTGGGTTATTTTTACCAAAAATATGTAGCAGTATAAATTTTGGCCAAAATGTATGAAGAAAAATGACTAATTAGCAAAAATGTATGACAGAAACAAAGAAAAAGGCATTTTTTTCACAAAATTTACGTTTTATTTTATTTATAGCACAAAAAAAAAAAAAACCACTAGTGATTAAATACCACTAAAAGAAAGCTCTATTTGTGTGGAAAAAAGGACGCAAGTTTCATATGGGTACAGTGTTGCATGACTGAGTAATTGTCATTCAAACTATGAGAGCGCTGAAAGCTGAAAATTGGTCTGGTCAGGAAGGGGGTGTAAGTGCACTGTATTGAGGTGGTTAAGTGGTTATTCATGTAAACAGAAATTAAAAAAAATAATTTAAAAATTGTCAGTGATGTCACTCCTCATGGCTGAATTTGAAAGTTCTCTGACTTCCTGTTTCCTTCCTCATACTATATGTTGCATGATCCTTTGAGCCTCTGTAGTTTCAGGGCAGGTTATGGGAGTCACTTGTATCAGTTCTGGAAGTTGATGTGGTTAATTTTGATCCATTTAATCCTGTCCAGCAACAGCACAGATAGCTTTCAGAACGGACTGTGTATGAAGGGGTTTCCTTCTTTAATAAAGCTGTGATGTGTGAAGCAGGACTTGGGAGGTTTGGACTCTTCTTGTAGGTGTTAAAGGGCTGGATTGAATTCTAATTAGGATGTATTCAATTCCACCTACCATTAGAGCTCTGAAGATAGTTACATAATTTGCAGAGTCTGAAAGTCTACAAAGAGGAGGTTCTAGCTGCTGCAGTAAGTGGCTGTGGAAGAGACAGTCTATCAGCAGGATATAAAGAGTGTCACATGATACAAAGCCACAACTAAACCCATAATAGCAAGGGATCTGCAGACAACAGAGCAACATGGTACAGAGGTATGATCTATGCTGAGATTGATCATTCCATTCAGTTCTAGTGAAAAGAAAGTTGAATGAGAGCTGCCTCGTCCCGCCATCATATGACAGTGGGCGGGCGGCTAGTGGTTAATGTGTCTTTATCTGCACAGTGGTGTAGTGGTTAGCTCTCTTGCCGGTGGTTCAAATCCCAACCACGACACATCCTGCCTGGAGTTTGCATGTTATCTCTATGCCGGTTTTCTTCCACACTCCAAATACATGCAGGTAGGTTAATTGGCTTCTGTCCAAAATTGGCCCTAGTATGAGTGAGGACTTTGGATTGTGGGCTCCTTGAGGGCAGGGATCGATGTGAGTGTGCAATGTACAGGGATGGGGACAATTGTAGACACTCACTCAGGATGGACTGGTGTCTTTATTCAACCTAACTATGTACGAAAACTGTGGCTTCACATTTGGTTCTAAAGGCTCAAGGTTTTTTACCTTCATACAGCCCCCCGAAGACTTATTCTAAGCCTTATCGCAATCCAGCAATGTTCACAAAAGTCTTGCCCCCCCCCATTTGGCTGAGACAGAAGCAGGAACCATTGTCAATCACAGCCAGTAAGAAAATGAGAAGAGAGAGGGGACGGAGTCAAGCCACAGTGATCTGTAACGTGTATAGCAATCAACGGTTTCACACGAAGGTGTCCCTGGCACATGCGTTTACATTTGTTTGTGGTGCATTTACATTCATATTCCCTATTAAGTGACAGGTTCTCTTTAATGAGACATGCAGGGTGTAAAGGACGCTGTGTGTCTCCTTTGGCCTACACTGAATGTTTTGCAATGCAGATTGCATTACAAAATATTGCTTCCCAGTTAAGCTAGTTGGGGACAAGGACATCACTTTCTAGGTCTCAGAAAGAAGGGGAGGAGAGCAGACGTGTGTCTGCTCTTCTCCTTCCAGACACCGGCACCCGCCATCTCGGTCCCACAGATGGGAAAGCAGAGCACCAGAAAACAAGGCAGGGTGGCAGCACCAGGGGGGTGTGTGTTAAGCTACAAATGGCAGTGAACACGGTCATAATGCTTCCATGGCAAAAACTACCAAACATGTTGCTTTTGGCTAGCCCATTCAGGCTGGGTTCACACTTCTGCGATGCGGGAACCTGCATCACATATAGTTACATAGTTAATAAGGTTGAATAAAGACAGCAGTCCATCCAGTTCAACCTGAGTGAGTGTCTACAATTGTCCCTATCCCTGTACATTGCACACTCACATCAGTCCCTACCCTCAAGGAGCCCACAATCCAAGGTCCCCATTCATATACTAGGGCCAATTTTGGACATAAGCCAATTAACCTACCTGCATGTCTTTGGAGTGTGGGAGGAAACCAGGATCCGAAGGAAACCCACACAGGCACAGGGAGTACATGCAAACTCCAGGAAAGTAGTGTTGTGGTTGGTATTCGAACCAGCGTGAGAGTGCTAACCACTACACCACTGTGCCTCACTCACAAGCAGTGCACACTGCCCTCTGGAAACTGCTGCGTGTGTCAATGACATCCCCAGATTTGTTTGCAGAGCGAACTGTGAAATGGTACAGGAAACCCCATGCGATCTGATTCCAGTGTGACCCAAAAAAAGGGTCTTGTACCATTTTGGTCGGAATGCGATGCAAATTCAGCCATACAAACTGTGGCTGAATTTGCATCGCATGTGATCTGCACAGCAATGCGAATCACATGCAATGTCTGTTCGTATCAGTGTGAACCCAGCATTAATGTAAACCATTCAGCGAATGGGAAGTGTGGCAAACATGGGGTTAAAGCAGGCACTGAGGAATAGGGATGAGCTCCGGCGTGTTCGCACACTCCACGTGCAGAGCCTGCCGGGAAGTCGGCGCAGAGCTGCGCTAATCCAGGACCGTTTTTAAGGCAGGGCAAAAGGGGCAGCTGCCCTGGGCCCTGTCATTGTTGTGGGGCCCAAAGCAGCTGCCTCATACTTGCCAACTATTCTGGTTTAAATTTTATTTATCCCTTGAGGTTTTAATCCTGTGCTGTTTCCCAATATCTCAGTTTGAAGTGCTGCTACTAATGCTGCCCAGCTCTGCCCTATTGTGGTGTACAGATGACTCACCTGCAGACGCTGTGTTTACATGTAAATTACCGGCATTCATATTTAAATAGTGGTGTCCGGCGGCATTGATATGTATATCATACCCCACTGAGGTCATATCCACAGTAATCTCTAGCAACCAATAAACAAGCAGAAATCATGTGCTATAACCTCTAGCAACTAATCAGTGAGCAGTAATGTGTGCTGTAACCTCTAGCAACCAGTCAGTGATTGGTAGTGATGCACTGTAACCTCTGGCAACCAATCCGAATAGCTGCCTGATCTGATTCAGTAAACTGATTTTGAGTCTGGCTGCTATTTATTGTATGTCTCAGGCCACGTACACACGGGCGGACTGTATGGCCTACTTAGTCCGTCATACAATCCGACGGACAGTCCGTCATACTTTCGAATGAACGGACTTGACCACACACGGATGCACAAACAGTCCGTCGAAAGCTTGCGCGATGACGTGTACAGCACGTACGACGGGACTAGAAATAGGAAATCCAATATACAGCAATGCAACCTTTCGCCGTGTAAATCCTTTCTGAGCATGCGCCATTCTTAGTCCGTCGAACTAGCCTACTGACGAGCGGATTGTCAGCTGAAACCAAAGTACGACGGACAGAATTTTGAAAAATCCGAAATACTTAGTACGCCAGACTGCACGCTGAAAAAGTCAGCTGAAGCCCACACACGAGCGGACTGTCCGCTGAAATGTGTTTCGACTGACTAAGTAGGCCATACAGTCCGCCCGTGTGTACGCGGCCTCAGAGTAGGTGGAGAGCAAAACTGCATGGGCGGCCCCAAGAAAAGTTTTGCCCAGGGTCCAATCAATATTACAGACAGCCCAGCCCTAATCACAGGTAGGGATGCGCTCAGGCGTGTTCGCATGGAACACATGCAGAGCCCGCCAGGAAGTCGACGCAGCGCTGCGCTAATAACAGGCAGTGAAACATTGCCTGATCTCTGCAGCCGCACATTGGGGCAATGTCTCACTGCCTGTGATTAGCGCAGCGCTGCGCCGACTTCCTGGCGGGCTCTGGACGTGGACCATGCGAACATGCCTGAGCTCATCCCTAATCACAGGCAGTGAGACATTGCCGATCTCTTTAGCCACACATTGGGGCAATGTCACACTGCCTGTGATTAGTGCAGCGCTGACTTCCTGGCGGCTCTGTACGTGGACCATGCAAACACGCCTGAGCTCATCCCTAATCACAGGCAGTGAGACATTGACGATCTCTTTAGCCACACATCGGGGCAATGTCACACTGTCTGTGATTAGTGCAGCGCTGACTTCCTGGCGGCTCTGTACGTGGACCATGCAAACACGCCTGAGCTCATCCCTAATCACAGGCAGTGAGACATTGACGATCTCTTTAGCCACACATCGGGGCAATGTCACACTGTCTGTGATTAGCGCAGCGCCGACTTCCTGGCGGGCTCTGCACGTGGACCATGCGAACACGCCTGAGCTCATCCTTACTGAGCAATCATCACTTTGGCTCCTCACCGCCTGTGAATCGTCTTTAAAAAGTAATCCACTATTCACTCTTCAGACGGGCTGTGTTTTCAGATGCATGTCTTCTGCTGTACACGCCAAACTGTCCGTGTGCATGAGCCCCTTACACACGCTTCATCCATCTCAGCTTCCATGGTGGGCTATATCTTCTGGTTCCTAGAATCATAAAAGAAATTAATATACAGATCAAAAGCACTTTGTTCCCCCTCATGTTAGCTGTCTGGTACTCGGGCTCTAATGACTATACCACGCTCAGCCTGAACACGTTCATTATCAGAGGTTGCCATAGCGTTGCCGTGCTCTTCACAAGCCAACATCTACCGTCTCTCCAGCTTTCAGCACACCCGGCCTACTCCGCTCTACCTCCTCTCCCCACCCCTGGCAAAGGCTTCTGTCCCGCATTGCGCCTGCGCACAGGCCTGGCTCAGGAGCCATGTTGTGGGATCCACTGGGCTTGTATTCTCCTGGATTTCGTACGCATCTACGTTTAGGAGTGTGAGAGAGAGCTGGGAAGGCCCGGCCTGGTGTGCTCGTTAGCGGGGTCCCGGCGGCCCGGCCCGGGGCACAGATCTTGAGGGTGGTGCGGACACCGGGGCGGCTGGTCACCATGAGCACGGGCTGCGACTTGTCACGGAGGAATCCGCAGGAGGATTTCGAGCTCATTCAGAGGATTGGCAGTGGCACCTATGGTGATGTGTACAAGGTAAACAAGTGCAAAGTGCGGTGCTGGCATAGGATCCTGATGGCATGGGGGGATGTGCTGACAGAAGTAGATCACCGTTAGATTCCTTTCCGGGGCACAAGGAGTGTACAAAGCAGGGCTGCCTAGGGAGAGGATGTTGGCCGTGATGCCCATACACACATAGGGGTGAGCATGGTTCTTGGCACAGATGAAGCGCCACAGCTAATTTAATTGTGTACTGCTGCTAGATGGAATGCCAGGGGTTAACAGAAGGCCAAATGCACATCCTCACCTCCGCCATACATCATCTGTCCAATGTCGCTCTTAGCCTGAGAACAGAGCAATCACATGATTGGCAATCGCTCATCTCTCGCTTCGCTCAGAGTGGAGAGCGGTGACTGTCAGTCAGCGCTCTCCGCTCCAGCTCTCAGCCATTCACCAAAAGGTGGAGCCAGCTGTCAATCAGACAGCTTTGGGGATCCCAACAATATGGTCAGGATTAGGGATGAGCTCAGGTGTGTTCGCATGGTCCCCGTGCAGAGCCCGCCAGGAAATCGCGCTGTGCTAATCACAGGCAGTGAAACACCTGATCTCTGCTGCCGCGCATCGGGGCAATGTCTCACTGCCTGTGATTAGCGCAGCGCAGCGCTGCGCAGACTTCCTGGTGGGCTCAGCATGTGGAGCATGCGAACACGCCTGAGCTCATCCCTAGTCAGGATCCTTCCAGGGCCTGGAGTGGTTTTGCCAATCAGCTGATAGCAAGAGTCTGGGTCACTGAAGAGCAAAAGTAAGTGCACTCCTCTCACCCACAAGAGAAGTATGGCTAATAAGCTTTGGCTGTACTTCTATTTTAAAACAAAAAGGGGGGGGGGGGGGAAGCCGTATACTTACCCATCAATTTGACAGTTTCAGAAAAAGTTAGTTGCTGGGAATGTTGTAACATTCGCTTGTACTTTTTTCATTTTTTTTTATTGATACCCAACATGTCACGCTTCAAAATTCCTCTTGCTCGTAGAATGGCGACAAACTTTGACCCTAAAAATCTCCATAGGTGACGTTTAAAAATTTCTACAGGTTACCAGTTTTGAGTTACAGAGGAGGTCTAGTGCTAGAATTATTGCTCTCGCTCTAACGTTTGCTGCGATAACTCACATGTGTGGTTTGAACACCGTTTTCATATACAGATGCGACTTGCGTATGAATTTGCTTCTTTGTGTGAGCTCAGCGGAAGGGGCTTTACATTTTCTATTTTTTTTTTTTTTTTTTTATTATTTTACTTTTTATTTTTACAGTGTCCTTTAAAAAAATAAAAATAAAAAATTAATTTGGGTCACTGTTATTCCTATTACAATGTAAACATCCCTTGTAATAGAAAAAAACATGACAGGACCTATTACATGTGAGATTTGGGGTCAAAAAGACCTCAGATCTCACATTTACACTTAAATTCAATAAAAATAAAATGTCCTTTAAAAAAACAAACAAAAAAAAAAAAAACAATTTCCCTTTAAGACCATTATGCCCCGTACACACGATCCGAATATCGGACGACTGATTGCACGACTGTTTTCGGTTAATAATCGCAAGTAGAATTTGAATAGCTAAATAAAGTCACGAAAATTCTCGTACGATAGAAAAAATAATCGGAAGTAATGTATTTGTATTGTATTTTCGGACGACAACCATACTGAATAAACGAAAATCGTACGAGAAAAATTTCTGTGCATGTCCGATTGAATAATATCGGATGAACGGTCGTGATTGGCTGTCGAAAGTTGTATACACACGATCTAAAAATTGTACGATCCTTCCTCGGACGACTGTTTTTGCACGGTATTCGGATCGTGTGTACAGCCCATTAGACCCCTTTCACACTGGGGCATTTTTCAGGCGCTTTAGCGTTAAAAAAAGCACCTGTAAAGCTATTGAAAGAAGCCGCAACTGCAATCCCAATGTAAAAGCCCAAGTACTTTCACGCTGAGGCGCTGCCCTGGCAGGGCCTCAAAAAAAGTCATGCAAGCAGCTTCTTTTCAGCGCTTTTGGAGCGGTGAATACATCGGTCCTAAAGCACCCCTTCCCATTGGGGATCAATGGGAAGCGGCAGCAAAGCGCCTGAAAAGAGCTTTTGGCAGCAGCATTTTGTGGGCGCTTTTAACCCTTTATTTGGTCAAAAACACTGGTAAAGCGCTGCTAGTTTAAGCGGCGCTTTACGAGCTTTTTTCGGGCGCTGACATTGTGAAAGGGCTCTTAAAGCACTTGGGCTTTCACATTGGGATTGCAGATGAGGCTTCTTTCAAGCGCTTCACAGGTGCTTTTTTTTTTTTTAATGCTAAAGCACCTAAAAAACGCCCCAGAGTAAAAGGGGTCTTCGGCTTAAGTGATATTTTTGACGTTGCTTCCATCGTCCAATGGCATGGAGCCGAGCAGGGGGCCATCTTTCCCTCACTTGGCATCCAGCCTCACAGAGGAAAGGACGCAATCGTCTCTGCTGCTTCCGACGGCTCTGGTAAGCGGCGGAGACGCTACCTGGAGGTGTTCTATACACGGAACACTATACACGGAATGTGTACAGAACACCCCCCAGAAACATAATTTCCTGCTTGTGTGATTGGCTCACAGATTTTCCCAGAAGTCTGCACTAAGATACAAGTCAGATTTCAGGCAACCCCTGCAACAAAAATGTAATTTGTGGTGAGATACTCCCAATAGGAAATCACATCTAAAGGCATGCAGGCCCAGCAGATTTCCTCATCATTTTTTTTTCTTAACAAAAGTGGAGTTCCTCTTTAACCTTCTGTTTGATCTGCAGTTACCATGATGCTGAATATGCAGCTAGTTATGATTTGTTATGGCTTGGTAGTTCTGTTGAGAGCACAAGTAATTGTGACAGTTATCAATTATGGCATACCTTTGAATAATAACTGTTTTGGGAAAGAGTTAAAGTGGTTGTAAACTCTCCCCCACAACTTTGTCCCATGTAAGGCTGGATTCCCACCTATGCATTTTTTCGTGCTTTTTGCATATTTGCACCACAGAACGTGTTCCATAGGAAACCATGTTAAATGGACTGTAGTGCAAATCTGCAAAATGCAAAAAGCACTAAAACTGCATAGGTGTGAATCCAGCCTAAATCAGTCATTGCAATACTTGCTGTCACACTGTACTTGCGCAGCGGTCTTACAAGCCGACTTTTTTTGGAACATTGAATTAAAAAAGTAAGACAACATTAAAGTTTGCCCAATTTTTATTTTTTTTGTTTTTTATATTGTGAAAGATAGTTACGCTGAGTAGATTGATACCCAACATGTCATGCTTCAAAATTGCGCCCACTCGTGGAATGGCAACAAACTTTTACCCTTAAAAACCTCCATAGGCAATGTTTTAAAAAATTCTACAGGTTGGATGTTTAGAGTTAGACAAGGTCTAGTGTAGGAATTATTGCTCTCGCTCTAAAGATCATGGTGATAACGCACATGTGTGGTTTGAACACCGTTTTCATATGCAGGCACTACTCACGTATGTGTTCGCTTCTGCATGTGAGTTCGTTTAAAATAGTTTATTTTATTTATTTTGCTTTTTATTTTTACACTGTCCTTTAAAAAAAAAAAAAAAATGAAATTGTGTACTTTTTGTATTCATATTAGAAGGAATGTAAACATCCCTTGTAATAGAAAAAAAAGCGTGACATGACCTCTTAAATATGAGATCTGCAGTCAAAAAGACTCATATTTACAGGTAGACCCCTTTCACAATGAGGCGTTTTTCAGGCGCTTTTGGGTTAAACATAGCACCTGTAAAGCGTCTTAAAAACAGCTCCCCTGCAGTCTGTGTGAAAGCCTTAGGACTTTCACACTGAGGCGATGCGCTGGTAGGACGTTAAAAAAAACTCCTGCAAGCAGCATCTTTGGAATGGTGAAGGAGCCACTCCTCCACCACTCCTGCCCATTGAAATGAATGGGCAGCGCCATTACAGCAGCGCTTTGTGGGTCGTATTTAACCCTTTTCCGGCCGCTAACAGGGATTAAAAGCGCTCTGCTAGCAGCCGAAAGCCTCTGCAAAATTGACAGTAAAGTTTTACCATCAATGCCTGCCTGCTCCAGTGTAAGAGCCTCCTAAGATGCAATAAATAAAAAAAAAAAAAAGAAAAAAGTAGTTTAACCACTTGCCGACCAGCGCACGACGATGTACGTCCTATTTTTGAAGAGGGATATCTCAGTAACGGCAGCAGCTGCTGCCACAACCGAGATATCCATCTCTTCAGGCGCCGGTCGGCTGTACGATAACGGTGGTCTCCGCGGCGGATTCGCCACAAGATCACCGCTATCGGCGGCGGGAGAGGTGCCACCCCCCCCTCCCGCCGCCCTCCCGCACCTTCCGCCACTTACCGGAGCCGTCGGTAGCGGCGGAGGCGATCGGGTCCTTTCGTTAGCTGGGTATGGAGACGAGTGAGGCTAAGATGGCCCCCCACTCGTCTCTATACCATAGGAGGGCGGAAGCGACGTCAAAATGTCACTTTCGCCCATACCTCTTAAAGGTAGATTTTTTTTCTTTTTTAATGTCATTTTTTATTTATTTATATATATATATATATATATATATATATATATATATATATATATATATATATATATATATATATATATTATAATATAATTTTTTGCATTTTAGCCCAAATATGAGATTTGAGGACTTTTTGACCCCAGATCTCATATTTAAGAGGACCTGTCATGCTTTTTTCTATTACAAGGGATGTTTACATTCCTTGTAATAGGAATAAAAGTGATACATTTTTTTTTTTTTTTTTTTAAACAGTGTAAAAATAAATAAAATCAATTAAAATAAATAAGAAAATTTTTTTTTTTTTTAAAACACCCCGTCAGGACGAGCTTGCGCACAGAAGCGAGCGCATACGTGAGTAGCGCCCGCATATGAAAACGGTGATCAAACCACACGTGAGGTATCGCTGCGATCGGTAGAGCGAGAGCAATAATTCTAGCCCTAGACCCCCTCTGTAACGCAAAAAATGCAACCTGTAGAATTTTTTAAATGTCGCTTATGGAGATTTTTGAGGCTAAAAGTTTGTTGGTTTCAAGTTTAAAGTGGTTGTAAACCCTTACAACCAACTTTGACCTACAGGTAAGCCTAGATTAAGGCTTACCTGTAGGTCCAAGAAATATCTCCTAAACCTATACGGTTTAGGAGATATTTGGCCGAAGACAGCCACCGCTGTCTACGGCGCATGCGCCGTAGACAGCGGCGCGCAGGCGCACTGGGGCAGGCCGCGAATCGCGGTGATATGCCGCGAGCGTCGGCTCCCATGCGCAGGAGTGACGTCATCGCGGCTCCGGCGAATAACATCTCAGTTAAAGCAACGCAGTGTCAAATTGTAAAAAGTGCTCTGGTCAGGAAGGGGGTAAAATCTTCCGAGGCTGAAGTGGTTAAAACGCACTTCAAAGCATCGCTATTTTTTTGTTAAAGCGGGATTCCACCCTAAAGTGGAACCTCCGCTGATCAGATCCCTCCCCCCCTCCGGTGTCACAATTGACACCTTTCAGGGGGGAGGGGGGTGGAGATACCTGTCAAAGACAGGTATTTACACCCACTTCCGGGCATAGACTCCCGTGGGAGTCTACGCCATTTCCTGCCCTGCCGCGCTGTCTGCTGGGACACACACGGGTCCCAGTGACAGCGCGGAGATTTCCTATTGCGCTGCGCAACTCGTGCATGCGCAGTAGGGAACCGGGAAGTGAAGCCGATTCGCTTCGCTTCACTTCCTGATCCCCTTACCTAGAATGGTGGCGGCAGCAGCCGAGGGCCGATCGATCGGCCTCTGCTGCCGGCATCGCTGGAACCCGGGACAGGTGAGTGTCCATTTATTAAAAGTCAGCTACTACAGCTGCTGGCTTTTAATATATTTTTTTTTTGGTGGAATCCCTCTTTAACTAGGCTCATTGAAATACATATATTTTTCTTGCAAATGTGTTTACTACATCTAAAATGATGTGCATTTTTATAAGCTGGACATACTTTATGCACGTTTGGGATGTTTCTGATGAACTGGCTGAAATTCATTGCATGGCTGACACCCTCTTGTCTCACATTCTTCAGTTGAAAAAGACAGAAGATTGTTGGTTGAACAATGCTTGCTTTCAATTGGATGCAGTCACTATTCGGTTATTTTAACAGTCCCTGGTACTGGCTGTCATAATGCAAAATCTGCAGTGGGAGATTCCATCATCCGTGTTGTAGAGTATGAATGGAGTAGTCTGTTAAGTGAAAAGTACTATTAGTGTGCGCTCAGCTTTTGTTCCTGTCGTCCCAGAAACTAGAGTACACATTAGAGGATTTCCCCTCAATTTTCTGGTGGCACCTCAAAATTTTGGATTAACCCTCGCTTTTATTTTATTCCCTGTGACATTGGTGACCAGGACAATTAGAAAAAGTGAATCCTCCTTAATGTGAGACACTGATGACAATAAAAACCTGAATGCATATGTATATCTACTTATTTGTTTTAGTATATTTTAGAATTCATTTGTTTTTATAAAACTGTTTCATTTGTTTTTCATTTGTTTTTCTGGGCCTTCATCTTTTTTAATATGATGCTGTCAACCATTAAAGTTTAAGTAAAAGCCTCTTAAGAAAAAAAAAAAAAAAAGACCCCCTCAAGGCAAAGGCATAATGAGCTAATATGCATAGCATACTAGCTCATTTATGAATTCCTTACCTGAGATCGAAGCCCCCGCAGCTGTCCTCGGTCACCACCTCCGTAACTGCCATGATACCCAAAGTGACTTCCGGGTATCGCGGCTCTGGTGCTGTGACTGGCCGGAGCCGCAATGATGTCACTCCCGCGCATGCGCGCTGGTGCCGCCACTAACGGCATGATCGCCGTTGGATACGGCACGCTCAGTGTACCTGCGCCCGATGTCTACGGTGACGCTATTCTTGCAAATATCTCCTAAACCTTTTAGGTTTGGGAGATATTTCTTGCACCTACAGGTAAGCCTTAATCTAGGCTTGCCTGTAGGTTAAAATGGTTGTAAGGGGTTTACAACCACTTTAAGGCCTCATGTGCACAGGGCATTTTTACAGCTGCTTTTTAGCAGCATCAGACGTTTATTTGCAGCTTAAATACTCTTCTCCATGTTATTCTATGCATCGATGCACACACAGGCTTTAAAGCGGGAGTCCGCCGGGACTCCGCGTTTTTTTTTTTTTTTAAAAAGCCAGCAGCTACAAATACTGCAGCTGCTGACTTTTAAAATAGTGACACTTACCTGTCCAGCGCGCCCGCGATGTCGGCCCCCCGAAGCCCATACCGGCTAGATTGTCTCTCAAGTGCTGCCGCCGCCATCTTGGGTATGGGAATCAGGAAATGGAGCCTTTCGGCTTCATTTCCCGGTTCCCTACTGCGCATGCGCGAGTCGCGCTGTGCAATAAGGACGGTCCCCGCTGCCTCTGGGATCTGTGTGTTTCCCAGCAGGCAGCGGGGCACTTGCGGGAAGGGGCAGGCACTTGCAGAGAGCTATCCCGGAAGTGGGTGCAGATACCTGTACTGTACAGGTATCTGCACCCCCCTCCCCCCTGAAAGGTGCCAATTGTGGCGCCGGAGGGGGGAGGGTTCCGATGAGCGGAAGGTGGACCTCCGCTTTAAGGAGCTATAAGTGACATAGGCTTTTAAAAGCTGCAAAAAAAAACAAAAAACAGGACCAGCGCGTTCTGATGACCGACGTTACAGTTGTAAAAATGTCTGATGTTGCTAAAAGATATAAAAAAAAATAAAAAAAATAAAAATAAAGAAGAAAAAATACAGCCTCAAAGCTTTTTTTTTTTTTTTTTTTTTTTTTGTTACATGTCAAAATCAATGATTCCTTATGAGAGCCCAATCCTTTGATCCGACTTGCGGTGCTGCTGATGCACTCAGGATCTTGATCTTGCCAAAATGGTCAGAAAAGGGGGGGGGGCAGGCAAGCAAGGGTTGATGTGGACAAGGGCCTATGCCCGACGACCCTGGCCATTGGTTGTCGGGGTCTGCGGGTGTGGGGCTTATCGGAATCAGGAAGAACACTTTAACAAGGGGGGCCCCCCAGATCTCGCCCCCCCCCCACCTATTAACCCAAAAAAGTCAAAAATAAAAACGGTACACAGGTTTTTGACAAAGTAATTTATTAAGCAGCTTCGGCATCTCTTCTCCTTCCAATTTCTTCTCTGTCTGGCGATGTCTTTATCCTTCATTTCTCCCCTTTCTGCTGTCTTCTCCCTCTGCCGGATCTCCTCTCTACGATGTCTTCTTCCTCAGATGCGTTCTCGACGTGCTCTCCCACTGTAATGCTGGGGCCGCTGTGTGCCATTACTTATATAGCCATAGGGGGAGGCCACCCGGTGACGACATCCAGAGACCCGCCCTCTTGTGATGTCACCGCCCCATCATACCTTGGGCAGTGACTTCACAACAAAGCACACCCCCTTATGTTGAGGCTCTCGTTGGTCCCCCTTTCCTGACCTACAGGTCTGTGTGCTTGGATAAGGGCCTGGTATGGATTTGGGGGGGCCCCCACGCCATTTTTTTCCTGCAGTGGGGGGTTCCCCTTAAAATCCATACCAGACTGAAGGTTCTGTTTTGGTATGGGGGGGCCCACGCCAGTTTTTTTTTTTCTTCTCATTTTGGCGAGGGTTCCCCTTCAATGCTCAAGCCGCACCGCAAGTTGGATCATCGTGATCTGACTTCTGGTGCGACTTCTATTCAAATCAATGGGCTTTAATAGTGAACCCACTGATTTTGAATAGAGGCAAAAAACGCTGCTAAAAGCTAGTGTGGCTAAACGTGCATTAACGCCAATGCAAAAAGCTGCTAAAAGCATATTTTTTTTCCTGCCGTTGGTAGTGGCTTTGCAGCTCGTTTTTTCTGGTGCCCCGTGTGCATGAGAACTAAGAGATACGTTTTTTTTGTTTTAGTTTACAACAGTGTTTCTCAACTCCGGTTCTCAAGGTCCCCCAACAGGTCATGTTTTCAGGATTTCCCTCAGATGAAACAGCTGTGGTAATTACTAAGGCATTGAAACTCAAATCACCCGTGTAAAGTAATGGAAAGCCTGAAAATATGACCTATTGGGATGCCTTGAGGACTGGAGTTGAGAAACACTGCTTTGGAAGCTAAAATTTGGGTTTTGGTTGTGTTAGATTACTGCAGCATTTCTCAATTTTAAAGTTGGCAATATACTGAGTGGCTGTTTCCAAATGAATGTGTTGCAAAAATGGAACATCATTCAAATTCAGTGCATATCATTATAAGGCATCAACACACGTAAAAAAAATAAATAAAAAAATGTATTTTGTCTACTGCTGTAAACAAAATAATAATAAGCATTAAAAAAATGTCACATCAATGCAAAGCGATGCGTTAAGAAAATGGATGTCAAATCAAGTGTAGCCTAATTACATACATTTTATTTATGTTTGCATGATGATTTCTTTTGCCTATGCAAGGCAAAAAGAAAGTGTTATTTAATCCTGGCATGCATGTACCGGGACTTATCTTTCCTCACTCTAGCCTCATTCTGTTTGCCTGCCAGGAATGAAAATAAATGCCTTGCACGTCTTGGTATGAGTGAGCACTCGTCTCCTCATCTCCTATGTGAAAGTGTGAGGTGAATGGTGCAGTGCGGTCACGTGGAGATTCAAAAGGATTTCATAGTGCTGTATAAGAGCAGACAAGTCAGTCTGGAGCTTACACAGACATTTCTTTTTCTTTATCCTGGTGGAAAAATAGAGCAGTGTAGGAGCAAGGAAAGGCAACAATGTGCTGATGGGGAGGATGGTATTTAAAGTGTATTAAGTCAATGTTCTAGCAACTGTCCATATAATGACACTGATGTTACCAGCATCCCACCACTTGTTTACATGTGCTGTGCGGTGGGTAATGACCCAGTTTGCAGCTGACTGGACTTAAAGCGGAGCTCCACCCCAAAGGGAAAGCTCCACTTATTTGCAACCTCCACTGCCACATTTGGTACTTTTTGAGAGGGGGGGGGGGAGCGGGTACCTGCTTTTGCCAGGTACCCACTTTATCTTCTGGATAAGATCACGGCATGGCGATTTACAACATATCTGGCCCCTCCTCCTTCCCCCTGCTGTTTTCTGTGACCTGTGTATGTCCCAGAAGATGGCGGGGCTATTCAGGAAGCACTGTGCGACTGTCGCATGTGCACTAGGAAGCCTGGAAGCTTTATTGCTGTTTCCCTTACTTGCAATGCCAGCGCCTGAACCCAAAGCCAATGGACGACTCGGCTTGGGGTGCCGACATGATGGGATCCCTGGACAGCTAAGTGTCCTTATGTTAAAAGTCAGAAGCTACAGTGATTGTAGCTGCTGACTTTTTATTTATTTAGGTATTTATTTATTTTCAGATGGAGCTCTGCATTAAGAGTGCAAACTGGAAGTTAGGACTGAGATGGTTTTGGTGGACACCCAAGCTCATCTTTGCTCTTCAACACTATAACTGCTGCTATACGTCCTCCTCCAGGTGGTACTGATTTCCCTTTCCTAAGCTCAGCTCATGCACAAGGATGTAAAGAACATAAAACCAAATGTGGATTGTTGGAGGATTTTACCATTTTGGTGTGTTGTAAAACAAATGTTTAATCCTGTTATTTACAAAATGATGCAGAAGCAGAAGTAGCTTATGTAACTCTCAACGGTTCCTCTCGTGGTATACTTGCACCACTGACTGGGTAACTGGATTTCTGCAAACCCTAGCTTTTTGTATTGTGGTGGTAAAAGTAAACCTGTCATGAGAGAAGCATGGCTGCTCCCATTGCTGGCCCCTCCTGAAAATACTAGATGGCTGGTCATTAATGCTTATTCACTGCCTTCTGCCTCCAGTTCATTGACCCAGAACTTGTATGTAGATAAGGAAATTTTACTTTCCTAATCTGCATTCTTGTTCTGGGTAAGTGACTGAACAGTTTAATGTGTCTGCATAAAAGCAAGTGCTGTTTTAGTATCCTTACATGTTGTTGCTTTTAAGCTCAAAGAATAATGAATGGTTAGGCTCAATGCACACTAGCGTTTTTAAAGTGGTTGTAAAGTCTCATTTAAAAATAAACGTTATACATACCTGCTCTATGTAGTTGACTTTGCACAGAGCAGCCTGGATCCTCCTCGGCAGGATGGAGCAGCTGGGCATTCCTTGGGAGGTCGACTAGGAGGTCTCTCACTCTCCCTTTCTTCTCTCCCTATCCCTCATTCCCTCCTCCTCATGCTGGGGCAGCTGTGTGATTGGGCATGAGGTGTGGTGCATGTACCTGGCTGGGGGTCCTCCGGGGGGGGGCTGTGCTGGCTGTCAGGGTCCACTCCTTCTTTCCCTGTTTTTTCTGGGCACAGTGAGGTGTTTAGACTGTTTGCCATGAGGGGAGGCCGCCGAGCGGTCCCCTGCCATTTTTCTGAGGCCGTGGCCGTTTTCCCGTAGCCTTTATCAGTGTATTACTGTCAGCTAGAAGGTTCGGCGGCCATTTTCTCTGAGTTTTTTTTGCTAGAATGGCTGGCGGCCATTTTCTTGTAGCCTCAGTGTGGTTTACCTCTAACGCTGGTGACTGTATGCTTCCAGAACAGCGCAGTTTTTACTCAGAACACCTCATGACTGACACAGGGCAGAGCAGACTGTGGTAACACAGCGCAGTGCCTGGGTCAGGGTGGTGAGTCCTGCGGGGGGCCCCTCAGTCTGCGAGCAGCTAGGAGGGTGGGATTTTGTATACCTTGCCTTTAAGTCCCTGAGTAGTGACAGGTGAGTGAGGGTTAGCATGGCGTCAGAAGCTGGCGGTTCTTCCCCAGACATCCCTGTTGCAACCGGCTCACCTGCACAAAATGCGGTGCCTATGGACTTTTTGTCGGCGGTCCTGGAGTCCTTTGTTGCCAGGGTGGAGGCAGCGTGTGGGCGCAAGGGGGGTAAAAAACACACCCTGCCCTCTCGTCTTCTGGGGAAAATCTCTGATTCAGACTCTCGCCGCACTGTTCTGACGTGTGGAATGAGGAAGCCCACAATGGGCCTTTGCAGTCCCGAGAAGAATGGCGGTGCATTACCCTTTTGAGGAGAGCCTCCTGAAAAAAATGGACATCTCCTCCGGTCGTTGACCCCCTGGTATCCAGGTTGAATAAAGTAACCACAATTCTGGTAGAAAGGACTCCTGCCTTCAAGGACCCTGCTGACAGGAGGGCCGAGGCAGTAGCCCGGTCCATGTTTACGGTGGTGGGGTCAACGTTATGACCTGTGTTGGCCACGGCCATGGTGTCGCAGACGCTTACTGAATGGGCAAAGTTGTTGCACCGTGAATTGTAGAAGCAACATACTTCCCCGATCTGCATAGAACTGGCAGATCAGTTGGTGCACGGCCTTAAGTATGTCTGTGATGCGGCCCTGGACATGGTCCCCCTGCTCTCTAGAGCATCAGTATAAGCAGTGGTGCTACGGAGCCTGATTTGGCTGAAAAAAGCACTGACGGACCTTGACCTTCCAAGGTGAGAGACTATTTGGAGCCTTGCTGGATGACATTATTAAAAATGTTACTACTCTGTAGGCAAGGGCCCTCTTCTTTTTTTTTTTTTTTTTTTTTTTTCGCTCAAACAATTTTCTTTACCTGCCCGGTTTGGCAGGTACGCGTTCCCAGTCCGACAAGACGCCTGCTGAAGGACTAAAGTGTCCCTGATTTCGTAACCAAACAAATCTGCAAGCAAACATGATACCGCATGAAGGTTTGCCCCCGCCCGACTCTCGGGTGGGGGTCGCCTTTGGGAGTTTGCAGCTCTGTGGACCTCCCTACTGTCCGACCAATGGGTCTGCGAACTGGTTTAATCGGGATACAAGATAGTTTCTTTCTTGTCCACCAAACAGATTCTTTTCGTCCAACCTTCATCTGCTTCCGGCTCGTTGGGAGGCCTTGTTTGGGGCAGTACAGGACCTGCTACTGCGCGGGGTGGTAGTACCTGTACCGACGCTGGAAAGGTTTCAGGGATTCTACTTCAAACTATTCCCTGCTCTAGTGGCTGAGGTCTCCGGTCCTTCCTCTCGGTGATCACTACGGAAGCCAGCCTGACTGATTGGGGGGGGGGGGGGTTGGGCCTACAGTCGGCCCAGGGCCGTTGGACGTTGGAGGAATCCCACCTGCCGATCAATGTGCTTGATTTTTGGGCGATCAGGTGGTGTTGCTCCACATAGTCAAAGGGGCTGCAGGGTTGTCCAGTTGGACAATGTCACGGCGGTGGCGCATGTCAACCATCAAGGAGGAAGAAGGAGCTCTGCTGCAGCACGGGAGGTCGCTCACATCCTGCAGTGGGCAGAGCAGCATGTGCCGGCCCTGTCGGCTGCATACATTCCGGCCATGGAAAACTGGTAGGCGGACAAACTAAGTCGTCAGATGCTGAACCAAGGGGAATGGTTGTTGCATCCGGATGTACTCTGGCTCGTTTTGCTCTGGTGGGGCACACCAGATGTGGATCTCTTGGCTTCTCGGCTCAATTGGAAGGTGCAGCGGTTTGTGTCCAGGACAAGAGATCCCTGGGTGGATACATCAGACAAGACACGTTTGGTGGTTCCATGGGGGGCATTATCAGCTGATTTATGCCTTCTCCCCCACTTAAACTACTGCTACGCAGAGTGGAGGCCGAGGGGATTTTGGTGATTCTGATTGCCCCGGATTGGCCTACGCGTCCTTGGTACGCTGACCTAGTACGACTGGTGGCGGATGTTCCTTGGCAGCTGCTGATGCGAGAGGACCGTCTATTGCAAGGCCTGATACTTCTTCATCCTGCTTTACTGCTGCTGGTTTTAACAGCATGGCTGTTGAAAGCCAGGTGCTAAGGGACCGAGGTCTGTCAGACTCTGTAATTTTCCACTATGCCGAGGGCATGGATGTCATCTTCGCGGAATATTTATCTTTGTACGTGGAACGTCTACATCTCCATGTGTGAGGAGATGGGGTGGCGTCCACTCACATACTGTTTCCAGGATCCTGCTGTTTTTGCAGCGAGGAGTGGATCAGAAACTTGCCTTAAGCACCATCAAGGGGCAGATATCAGCCTTGGCTGTCTTCTTTCAACGTCCCTTGGCGACTCACTCATTGGTGAGTACGTTTGTGCAAGGGGTTTGACACTTGGCCCCTCCAGTTTGACCACCGCTGCCTCTGTTGGATCTGAATCTGGTGCTATTGGTTCTTCAGAAACCACTGTTTAAAAATATTAGGGAGATTACCTTGTTAACTCTCTTTTTAGAAAGTAGTCTTTCTAGTGGCATCTGCCAGGAGAGTTTCTGAATTGGTGGCCTTGTCATGCAAGTCTCCCTACCTGGTTTTCCACAAGGATAAGGCGGTGCTACGTCCGCAGCCCTCTTTTCTTCCGAGGTTGGTTTCGGCTTTTCATCTAAATGAGGACATCGTGCTGCCATCCCTATGTCCTAAGCCGACACGTCCGAAGGAAGTTGCCTTACATTCCCCTGGATGTGGTCCGGGCTCTACGGGTGTATCTGTTTGTTTGCTACAGCTCCTTTTTCGGAGGTCAGACTCTGTTTGTTTGTATCGGTGGCTGGTCCAAAAAAGGGTCTGGCAGTCTCGTCGACCACCATCTCTCGGTGGATCAGACAGATTGTGGTTCAGGCTTATGCCTTAAAGGGGTGGGTGCCCCACTTTCCTGTCACGGCACATTCCACCAAGGCGATTGGAACCTCCTGGGCTTTTCGACATCAAGCATCTGTCTCCCAGGTGTGTAAGGCGGCAACTTGGTTGTCCGTTCACACTTTCACTAAATTTTACAAAGTTGACGTGAGCGCATCTTCGGATGCTTGCTTTGGCTGCAAGGTTTTGCAGGCAGCTGTGTAAGGTTGCAATTCACACTTTCATTTAAGTTACAAGGTTGTTGTGAATGCATCTTCCGATGCATACGTTGGCCGTAGGTTTTCCTGGCGGCCGCTTAAGTTGGCAACTGCTCTGTTGAGGTGTTCCTCTTTGTTGTGGGTGACGTTATTTGTTCCACCCCTCGTTTTTTGACACTGCTTGGGGACGTCCCTAAGGTCAAGATTTAAAAGAGCTGTGTCCGTCAATGAATGAAAGAGAAAATAGGATTTTTGTACTCACTGTGAAACCCTTTTCTCTGAAGTTCATTGAGGGACACAGCACCCACCCCTCCTTTTTATGTTTGCACTGCTTTTTGACGAACTGAGCTGCAGGAAGCAGAGTAAGGGGTTATAGCCAGTGGGACTGCCTCCTGGGCGGTGCTGTGCAGTTTTGCTGCATTTACATGTTTTACATGTTCTGCCTAGTCCTCGCCTGAAGGTGGCGATATAACCCTAAGGTCAAGATTTAAACGAGCTGTGTCCATCGATGAAATTCAGAGAAAAGGATTTTGCGGTGAGTACAAAAATCGTATTATATTGCAGCTTACCAATCCTTAGAATGCAGTGTCCTTGTTGTTTTCTGTAAGTTAAAGCGGGATTCCACCCTACAGTGGAACCTCCGCTGATCGGATCCCTCCCCCCCTCCGGTGTCACAATTTACACCTTTCAGGGGGGAGGGGGGTGGAGATACCTGTCAAAGACAGGTATTTACACCCACTTCCGGGCATAGACTCCCGTGGGAGTCTACGCCATTTCCTGCCCTGTCGCGCTGTCTACTGGGACACACACGGGTCCCAGTGACAGCGCGGAGATTTCCTATTGCGCGGCGCGACTCGCGCATGCGCAGTAGGGAACCGGGAAGTGAAGCCGATTCGCTTCACTTCCTGATTCCCTCACCTAGAATGGTGGCAGCAGCAGCCGAGAGCCGAGCGATTGATCGGCCTCGGCTGCCGGCATCGCTGGAACCCGGGACAGGTGAGTGTCCATTTATTAAAAGTCAGCAGCTGTAGTATTTATAGCTGCTGGCTTTTAATATTTTTTTTTTTTTTGGTGGAATCCCTCTTTAAAAAAGCAAAAACTTGCTTCTCTTTTATTGTGTAAACTACTAGTCCCATCAAGCCACCATTTAATGGAGATGAACAAAGGCAGACATGTTCAAAAGTCAAGCCTGTTTGACAGGCATGAAAAGAAATTGGACTAGCACCTATAAAAATATTTCACTGGCTGCAGATCTATTTCCAGTCTTAGGCTACAGTAGGTTCATACTGATGCGATGCAATTTGACTGAGTTTTGTAGTGCAATTTGAAGGATTATAGCCATTACGTCTTTACCCACGTTTACCTGTGATTCCACTGTTTGCAATGCGATTTTTTTTTTTTTTTTTTTTTTTTTTTTTTTTTTTGATGTAGCTGTGATTTTACATTGCACCAAACATGCAAATCCCATTAAGACTGCATATATGTCAATAGAAACGCGTTATTTCAGTTGTCATGCAAATCAATGCATTCTGGATAGCATCTGAAATTGCATCAGTGTGAACCAGGGCTTTTGTCTCAAAGCAAACCAGCTTGGTTTAAATGTGTAACCAGCTTGGTGTAAAATATGTGTAAACTCAATCGATAAAGTCTAAAATTTACCATGTTCATGTAATTTTTAATCGGCAGTCTTTCCTAAAATAACACTTGGTGATCCTATGATGCAGGTCCTTGTTCAGGCACTTCCTGGTACAGTGTGACTAAGCTTGTTTCCTTTATTCCAGTTGTGCTTCTGCATTGTCACACTAGCTTCCGCAGGAGACTAGTGGATGTTTCAGCAAAAACTATACAGGCATAGTCCAAGGCTGTCACTGACAGGAAATCCGCCGTGAGAAAAGCCATGGAGCCCCTCCTCGAGTGTATGAATGTAGAAGACAGTACTGGCTCACAATGGCACTGAAATACAGCTAGAAATTTTTTTTTTTTTTAAAAAGACAATCATTTGAAAAACGATAGCTATCATTTAATAGGGGTTATGTCTATTTTAAAATAAAAAAAATGGGTATTTTTTTTTTTCATAATCACATCTAAGTGGATGCAGCATCGGTCCAATGCTGCATTCGTTGAGGCTGAGAACCGAGCAATGAAATAATGCTGATCACTTGGTTCTCAGCTCCCTGAGCAGAGAGCCGGTTGCTGCTTCGCTCTGCCAACAATGAACTTTGACTGTATTTCTCCTTTGAAGTGGTTGTAGACCCTCTCCTATACCCAGTGAAGTGAATAGCCTTAGATGATACACAGATAAAACAAATCTCCCTACTTTTTTTACATGTATAACTGCTGTCTTTTTGCCTTTCTACACTCTTTAGAAAGTGAACATCGTGTTACAAATCTTGTTTCCTCATTCAGCAGTGGGTGTGAAGTCTGGGCATACACTGTGTGAGAGCTGATTGGAGGAAAGGCACATACCAACACTCCACATGCGCAGAGTAACAAAGGAACATGCAGAGCTGTACTGTGTGTAGACCAGCTCTCTGTTTGTCTATCTCGAAGTTGCCTCCCCAACACAAATTTACAGGTACTGTTATCTCCTGTGTAGGAGAACTTGTTAGATGTAACTCTGCTGATAACAGAAATGGAGCAGCAAAAAGACACAGCACTCAGAGCTTTGAAGAGAGATAATAAACACTACACATACTATATGTGTTTAGGTCAGATTTCATGAATGTGGTTTACAGCCACTTTAAAGCTGTGTTTGGATACTGAATGAATGACCTTTTATTAAGTTATTCTGCACTCTTTCATCTATGCTGCAATCTAATTTTTTTTTATTTTTTTTTTAGATTCACAGCACTTTGCAATGTGGTGAAGTCTAATTAACAGTGCTATCTCTTGGTAGTACTGTGTGAAGGCTAATGTACTGGGGATTACAGGAGGCTTACATAAAACAGATGGTGGCACTGTTACATACACATAACCACATAATTAAAGAGAAAGTAAACCCTGATGGCTTTACAAAGGTAAAGCATAATGGACTACTATGGATCGCATAGTAGTCCATTATGTGTCACTTACCTGACACAGGAGCCAGCGAAGTCACCGCTGTCCCCTTGTGTACGGAGCCTCCATCTTCTCAGTGGGTCTCGCTGCTCCGGCGCTGTCATTTGATGGAGCCGCGATGACATCACTCCCGCGCATGTGCACAGGAGCCGCCACTCGCGGCACATCGCAGTTAACAGCGGCACGCTCAGTGCGCCTGCACGCCGCTGTCTACGGCGCATGCGCCGTAGACAGCGGTGCCTGTCTTTTGGCAAATATCTCCTAAACCGTGTAGGTTTAGGAGATATATTTATTGGACCTACAGGTAAGCCTTAATCTAGTTAATCTAGTTAGCACCTGAACGACCACAACATACAGGGATATACAATGTAATACTGACATATAATCGTACACATAGGTTGGACTTGATGGATGTGTGTCTTTTTTTTCAACCTCACCTACTGTGTAACTATGTAAAAAAAAATTGTAAAGTTCTGCTTTATTGTTGGCAAGGGTGTGTGCATATTTCCTTTTAAATGAGGAAACCTTTAATGCCAAAAATCCCAATGAATTTTTGTTTAGGGTGCAGTCATACTTGCAAATCCACCCCCTCTACAATTAGATACGTGAACCCCAATGGGGGTTCTTGCCATTAGCTGTGGGATGCAGCCCCATTAAAAGCAATGGGAGACTGCTGGCTCCTGTAACTAATCGCGCCCATTCGCATGTAATCACGCATGCAGCAATCACGTACAAGTGATCGACGCTGAATTCAGGATGTCCGAGTCCAAGGCCGATAACATGCAGGTGATTTCTGCATAATCAATTACATGCACATGAGCCCATTGCTTTCTGCAGCTAATTGTTGGTACCTCTGCTGGGGTTGTCTCATCTAATCACAGAGGGAGTGCGTTTGCAAGTGTGAATGCACCCTTCACCAGAGATTTGTTGCTTAGTTCATCTATTATGGTTTACATCCTAGAATCATTCTCTGGTTGTCCTTCTGGGTATATCTTGACTGGACTGTATGTACGTGCCGCCGATATTGTGTTTCCAGTGCGATCCTGTCGCGCTGGTTCCCGTCGACAGGCTTCTCTAACCAGCGCGATCCCGTCGTGCTGGTTCTCGCGCTGGCTGCAATAGGAAAATCCCCCTCCCCTCCTGAGCTGTACCAGTCCGCGTGCCCTCAACATGGGGGGTGGATGCTTTGGGGGAGGGGGGGCTCCCTGTGGCCCCCCCACCCCAAAGCACCTTGTCCCCATGTTGATGAGGACATGGGCCTCTTCCCGACAACCCTGGCCGTTGGTTGTCGGGGTCTGCGGGCGGGGGTCTTATCGGAATCTGGGAGCCCCATTTAAGAAGGGGGCCCCCAGATACCAGCCCCCCACCCTATGTGAATGAGTATTGGGGTACTCCTACCCATTCACTTGGTGAAAAAAAAAGTAAATAAAACAAAACACACAAGGGTTAAAAATAGTTTATTGCACAGCTTTCCTGACCGGCCGGGCTGCGTGCTTGGATAGGGGTCTGGTATGGATTTTGGGCGGACCCCACGCCGTTTTTTTTTCGGCGTAGGGGATTCCCCTTAACCACTTCAGCTCCGGACCAATAAACACCTTAAGGACCAGAGGTCTTTTTGCAATTTCGCACTGCGCTGCTTTAACTGGTAATTGCGCGGTCATGCAATATTGCATCCAAACGAAATTTGCGTCCTTTTCTTCCCACAAATAGAGCTTTCTTTTGATGGTATTTGATTGCCTCTGCGATTTTTTTTTTTTTGCGATATAAATGGAAAAAGAGCGAAAATTTTGAAAAAAAAAGATATTTTCTTCTTTTTGTTATAAGAAAAATCGAATAAACTAAATTTTAGTCATACATTGAGGGCAAAATTTATTCAGCCAGATGTCTTTAGTAAAAAAAATGTCAATAAGCGTATATTTTTTGGTTTGCGCAAAAGTTATAGCGTCTACAAACTAGAGTACATTTTCTGGAATTTACACAGCTTTTAATTTATGACTGCCGATCTCATTTCTTGAGGTGCTAAAATAGCAGGGCAGTACAAATCCCCCCCAAATGACCCCATTTTGGAAAGTAGACACCCCAAGGAAATTGCTGATGGGTATGTTGAGCCCAATGAATATTTTTTTTTTTTGTCCTAAGGGATTGAATAATGACAAAAAAAAAAAAAAGTTGTCACTAAATGATATATTGCTCACACATGCCATGGTTATATGTGGAATTGCACCCCAAAATATATTCCGCTACTTCTCCCGAGTATGGGGATACCACATGTGTGGGACTTTTTGGGAGTCTAGTCGCGCACGGCACCCCGAAAACCAATCACCACCTTCAGGATTTCTAAGGGTGCAAATTTTTGATTTAACTCCTCACTACCTATCACAGTTTCGAAGGCCATAAAATGCCAAAATAGCACAAAACCCCCCAAAATGACCCCATTTTGGAAAGTAGACACCCCAAGCTATTTACTGAGAGGCATGTTGAGTCCATGGAATATTTTATATTTTGCCACAAGTTGCGGGAATATTACAAACTTTTTTTTTTTTGCACCAAGTTGTCACTAAATGATATATTGCTCACACATGCTATGGGCATATGTGAAATGACACCCCAAAATACATTCTGCTGCTTCTCCCGAGTACGGGGATACCACATGTGTGGGACTTTTTGGGAGTCTAGTCGCGCACGGCACCCCGAAAACCAATCACCACCTTCAGGATTTCTAAGGGTGCAAATTTTTGATTTAACTCCTCACTACCTATCACAGTTTCGAAGGCCATAAAATGCCAAAATAGCACAAAACCCCCCAAAATGACCCCATTTTGGAAAGTAGACACCCCAAGCTATTTACTGAGAGGCATGTTGAGTCCATGGAATATTTTATATTTTGCCAAAAGTTGCGGGAATATTACAAACTTTTTTTTTTTTTGCAAAAAGTTGTCACTAAATGATATATTGCTCACACATGCTATGGGCAGAAGTCAAATTACACCCCAAAATAAATTCTGCTGCTTCTCCCGAGTACGGGGATACCACATGTGGGGGACTTTTTGGGAGTCTAGCCACGTACGGGACCCCGAAAACCAAGCACTGCCTTCCGGATTTGAATATAAAATGCTATAAAAAACAAACTAACCAGAGTCACCCGTAACACTTATACGGTGATCAGTGGTGAAAGGGTTAACTAGGGGTAATCAGGGGGTTCAAATTTTTATTAGGTAGTATATGGGGGTCCCTGGCGCTATATAAAAACCTGACGGGGAACCTAAATAACTAACTGGCTAACCAGCGTCACCAGTGACACTTATACTGTGATCGCTGGTGAAAGGGGGTGAAAGGGTTAACTAGCAGCAATCAGGGGGTTAAAACCATTATTGGGTAGTATATCGGGGTACCTAGCGCTATAAAAACCTGGCGGTGAACCTAAAAAAATAACTAGCTACCTAGCGACACTGATGCAGCGTTCAGAAAAATTATCGCTTAGTGACACTGGCAAAAGGGGGTGAAAGGGTTAACTAGCGGAAATCAGGGGGTTAAAACCATTATTGGGTAGTATATCGGGGTACCTAGCGATATAAAAACCTGGCGGTGAACCTAAAAAAATAACTAGCTACCTAGCGACACATGCAGCGATCAGAAAAATGATCGCTTAGTGACACTGGCAAAAGGGGGTGAAAGGGTTAACTAGCGGCAATCAGGGGGTTAAAACCATTATTGGGTAGTATATCGGGGTACCTAGCGCTATAAAAACCTGGCGGTGAACCTAAAAAAATAACTAGCTACCTAGCGACTGTAGCGACACTAATGCAGCGATCAGAAAAACGATCGCTTAGTGACACTGGCAAAAGGGGGTGAAAGGGTTAACTAGCGGCAATCAGGGGGTTAAAACCATTATTGGGTAGTATATCGGGGTACCTAGCGATATAAAAACCTGGCGGTGAACCTAAAAAAATAACTAGCTACCTAGCGACACATGCAGCGATCAGAAAAATGATCGCTTAGTGACACTGGCAAAAGGGGGTGAAAGGGTTAACTCTAGGGGCAATCAGGGGGTTAAATCTTTATTGGGGGGTGATAGGGGGCTACCCTGGACCTAACACTAACTGTCCTGACAGTTTTTACTGTCACAACTGACACTGAATGCATTGATCAGTAAAGAAATGATCAATGCAATCAGTGACACTGTGACTGGGGGGGAGGGGGGGCGGGGGGCGATCGGGGGGGGGATCGGGGGGGGGGGTTTGTGTGCCTGTGTGTACCTACATGTCAGTGTAGTGTTGGTGCACACTTACTATTAGTCTTCTCCTCGTAGTCCGGTCAAAAAGACCGCCCCGAGGAGAATGACATCACTTCCTCCTTCCTGTGTAAACAATACACAGGGGAGGAAGCTTCTCATTGGCCAGGAGCGATCCAGAGGGGGTGGCCGAAAACCAACGGCCATCCCCTCATCACGGAGCGCTCCTGGACCGAATCGGACCGCCGTAAACAGCGGGAGGGGGTCCGATCGGACCCCCCACCCGCTGGAAGGCAATCACGTAGATGTACGTGATTGTGCCTGCCTGTGCCATTGTGCTGACGTACAATGGCAATACGGCGGTCCTGAAGTGGTTAAAATCCCTACCAGACCTAAGGGCCTAGTGTGCCTCGGGAGGGGGAGCTCATGCCGCTTTTTTTTTTTTTGTTTTTTTTAAATTTGGCGTGGAGTTCTCCCTTAGGATTCATACCAAATACAGTGCCTGGTATGGTATTGGTGGGAATCCAATTCGGAGTCCCGCACCAGTGTGAACCCGGCCAGACATGCTTGTTGCTTATCGGGAAAGGAAAAGAAACATCTTTCCTTTCCCGATGCGAGCCGGCTCAGCGCTGGCTCCCACGACGGGGCTCGCAGGGTGTCAATCTCGCCGATAAGAGGCGAGATTGACACAATATCGCGGTCCCCTACTGTACCTTGGCACAGCATTTGGAATTGGAGTTTTTCCAACAGACCTCGTTACATTGGGAGAAAACAGTTGTTGCAGTTAGAACGTGACTTTGTTGCTCCCCGCCATGTTTTTAGACAGGAATTGGCTGTACCAGGGTGCTGTGGTTTTGTCAGGAAGTTGGGCAATGGGCAGGATGCATAATTGTAACATGCTTTTCATTGTCACATTTTGTACACTTTATAATGACATTCCAGTCGCTAGACACTGCTTCCCCAATGATCTCCACTTGCTTCTGGGTCTAGTGCTGAGAGGCTGGTCTACTGCAGTCTCAACAAAGAAGATTAGCCGCTCCACACAGATGCCATTCAGAGAATGCTTTGCATGTGTTAATGAATTTGCCGTCACCACCCTGCCTGTCCGACTTGTCCAATCAGAGAATGCTTTACATTCACTGAGGTGATGCAAAGCATTCCCTGAATGGCACCCATGCTGAGCATCTGACCTTGTTTGTTCAAAAAGCAGAAGTACATCCGCTCATCACAGCGCCTAGAAACAAGTGGAGATCACTGTAGTAGTGGTGTCTGCTTCAGCAACTTCCAGCTTCTTTGGGAAGCTGCCAGGTATGGTATATACATAGTTACATTGGTCCACCCTGGACCAATGTAAAAATACCCTTATCTGAAACTCTTCTTTAACGGTAGCAGCTAATGTCTTTTGCTGTGTAAATGCATCTTTGCGGTGGATTTGAAGTGGTGCAGGCATTTGCAGCTTGGAGATCTTGGTATTGAGAGGTAGAACAGTGTTAGTAAGAAGCTTAAAAGAAGACTCCGTATCATTGCAAATATGTTTTATTACATATTCCCTGCTGCGTTCAGCCAGATCTTCTAGTTCTGCTGGGATGAAATAATCTGGATTGTTCTTGATCCAATCGTTTGTTCAGGAATTTTTAGTTTGCTAATTCTGCTGCTGCTTCCATTTTCATTTGCAGGCTATTTGAGTGTGTCTCATATATTTTCGTTTTAGTTTCTATCTCGGCTTCCTTTAAAGCTCTTCCTTTAAAGCTCTGTTCACATCTGAGAGATCTGTATCATGTTCGAAATCGTCACAATTCTGCAGGCGATTCAAAATAGCGGCAAATCGCGGGAAACCCGTGCGATCCCTGTCCCTTCCAATGGCACCCCATTTTCAGCGCGGTTTTACTTCTAACTTACATGATGAATCATGGTAAAATTGCGCAAACAGAATCTCGGGATGCCTGTCACCCTAAAATAAGTACTTGTACTTCTTTTGGGCGACAGGTGCCCCCCGCGTTTCATTGGTGAAAATCGCGGCACAATCACGACATCATTGGGGTGCCATTGAAAATGACAAATGCACAAGCGTCCCACGATTTGCCGCCATTTCGAATCGTGGGCCGATTCCTTCCACGATTCAGATCGCTCAGATGTGAACGGAGCCTTATAGCAAAGCATTTTTTGTGTGATCATCTTTAAGTTTGCCACATGATGTTGACCTCCTAGTGGTTTTAGAAGATAGTACTGTGAACTTGGTTGACCTGGCTCTATGGGGTCTGCACTCCTGCAGATGAATGATACAGAGTTCTGCTTTTTTCATAGCACTTTGCAAGAGATCTCACTCTTAAAGCGGAGGTCCGCCCACCACTACAATAATGAAAAGCCAGCAGCTAAACACACTGCAGCTGCTGGCTTTTAATAGGGCCCTTACCTGGCCTGGAGTCCAGCAATATCGGCACTGTAGCTGATGTTTCCATTGCGGGCAAGGGAACCCGGCAGTATAGCCTTACGGCTTCACGCTGGGAACCCAACTGCGCACGCGCAAGGCTCTGCTCTTCTCTCCTACTGGCCCGGCCGTGGCTCCTAGAAATGGAAACGGGTAACCTGTCAAAGACAGATATCTGCTCCCCCCCCCCCCCCAAATGCCAAATGTGGAACCGGAGGGGGGGGGGGGACAAATGAGTGGAAGTTCCACTTTTGGCTTTAAATCAAGTCTTTGTTCTGCTAAAGAGTCTTTTGTATTAGTTTCACTTAAAGTGGTCCTAAAGGCAGAAGTTTTTTTTATCTTCATGCATTCTATCTGTCTGGGACTCTCCCTCCTCATTGGCTGAGGCAGCAGCGTGCATCATTGCTTCTCGCTACTGTCAATCAAGGGGTCAGTAAGCCAATGAGGAGAGGGAGGGGGCAGGACTGAGCCACGGTTCTGTGTTGGAATGGACACAGAGTAGGGGCACCTGGCGGGAGGGAGGGGCCAGGAGTGCCAGCAGGGGACCCTGAGAAGAGGAGGCTCTGAGCTGCTCTGTGGAAAACCCACTGGACAGAGCAGATAAGTATAACATAACATGTTTCTTATTTTTAAACTAAAAAAAAAAACTGAGACTTTAGCATCACTTCAAGAAGGCTCTATATTTTACACACAGTTTGTTGATAATGTTCATAGGTAACAGGCGATCTAAAGAGTTCTGCTTCAATGTTAGAATGTGACACAACCAGGATGGATAAAAATTGATGATTTTTAATAAAAAATCAATAAAATCCGATTTTTTTTTTTTTTTTTTTTTGTGGCTTTCAATCGTATATTTTTTAGAGATAACATGCACTGCATTGATGCATTTACACTTCACAGTGACTTAGATATTTTATAGATAGGCAACTCCTATCCTCATATTGATTAGTGGTCGCAAATTAATAACTACTGCAGTAGGGAACAGACTAGGGGTGCAACGGATGAAAAAACTCAGATTGGATCGTTCCTCGGATCAGAGACATGGATCGGATAATTTTTTGGATCAGCAAATAATAATTTAATTTGCAAAAACCTGTGAAAATTCCACCACCATATAGTCCCCACTGTAATATCCACAATCTCCCCCACTGTAATATTGGCTGAGCATTTGGCTGGGTACGGCTGAGCATTTGGCTGGGTACGGCTGAGCATTGGCTGGGTACAGAGGGATGGCTGCTTCCATCCGATCTCTCCCCTCCACTATACAGATTAGTACAGAGAGGGGAGAGAGGAATCGGCGTCACGCCATGACGCCGGTTTGTTTACAAGTGATCGCTCCGTCAAAGCGATCACATTGTAAATGGCCTGGGTGTAGAAAGATGGCCACCGCTTCGGAGCTAGGCTGAAGCCGCGGCCTTTCCTAAGGCCGAGACCGCGGGGTGCTCTGCGGATCGCGGTAATTTGCTGATCCGAGCGGGGTGCGGATTGGTGACGATCCATTGCACCCCTAGAACAGACACAAAAGATATGCTCAGCATCTTTCCAAATAACTGTTCTTTATTATGACTCATTTGAAGGGTTTTATACACATGATTACGTAGGTATCACATTAATAATACAATTGTACGTTTATGGTAACAAGGGGTGTTACTTAGGCAGGCTAATTATAATCAGGACTCGAAAGAATGCAAAACATGTACTGAACAATATTAGTGCATTGTGCAATACATATAAAATAGAATACAATTATATACAGGACTTACAAATTTTCATTACAACAGTAACTATGAGATGAAACAAAGTTCAGGAATATTCCTTTATCCCATTGTTTTGGAAATCTATGTACACTACAAACTGTGTGATTATTTTTTTTTTTATTTTTTTTTTGAGAAATGCATCTGTACCAGGCTCCAAGTGTGAGAAGGAAGGGCAAGCAGTAAAAATGAAAGTGAAATCTTCTAAGCAGCCTGTAATACCGCGTACACATGACCGGACTTTTTGACAGCAAAGGTCTCACGGAACGGGTCCGTCGGACAATTCGATCATGTGTGGGCTCCATCGGACCTTTGCTTGCCAAAAATCTGGCGGACTTTAGAAATATAACATGTTTTTAATTTTCCCACCGGATTGAGAAATCCATTTGTGTGTAGTCCGACGGACAAAAACCGACGCTAGGGCAGCTATTGGCTACTGGCTATGAACTTCCTTATTCTAGTTCGGTCGTACGTCATCACGTTCGAATCCGTCGGACTTTGGTGTGATTGTGTGTGGCTAAGTCCGTTCATTCGGAAAGTCAGTCGGAACTCCACCGAAATTTTGTCGGAAAGACCGTCGGACCTAATCCCTCGAAAAGTCCGGTCGTGTGTACGCGCCATTAACCTTGTGATCTTTCTGCACATAGCTTGACGTATTCCTCTTCCTATGGGTAAAGCGGGTATGCATGCAAAATGTAAGCAATGCAACAAAGAGATGCAAGGCCTGGTGGCCCGAATTAAACAATATGAGAAGACGTGCTGTGACGAAAGGACCATGTGGACCCAGCTGATATATGTTGTTTTGTTTGTTTGTTTTTTTAAAGATATTTTGTTTATGCACTTCAGTTACTAAACATTGATGTTTAGGTCCCTTTCAGGCTTGTGTGACTTGTCCTGTGATTTTGCACTGCAAAGTCTCATTATAAGTCGTACCCAATGATTACCAATGAGTACCGTTAACATCTGTGCGACTTCAAAGTAGTCCCTGCATTACTTTGGTCTGACTTTAATGCACAGGCATTGCATCAAGTTGCGTCAATGTCATGAGACTTTCAGGTTGCACAGGTGTGAAAAGGGCCTTCAAAGTGGATGTAAACCCACTCGCATACTTTCTAAACTACTATAAGAATCTATAAGAATATACATACCTCCTGCATGTATCCTTACCTGTCAGATGTCTCCCCTCTGTTATGAGACCTGAAAAACTGCAGATTCTGTGGGTGTCTGTCCGAAGTTTGGTGGGTGGAGTGGTGAGGTCAGTAGACTCCCCGCCCACCTCTACACTCCCCTTGTCAACATGCATTTTCTCCTATGTATTTCTTATACTAAACTTCTGCTATGATCACTAATATCCAGTCCTATTTCTCTGTGTCAGCTTTTATCTCACTGAAAAAAGATAAGAGGACTGCTCAGAGCTGAATTAACGCTTTGTGGCAAGACTGGGCACAGATGACATGAAATCCTATACTGTACAAGGTGCAAGCCTTAATAAAAAAAAATATTTTCGGGTTTACATCCACTTTACGCTAAATACACAAATGTGTAATTTTAATGTTTTAATTAAATAAAAGCATTTGAGAAGTTCTCCAACTATGGGTGATAAACCTAAGCTTGGTTCTGATATTGATGCTTTACTAACCTGACAGCTGTTTATTTTAAATGGGAAACCTTCATTTATTTTATTTTTTTAAATATTAAAGAGGAAGTAAACCCAGATGGGTTTTACTTCCTCTATATTCCCCTGCAAAGTAAAAACATAATGGGCTAGTATGCATCGCATACTAGCCAATTATGTGCCACTTACTTTGCAAATGAAGCCCGCAATGTCCACAATGTCCTCGCTGCTGGAAGCATCCATCTTCATCCTGCTTCCTTTCAGGGCCGCAGCTCCGGCTTTGTGACTGGCCGGAGTGGCGTGACGTCACTCTTGTTCATGCTTGTGAGAGCTGCCAGTCACGGCAACCACTTGGAAAGAAATGGCATGATGTCATCTGCGCACTACAAGGCAATTATCTCCTAAATATTTCAATACATATAGGTAAGCCTTCATATAGGCTTACCTATATGTAAAAATAGGTCAGGGGAGTGTAAAACCACTTTAAAGATTCTAACTAATCACACACATTCTATATAATCACACACACACAGGTTGGACTTGATGGATTTGTTTTTTTTTTTGTTTTTTTCAACCTCACCTACTATGTAACTACCAGCAAGAATGAGTCCTTACATTTAAAGAGCACCTGTCATTTCAGATCTATCGTGGCAGCGCCTGTTAGCGGGCATCCACTCACCTGCTGCTGCCACGTTCCTTACCTTGTTGTTTTACTGCCGCAATTACCAGCCGTCCCATTAAAGTGATAGGGACTGTCAGTGAGTCAACATTGGGTCAGAGGAGGAGCCGCTGTGGGACAGAGATGACAGTTGCTCTTTAAAAATTATGCTTTAACTCTAGCCTTTTTTCTAGTGATTTAAATCATGATTGAGCCTAGGTTCACACTGAATGCAGGGTTGAAATTGTGTGAGTTCAGCTGAACATTTTGGTCTGACTTTGGGTGGTGATTTTAGAGACATCTGTGCGGGTTCATGCACACAAGTCTGTTGAAATCGCCCCCGAAGTCGCCAAAAGTAGCGCAGGAACTACTTTTGGAATCAGTGCGGCTCTGCAAAGTCGGCAATAGGCTCCGAGTTGACATGTCAAATCGGCCCATTGTGAACGTGGGTTTAACCACTTGAGATCCGCGCTATTGCCAAATGACGGCATTAGCGCGGATCTACTTTTCCGGGACTACGTCTATTGACGTCGTCCCGGTTACGAGCGGCCTGCGCGCCCCCTGAGGGGCGCGCGCGGCGCGCTCTGATCGGCGAGTCCATGAGACTCGCCTGATCACCGATCCGTGTAAGGGGTCGATCCCGACCCCTTATCACGTGATCAGCTGTCAGCCAATGACAGCTGATCATGTGACAGAACGGAGCCGGTAATCGGCTATTATTCCTCCTCGCGCTAAAAGCGCGAGGAGAGAAAAAAAAAGCCGATCACGGCCAGCAATACAGCTGACCACCTGCCCCCTGCCAGTGCCCACCTGCCCACCGCAGTGCCATCCTGAATGAAAGTAAGTGCCCCCCATCAGTGCCCCCCAGCAGTGCCCATAGTGCCCACAGTGCCACCCACAATGCCACCCACAATGCCACCCACAGTGCCATCCAGCAGTGCCACCAACAGTGCCACCCACAGTGCCCACAATCTGCCGCAAAGGTGCTGCACCCCAGTGCCGCCCATCAGTGCCCAGCAGTGCCGCCCATCAGTGCCCAGCAGTGCCACCTATCAGTGCCACCTATCAGTGCCCATCAGTCCCATCTATCAGTGGTACCTATCAGTGCCCATCCGTGCCACCCATCCGTGCCACTTATCCGTGCCACCCATCCATGCCATCTTATCTGTGCCCATCTTTGCCCATCAGTGCCGCCTTATCTGTGCCGATCGGTGCCGCCTTATCTGTGCCTATTAGTGCCGCCTTAACTATGCCTATCAGTGCCCACCAGTGCAGCCTATCAGTGCCCACCAGTGCAGCCTATCAGTGCCCACCAGTGCAGCCTATCAGTGCCCACCAATGCAGCCCATCAGTGCCGCCTAATCAGCGCACTTCAATGAAGGAGAAAAATGACCCGTTTGCAAAATTGTATAACAAACTATTAAAACATGATTTTTTTTTTTTTTGCATCTTTTTTTGTTTTTTTAGCAAAAAATAAAACTCCGAGCTGTAACTAAATACCACCAAAAGAAAGCTCTATTTGTGGGAAAAAAATGATAAAAATTTCATTTGGGTACAGTGTTGTATGACCGCGCAATTGTCACTCAAAGTGCATCAGCGCTGAAAGCTGAAAATGAGGGGGGTTTAAGTGCCCAGTAAGCAAGTGGTTAAATCAAAGCCACCCTGGACACAACTGACATGCAGTGTGCAGTTTTGTCCCATGGGTCTGACAGATAGCTGGAGAACTCCTCTCCTAGTGTAAAAAAAAATACCACAAGGGGAGAACCGGGGAAAATGGAGGGACTTTTTGATACCCAGAAATCTGATAGACAGTGGTACCAATAAAAATCAAGTAATAAGATACTCCTTAAAATGACTCATGAACAAACATCATAGGAAAAAATAGAAGACCTAAAGCATGATGGCATAATACCATATAATCTGAAATAATGGAGGACAGTGAGTTGTCAAACAGAAAAATAATTATGATCGCATGCATCCATGCATGATGGCATGACTGCGATCAATCCAAATTCCATTCATGATAGCATGACTGCGATCAATCCAAATTCCATTCATGATGGCATGACTGCGATCAATCCAAATTGTTTTCAGGAGCCAGCAGCTGTCTCACAGCCATGACTCTGAGAGCGTTGCTGCAACCCTGAGATCTGACCACACCAATCCATACTTGGCTGTGATCTATCCAAATTGATTTCGGGGGTGTCCTCGGATGTGCCTCTTCATTGTTACAGAGGGACAATTTTTTCCTACGTGGAGGTGTTTAGCCATATCCTCTTAGATTCAGCCATATCAGTTTTCAGGCTCGTTTTTAGCCTATTGGGTTGATCCCTATATGTCATGTCCCTTGTGTCTGGGAACACAGTGTCATGATGCCTGATATCCCCACCTCCTATGTGGTCCTCCAGGATGATGTGAGATGTGTATACTATATATGATTATAGATCACTCCTGATATGCTACTTACCTCCATCCCACTGAGGAAGACTCAAGTTGAAACGCCTAGGGGCTGTTTGACAACTCACTATCTTCCATTATTTCATAATATATGGTATTTTTATGCTGTCAAACTTTGTCTTCTATTTTCTCTCATCTTTGTTCTGGAGTCATTTTAAAGCGGGAGTCCACCGGGACTCCGCGTTTTTTTTTTTTTTTTTTTTTTTTTTTTTTTTTTTTTTTTAAAAGCCAGCAGCTACAAATACTGCAGCTGCTGACTTTTAAAATAGTGACACTTACCTGTCCAGCGTGCCCGCGATGTCGGCACCTGAAGCCGATCTGTAGATCGTCACCCGGGTGCTGCCGCCGCCATCTTGGGTATGGGAATCAGGAAATGGAGCCTTTCGGCTTCATTTCCCGGTTCCCTACTGCGCATGCGCGAGTCACGCTGCGCAATGAGGACGGTCCCCGCTGCCTCTGGGATCTGTGTGTTTCCCAGCAGGCAGCGGGGCACTTGCAGAAGGGGGCGGGCACTTGCGGAAAGGGGCGTAATCTACGCCCCTTTCCGCAGACAGCTATCCCGGAAGTCGGTGCAGTTACCTGGATTATCCGGGTAACTGCACCCCCCTCCCCCCTGAAAGGTGCCAATTGTGGCGCCGGAGGGGGGGGGGGGATTCCGATGAGCGGAGGTCCATTTTAGGGTGGACCTCCGCTTTAAGGAGTATCTTAAAGAGGAAGTTAACCCTTCTATCGTTTTCAGCCAAGGAAGCTGACATCTTGGCCTTTGTTTAATCTTCAACTGTCATGATGCTGCACATGTGATCAGTTATGACACCAACCATTGGATGGTTTGATAGTTTGGTTAAGAGCACAACCAATGTGACAGTTAGCGTTTCTGGCATGCCGGGAATGTAACTGTTTTTTTTTGAAACTATTAAATCGATGCGTTTACTTCCACTTTAACCACCTCGCGCCCGCCCTATAGCCGAATGACGGCCGTAGAGCAGGCGCGTTCGTCCGGGAGGCCGTCCCTGGACGTCCTGTTGTTTACTTCCGCAATGCGCGCCGCCGTGGGCGCGCATCGCGGAAGTTCTGTGTTCGCCGTGTCCCCCGGGGACAGGCAAACACAGATCGCTGTAAACGGCCAATCACAGCGGCCGTTTACAGCGCGATCGGCGTGTCCAATGGGAGATGATCTCATATGTAAACATATGAGATCATCTCCCAGCGCCGCTCTCCCTCCTCACACAGAGTGTGAGAGGGGAGAGATGAATGGCTGCAGCGGCAGCCGTTCTGCTTTGCTTCGAGTTAAAAAAAAGTGCCATCCTCCCTCAGCAGTGCCACCTGTCCCCAGTGCCACCTGTCCCCAGTGCCATTTGTCATCAGTGCCACGTATTAGTGCCATCTGTCATCAGTGCCACGTATTAGTGCCATCTGTCATCAGTGACACGTATTAGTGCCATCTGTCATCAGTGCCACGTATTAGTGCCATCTGTCATCAGTGCCACGTATCAGTGCCATTTGTCAGTGTCACGTGCCATCTGTTGTCAGTGTCACGTGTCATCAATGCCACTCATCAGTGCCATCTGTCATCAGTGCCACGTATCAGTGCCATTTGTCAGTGTCACGTGCCATCTGTTGTCAGTGTCACGTGTCATCAATGCCACTTATCAGTGCCATCTGTCATCAGTGCCATCTGTCATCAGTGCCATCTGTCATCAGTGCCATCTGTCATTAGTGCCATCTGTCATCAGTGCCATGTATTAGTGCCATCTGTCATCAGTGCCACATATTAGTGCCATCTGTCATCGGTGGCACGTGTCATCAGTGCCACATATTAGTGCCATCTGTCATCGGTGGCACGTGTCATCAGTGCCACATATTAGTGCCACCTGTCATCGGTGGCACGTGTCATCAGTGCCACATATTAGTGCCATCTGTCATCAGTGCCACGTGTCATTGTCCTGGTGCTTCAAAAGTGTAATAAATAGTCAACAAGTTAGATGTGTAATTTATGTTCCTAGAACACATGATGGCGCTACCTGCATGTTGAGCCTCTCTATGTGGCCAGACTGTGAAAGTCCCACACATGTGGTATTGTAATACTCAGGAGGAGTAGCAGAATTTTTTGGGGGTGTCATTTGTGGTATACACGTGCCATGTGCGAGAAATAACCTATTACAATGACAATTTTGTGGAGAAAAAAAAAATGAAAAATCTTAATTTTGCTAAGAATTGTGGGAAAAAAATGACAACATCAAAAAGCTCACCATGCCTCTTACTAAATACCTTGGAATGTCTACTTTCCAAAAAGGGGTCATTTGGGGGGTATTTGTACTTTCCTGACTTGTTCGGGTCACAAGAAGCGAGATAGGCCACCAATACATCAGATGTGATCAATTTTGTGCGATTCGCACCACAGCTTGTAAACTCTCTAACTTTCACAAAGACCAAATAATATCCACTAATTTGGGTTATTTTTACCAAAGATATGTAGCAGTATAAATTGTGGGCAAAATTTATGAAGAAAAATTAATAATTTGCATAATTCTGTCACAGAAACAAAGAAATATGCGTTTTTTTTCAAAATTTTCGGTCTTTTTTCATTTATAGCACAAAAAATAAAAACCGCCGAGGTGATCAAATACCACCAAAAGAAAGCTCTATTTGTGGGAAAAAAAGGACAAAAAATTCATTTGGGTACAGTGTTGCATGACTGAGTAATTTGTCATTCAAAGTGTGAGAGCACCGAAAGCTGAAAATTGATCTGGGCAGAAGGGTGTTTAAGTGCCCAGTAAGCAAGTGGTTAAATACTTGATTTTAATGGCACCACTGTCCATTAGTTTTCTGGGTATCAAAAAGTCCCTCAGTTTTCCACAGTTCTCACCTTGTGATATTATTTTATGTTAATTTGGGACTGATACTGAAGTTGTTGTTCGATTACAGCTACTCTATTGATGGTTTAATACTAACTCGTATCTAGTAGTTTTATTGTTTTCTCTGGGCATCCGAGTTGGTCTTATTGTGTGTTTTGGGTTTTACTCTTCTCTGCAACATCTATGGAATCTGCTCCCATATATGTAAAAGTGATGGAGGCCTATGCGCTACTGGGAGTGAATAAGAAAGAGCTGTGTATGTAAAAATAGGTGTGGATGTATTCACAAGTACTGCAAAATGAAAGGGTTCACAGTAAGACCAAAAAATAAAATGGTAAATGTAGAATTTTGCGCAAAAATTAGGTCCCTCAAAATTCAAGTGCCTAGGGAAGTGGTAACTACTGAGAGGGTGATTATAAAAAAATTCCAAAGTACAAGGGAAAAAAAAATGATAAAAAAAATAAATAAAAAATAAAGATAACAAAAATAAATGAATTAAATAAAGATAGCGATAAGAATGGAAATAAAAATAAAAATGGAAATGAATATAAATGGAAAACTAGCTCAAGTGAAGTGCGTGCGTATGTGTGTGTGTGTGTGTGTGTATATATGTATGTGTATATAATTTATAAAGGTTAAGTCATAAATTGCTCTTATATTAATAAGTGTATCGCTTAGTGAGTTCATTAAAAAAATAACCAAATATATGTAGAAAAATACGTATCGGCCTAAACTTGGGGGGGAAAAAATGTTTTTTTATATATTTTTGGGGGATATTATAGCAAAAAGTAAAAAATATTGAATTTTTTTCAAAATTGTCCCTCTATTTTTGTTTATAGCGCAAAAAATAAAAACCGCAGAGGTGATCAAATATCGCCAAAAGAAAGCTCTATTTGTGGGAAAAAAGGACGCCAATTTTTGTTTGGGAGCCACGCCGCACGACCGTGCAATTGTCAGTTAAAGCTTTACAGTGCCGAATCGCGAAAAGGGGCCTGGTCCTTTTGGCTGCAAATTGGTTCGTGGCTTAAGTGGTTAAATCATAATTTGGAAAGAGCAACTAATCTCTGTCCTGCAGCAGCTCCTCCTCTGACCCGCTGTTGACTCATCGGCAGTCTCATTCACTTTAATGGGACAGCTGGGGATGTGGCAGTGACACAACAAGGTGAGGGACATGGGGGTAGCAGGTGAGGGGATGCCCACTAACAAGCGCTGCCATGATGGATATGAAATCACAGGTGCTCTTTGTGTGAATGCATTGTGTGAATGCATCAATGCAGTGCATGTTATCTCCGCTTGCAAACTTGGATTCATTAAATGAGTTTACCAAAAATTGAAATATTGCAGAATATACAGCCTTATGCTACATAACTAATCTCCATTTAATGCTGAATAAACCAAATTTAGGTATCCTAAATAGAAAACTATATTTTTAGATAGATTTTTTTTTACTCTAAAAGCATTTTATTAAAATACATTTGCTAAAAATAAAAAAATGGATTAAAAAAAAAAAATCTGATTTTAAAAATCATATATTTTTTTTTTTTATCATTAAGTCATATGTGCTGCTATATGCATACTACAAATGCCATTATCCAAAATCCATAGTCCTTAGCCCATCTTGGCAGCGAGCAAAATATGGGCAAGTCTCAGCCATTGTATTCTTTTTCCAAAAACCCCTAGTCTCCCATTCATTATTGAAGACCTTGTTTTACAGGGTTTCTCTCATATAACATAACTCACCTGTGACTTCTTGGGATTTGCATCTGATTCTGTTGTCCCATTACGATCTCCTTTTAAACCATTTAGCTGGCAGCGGTGACATCGCTGGCTCCTGTGTCAGGTAAGTGACACATAATGGACTACTAACTAGCCCATTATGCTTTACCTTTGCAGGGAATCAAAGAGGAAGTAAACCCATCAGGGTTTACTTCCTCTTTAATTTGCTAGAAAATTACACAGAACACCCAAACATTTTATATATATATATATATATATATATATATATATATATATATATATATATATATATATATATATATATATATATATATATATATATATATATATATATATATATATATATATATAATATTTTAGCAGAGAACCTATAGAATAAGTTGGTGGTCATTGCAACTTTTTATCTCACACAGTATTTGCGCAGCAATTATTCAAACACGTTTTTTTCATGCATTTAAAAACAAAAACCGTAAAGTTAGCCCAATTTTTTGGTATAATGTGAAAGATGATGTTCCACTGAGTAAATGCCTAACATTTCATGCTTCAAAATTGCACACGCTTGTGGAATGCCGCTAAACTTCAGTACTTAAATATCCCCATTACACGTTTTGAGTTAGAGGAGGTCTAGTGTTAGAATTATTGCTCTCACTCTAACAATTGCGCTGATACCTTGCATGTATGGTATGAACACCGCTTACAAATGTGAGCGTGACTTGCGTATGTGTTCGCTTCTGCATGCGGGGACAGGGGCACTTTAAATTAAAATTACATTTTTTTTTCCTTGTTAATTTTATTTTTCTATTTTGACACTTACTTTTTTTTCTGATCACTTTTATTCACATTACGAGGAATGTAAACATCCCTTGTAATAGAAATATTGTTTGACCAGGTTCTCTTTACAGTGAGATCTGGGGTCAATAAGTACCTAGATCTCACCTCTAGGCTGGAAGCCTGAAATAAAAAAATAAAAAAAAGATTCTGGCTTCCCAGCTGAGGCGGCTGCAGTTTTTTTCATAAGTTTTCATGCAGTTTTTGATGTCATAACTTCACGCCCAGCCTTCAAACGATCATAGAGACTCTGGGGATTATCTGGCCCTCTGAAAATCTCTATGGTTAGTATCCAGGGCTGGTCGGTTCCTTCTCCAGTTCGTCGATGGCAAAGTCCCCTCCCGCTGTCTGTAAGAGCGGTAAAGCTTCTGAACAGCCGCTATGATCGTTCTTATGGTGAAGGGAATTGCTGGCTCTAAAAGAAGATATCCTAATGATGCCTGTAGCTGCATATGATGTTGCGTGGGTGGCAATCGGTTAAAGTGGCTGTAAACCTAGTTACACCACCTACACGTTTAGGAGATAGTTACCATATATGCTTGCGCCACCGTCATCGCACCTCCGTGCCATTTCTTCACTAGCAGGTGCCATGAATGATGCCTCCCATGCGCATGGGACTCCGGTCAGTCACAGAGCTGGAGTCTGCGGCCCTCGAAGGAAGAGGGGCGAATATGGATGCCAGCCACCAGCAGGGACAATGCGGGCTTTGTTTGCAGCTAAGTGCCACATGATGGGCTAGTATACGATGCATACTAGTCCATTATGCTTTTACTTTGCAGGGGAAAGCGGGGGGGGGGGGGGGGGGAGAGGCAGTAAAACCCATCAGCCTCATCCAGACACCAGACAAAAAATGCCCTTGCAGTGGAGCCCAGTGGTCCCAGAGTTATTCAATCTATACATGATGCTTTCATAGAGTACAGTTTTGCCATAAAGAATGTCATCTAAAATAAAAATGTATGCTTTGCAGTTGATTTGCCACCAGGAGTTTTGTCTAAATAAATACAAATATATGTCCTACAATTGTTACTTTTTGTTCTGTTACACAGGAAAATGTGTGTTTGTGCTTAGACTTAGCTGGCAATCGCCTGATTAATGTAACCATATTTCTTGGCTGAATCATTAGGAAAGGAATTTTATCACAAGTTGTCTCTATATTCAGCTCTATATTTCTCTGGCCATGTTTGGAATCTAATATGTTTTCATATCTACATGTCTTTCTACAAGAGCAAAGACTCTTGTAGAAAGAAATAATTATCTTGAAACTGTTAGAAGAGCAAAAACAGCATTTGACTATTTGAAGCTGGAACTGATCTCTATGGGCTGATGTAGAATGTTAAAGCTATGGAAGAAACATGTTTGTTGCTTGTGAAAATTGGAGCTAGAAATATCAGTATTTTTTTTAATTTAAAACTTTTGCAAAGTGTTGCAGAAAACTTCACATAGAGCTCTTTATATTAAGTTATATTAAAGAGTATGTACAGCTGCTTCTTTTTTTTTGTATTGTGGTAGACAAAGACACCCGTCTGTTTATTTTTCTTGCTGTGTGCTGTTCTTGGGGAGATTAACTTTTTACTGCTTGTCCTTTAAAGCGGAGCTCCACCCTAAATTGGAGCTTCCGCTCATTGGAACTCTCCCCCCCCCCCCACCGGCGCCACAATTGGCACCTTTCAGGGGGGAGGGGGGTGCAGATACCTGTATAGTACAGGTATTTGCACCCACTTCCGGCATCGATATCCGCAGAATCTGTGGATATTTACGCCACTTCCTGCGGGTCCCCCTCTGTGTCTGCTGGGAAACTCACGAATGCGCAGTAGGGGACCGGGAAGTGAAGCCGCAAGGCTCCACTTCTTGATTCCCATACCCAAGATGGCGGCGGCAGCACACGAGAGCCGATTGAGAGATCAGCTTTGGGTGCCGACATCGCAGGCACGCTGGGCGGGTAAGTGTCCTTATTTTAAAAGTCAGCAGCTGCAGTATTTGTAGCTGCTGACTTTTTTTTTTTTTTTTTTAACGGCGGAACTCCCGCTTTAGGATGCAACAGAAAGTTAGGGCTTGTTCATATGTGTGTCAATACTTGGTGTTCATGTGCCATTTATTCAACATTTTTAAAGCTTCATAACTGCCCTTCGATGTCTGCCATGAGTAACACAGTGACGCCACACAGTGCTGTTCATGCAGGTGCTATAGCGTTGTGTTGCGCCACGTTAAAAATTAAGCAGCATGTCACTTTCATGAGTCGTATACACTTGTCAGCCACCTCCATTGATTTCAGTGGTAATGTTCTATAACCAAATCTTAACCACTTCCCGACCAGCGCACGACGATGTACGTCGACAGAATGGCACGGGCAGGCATATTGGCGTACAGGTACGTCCAATATTCAACGGCGCCCTGCCATCGGGAGCGCGCCGCCGGCGGCGCGCTCCCGCGCTGGTCGGGACCCCCGTGAGTCTGGTCGCGGGACCCGCGGACTCGATTGCCGCGGGCATCCTCGCGATCGTCTCACGAAGCGGCCGAATGGAGAAAATGCTGTGTAAACAGCATTTTTCCATTCTGCCTAGCAACTAGTGACGCTGATCTCTGCTCCATGTGATTGGAGCAGAGATCAGTGTTCACTAAATGAAAGCCCAACCCCCCCACAGTTAGTAACACACCCCTAGGAACACTTAACCCCTACACTGCCACCAACTGGTTAACCCCTTCACTGCCAGTGTCATTTACACAGGAATCACTGCATTTATATAGCAGTGATTACTGTAAAAATGACAATGGTCCCAAAAATGTGTCAAAAATGTCCGATGGGTCCCCCACAATGTCGCAGTCACAATAAAAATCGCTGATCGCCGCCATTACTAGTAAAAAAAAAAAAAATAATAAAAAATTATTAATAAAAATGCTATAAAACTATCCCTATTTTGTAAACGCTATAACTTTTGCGCAAACCAATCAATAATCGCTTATTGCGATTTTTTTTTTTTACCAAAAATATGTAGAAAAATACGTATCGGCCTTAACTGAGTGAAAAAAATGTTTTTTTATATATTTTTGGGGGATATTTATTATAACAAAAATTAAAAAATAATGCGTTTTTTTCAAAATTGTCGCTCTATTTTTGTTTATAGCGCAAAAAATAAAAACAGCAGGGGTGATCAAATACCACCAAAAGAAAGCTCTATTTGTGGGAAAAAAAAGGACGTCAATTTTGTTTGGGAGTCATGTCGCACGACCGCGCAATTGTCAGTTAAAGCAACGCTGTGCCGAATCGCAAAAAGTGGTCTGGTCTTTGACCAGCAAAATGGTCCGGTCTGAAAGTGGTTAAAGTAGTTGTAAACCCTCACATATACCCAGTGAAGTAACTGGCCTCAGGTGATACACAGAGATTAAATAAATCCACCTACAGTGGTGTGAAAAAGTGTTTGCCCCCTTCCTCATTTCCTGTTCCTTTGCATGTTTGTCACACTTAAGTGTTTCGGAACATCAAACCAATTTAAACAATAGTCAAGGACAACACAAGTAAACACAAAATGCAATTTGTAAATGAAGGTGTTTATTATTAAAGGTGAAAAAAAATCCAAACCATCATGGCCCTGTGTGAAAAAGTGATTGCCCCCCTTGTTAAAACATACTATAACTGTGGTTGTCCACACCTGAGTTCAATTTCTCTAGCCACACCCAGGCCTGATTATTGCCACACCTGTTCACAATCAAGGCATCACTTAAATAGGAACTGCTTGACACAGTAAGGTCCACCAGAAGATCCTTAAAAGCTACACATCATGCCGAGACCCAAAGAAATTCAGGAACAATTGAGAAAGAAAGTAATTGAGATCTATCAGTCTGGAAAGGGTTATAAAGCCATTTCCAAAGCTTTGGGAATCCAGCGAACCACAGTGAGAGCCATTATCCACAAATGGCGAAGACATGGAACAGTGGTGAACCTTCCCAGGAGTGGCCGGCCGCCCAAAATTACCCCAAGAGCGCAGCGACGACTCATCCAAGAGGTCACAAAAGACCCCACAACAACGTCCAAGGAACTGCAGGCCTCACTTGCCTCAGTTAAGGTCAGCGTTCATGCCTCCACCATCAGGAAAAGACTGGGCAAAAATGGCCTGCATGGCAGAGTTCCAAGGAGAAAACCACTGCTGAGCAAAAAGAACATCAAAGCTCGTCTCAATTTCTCCACAACACATCTTGATGATCCCCAAGACTTTTGGGACAACATTCTGTGGACCGATGAGACAAAAGTGGAACTCTTTGGAAGGTGTGTGTCCAAGTATATCTGGCGTAGAAGGAACACTGCATTTCATAAAAAGAACATTATACCAACAGTAAAATATGGTGGTGGTAGTGTGATGGTCTGGGGCTGTTTTGCTGCTTCAGGACCTGGAAGACTTGCCGTGATAAAAGGAACTATGAATTCTGCTGTCTACCAAGAGATCCTGAAGGAGAATGTCCGACCATCTGTTCGTGTACTCAAGCTGAAACGAACTTGGGTTCTGCAGCAGGACAATGATCCTAAACACACCAGCAAGTCCACCACCGAATGGCTGAAGAAAAACAAAATGAAGACTTTGGAGTGGCCTAGCCAAAGTCCTGACCTGAATCCTATTGAGATGTTGTGGTATGACCTTAAAAAGGCTGTTCATGCTCGAAAACCCTCTAATGTAACTGAATTAGGACAATTCTGCAAAGATGAGTGGGCCAAAATTCCTCCAGGACGCTGTAAAAGCCTCATTGCACGTTATCGCAAACGCTTGGTTGCAGTTGTTGCTGCTAAGGGTGGCCCAACCAGTTATTAGGTTTAGGGGGCAATCACTTTTTCACACAGGGCCATGATGGTTTGGATTTTTTTTCACCTTTAATAATAAACACCTTCATTTACAAATTGCATTTTGTGTTTACTTGTGTTGTCCTTGACTATTGTTTAAATTGGTTTGATGTTCCGAAACACTTAAGTGTGACAAACATGCAAAGGAACAGGAAATGAGGAAGGGGGCAAACACTTTTTCACACCACTGTACATAAATTGTAGCTATTTATCTACAGCTGTCTTTCCCATACATCCATTCAAAGAGCATAATTTGCATAGCATCTCTTGGCTCTGAAAAGCAGGGGGCAGAGAGCTGAAGTTACATTAGTGAGGAGAGCTCTGATTGGCGGTAATGGAACACCACCACCCCCCTGCACAAAGCACACAGGAAGAGAGCTGAGGCTGTCAATCTGCTGGAGGTCCCTCCACTGTTCAGTGAGATCTGGGGTCATGTTCAATGGGCATTGGGGAAGAGACAATGGAGGTTCTTGTATCTCAGAATGCACTGGGAAATAATAGAGAACTAGGACAGAGCAGCTCCAGTCACTTCTGATTGTACAGGGCAGCCGTGTGGTGGCACCATTTGCTTCTGTGTAAAGGCAAGATCATCAAGTCAGCCAGCAATACTGACAGTGCTAGGCAGGAACAGAGGCATTGAGCATTATTGCCAGTGACAAAGCTTTTTGTTTCAGCAAAGCTGAGCTGGACCAAGCAAAGTGTCAAAAAGATCAAAGTATACAAATCCATCCTGCAGAAAATTCACAAAAATGGCTGCTATCACACCACAACCTAACCACACTTCAATGTAGATAATTTCCTCAATATCACTTCCCCCTTAACCACTTACCGACTGGCTCATGTACATATACGTCGGCAGTTTGAGGATGGTATCCATCTTTAGAGACTGCGGTTCTGTTTATGATAATGGTGGTCTTTGCGGCAAGATCACTGTTATCGGCGGTGGGAGAGGTGACCCACGCCACCCCCCCACACTTACCGGAGCCGTCGGCAGCGGCGGAGGCGATCGGGACCTGTCTGTGCATGGAGACGAGTGACCACCCATCTCCATACTATAGCAGGGTGGAAGCGATGTCAAAAGATCACTTTTTTCAAATGACAAAATTTGTATTTATTTTTTATTGCATTTAAGTCCAAATATGAGATCTGAGGTCTTTTTGACCCCAAAACTCATATTTAACATGTCCTGTCATGCTTTTTTTCTATTACAAGGGATGTTTACATTTCTTGTAATAGGAATAAAAGTGACGCTTTTTTTTTTTTTTTAAACTGAAAAAATAAAATCAAGTAAAATAAATAAGAAAAACTTTTTTTTTTTTTTTTTAAAGCACCCCATCCCGATGAGCTAGCACGCAGAAGCGATCACATAAGTGAGTAGCGCCCCCATATGAAAACAGTGGTCACACCACACATGTGAGGCTTTGCCACGATCGTTGGAGTGAGAGCAATAATTCTAGCCCTAGACCTCCTCTGTAACTCAAAACATGGAACCTGGAGATTTTTATGGGTTAAATTTTGATGCCATTCCCCGAGCGGGCGCAATTTTGAAGCGTGACATGTTGGGTATCAATTTACTCAGCATAACATTATCTTTCACAATATAAAAAAAAATTGGACTAACTTTACTGTTGTCTTGTTTTTTTTTTTTATTCAAAAAAGTGAATTTTTTCCAAAAAAAAGTGTGCTTGTAAAACCACTGCGCAAATACGGTGTGACAAAATGTATTGCAATGATTTCCATTTTATTCTCTAGGGTGTTAGAAAAAAAAAAAAAGTATAATGTTTGGGGGTTCTAAGTAAATTTTCTAAAAAAAACAACATCAACTTGTTTTTAACTTGTAAACACCGAGTCTGAAAAAGAGGCCTTGTCTTTAAGTGGTTAAGCAGTTTAACCTAGAAAAGCAATACTTTTATGGCCATTTAGAAAGCATTTTCAGTGCTTCATAAACACAATGAAAACATGACGTAAACACATCATAAATGCTTTAAGAATGTTAATGAGCATTTCATATAGTTAATACACAATTAGCGCAACCCTATTATCCCAAACTGTCATGAACAAGGTGTGGCCAGAACCGTGTGGACTGCAATAGAGTGAACCAAACACGTGTAAAGTGAAAAAGTAATTATCAAAAGGTTAAATCCTAAACATTAACCACTTGCTTACTGGGCACTTAAACACCCTTCCTGCCCAGACCAATTTTCAGCTTTCGGTGCTCTCACACTTTGAATGACAATTACTCAGTCATGCAACACTGTACCCAAATGAATTTTGTGTCCTTTTTTTCCCACAAATAGAGCTTTCTTTTGGTGGTATTTGATCACCTCTGGGGTTTTTATTTTTTGCGCTATAAATGAAAAAAGACCGAAAATTTTGAAAAAAAAACGCATATTTCTTTGTTTCTGTGACAGAATTATGCAAATTATAAATTTTTCTTCATACATTTTGGCCACAATTTATACTGCTACATGTCTTTGGTAAAAATAACCCAAATTAGTGGATATTATTTGGTCTTTGTGAAAGTTATAGAGTCTACAAGCTGTGGTGCGAATCGCACAAAATTGATCACATCTGATGTACTGGTGGCCTATCTCGCTTCTTGTGACCCGAACAAGTCAGGAAAGTACAAATACCCCCCAAATGAACCCTTTTTGGAAAGTAGACATTCCAAGGTATTTAGTAAGAGGCATGGTGAGCTTTTTGATGTTGTCATTTTTTTCCCACAATTCTTTGCAAAATGAAGATTTTTCATTTTTTTTATTTTTCTCCACAAAATTGTCATTGTAATAGGTTATTTCTCTCACGTGGCATGTGTATACCACAAATGACACCCCCCCAAAAATTCTGCTACTCCTCCTGAGTATTACAATACCACATGTGTGGGACTTTTTCACAGCCTGGCCACATAGAGAGGCCCAACATGCAGGGAGCGCCATCACGTGTTCTAGAAGCATAAATTACACATCTAACTTGTTGACTACTTATTACACTTTTGAAATACCAGGACAATGACACGTGACACTGATGACAGATGGCACTGATACGTGGCAATGATGACACTTATACGTGGCACTGATGACAGATGGCACTAATATGTGGCACTGATGATAGATGACACTAATATGTGGCACTGATGACACGTGGCACTAATATGTGGCACTGATGACAGATGGCACTAATACGTGGCACTGATGACAGATGGCACTATGTGGCACTAATAACACGTGGCACTGACAGATGCCACTTATACGTGGCACTGGGGACAAATGGCACTGACAACAGGTGGCACTGGGGACAGATAGCACTGCGGGCAGGTGGCACTGGGGTGGGGTGGATTGCACTGGGGCAGGATGGCACTAAGGCGGATGGCACTGGGGGGGGGGGGCATGGCACTGGGGGGGGGCATGGCTCTGGGGGAGGATGGCTCTGGGGGAGGATGGCTCTGGGGGAGGATGGCTCTGGGGGAGGATGGATCTGGGGGAGGATGGCACTTTTTTTTAACTTTTTTTTTTTTCTTTTGTACACTAACGGCTGCTGCAGCCGTTCTTCTCTCCCCTCTCACACGCTGTCTGTGTGAGGAGGGAGAGCGGCGCTGAGAGATGATCTCATATGTTTACATATGAGATCATCTCCCATTGGACACGCCGATCACGCTGTAAACGGCCGCTGTGATTGGCCGTTTACAGCGATCTGTGTTTGCCTGTCCCCGGGGGACACGGCAAACACAGAACTTCCGCGATGCGCGCCCGCGGCGGCGCACATCGCGGAAGTAAACACCAGGCCGTCCAGGGACGGCCAGGCGTAGGAAGCCGCCCGCCCTAAGGCCGTCATTCGGCTATAGGGCGGGCGGGAAGCGGTTAAAGCAAACCAGCAAACAACCATGGTGACACACAAAAATAACTGTCTAAACCAAATGTGTACAGAATGTGATATAATCATAAACGTAATCAAGCCAGGGTCCTACATGAGAGATCAGTCAGATTGAACAGGGAACAGGATGGGATAGGGAGAGGCAATAGGAGGAAGGGATGAGTCTGCAAGACAGGGATCCAGGGTTGGATGCAGGGTTCAGGAACATGGGACACAAGGTACAGGATAACAGGAACAGGTTCATGATAACAGGATCACAGATTCAGGTCAGGTCTCAAGGACAATACCAAGACAAAGGTAAGAGTGTCTGTCAGTTATAAATACACACCTCCTGCAATCAGTCTCATGTGACGCCTGATTGCAGGAGATGAGGTCGGCTCCAGACTGCTGGGGGCCACCTGTTGATGGACACCAGTACTGTGGTCCAAAGATCTGACAGTGCCACCAGCAGGTGAAACCTTTCCTGATGCAGACTGTTAATATATCTAATATCCCCTCCTTGAAAGAGCGGACGCTCCAACTAGTCACAGCTGTAAAAAGTCCATGGCCTCAAGCTGGGCAATGGGTATTGGCATGTCAATCTGGGCAGCGGGCAGAGGCACATCAAGCTGGGCATCGGATCATCCGACTGGAGAGTAGGCACTGGAACATCAGGCCGGGCGTCAGGAACTGGATCATTTGCCGGACATTGGGCATTGGATCATCAGACTGGACAGCAGGCACTGGAACATCAGGCCGGACAGCAGACTGGACAGCAGGCAGAGGCACTGGAACACCAGGCCAGACAGAGGGTATTGGAACATCGAGCTGAGTTATTGTGCATCGGTTCATCAGACTGGACAGCAGACGCTGGAACATCAGGCCGGGCAACGGGCACTGGATAGACAGGCTGAACAGCAGGCGGGAACAAAAGGCTGGATAGTGGCAGCAGCAAGCTGAGCATCGGGAACCGATTCAGCAAGCACCATATCAGCAGGCTGGCCGACGGGCACCGATCCAGCAGGCTGGCCGATGGGCACGGAACATCAGGCTGCACAGCAAATACTGGAGTGACAGGCCAGACAGCAGGGGCAGAAGGTTGGCAGGGTTAGGTGAGTCATCGGGTTCAGGACCATAAGAGACTAGCCTGACCCCATTGGTAATCATGGAAGCAGGCTGGAGCAGGTCGGCTGGCGTGGGTGCAGGCTGGAGCAGGTCGGCTGGCGTGGGTGCAGGCTGGAGCAGGTCGGCTGGCGTGGGTGGAGAGGCAGGCTGGTATAATGGCAGGATTGTATGGGTTGGACAAAAACCTTAGTTTCTTCTTTAGTTTAGCCACCAAAGTTCTGTAAGTGACTGCAGGGCTGTAAATAAGGGGTGCAACTGATTGAAGAGAAGGGCTGGAACACGGTAAGGAAGAGGGAACGGTTGCTAGGGAAAATTCCTGTGGGACTGTTGCAGCAGCAGCAGAGAAGAGGCAGGTGTATTAAAGGCAGGATAGGTGCAGCAAGTGGAAACGGGGTATAGATATTTAGTTGGTAGCCGGGTATGTTGGGCTGAGACTGGGGTTTCCGTGGGTGATGGAGAGAGGGACATTTGAGCAGGCAGGTGTCTGGTCGCAGGAATGGGTTGTTGTAAGCTGCCTGAGGCTGAGTGCAATATATCTGATCATGCTTGGAGTAATGGCTGAACAAAATTCAGATTACATGCTGCCTGTCTGACAAGAGACTGCACTGAGTTGACACACTCCACTAGTACCTCTTGGGAACATGCTGAATAGTGCTCAAATAAATATGCAATCATCCTCCAAAAGCCACACCAATGATTCTACCTGAGCCATTCTGAAAGGGGAAGAAAAATCTTCATTGCCTAAAGGAATATTGGCCAAGGCTAGCTCTGCACACACCTGAATCAAAGGCTGAATGTTTTCAAACGGCATACTGCGCTGATCAACTAGAGAATGGGCCAGATGGATAAACTCTAAGACCCCTTTCACACTGGGGCATTTTTAAGGCGCTTTAGCTTTAAAAAAAACATATGTAAAACCCCTGAAAGAAGCCTCATCTGCAATCCCAATGTGAAAGCCCGAGTGCTTTCACACTGAGACCCCTTTCACACTATGGCGTTTTATCAGGCACTTTAGCATTAAAATAAGCGCCTGTAAAGCGCCTGAAAGAAGCCTCAACTGCAATCCCAATGTGAAAGACCAGAGATCTGACGGTGCCACCAGCAGGTGAAACCTTTCCTGATACAGACTGTTAATATATCTAATATCTTCAGTTGCAGCTGATACAAAACAAGTACTTTCACTTAGGGAGACACCGAAATTTTGGCCGCCAAAACATATCGGCCGAAAATCTAGGGAAGCCTGTAATGGAATATGCCCTACAAGGCTTGTCAGATGGAACCAAAACACTTCACATCACCTGTGGTAATCATGCAGCCTACAAGGACACCCAGCAAAGCTATTCTCAGATTGTCTCTTTGGATTCCAGCCCATACATGGATGTGCATGGCATGAAAAGATATAAATGCTCCAATAGTATAAAAAAAGTTAAGATTTATTGAATTGTAAAGCAAAGTATCACACTCACAATGTAAAATAAAAATAAAAAACGCCTGAAGTTTGGTATTTCCAAAATATTTGGCTGAGACATTCTAAAATTTCAAGAGCCCAGTGAGCATCTCTTGGAGCTTCAGCTCACCAAAGCTGATGCCCACCTACCCAGCCTCAGTTATCTAGATTCTGCTTGAGGGGTCAACCGTATAGTCTCCAAGTTACCTTTTGGTATACAGGAAGAATGGGCATCACTTGGATCAAGGTACAAGAAAAGGTTTTTTTTTTTTTTTTTTTTTTTTTTTCCTCTTTTCTTGTTTCTGTGAGCTCATTAGGAGAATTGCAGATACTAAGCATGAGCCAAATTTCTCCTTTGGGGAGTCAAACCCTCTTGATCCACCTTCTCTATGTCCTGCAAGTGCATGCATTTCGCATATAGACGGCAGAGGTCTGGGGTCTGTGAAACAGACTAATCTTCTACCTACAACTACTACGGTCCTTGAAAAGGCTGATCAAGACAAGAAAATCAAGAACAGATGCTCCATTACCCCCATCCAATGTTCCATAGATAACAAATCACACCTGCTTAGGAAATTTTATCTGCTTCAGAAAGAAACCCTTGCAAGAAGGCAAGCTTTTAAAGATATTTGGGTTTGCTTTAAATGTGTGCTTTCACAGAACACAATGTTAAAAACTGTAAGGCTACTATTGAGTGCATAGAATGCAACAGTGACCATCACAATGGCTTCAAGTGAATTCTGATGATTTCAAGTCAGATTCAGTGTGACCAAAAGCTTAGGCCGCTCATAGACTGTGAACATTTCTTTCCTGCAACCAAAGAAATTAGAATGATTTCTCATCAACACAGACAGCTGACAGAGGAAGCCCTCCTGCCAAGCACTTGTCTGTTGCACTCGGAAGAAGACAGTGATTGTTGCTAGCAGCTATAGCAGCTGCTAGCGATAATTGCAAGTGAATCCGGCAGGCTGGTTGATCAATCAACATGGTACATTGAGCCTGCCCATTAATGTTTCAAATCTTGGCCCTTTCCTGCTGAACCGGCCAAGATTTTAAGTCTATGGCCGGCCTTAGGGAAGAGGAATGTTTGTACCTTCCATGCTTTTGTGTTTACCATCCTTGTCAGCCCAGATATTATCAGAGTGGTCTTTGACTCAAGTGGTTGATATGAAGGGGTTTCCCTCAACGATGTCTTCACTGGGCCTAATCTGAAGAACAACCCTATAGGAGTCTGGCTCCACTTCAGACAAGAACAAATTGCTGTTATGGCTGAAATTCAGCAAATGTATCAATGTTTTATCATTCGAGAAAAGAACAGATACGTTCTCATGTTCTGATGGTATCGCAACAATGATGTCAATGACAAAGTCATAGACTATCGAATGAAAGTACAGGTTTTCAGTAGCAGCCCTTCTCCTGCTGTAGCAATTTATGGGCAGCGAAGGACAACTCAAGATGGTGAAAAAGAATTTGGATCCGATGCATGTGATTGTGTTGAAAAGAAGAAACAATTGATCTTATCAAAAGAACTCAATAAATGCTTGCTATTGCCAACCTCAGGTTTCATAAAAAAAATCTCTAACAGTGCCAAGGTAATGAAAGACTTTTTCCTTCTGATTAGGGCTGTCCCGATACCCTTTTTAAGACTGAGTACAAGTACCGATACTTTTTACTTTTTTTTTTTTTTCAATTTCGTGTGACAGTTTGACTGATGGGCACTGATAGATGGTACTGACTGATGTCTGGCACTGATAGATGGCATTGATGAGCGGCACTTATGGTCACCGATAGGTGGCTGGCAGTGATGTCTGGCACTAATAGGTGGCACTGATAGGTGTATAGGCACTGACAGGTGGCTGGCAGTGATGTCTATATGTCATATAGCATTGAAAAATCCTTCAATGCCTCTCATTCATGTCATTTAACATTTATCATCTAGTAATTTATGCTGCAACGCCCATCTTGGTACACTTTTTACAGTGGACATCTTATGTGCTATATGGGCTGGGTGTAACAAGATGTCCACTGCTGGCTTACTGCAGCCGAGTGCATGGTGTACCAAGATGGGCGTTGTGATGTTTACCCTCCTGACTGAGACACGGAACGTCACTCTCTTTACTGTATGTGATGGCTCCGGACACCGTTTTGGACAGAATGTGGCTGTGCCCTTCATCCCTGCCCTTGCCAGCTTACCCGATCTCCGCTCCGTCCGCCGACTACTGGTTGGAGGTATCGGATTGGGCATCAGGAGGATTTGTGCGAGGACAACCCTACTTCTGAAAACCATCCTGTTAGTGTAAAAGGGATTCAAGCTAGGAACAGATCTTCCCCTTACGTAGTGTAGCCCCAGATTGATTTGTGATGTCAATCAAGGCACATTCACATTTCAAGTATCAACTTGTGACGAGCCCTTTACGAAGCAAGGGGATTTGTCTGCTGTGAACAACATTTACAATGCTCTGGATTTCATAGCACCCTTGAAAGCTCAGGGTAAGATACTTCTGAGACCGCTTACTTCTAAAAGCAGAGATTGGGACATCCTATTAACCAAAGAGAAAGATGGGAAATGTGGAAAGTTAGAAATTCCTCCCTAGGTAACACTTAACCCCCTTGATAGCCCCCTAGTGTTAACCCCTTCCCTGTCAGTAAAATGTATACAGTAATTATTGGCTATTTTTAGCTCTGATCTCTGTATAAATGTCAATGGTCACTCACAAGTGTCCGATCTGTCCGCCACAATGCCGCAGTCCTGCAAAAAATTGCTGATCACCTACATTACTATTTAAAAAAAAAAATGCCATAAATCTAGCCTCTATTTTGTAGACACTATAACTTTTGTGCAAACCAATCAATATACGCTTATTGTGACTTTTTTTCTTTCTGTTTGGTTGCCTATCTCTGCTTTTCCTCCAACTTACTAATATCCATATTGTGAACTGTTGTTCATAACAAAGCTGCATATTCCAAATGAGTACTATAGTACAAGGAGTGTCATATTGACAATAAGTAAAACTACAGTTGTAACAGAAAACCTATTCGCTATTGACTAGTGAGTATGTATCCTGTCCTTTTTTCTTAATATTATCTACTGATAAAGTCACGGATTGGTGACAAGGTATCTCTAAGTGAATTTGTACAGTGTTGGTCACATAGCATTTTTCTTGCTGGAAAAATTATGTGACTAAGTGCCAGTAGATGTCACTTTCACCAAACATTAACTGGCGATGAATCAGTTATTATAATTTAAACACATGCACTCAGAAGATACCCTATATACAGCAAATAAAATATTGCACAACTTTGGTAGGAGTGCCACATTATTTTTTATTATACTTGTGTTAAAGCGGCGTTCCGGCCACAGAATTTTTTTTTTTTTCTTTCACGCGGCTCATCATAATGCATTAATAACATAAATAATGAACGTTCTATATGTTTGCTAGTTGATACGAATTCTATATATATATATATATATATATATATATATATATATATATATATATATATATATATATATATATATATTTTTTTTTTTTTATATATTTACTATTTAGAAAACCCTCTTCTGGCAGTTGCCATGATTGTGAAGCCCAATCGCAACCTCTTCCTGGATTTGCAATGAAGAGGTGCATGCTGGGTAACCAACACGCCCCTCTCGATCTCACGCATGTGCAATGCTCCGCGGGCGATAGAGGAAGGTCACGCCCCGTTTGTTAGGGCAACATAGATGTGATCCACCTTAAATCGCGTCATTCTGTCAGGAAATAACGTGATTTTTGCTCACAGTACTGCCCACTGGCTCCTGGGAAATGATGACTCGCATTTCCCAGGAGCACAGGCGAGGGAGGAAGTGATGAGCGCCGCGGACCCGGAAGTGGCAGTTTAGGAGCCACTACATAGCAACAGGGTGTTTCTTGCTACTAGTAAAGGACTGTGAATATGCAAAAAAGTTTTTCAAGGTGGAACTCCACTTTAAGCAGATATTACAATTGACATCTACTCATACATATCTTTTGTACTCATACCTTTAAATCTTTAAAAAAAGAGTACTATATAATGTTTCAGTGATCCAGGAATTGTCTATCTTTATCATACAAGCGCTTTACTTGCATGCACTAGGACAGTGCATCTGTAAATGTGAGTTCTTTACTGTGGTTTTATTAAAAGTTGTTTTTAAACGGTAAAACACTGAGGTTTTTTTCTGCCCTTATGACATATACTACTACGAGGAACAACATCTGAGTGATTGGGAGGCCTTATGAGGATAGAGGAACAACAGAGTGCAGGATTTATACCCAGTCTCATATATATATATATATATATATATATATATATATATATATATAAAAAACATATTTATAAAACATATTTTCTTTGCATATTGCTTGTTTTCACTGTTGATTATTTTCATCTAATTGACTCATTAAACAAAAAAACAAACAAAAAAAAAACCTACAAGACAACAAAGGCATAATGAGCTAGTATGCACAGCATACTACCTCATTATGCATTACTTACCTTAGATCGAAGCCCCCCGCAGTGGCCCTCAGTCACTGCTTCAGCCAGCGACATCGCTCCTGCAGTTACTTGCGGGTATTTCGGGCTTCGTCGCTGGTAACGGCACAGTCTAACTGAAGCAACGGCACCTGCGTGGCATTGCTTTCGTTTGCTTCAGTGCGCATGTGCCGATGACATCAGCACAGTTCAGGTTTAGGAGATATCCATGGTAGCTTCCGGTAAGCCTTATTATAGGATTACCTGTAGCAAAAAGTGTGTTGTAAGGGTTTACAACCACTTGAATACACCCTGCTGCTCAGCCGGGAGTGGTTGCTCTTCACTATTTTTAATTTTGCAATGTATATATTATGATTTTGTGGCTGTGTAGTTTTGGTACCACTAATTATTCAGTTCAAATAATTTATACTGTTTAATTACCTTATTGTCTAACATTACTAAATTTCTTTAGTTATGCTTTATTTAGGAAATATACCCTCCAGTGATAAGTTTTTGTTCGTGGCCGATCTCTAGCAGTATAAAATTAATTATTTATTAGTATGTATGACACAGCTTTACTATAGGAATTTGCACCCAGTCTCAGATTTGACTCGCTGTCTTTCAAGAATGCTCTTGCTCCCCGGTTAATCAAAAATGTTACTTGGCATGAAATGGTAGTGCCACGGCATGTTGCTGTTTTTTCAGACCTCTAACCAGATTGTGTATGAGTCTAGGCAGCACAGTCTTGCACAGATTAACCACTTCAGCCCCGGAAAGATTTGCCCCCTTAATGACCAGGCCATGTGGCACTGCATAGCTTTAACTATCAATTGCGTGGTTGTGCAACGTGGTACCCAAACAAAATTGGCACCCTTTTTTCCCCCACAAATAGAGCTTTCTTTTGGTGGTATTTGATCACCTCTGCAGTTTTTATTTTTTGCTCTATAAACAAAAAGAGCCCCAATTTAAAAGAAAATTATTTTTTTTTTAAAGATTTTGCTATAATATCCCCAATTTAAAAAAATAAATAAAATTCACTTTAGACTGATATATATTCTTCTAATATTTTTAGTTAAAAAAATCGCAGTAAGCGTATATTGATTGGTTTGTGCAAAAGTTATAGCGTCTACAAAATAGGGGATAGATTTATGGCATTTTTATTATTCGTTTTTTACAAGTAATGGCGGTGATCAGTGTTTTTTTATTTTTATCCAGAGTGCGACATTGCGGTGGACAGGTCGGACACTTTTGACACATTTTTGGGACCATTGACATTTATACAGCGATCAGTGCCATAAAAATCCATTGATTACTAAATAAATGTCAACGGTAGGGAAAGGGATAACATTAGAGGGCGATCAAGGGGTTAAATGTGTTCCCTCATGTGTTTCTTACTGTGGGGGGATGTGACTGACTAGAAGCCAGATCGTTGTTCCTAGCTAGTAGGAACACACAATCTGTCTCTCCTCTCCTGACAGAACTGGGATTTGTGTGTTTACACACACAAATGCCTGTTTTGTCTCTCACGACCGCCGGGCTATGCGCATGCTATTCTTACCACCTCTGTGCAGTTGGCTTTACACAGGGCAGCCCGTATCCTTCTCTTCTCAGGTCCCTCTTCTGTGCTCCTGGCCTCTATCTCCTATGGAATGCCCCACAGCCCGCAGCTTGCTATAGGGGCACCATAATGAGCACATGGGCAACGCCTAGGAATATGAGCATAAACTTGACCGGTTTATCTGCTGCTAAGCAAATTACTGTGTTAAAAAATAACAGATTCCAAGCACCAGTATACAATACGAGTTTATACTCCTATTCCAATGCATTGCTTAGGTGCTTATACTAATATACTTATGAACAAGGAGGCAATACATGTGCCATTCTAGTTCACATTCCTAACACATGCAAGTTGTGTGTACACATATGTGGCCATGATGAACTGCAATTGCACATCTATTGTCTGTTTTCTCATATGTATGATCATGTAAGCAATGCATAGGAATATGAGCATACGCTTGTACTGTTTTTTTTCTGGTGCTAGGAATCTATTGTTTATGTATAGATAATATAATAAATAACAGTCATCATATCATCTCCCTATGGTGGGTTTAGTGGTTGATTCAGTTTGAGGGGTTTATCTTACGTAATCATCCTTCACATGGGCATTTCTTATGTCTGCCCAGTTTGTGAATACTTGGCTGGCAATTTGGTTCCATGCCCTCCTCTTGCTCGCTCAAAGCTTGCAGCATGGATCTTTTGAATCGCAGAGGCTGGAGTGCTGCTTTACCATTCGGATAAAGTTTTCCAGGACTAAAAAAGAGACCGCATCATTTATGTTGCTTTCCTTCATATTTGCTAACCAAAATTGGAGATCTGTGCATTTCCCGTGCCATTTCCTTTATGTAAATATGTTTCACTTGAGCAGATAAGAGGCAAAATGCATCTAGAAACGAGCTAGGACGCTCCAATGGAGCGGTTGCATTAATTTCTATGGGAATACAAACACTCTAAAAATGACAAAAAAAGCTCCAGAACTTGTTTGAGCTTCAGGCATTACTATATTTTTTTCCCAGCGTTTTGTATCTTGAGGCTTCAAGCTACAAAATGCTCAGGTGTGAATGGGGCCTCGGAGTTATCTGTCAGGCATGTGCGGCTGCTCTTTTACAACTGTTCACAAATTTCAGACTATTGCATATGACCGTTGGTGACACGCTAATATCTTCTTATGGAGTTATTAACATGGTACTTTTTTCAAAGTTGAAAAAATATTTGTAAATGAAAATGTTCACCAAGTGCAACATTTTTTACCGGAAATTCCTGAATAATATGTGTGTCACATCTGCAAAGGAGATTAATCACCCAAGCAGCTGGACTTTGGAATGCAAAGATTCTTGCATTCCTACATCAATCTGTGAAAGGGGGAAAAAATACATTTTAGATGTTCAGTTCCTCTATTTTGAATCAAGCTATGTTTGAACAAAATTCTATGTAAAATCTAGTGTTATGAAAGTAGAGGTCAGCAGAAACCAATCATACCCGGGTGTCATTTTCATATTTCAGGTAACTGAGACCAAACTAGGGGTGTACCGAAACTGAAAATGCCGGATGCACTTTGGCGAAAACCGAAAATGACAGTTTTTAAAAAAATATTTATATTTTCATATATAATTAATTTAAATGAATATGAATTTATTGTTGGCCATTATTGACACGTTTATTGCAAGTAAGGTCAAGAAAAATGCAGTCTACAGTCTATAACCATCTCTTGTATCATGTCTGCAATCTCTTATTTAAACACACTACTAATAGTATTAGCAAAATTTCCAATTGGTGCACCTCTAGCAGACATGATACTGGTGATGGTCAGAGACTGCAGACATAATACAAGAGATCAATGCAGCCTTGCCAGTGCAGCCTTGCCGTTGCCCGTTAGATGCAGCCTGCCTGTGCCCAGGCCAGAGCGGGTGATCTCTGTGTGACACGGCGCTGGATTTGAATTTCCTGGCCGCAGTGACAATGTCCCGCCTCCTGTGATAACGTCGCACTGATTCAATGTCCTGCCATTGGATCAGTGTGCCGTCTATCACAGGAGGCGGGACATTGTTACTGCTGCCACTCTGCATGAAGAGGAAGGAGGATAGGAGGACGACTGGGGTATGCCTGGATAACAACCCTGCAATGGACGGCACCTGGGGCAGACCCCTTTTTTGGTGCTCCATTATCGTTTGGCTAATGCCGAAAATAGTTTTCGGGCAATCATTTTTGGCACCACTAAACACAACCCATGTATCCTGACAGTAGCATTCTATAGCTATACATAAATGTCCCATTTTGTGAACATGGTGGAAAGTTGCTCACTTTAGGGTCATCACAGAGGAGACAAGGGCGCCGTTTGTCAAATCTCTGCTTATTGAAAGGGGTTCTTATATCAGTAGATAGTTTAAAGGGTTAAAAGGTGACTTTGTCAAGGTAAAAAGGTTTTTTTATCTTGATGCAGTTTAGCCAGCAATTCTGATCAGTGTTTTCTGATGGGGCAGTCACTTCAGAATACAATAGCTTAGTGGGGAGGATTCAACCATCCAAATCAAGTGTGTGGATGGGGGAATCGAGTTGGTATTTTGCATTCATCCCTATGGTTGAACAAAAAAACTGACTAATCTATTGGCTGCTTTAAACTGGGTACAAACTAGAAGTTTTTTTTTTTTTTTCCATTTTTTGTTTCACCCAATTAGCCAAATGAGAGGGAAAAAAAAATCACTGTACACGTGATTTTAGTGTGGTGCAAGGTGCATAAAAGACATGAATGAGTGAGTTTGGGGTGGAGGAACTAGACTGGCCTGCACAGAGTCCTGACCTCAACCCGATGGAACACCTTTGGGATGAATTAGAACCGAAGAATAATCACACATTCCCATAGACACACATCTAAACCTTGTGGACAGCCTTCCCAGAAGAGTTGAAGCGGTTATAGTGGCAAAGGGTGGGCCAACTCAATGTTGATCCCAACAGGCTAAGACTGGGATGCCATTAAAGTTCATGTATGTGTAAAGGCAGGCGTCCCAATACTTTTGGTATTCTAGTCTATATTAAACAGGATTTACTGGGGTTTGATTTACTTGAATATATTTTTACAAATCGATTGTTCATCACTAGAGATTGCTTTATATTTATTATTACTATTTTAACAACTGTTCTTTAATCAGGCGCATTATGCTATTTAGCTTAACAAGACTGTATACAGTCCAATTAATCCATTCATTTTAAAGCCATTTAAAATACAGTTAGATGTAATGTTGTTAAAGCTGAAGTAATCCCTGGGAATTTAAGGCAGGCCTTCAGATAAACAAGCCGCTTTACAAGATGCTCATCTTTAAATACATTCATTGCAGATGTTGTTTGCAGATAGTAATCAGGAGTAGCATATTGTTTTCTGTATCTTGCTCAAGTTATTTTTAGTACTGGGTGAAAACCATACATTTTTAAATATCAGACTAAGCAAATTAAATGTGCGTGTGACGAAATTCATCTGGTTCAGCAGGGACTGGCCACATTTTGATGCATGCATAAGCAGGCTGGTTGTACACAAGTTGATCTATCAGTTGACTTGTGTACAACCAGCCTGCCTATACATAGATCAAAATATGATCTATCAATTAACTTATGTACAGACAGCCTGTTGGGGTTTTGCTGATCTATCTTTTCCACTGGATACAGCCGGCAGCACTGATTCCTATTTTCTGACGGCATGGAAACCTCTCCACTGTCAGAATACAATAACTCAGCAGGAGTGATTCCCTCATTCACATCAAGCGTGTGGGTAGGGGAACCAGCTAATTATTTTTTTTTTTCATTCAACCCAAAGGTTGAAAAAAAAAAAATGAATAATGTATTATTAGCCCTGGATCTAAGAATATAGGAAAACAAGTGCTTCTGGGTAATTTCACTATTAGCCTCGATGTTTCAACACTGAAACATCACATGAGAATTTGTAGGTCCAGAATATAGAAAATCTGTTTCTATAATTACTACTCACCATTGCTCTACGGGTTTTTCTGGCTGCCAATAAAAATGCACTGACACATAGTTCGTTAGGCAATTGAATGAAATGAAAGGAAGGGGATTGCGTTTCCCACTGCAAACGGTCATAGATGAAATGGTGCTTATGGTTACCCAATCACATTCATGCATCATAAAAGAGCTGTATAGAATAGAAACCTGTAAAAATCTCATGCAAATAACTTTTATTTTTTATTTGTTAACCCATGCACATTAGCTCTACAAAGCAAAAGTATTAAAAATAAGTCATTGGAGAACTTTACCGATAGTACATTTTCAACATCATCCATACCTCTTTGCTCCTCTAAGTTTACCAGTAATAATGTCCTATGTACTATGTGTCTTCAGTCACGTGATTTAGTTGCTGTCAGTGCTCACAGATCAGCTGCTTGTGTAACTGCAACAATGAGGTATTTATGTGGGCCAGGTTGTGCCAACTTAGGTTATAAGCGGTCATGTTTATATGGTTTTGAAATATTTTATAGCTATTACTTAATTTTGTAGTATCTGTTCTTCAGTACTAGTGTTTTAAAGTATATAGTAGCAAATTCATTACAAATAAAAAAGAAAAAAAATAGTTATTGCTTAAAGCAGGGGTCCCAAAACCCTGGGCCGTGGCCTGGGCTCCTGCTCCTGAACTTGTAATGCAGGATTCCTTGCTGAGGCAGTAGCTGCATCTGGTGGTCGACAACCTGCAGCTTGTGGCTACAGTGACAAGCTGCATCTGGTGAGTTGAACAGTTTCATTATACATTACAATGGAATAATGGAAATAATCTGCTTCCATTATTCTGACACCATATCACCCATGGTGTCGGAATGATTGAAGTGCTAACACCAATGGCCCCCTTCCCAGTCCGTGGTCAAATCTTCCACAAAACTGATCCCTGGTGCCAAAAAGGTTGGGGACCGCTGGTTTAAAGAATAACTTTAGCTTTTTATTATAAAAATCTGTGTGTTATTTTAGCATTTCTACAGCTTTTTGTTTATTGAAGTTTATTTAGAACCAGTGGGTTAAGCTGCCTTTTTCTAGAATTGGTATGCTAGGTGCAAAAAAAATAAAAATTTAAAAATGGGTGGCTTAACGCCCCTAACTATAAGAGAATGCATTTTTTCCTTTTGGAAGTAAACACTGTGGGCGGCACAGTGGTGTAGTGGGTAGCACTCTCACCTAGCAGTAAGAAGGGTCGCTGGTTCAAATCCCAACCATGACACTACCTGCCTGGAGTTTGCATGTTCTCCCTGTGCCTGTGTGGGTTTCCTCTGGGTACTCCAGTTTCCTCCCACAATCCAAAGACATGCAGATATGTTAATTGGCTTCTGTCCGAAAATTGGCCCTAGTATATGAATGGGGACCTTGGATTGTGGGCGCCTTGAGGGTTGGGACCAATGTGAGTGTGCAATGTACAGGGATAGGGTCTATTGTAGACACTCACTCAGGTTGAACTGGATGGACTGGTGTCTTTATTCAACCTTACTAACTATAAAACTATGAAACCTGCTTTCTTTAGCTGCTAAAGTTTGTTTCTGACTGTTTCTACTATCAAGCATTCCCTCCCTCTCACTAGACCAGCAAACGTGTGATTGGGAGCAAGTCTCTCCACGCAAGCCCTGTTGTCCCCCAGGCAGTGGTAGGCTTCCTGCATTGGACACACGTCAGGTGGAGTTAGTTCACTTATCTCTGTTTTCGCAATATAGACTGCAGGTTTCTGGATTTCTTGATCCCGGAGGCTTTCTGCAAGGCTCTTATTGCTGTCTAGCCTTTTCTATCTGTTAAATTGGCTCAATGTTTCCCTTCCTATTTTATTTTACTTTATTTCCTTTTATTTTAGTTTTTGTGAGCTGGCGCAACCTTTCTTGGCTTGTGCAGTTCCTTTTTCTGTTCACAGCATCAGATATTATCTGTTGCTCAGGCATGGCCTGCCTACCTCCTTTTTTTTTTTTTTTTTCAAAATGGGAAACTGCGACTTCTCCCTTGTACCTGGGGACCTGAGCCTGAATGTGCTTCTGGCAGCCTGTCTGTGTGTTTTTTTTTTTTAGGTGTGATTTAGTATATATTAGTCTGCTGGACCGCGCTAGTGCAGCCTTTTAGCCTGATGCCTTTTGTTATAGTTTAGTAGTTAGGTTGAATAAAGACAGCAGTCCATCCAGTTCAACCTGAGTGAGTGTCTACAATTGTCCCTATCCCTGTACATTGCACTCTCACATCGATCCCTACCCTCAAGGAGCCCACAGATGTTCAAGCCTTGGCAGCCGCCTTTTCTGCCTTTACCACTTATTTGGGTGAATATCCGTTTCCTGTCAGGGGGTCTGTTAGTGGCACTTGGATTGTGTGGTAAAGTGACATGGCTGTCACTAAAAATGGTAGTGCTCTGCCATTCCCAGCCTTTTCTCACACAACATAGAAATTAGAATGTTTGTGTGTGAGAGGTTTCTTCCTCCGGTTAAAAATAGTTTCATGCTCTACTGCAAAAATTTTTTTTGCCTCAAACATTCCCCAGACTCTTCAGAAGCTGCCAAACTTACCTCTAGCCTCAGGCTATCATCCCCAAGGAAGGTTCAATGGCTTCAGTTCAGATCTCTTTACTGCGCCCAAGAAAGGGGTGTCTGTCCCTATCTGGATCTAAAAGCCTTCTGATGTTTGGAGGGGGGGGGGGGGGTGGTTACAATGTTATCCATAGGCTATTGGCCTGGAAGATGTCTGACCAGTGGGTTTAATTACCTTGACTTTTTCATGACTAGTTTATGAAATGCTTATTCCAAAACTGGGTTCCTGTGTGATTAAGTGCTGATAATGACTATTATGCTGTGTACACACGATCAAACTATACGGCGTACTTAGTCTGGCGGGCAATCCGCCGGACTTTCCAAATGAACGGCCTTGCCCACACATGGACTAATGCCCGTTAATTTTTAAACGTGACTTCAGGTACGCCGGAACTAGCGAAGGAAGTCAATGTCGCCGCTTCCATCGGCGAGATTGAAACCTTGTGAGCCCGGTCGCCTGGTATGGGTTTTAAGGGTAACCCCTACGCTGAAAAACAGTGTGGAAGACCCCCCAAAGTCCATACGAACCCCTATCCGAGCACGCAGCCAGCCGGTCAGGAAAGGGGGTTGGGATGAGTGAACGCCCCCCCAACCCTACCAGGTTGCATGCCCTCAACATGGGGTGTGGGTGCCACCCCAAAGCACCTTGTCCCCATGTTGATGAGGACAAGGGCCTCTTCCCGACAACCCTGGCCGTTGGTTGTCGGGGTCTGCGGGGGGCTTATCGGAATCCGGGGGCCCCCAGATCCTGCCCCCCCCCACCCTATGTGAATGAGTATGGGGTACGTACCCATGCCCATTCACCTGGGGGGAAAAAGTGGTAATAAAAAAAACACACAACACAGGTTTTTAAAGTAGTTCATTAGGCAGTTCCGGTTCAGCAGGTGGGGGGGTGCTCGCTCGTCCCCACCCCCTTTCCTGACCGGCCAGGCTGCGTGCTCCGATAAGGGTCTGGTATAGACTTTGGGGGGACCCCACGTCGTTTTTCAGCGTAGGGGTTAACCTTAAAACCCATACCAGGTGTCCGGGCTTGCAAGATATCAATCTCGCCGATGGAAGCGACGAAATTGACTTCCTTTGCTAGTCCCGTCGTACCTGAAGTCACGTTCAAAATGAACGGACTTTAGTCCATGTGTGGGGAAAGTCCGTTCATTTGGAAAGTCTGGCGGACTAGCACACAGCCAAGCGGATTGTCCCCCGGAAAGCCGAGTCCGGTGGACAATTTTGAGTCAAGTCTTCTTTCAAAGTCCGCTGGACTTTTGGGAAGAAAAAGTCTGCTGGAGCCCATGCACGGTCGAATTGTCTGCCGGATAGTCTGATCATGTGTACGCGGCATTAGACTTCTGCTAAAAGCCATTATGGCCCTATTAAAAAATCCTCTGAAGCTTAATGGAAAATTTTTGTTTAAAGGGTTTGCTTATGAACTTTAATCTGTCTGGGCTGGTTGTGGTAGAATATAGAAAGCCTGCTTTGGTCAATCAGAGACAGCAGATACTGGATTTAGTATCGTAAGGCTGCAGATTTTCAAGGTGACACACTATTTGCTGCTCGGTTTTTGGGGGGTACCTTATTAGCATTGCAAATTCTGTACGTCACCAATTTACCAGCTGGTCAGTGTTCAATAGTGGGGTATAGTTAGGTAGGACCATGCCTAATGTTTAACTTACTGGGATGTAGGAACAAAGGCCCATAAATATATTTTCTGTAATATGTAATGCCAGAGCTGGTTGTTTCAGATGTAAACCTTAATTGTTATTGTTTTAGCTAATCTGTACCATAAACTGTCTTTTATTTATTTATTTATTTTTCTTTTAGGCCCCTTTCACACTAATTGACCGATCAATTCCACCTGTTAGCTTTAGATGGTCCGATCGAAAAAACTATCTATAGAGTGGCGAATGTCAGCGGACATGTATCCACTGACAGCAGCTGAAAAAAAGCAGCCAACTGCCTCTGAACGTCCGTTTACCAGCAGCAGTGTACATGAGGCCTTAGTGTTTAGGCATGTCAGGTGTTTTTTAGTCAAACACTCCTATCCCAGGGCTCGACAAAACCCGGGCGCCAGGTCGCATTTGCGACTAGAATTAGCGAACTGGCGCCTGGGGCAGCACAGCTGGGGGTATGCTGTCTCCGCGGACCCCCCCGGCGCGATCGCGTCGGGCCGCGCCGCCGCCGGCCGGTAATTTAGCCCCTGGCTTTGAGGCCTTCTACGATCCTATGGTTCCTTCTGGAATCTGGCGCCCTCTTGTGGTGGCCGTTGGAATTACAACCAGCAATGCTAATGGATGCAATGCTAATTTTCCCTGCCTGCCAGCCTATCTTCCTTCCCTTTACTCAGAACCCCTAAAAATTACATATATATTTTATTCTAACACCCTAAAGGGCGGCACAGTGGTGTAGTGGTTAGCACTCTCACCTAGCAGTAAGGAGGGTCGCTGGTTCAAATCCCAACCACGACACTACCTGCCTGGAGTTTGCATGTTCTCCCTGTGCCTGCGTGGGTTTCCTCCGGGTGCTCCGGTTTCCTCCCACAATCCAAAGACATGCAGGTAGGTTAATTGGCTTCTGTCTAAAATTGGCCCTAGTATATTAATTAGGGACCTTGGATTGTAGGCTCTTTGAGGGTAGGGACCGATGTGAGTGTGCAGGGGTGATTGTAGACACTCACTCAGGTTGAACTGGATGGACTGGTGTCTTTATTCAACCTTACTAACTATGAAACTATGAAAATGGTGGTCGTTGCAATACTGTCTGTCACACCGTATTTGCACAGCGGACTTGCAAGCGCACTTTTTTGGGGAAAATGTATTTAATAAAAAAAAAAAAATAAGACAACAGTAAAGTTAGCCCAATTTTTTTTAATATTGTGAAAGATAATGTTGCGTCGAGTAAATCGATACCAAACATGTCATGCTTCAAAATTGCGCCCCCGCTCATGGAATGGCGACAAACTTTTACCCTTTAAAACCTCCATAGGCGACATTTAAAAAATTCTACAGGTTGCACTTTCTTTTTTTTTTTTTTATTGGTTTTTATTGAGAAGAAATTTTTCTTTTAACAAAAGGAGAAGCAGGTTGCACTTTTTAAGTTACAGAGGAGGTCTGGGGCTAGAATTATTGCTCTCACTCTACCGATCGCAGCGATACCTCACATGTGTGATTTGAACACCGCTTTCATATATGCGTTCGCTTCTGCACGCAAGCTTGGCGGGACAGGGCGCGTTTAAAATATATATTTTTTTATTTTAACTTTTTATTTTTTTCACTGTTCTTTAAAAAAAAAAAAAAAAAAAAAAAAATGTGTGTGTCACTTTTATTCCTATTACAAGGAATGTAAAAATCCCTTGTAATAGAAAAAAGCATGACAGGTCCTCTTGTATATGAGATCTGGGGTCAGAGAGACCTCACATCTCATATTTACACTAAATAGTAAATTAAAAAAAAATTGTCATTTGAAAAAAATAAATAAAATGTCCCTCTAAGAGCTATGGGCAATGACTTGAAGACAGGTGAGGGGCTTGGGGCTATCTTCCCCTCACTCGTCTCCATGTCAGGCCAGGGACAGGTCCAGATCGCCGTCACGGACCTGGCTCCTAACTTTTTTAGCTGGCTCCTAGATTCCAAGCAAATTTGTCAACCCCTGTCCTATCCTGAACACATTTTGTAGCCTTCAGATTTCTGCCCCAAACCCTCCTGCGTGTAAACACAGGACACGTAGTCTAACATAGAGGGACATTTAGGGGCAGAAAAAAAAGTCAAATGCCAGCCTTTTTTTTAGCTGTATTGTGCATGAGTCGTTACTTTTTCTGTTCTGTTCAAAAATAATTAAGAGAAATCTTTTCCAAAGTGAGTGCCAATTTTAAAAGCATTAGTCAACCACAGTGCCAGTGAACAGTAACGTGCTGTAGTTGTACGTTTTTCAATTTCACACTCAGTTGTACTGCTAATGATAAATTAAACTCATTAGATGTTCTATTAATTGGTTCACACAAAACATGTTTATATTTTACATCAAACTCAATTCATGCCCTTTAGACCTCAGAGTTCAGTCCCAGCAATGCACTTTCACTCCTCAGATCCAACTCAATTCATGTAACCTTCAGGCCTCAGATCAACCATTTCTGCAAAAATTGTCCCCCAGAGTCTGCTTGAAAACTGACACTTTTGAAAGTGTCAATCTCCTGGGCCCTCACATTTCTCAAGGTGTTCTCTTCCGAACTCCACATTATTGCTGTCACCTGTAGTGACCTGAAGGAAAGTAAAAATAAGCACTAAGGAGCGTTCAATGCTCCCCGCTGAGACCACCACCCGTGGAAGGGAATTCAACATCCTTGCCACTCTTACAGTAAAAACACTTTACGCAGTTTAAGGTTAAACCTCTTTTTTTCTAATTTTAATGAGTGACCACGTGTCTAGTTAAACTCCCTTCCGCAAAAAAAAGTTTTATCCCTATTGTGGGGTCACCAGTATGGTATTTGTAATTTGAAATCATATCCCCTCTCAAGCATGCCTTCTCCAGAGAGTTATGAGGAAAGGTTGTGAGCACTGAACTTATTCTAATATCCTCCAGACCCTTTGTTGCCCTTCTTTGTACTCGCTCCATTTCCAGTACATCCTTCCTGAGGACTGGTGCCCAGAACTGGACAGCATACTCCAGGTGCAGCCGGACCAGAGTCTTGTAGAGCGGGAGAATTATTGTTTTATCTCTGGAGTTGATCCCTTTTTAATGCCTGCCAATATTCTGTTTGCTTTGTTAGCAGCAGCTTGGCATTGCATGACATTGCTGTGCCTTTCATCTAATAGGACACCCAGGTTGTTTTCCATCCTAGATTCCCCCAGAGGTTTTCCCCCAATGTATAGATTGCATTCATAGTTTTGCAACCCAAATGCATTTTTTTTACATTTTTATACACTAAACCTCATTTGCCATGTAGTTACCCACCCCATTAATTTGTTCAGACCTTTTTGCAAGTTTTCCACATTCTGCAGAGAAGTTATTGCCCTGCTTATCTTAGTATCATCCGCAAATACAGATACTGAACTGTTTATCCCAACCTCCAGGTAGTTTATGAACAAATTTAGTAGGATTGTTCCCAGCACAGAACCCTGGGTGACCCCACTACCCATCCCTGACCATTCCGAGTATTACCCATTTATCACCATCCTCTGAACTCCCCCTTGTAGCCAGGTTTTAATCCACGTGCTCACCCTATGGCCCATGCCAACGGCCCTTTATGTTGCACAGTAAAAGTTTATGGGGAACTATGTCAAATGCTTTTTCAAAATCCAGATACACATCTACGGACCTTTTTATCTAGATGGCAACTCACCTCCTCATAGAAAGTTAATAGATTGGTTTGGCAAGAACGATTCTTCATTAATCCATGCTGATTACTGCTATTGATACCATTCTCATTACTAAAATCTTGTATATAGTCCCTTTTATCATCCCCTCCAAGAGCTTGCATACTATTGATGTTAGGCTAACTGGTCTGTAATTCCCAGGGATGTATTTTGGGCCCTTTTTAAATGTTGGTGCTACATTGGCTTTTCTTCAATCAGCTGGTACCATTCCAGTCAGTAGACTGTCAGTAAAAATTAGGATCAATGGTCTGGCAAATAGTTGACTGAGTTCCCTCTGGTGCAAGCCATCTGGTCCCAGTTATTTATTAAAGGGGTTGTAAAGCTAAACATTTTTTCACCTTATGCATTAAGGTGAAAAAACATCTGAGAGTGCTGCCACCCCCCCCCAGCCACCCCCTGTTTTACTTACTTGACCCCTCAAAAGTCCCGCGCTCACCTCCGACATCCTCTTCACCGCTCAGCCTGGCCGTTGATTGGCTAGATTGGCTCACACTGCTGTCAATCGCATCCAATGATGCGGCGTGCCAGGGGACGGGGCCGAGTGATACAGTGAGCAGCTATAGCCACCAGCTGTATCACGGGCGCGTGCCTACAAGTACTTCTCACCATGTGAGGGAGCTTGCATGAATGTGAGAAGTAATTGCGGGGGAAAACCGAGACAGCCGCCGAGGGACCCCAGAAGACCAGGTTCGGGGCCACGCTGTATAAAATGAGCTGCACAATGGAGGTAAGTATAAAATGTTTGTTATTTAAAGAAAAAAAAAAATCCTTTTTAATGTTAAGTTTCCCAAGTCTAATTTTAATTCTGTCCTCTGTTAACTATGGAGGTGCTTCCTGTGATGTGTCATGAGGATTAACACTGCAGTTTTGGTTACTGAAGCCCCCCGGTTCCCTCGTGAAGACTGAGAAGAAGAATAAATTCAGTACCTTCCCCATCTCCCCATCCTTTGTAACCAGATGTCCCTCCTCATTCTTTATGGGGCCAATATGGTCTTTTTCCCTTTTTTTGTTTACATACTTAAAGAAATTCTTGAGATTTTTTTTTTTTTTGCTCTCCTCTGCTATGTGTCTTTCGTGTTCTATCTTAGCCACCCTAATTACATTCTTACATTTCTTGTTGTGTTTTTTATAAAGTCTCAATGCTAATGATGATCTCTCAACCTTGTATTTTGTGAAGGCCTTCTTTGCTTTTATGCTTTGCCATGTTGTCCCATGGTGAAGTCTCTATGTTGGGCTACATTCCCACCGACGATTAGGGCCAGTGTGAATAGTAGCGGCAGGATTTAGAGATTCTTAGCGGCTTTCACTATGAGATGTCGCTGGTGGCTGCAGCTATTCGCGGCTTTCTGCACAGCCAGCAATTACCTTCAGTGATTGCTGCTAGAAGCGCTGTGTTCCCTTTGAACCTATGTTGGCTTTTATGACAAAAGCATTTCTACTTGTAAACTCTAGGTGGCAGGACAATACTTAACCCTTTCCCGCCGAGCGTACGCAGATGTGCGTACTCGGCTTCCGGGGGGTATACCGGGATGATGCCCGCACCTGCAGGCATCTTCCCGGTACCGTTTTGTTCAGCGGGCGATTGGCTATCCAGCGATAACAACCGATGCGGCTAAAAGCCGCTTGGCTGTTATGCCGTCCCCTCCCGCCGCTGTTACCGGTGCTCCCACTCGATCGGGAGCACCGATTCCTGCTGCGATGCCGCTGGGGAGGAACTGGAACGAAGCCGTAATCGGCTTCGTTCCAGTCTCCTCATAGTAAACAAGGAAGCGACGTCATGACGTCACTTCCCGTTTACTCGGCTGCCAATGGCGCCGGTTTAAAAAAAATATCCGGTATTCAGAATCGCCGTTTTCAGCGATCTGAATACACTGAAGTGTAAAGGAGGGGTGGGAGGTCTTTTAGACCCCCGATCCCTCCATAAAGAGTACCTGTCACCGCCTATTACTGTCACAAGGGATGTTTACATTCCTTGTGACAGCAATAAAAGTGATCACATTTTTTTATTTTTATTTTAAACAATTTTAGTCATTATAAAAAAAAATAAAAAAAATAAAATAAATTTTAAAGCGCCCGCCGTCCCCGCGAGCTCGCAAAGCAAAGAAAACGCATACGGAAGTCGCGCCCGCGTATGTAAACGGTGTTCAAATCACACATGTGAGGTATCGCCGCGATCGTCGGAGCGAGAGCAATAATTCTAGCACTAGACCTCCTCTGTAACGCTAACCTGGTAACCGTAAAAAAATGTTTAAAGCGTCGCCTATTGAGATTTTTAGGTACCGTACTTTGTCGTCAATCCACAAGTGCGTGCAATTATAAAGTGTGACATGTTTGGTATCTATTTACTCGGCGTAACATTATCTTTCACATTATGCAAAAAAAATGGGATAATTTTACTGTTTTTTTTTTTTTAATTCATGAAAGTGTCCCTTTTCCCAAAAAGTTGCATTTAAAACACCGCTGCGCAAATACCATGTGACATAAAATATTGCAACAATCGCCGTTTTATTCTCTAGAGTCTCTGTTAAAAAAATATATATAATGTTTGGGGGTTCCAAGTAATTTTCTAGTAGAAAATATGGATTTTAACTTGTAAACACCAAATTCCAAAAATAGGTTTAGTTATGAAAGGGTTAAAATGCCATAGGACAAACTATGGTAAAAGGTAAGGGTGTTGCTGATTCTTGTTGACAAAGCTTGGGTCCATTGTTTGTCCAAGAGCTCCTCTAAAGAAACTAAAAATGTGTACTTCATGTTTTAGGACTTGCTAAATTACTGAGCTCAACAAACGCTCCTATAGCGTTTGTAAAGCGTTCGTATGGGCGTCAGACAGGCATCAATGAGCTTTAGAATGGGGCATTTTAACTTTTCTAAAGTGCTCCCTAAACACCATATGCGTGGTTTTGTAGCATTTGATGAGTGTTAAAACTGCTCCACACTGGAAAGTGATAGATCTGAAACTGCCCCAAAACCACGCCGAAAACACCTGCCAAGCGTTTGCGGAGCATTACCATAGACTTGAATGGCGTTGAAAAGCTTCAGCGCCTCCTGACTCGACATGAAGCTTCAATTTTGAAGCCTCTCTTTTTAATGCCTCTCAAATGCCTGTTCTTAAAGAGGAAGTAAACCCTGATTGGTTTACTTCCTCTTTTTTTCCCTGCAAAGGTAAAGCATAATGGACTACTATGCATCGCATAGTAGCTCATTATATGTCACTTACCTGACACAGGAGCCAGCAAAGTCGCCGCTGATCCCTGTAGTCCGCCGCGTCCATCTTGCTGGTGGCGTCTCGCAGCTCCGACCAATGACAGCGGCGAAGCCGCGATGACGTCACTCCCGCGCATGCGCACGGGAGTCGCGCCTCGCAGCTCCGCCGCTGTCATACGGCGGGGCCGCGATGACGTCACTCCCGCGCATGCGCACGGGAGTCGACAAATTTGGCAAATCCATTCTTGGATTTGCCGCATTTAGTGCGCATGCGCGCCGCTGTCTACGGCGCATGCGCCGTAGACAGCGGTGCCCATTTTCGGGCAAATATCTCCTAAACCATATAGGTTTAGGAGATATTGCTTGGACCTACAGGTAAGCCTTAATCTAGGCTTACCTATAGGTCCAAGTTGTTTGGAAGGGTTTACTTCCTCTTTAAGCCAATGCGAACTAAGCCTTAGATTGACAGCACCCTCACTGTACTGTATCTATGGAAGAGACGTGCAGTCACCCAGGGACAAGAAGATTACAGAACACCTCCAACTCTTTTCATAACATAGGAGTGAGGTATTCAGTAGCCCACAGCATTTAACTTGGAAGACCAATAACCTTGTTTGAAATTTCAGTTCAGTGTACAGGAAATTACAGGGAAACTGTATTTCTAGCAGGTTCAATAGGTATTTTTCAGATAAAGAAGGGCCTGCCCTCGCTACCTAGAATTACTTATTGGTCAGCGAGACTAATCTTAAACTTAATGGAATCACAGAAAAAGGGCAGAGACAAGCTAAATTTTACCAGGAAAGAAAAGTATGTGCATGTAATTCAAGCAAAAAACTTTTTTTGTATAAATGGAATAAATTAATTTTTAGAAATCTGTAAAGGGGTACTTTTGAAAAGAGGTCTAGCAATGCTTGTTGGTTCTCCCATGCTATATTTAAAGTGGTTGTAAAGCCACTTTACTTTCTTAATTCAATCCCGTGTTCCAAGTTATGTTCATTATAAAAAAAGTTGTAGCTTTATACCTGATTTCAGAGTGCCGACCGGTGCTCACATGACTGCCAACCACTCTCCTTACCGATTTGAGAACTACAGCAGGAGGGGCTGAGAATCCCCTGCTGACGTCAGCCGGGAGGAGAGGAGAGTGTCAAACGGTCACGCGAGCGCCAAGAGGCGCTCGGAAATAAGATATAAAGTAAATGTATTTTATTTTTTTTATATAAAGTACATACACTGGGCCACATAACTTAATGGAACACGGGGATTCTATTGGGAAAACGAAGTTAATATAGCAGCGGGAGGGGCGGGGGGCAGATCGACCAGCTGACAGGCAGGGAGGGGGGGGGAAGGTGGAGAGGGGTGAGACATCAGGATGACAGAGTCCTGTAAACTGACTACTGTTTCGTGGCTCAGCAGTCATGATAAATGTGGTCAGTTTACAGAGGGGATGGCAGCACCAGGCAGGATCAGCCAGGTATTTTTTTTTCTTGGGGTTACAGGCACTTTAAGTTGGAATCCAGAGCAAGTGGGATGATGTTAGCTTCCTATTAACCACTTGCTGACCAGCTCCTGTACATATATGCCGGCACTTTGAAGAGGGATATCTCGGTAACGCCAGCAGCTGCTGCCACAACCGAGATATCCATCTTTTCAGGAGCCGGTCGTGTTTACAATAATGGGGATCTCTTGGCGGTGGGAGAGGGCCCCCCTCCTGCCACTCACCTGCGCCCTCCGCCGCTTACCGGAGCCGTCGGCAGTGGCGGAGGTGATCGGATCCTCTTGGTGCCTGGGTATGAAGACGAGTGAGGCTAAGATGGCCCCCACCCATCTCCATGACATAACAGGGCGAAAGCGACGTCAAAACATCACTTCCTCCCATAGCTCTTAAAGGAAAATTTTTTCAAATGACAATTTATATATATTTTTTTAAATTACATTTTAGTCCAAATATGAGATCCGAGGACTTTTTGACCACAGATCTCATATTTAAGAGGGCCTGCCATGCTTTTTTTCTATTACAAGGGATGTTTACATTCCTTGTAATAAGAATAAAAGTGATCCAGATTTTATTTTTTATTTTTTTTAAAACGGTGAAAAAAATGTATAAAATTAAGTCAAATAAATAAAATACGTGAGTAGCACCCGCATATGAAAACGGTGGTCAAACCACACATGTGAGGTATCACCGCGATCGGTAGAGCGACAGCCCTAGACCTCCTCTGTAATGCAAAACATGCAACCTGTAGAATTTTTAAAACGTCACCTATGGAGATTTTTGAGGGTAAAAGTTTGACGCCATTCCACGAGCAGGCGCAATTTTTAAGCGTGACATGTTTGGTATCAATTTACTCGGTGTAACCTTATCTTTCACAATATAAAAAAACTATTTGGACTAACTTTACTGGTGTCTTATTTTTTTATTAAAAAAACTGATTTTTATTTTCCAAAAAAAAGTGCGCTTGCAAGACCGCTGCGCAAATGCGATGTGAAAAAAAGTATTGCCGTTTTATTCTCTCCAGGGTATTAGAAAAAAAACAATATATAATGTTTCGGGGTTCTAAGTAATTTTCTAGCAAAAAAAACTGTTTTAAACATGTAAACACCTAAATTCCAAAACGAGGCTAGTCCTTAAAGAGGAAGTAAACTCTCCCACTCTGATGTTTCTTTTCATTTAGTACATCATTATAATAAGTAATTATCAGACTATAGCCACTGTAATCCAGCCCAAATCGCATATTACTTACTGTTTAAAGAAACTTTAAAAAACTTGTTTCCAGGGGTTAGGCAGCGCCATCTTAAGTATTGTTTTCTGTGTCCACAGTGGAGTATATTTCCACCCTTACATTAAGCACTTCCTGTACTGTTAACCAAGCCTCCTTCTCAATCCAACGTTTCTATGGCAACCCTGCTTCCCTGTTCATAGCTTACTTGTTTATTTCATAGTATTTACTTGTGCCTATGTCTGTTTGCCTTTGTCAGACTTATCAGCTTCAGCTGATAAGACTGCAGTAATGGCCAAGTTTTGACTGTATGCGAGGTCACATGGTGTGTATGAAGAAGCTCTGAGTGATTAGGAGAGTTCAGTTGTGTGCTGTAGGAAGTCCTGATAACAGATAGATAAGCACATAGAGAGTGTGCCGTAAATCAGGGGAAATCTGGGCATGCTCAGTGACTTCATTCTACAGAACAACAAGGATAAGAACAATACTAAGCAAGTAAGGAGATATCTATCAGCAGTGTTCATTAGGGTTTTTTATGCTGATTTACATGGGACAAAGTTGTGGGGGAGGGTTTACAACCACTTTAAGTGGTTAAATGATCCCAAATTATGCTATATAGAAACTCTGTAGTTGGGTTTAAGTAGTGTGAAACTTGTGTCTCTCCAAGAACACATGCCCCGACATGATTAGAGTTGTTGTTGCTTGTGTTCTCACATCCTAAATTACTGGCTATGCAATTCAGGTTTAAAATGGCAAAAGCTTCAAAGACTGAACTTTGTGTTTTAATGATCATTTCCTATTGCCATTTTGTTGTAATTTTGTTTGCACCATTTAGTATGCATCTATAAAAATAATAAAAAACAAAAACATAAAACTACTTGCCTTGTGTCTTTTAGGCTCGGAATGTCAACACTGGAGAACTCGCAGCAATTAAGGTGATCAAACTGGAACCAGGTAAGAAGTCAGTGGTGCTTTTATTTTCTAAAACTGGTGAAAGGGGGGGGAGGTGGGGGTGTGAAAAATGGGTATCCGTACATAAAATAGAAAGGTGAATACAAATAAAAGGATTAGGATCCATTCAGTGGCTTTTGTTGTATACATGTGCATATGCATATTAGAGTGTGTATGCTACTGGTTAAAAGCTTTATGACATGACTCATTTTGTAGTTCATTTAATTTTAAGCAGTTTAATGCCAGTAAATAACCTAAAACGTTGCACATGTAGCAGACTGACAGAAGTAAAAATGGTTAGAACCTATTTAAAAACTGAAAAGGTCGAACTATAAGGTAAATTTAAATGACATAAAAAAGCCTTTTTCAGCTAACAACTACTGGATTCACAGTGGAAGTAATCTTTAGCCTTTAACCCAGGGCTTGACAAATTTGCTTGGAATCTAGGAGCCAGCTAAAAAAGTTAGGAGCCAGGTCGGTAACGGCGAACCGGACCTGTCCCTGGCCTGACATGGAGACGACTGAGGGGAAGATGGGCCCCCCCCCCCCCCGTCTCCAAGTCATTGCCCATAGCACTTAGAGGGACCTTTTTTTTTGTTTTATTTATTTTTTTACATTTTTTTTTCAAATGACAAATTTTTTTTAAATTGCATTTTAGTGTAAATGAGATGTGAGGTCTCTCTGACCCCAGATCTCATATTTAAGAGGACCTGTCATGCTTTTTTTCTATTACAAGGGATTTTTACATTCCTTGTAATAGGAATAAAAGTGACAATTTTTTTTTTAAAAGAACAGTGAAAAAATTGAAAATAAAAGTTAAAATAAATAAGAAGAAAAATAATAATTTTAAACGTGCCCCGTCCCGCCAAGCTCACATGCAGAAGCGAACACATACGTGAGTAGCATATGAAAACTGTGTTCAAACCATGCATGTGAGGTATCGATGCGATCGGTCGAGCGAGAGCAATAATTCTAGCCATTGAGGCTCCTCTAACTCAAAACATGCAACCTGTAGAATTTTTTAAACATCGCCTATAGAGATTTTAAAGGGTAATAGTTTGTCCCCATTCCACAAGCGGACGCAATTTTGAAGCGTGACATGTTGGGTATCAATTTACTCAGTGTAACATTATCTTTCACAATATAAAAAAAATTAGGCTAACTTTACTGTTGTCTTATTTTTTAATTAAATAAAAAAAAAATTCCCAAAAAAAGTGCGCTTGTAAGTCCGCTGTGCAAATACGGTTTGACAGACAGTATTGCAATGACCACCATTTTATTCTCTAGGGTGTTGGAATAAAAAATATATATAATATTTAGGGGTTCTAAGTAAAGGGAAGGAGATGAGCAGGCAGTGAAAACAGGCAGGGGAAGCTTCATTAGCATTGCTGGTTGTCATACCAACGGCCACCACAAGAGGGCACCAGATTTCAGAAGGAAGCATAGAACCGCAGAAGGCCTCAAAGCCGCGTCCTCAATTACCGGCCGGCGGCGGCGTGGCCCAACGCGATCAGGCCGGAGGGGTGCACAGAGACAGGATACCTCCCAGCTGTGCTGCCCCAGGCGCCAGGTCGCTAATTCTAGTCGCAAATGTGACCTGGCACCTGGGGTTTGTCGAGCCCTGCTTTAACCACTTGACCTCTGGATGACCCCCCCCCCGATACAGCACTGCATTACTTTACCTGAAAGTTGTGCGACACTGTACCCAAATAACATTTATGTATTTTTTTTCCCCACCAAAAGAACTTTCCTCCACAACCGGATCCATCCTCGCCCCTGAGGCTATAGGATGGTACCCGGGCCTCGCTGACGAGAACGAGGTTTCGCCTGTAACGCTTCTCCTTGAGAGCTGGACCCTAGGAACCAGGATTCTTTTGGTCTTGCTACATTACCTAAAGCTGTTCCTGAGGAGTGCTATAACAGTCCAAAGGAGTGGAACCCCTTTTAAAGGGACCCGGTCTTTGAAGGTTACTACGTAGCCTGCCGTGGTGAAGTTTGGATCTGTCTGTTTACAGCAGTATACAGCAGCATCCTGCAGCGTGGACAAGGTAAGGGAAAAGGCTGAGCCTTTTTCCTTCTATATTCCTTGTATGCCTGTTAGAATGTCCTCTATTGGGGGTAATTTACACCACTCAGCAGCTCCAGGCTATATAGCTTCTGGGGTCCCAGCGGAGGGGGTTCTTAATGTTTTTAAGGTTTTTTAATAGTATATAGCCGTGGCAAAAAACAAATATATTTTGATATTCTGTGGATGGCACAGCTGCTGAGAGGTTTAAAAAAAAAAAGTTTTTAAACCATGGCCCATTGCTGCAGGGACATAAGTTTAGCAGCACTTCCACTTAGCAGCATGGGAATGCCTGTGTCAGGAAACTGCTGAGAGAACCCCCTCCTGCCCCTCTCTCCCCCTCCTCTCTTTCTAGAGTATGTCCTTACAAGGACATCGTCACATACCTGTACATACTGGCCCCCAGAGACCGGTGGCTATGGAAGAGCGGTGTCTCCCCCCCCTCCCTTTTAGGTCTGCAACGATGGACCCGCTTGCCACAAAATAGGCATATTCAGGGAGAGGAGCGAGCATCGTCAAGGGACGCTGAGGGGGTGTGGCCGGGGTCACGTGGCACCATGTACGGGTGTAAGGTCCACATACAGCACACGACTCAGAGGAGGGAGAGGTGCTGTGGACGCCAATTAGCTTTCACCTGAGGCAATATATCAGATACTCTCCGTTGCAGAGATCTCCCAACTGAAAGAATAGTCTGAGACACATTAGTGCGCTGGACACGTAAGGTGTAATACAGGCATTTCCAGTACAGGAAAATACTGATTCTTTCTTAGCATTATTATGGTGACCTTTTTTTGCTCGAACTGTTCTAAAACAAACAGTGTGCTTAGAGCTATGTCTTCCAGACCTACGGTAAAAGTACCTAAGGTGTCACCCCCAGTCGCTGGGAACCCCAGTCATGCTTCCATACTGTCATCCTCTTCGGAGAGATCAGACATGGCAAGCCAGGGTGAGCCATTGAAAGCTAGCGGTGGTGCAACTGCTTCATATACTTCAGCCCCTGCATATGTGACTGTAGATGCATTTTCCTCTGCCCTGCAGGGCTTAGAAGGAAGATATTAACTTGGGCAGAAGAGAATGTCCCATGCCTATCGGCAGTTTTCATTCCGTGAGTAGAGAAATGACAGGAGGACTATTTAAGTCGCCAGCAGTTATTCCCAGGAGAATAGTCTCTTCATCCCAAAAATTTTTGGGCTATTTGCCAAAGATGGGGGACTCCGGACGTAGACCTTCTAGCGTACAGATTCAACACAAAGCTAGTCAACTTTGTGTCCAGGACAAGAGACCCACTCGCAGATGGAACAGATGCATTGGTGACCCCGTGGCATCAGTTCTCATTGCTCTATGCATTTCCCCTGATTCAGTTGCTGCCTCGACTTCTTTGCAGGATCAAGCTGGAAAGAAATTCTGTAATACTGGTAACACCAGCATGGCCCAGAAGGTCATAGTACGCAGAGATCGTAAAGATGGCAGTGGAGGGTCCATGGCCCCTCCCACTATGGACAGACCTGCTATCTCAGGGGCCAATACTCCATCCTACTTTATGAACACTAAATTTAACGGCTTGGCTATTGAGACCCACATTCTAAAACGTGGGCTTTCCAGGTCAGTTATCTCTACTTTAATTAATGCTAGGAAGCCAGCTTCTAGAGCTATATATTAGAGTCTGGAAAGCTTATGTTTCCTGGTGTGAATCCCAAGGGTTGGCACCCACGGAGATATATCATAGGCAGATGAAGTTGGTCCTGAGTAATAATTAAGGGCCAAGTCTCAGCCTTATCAATTTTATTTCAAAGACCACTTGCTACGCATTCTTTAGTCCGGGGTTTCATGCAAGGAGTGCTGCAGATTAATCTGCCAGTTAAATCACCCTTAAGCCCTTGGGACTTACATTTAATTTTGTCTGTGTTACAAAAACAGCCATTCGAACTGTTACAGCATATTCCTTTAGTCCTTTTGACAAGAAAGCTGGTATTTTTGGTTGCTATATCCTCAGCAAGGAGGATGTCGGGATTGGCTGCTTTTTCTTGTAAAGAGTCATATTTGGTTATTCATGAGGACAGAGTGGTGTTACGCCCTCGTCCAGGCTTTTTGCCAAAAGTGGTTTCAGGCTTTCATCTGAATTAAAATATTGTCCTGCCTTTGTTTTTCCCAAAACCATGTTCCAGGGAAGAAAAGTCACTACATTGTCTTGCTGTAGTGAGAGCAGTGAAGATCTGTTTAAAGAAAACTGCTTAGATTCGTAAGACTGACTTATTTATTCTGCCAGAGGGTCCTAAAAAAAAAATTAAGTTGCACTCTACCAGAGCGGTTGGTGCTTCTTGGGAAGTGTGTCACCAGGCCTCCATGGCTCAGATCTGCAAGGCCGCGACTTGGTCTTCAGTACATACATTTACAAAATTTTATCAAGTGTATGTAAGATGGAATGAGGATATCGCCTGCGGGCAGCAGTATAAGTACTCAGGTCTGGGGGTTACCCTACGGGTTGTGTCTTCCTCCCCTCAAGTAACATTGCTATGGGACATCCCACCAAGTAATTACTTGAGGCTCTGCGTCCTATGATGTACAATAAAGAAAATAGGATTTTTAAAATCGCTTACCTGTAAAATCCCTTTCTTGGAGTGCATCATAGGACACGCAGCTCACGCCCCTCTGTTTTATGGGGTGAGAGTATATTGCTTATATTGCTTGGCTACAGAAACTGAGGTACTCCTGGAAGGAGGAGGGGTTATATAGGGGAGTCAACTTCCTGTATTGGATTATACCAGTATCAACACCTTGAGGCTCTGTGTCTTATGAAGTACACCAAGAAAATCTTTTTACAGGTAAGTTGTTTTAAAAATCCTATTTTCTGTCTTTCAAAAAGTGTTTTCTAGTGCTAAACCTTTCATTCAAATTTTAAATTGCTACATTTGTAAATTTTAAAAGCCAACATAAAGGAATAGTAGTGGTAAAAAAAAAACCCTTGTGGATTTAATTAACCTTCTTTTTATTTTATTTTTTATTTTTTTTCTCTTTTGGTAAATTCTCCTTTAACCACTTAAGCCCTGGACCATTTTGCATCTAAAGGACCAGGCCCCTTTTTGCGATTCGGCACTGCGTCGCTTTAACTGACAATCATGCAACAAGGCTCCCAAACAAAATTGGCATCCTTTTTTTCTCACACATAGAGCAGTCATTTGAGTGGGACTCCCATCTATGAACTAATTTATTATTTTTTGTGTTTCACAGGATTTGGATTTTATACGTCACATATATTATTCACTTTTGTTCCTTCACGGTTTATTTTCTTTACATTAGTTTATAATAATTGTATTATAGCTCACTGTCACAGTGACCTACATTTTTTAGCGCTACACTTATTTTTATCTTTATAGATCTGTTCAGTGATGACCTATCTGCAAGAGGTAGATTTTGGGGGCCATAATCATCTGTAAACGCATGTCTTCATGTGCCGGTTTGTTTCCAGGCTCATTGAAGATTTCTGTAATTGCAGTGAAAAATCATTTTTTTTTTTTTTTTTTTTTTTTTTTTTGTGAATCTTCCCTTTGGGTTGTCCACAGCTCCAGAGGGTTCACAAAGCTTCTAGCCCCAGTGCTGGGCTTGCTGAAGACACCTCAGTAATCGTTACCTCAATAATCTTTGCTCAGGAAGCAATCGATTCCAGGGATTCCTTCGATATATTTCTGCAGGAGTAAGCTGTGTTTAGGTTGAAGTACGTTCCCCACATAGTCCTACTCCAGCTCTTGGTAGTAGATCATTCTCTCTGGCTCGAACTTGAAGATCAAGGCAATGTGTTGCTGGAGGGCTCTGTTCCAGGGATGTTGCAGAGCAAACAATTGGTGGTTTATATTCTTGCTTTTCAGGAATTTTGAAGGTAACCACTGATGCCAGTCTCTCCAGTTGATTTGAGGGTGGCTACAGTTCAGTGGACGGTCTCCCCAAGGCGAGTATACTGCTCATAAATATCTTGGAGCTTTTGGTCAGTACGCCTTGCTCTGGATTATGGTACAAACCAGTTGTAGGTTCTATCCAGAAATGCCTCTGCAGGTATATATATCAACCACCAGAGGTCATGCAACTCACCACATTCTGTCTGGGACAGTACAAGTGCTGTCTCTATCGCCAATACATATTCCAGATAGAGTAGTGGCAGGGGGAACACTGAAGGTGAATCTACTAGATTCAAAGTTCTACAACAAGTTGGGGCAGGTGTGTCCGGGAGAGGGGTAGATGCACTGGTAACACCTTAGGGACAAGTTCTCCCTTATTTGATACTTTTCCTCTGTTTTGACTTCTGCCACCTCTTTTGTGAAGAATCTGGGAGGTGGTAACACTGATATTAGTGTTGATCTAATTAGCTCAGGAGGGCTTGGTACACTGACATAGCGAGTCCTGCGGGGGTTGCTTCTTGGACACTCCCAATCCAGTGGGACCTATTGGTCTTGAGTTCTCTATCTCAGCACTGTTAAGCCCATGGAAACCAGCTTTGGGGAACTTCAATTACAGGACTTGAAAAGTGACTGGGAGATTTTTATTTTCTTCTTTCTCCAATCCACGTTAAGGGTCAGTTTGTCCCTATCCATTTTTGTCCAGAAGCCGTTGTTTCTTACTGCTTGATTCTTGTTACTTGGACAGTCCTGCCTGTTGGGCCACTGTTGTGTCCTTGGGACTTGAATTTGATCTGGACTGTCCTCGCAGAAGCTACATTTTGAACTAACTGGGAGAGTCTGTTAGCTCTTTTGTCTCGGAAGGGGGCTTCTTTGGTGGCTATCACTTCATTAAGTGGAGTGTCAGAGTTGGTGGCGCTTTCATGCAAGGAGCCATTCTTGGTCTTTCATCATAAGATGATGTTGCGTCCTCATCCATTTTTATTGCCTAAAGTGGTTTATAGTTTTCACTTGAATCAGGACAGTGTTTTGCTTTTTACTTTTCTCCTAATCCATAGTTGGCAGGAGAGAGCACTACATACTCTAGGGGTAGTTTACGCGCTCAGGATCTACTTGTGTTGTCGCCACAGGTCAGGAATCCTGGTTTGTGCTGCCAGAAGAGCCCAGGAAGGGCAGGCAGCATCCGGTTCAAATATTTTGCAGTGGTTCTGCCAGTTTATCATTGATGCCTATGGTTTAAAGGGCAAAATACTATTTTTTTTCTGGGGAGAGATCCTCTACCAGGTGTGTGGGAGTATCTTGGGCCATCCGTCATCAGGTGACAGTGGCCCAGGTGTGCAAGACCACTATTTGGTCTTTGGTTTATGCATCTACTGGATTTTTACCAGGTGGATGTCAATAACGTGGAGGATACCGCCTTTGGCCTCAGCGTATTACAAATAGCAGAATCCTCTTCTGGTGACAGTTTGTGATGGTGTCTTCCTCCTCTCAAGGCTATTGCTTTGGGACGTCCCAAGTAGTTATTATAATAACCGGCTCTGTCTCCTGTGATGTACGATAAAGAAAATTTGGATTTTTTTTTTTACAGCTTACCTGTAAAATCCTTTTCTTGGAGTACATCACAGGACACAGAGGCCCCTCCCCTCTTTTGGGAATTGATTGCTTGCTACAAAACTGAAGTGTTTCCGGTGTAGGAGGGGTTATATTTCTGTTTGATTGATCTACCAGTATCCATTCACCTATAGGTGCCGTATAACCCAAGTAGTTATTCTTATAATAACTGTCCTCTGATGTACTTCAAGAAAAGGATTTTACAGGTAAGCTGTAGAAAAAAAATCCTATTATTCCTTTCAGTTCTCTGTGTTTTACTGACGATCAGCAGGTGCCGGAGGACATCGAGTGTCCTGCACCCGTAGATTGGCTCTACTGTGAAGTTGGCCACTGGAGTTGCATACGTTATCTGCAGGCAGAATCACGTATATATACGTGACCCTGCGCACAGATGCCACCCTGTAGCAGCAAAAGTGCTATAGGGTGGTCAGCAAGTGCTTAAAGTTGGTTTAAGCAATTTTCATGTGTTCTTGTATAAAATTATAATATTGTACTGCAAGAAATAGTATTCTTTTATAACGGTGGCAAGAAAAGCGCTTAGAGGAGAAAAAATTTACCATTATAATCCTTAAAAGTTTCCTTTAGAGAAATCAAAAGAGCGCCTACTTGATAACTGGGGAAAACTTTGACAGGAACAGGTCTGACTCACCAAAAAACAATAGTCTGTTTGATGGATGACTTACAGGGCAACTGCTTTGATAATACTGTATAACAGTGAGCGCAGTAAGCAAGTTAAACTGTGTAAAAAAACAAAAAAAAACTGAGCTGTTGGTTTTACAGCTGCACATAAAGCTATTGCTACAATGGCAAAACAGGAGAGAAAATCTTGCATGCGTCCGTCATCAATGCCAGTGGGCTACTGAAAACTGGAAGAATGTCTTATGGAATTGAAATCTTCTATCCAGTTATCGCCATTAAGTGGATTAAAAGGGGATGGTTCTTCAGTGTTTGACAAATGCTCTCCAACATGGTTAGGAAGCATGATGGTCTTGATCTCTTATTGGATCCAAAGTGAATGAGTAGCACTGAGGGACTGGTAGCCTGATCCAAAAGACCTACCGCAACATTTTGCAGTGCCATATTGTACTCTGATTTTTACTTGATAGTCATGAGTGCACCTTACAGAAAAATCATGAACCAAACCCCCTTCAAACTATGTGAAAACTAATTTAGAATAATTGAACAAGATGGCAGACTTCAGATCATGAAAAGGCCAGCACGGTGTCTGCACAAAAACCCCCTACAGGATGGTTTTGGATGATGGAAAAGGGATGACTGCACTACTGTAAAAATTGTCTTAATTTAGAAAATCGCCAAACAGCGTAAAAGCATCAAGGAGGAGGAGGGCGACCTGCTAACATGCTTCTAGCAGTATTAACCACTGTTTTCAGACACACTCATATAAACATACTCGGTACTCATCCACGGATTAAACCAACAGGGCAATTGGGGCAAAGGGAAAAGAAAAGAACCCACCCACAAAAGTTGCACATGTATGTGCTAGAGATAAAATTAAAGCGGGAGTCCGCCATTTTTTTTTTTAAAAGCCAGCAGCTACAAATACTGCAGCTGCTGACTTTTAAAATAATGACACATACCCACCCAGCGCGCCGCGATGTCGGCACCCGAAGCAGATCTCTCGATCGTCTCTCGGGTGCTGCCGCCGCCATCTTGGGTATGGGAATCAGGAAGTGGAGCCTTGCGGCTTTATTTCCCGGTTCCCTACTGTGCATGCGCGAGTCGCGCTGCGCAATAAGGATGGTCCCCGCTGTCTCTGGGATCCGTGTGTTTCCCGGAGGCAGCGGGGAACCTTCGGAAAGGTGCGTAGATTCTGCGGAAAGGGGCGTAGCTTCTGCAGAATCTACGCCGGAAGTGGGTGCAGATACCTGTACTGTACAGGTACCTGCACCCCCTCCCCCCTGAAAGGTGCCAATTGTGGCGCCGGAGGGGTCCAATGAGCGGAAGCTCCACTTTAGGGTGGACCTCCGCTTTAACCACTTAAAGACTAGCCTTGTTTTGAGATTTTGATGTTTACATGTTTAAAACAGTTTGTTTTTTTGCTAGAAAATAGAACCCCCAAAAATTATATATTGCTTTTTTTTTTCTAACACCCTAGAGCAGGGGTAGGGAACCTCGGCTCTCCAGCTGTTTTGAAACTACAAATCCCATCATGCCTCTGCCTCTAGGAGTCATGCCTGTGATTGTTAGGGTCTTGCAATGTCTCATGGAGCTTGTAGTTTCAAAACAGCTGGAGAGCCAAGGTTCCCTACCCCTGCCCTAGAGAATAAAATGATGGTCATTGCAATACTTTTTTCACACCGTATTTGTGCAGTGGTCTTACAATCACACTTTTTTTGGAAAAAAAATGTTACTTTTTTGAATAAAAAAATAAGATAACAGTAAAGTTAGCCCTTTTATTTTTATATTGTGAAAGATAATGTTACGCCAAGTAAATTGATGCCCAACATGTCGGGTTTCAAAATTGCCCACCACTTGTGGAATGGCGTCAAGCTTTTACCCTGATCTTTTATCTCCATAGGCGACATTTAAAAAGGGTGAGCAGGGGGGCCTCTCCCACCACCGTTATCGGTGGTCTCGGGGCAAATCCGCTGCAGAGACCACCATTATCGTAAACGCGACCGCTTCCTGCAAAGATGGATATCTCGGTTGTGGCAGCAGCTGCTGCCGTTACCGAGATATCCATCTTCAAAGTGCTGACGTATATGTACAGGAGCCGGTTGGCAAGTGGTTAAAAGAAAAATATACATACAAATTTCAATTTATAACAAACATTCAAAACCCTTAAGAGTAATAATATCCAATCTTGCAATGCTAGATTAAAACAAACTAACTATACAAAACATTGAAACACAAACACAGAAAAGGTGGTGGGGGGGGGGGGGGGAGAGATTGGTGGAAATATCCCTGATAAAAAATGTGTGACATCCCACTTAAAATTCAGCCCTATGGGCCTTATGGTTTGCATCTGGAAAATCCAGAATACCTATTTTACAGAGAAGTCTAATTAAATCACCTCATCAATACCAATTTAAAAAACCCTAGTTCATCCACATCTGGAGTATGTGGTGCAGTTTTGGTCACCAATCTTCAGGAAAGATGTGCTTGAACTGCAGAGTCCTGAGAAGGGCTACAAAGCGAATAAGAGGAATGGAGGACCTTGGTTATGAGGAACGATTACAATCATTAAGCATATTCTCTCTGTAGACGAAACTCTTAAGAGAGGAGTATATGATTGCAATATACAAATGCTTAAATGGTGACTCATTCTACAACATTGGGGGGAAGTTGTTAATCTTAGGTCTTAAAAAAAAAAAAATGTGGCTACACATTGAAGTTGTACAAGCAGCAGTTCAATCTTAACCACCTGCCACGCAGGCCAACTCTGACACTTCTCTCCTAAATGTACAAATCATATATATATTTTTTTTTTGCTGGAAAATTACTCAGAACCCCCAAACATTATATATATGTTTTTGTTTTAGCAGAGATCCTAGGAAATAAAATGGTGGTTGTTGCAACTTTTTATAGTTTTTTTTATTTTTTCGAAAAAGTGTTTCATGCATTAAAAAACCCCCCAAAAAACACTAAAGTTAGGCCACTACACTTCCAAAACCTCACTCAATGTAATTGCAGAAACAGGGCTGAGGAACTATTTGAGAAAGGGGACAAAAATGGGAAGCTCTTGGCATACCTGACTGCAGAAACACAGACATATGTGGCTATACCTTGTGTTTATTCCTCTGAGGTTAACATGGTGAGTGATAGGGAGGGCATCATGCAGGTTTTTATAGCATATTACGCAGTCCTTTATTCTGCTATCCCACCATATGACAAACAGGTACTGACTGACCTGCTGGGCCCCCTCCAGATCCCGGTGTTGCCTGTTGAGGTGGCGACTAGTCTTGGGGCCCCCTCACAGACAGAGTCGTCCTCTGGGGGGGGGGATTCACTGGTGTTTTTTGTCCTGGAAAAGGCCTTTGATTCCATTGACTGGGGTTATATGACTCATATACTGCAACGCATGTGGTTTGGCCCTAACATCCTCAAATGGATCTCACTGCTGTATGAGCGCCTGGTAGCGGCCCTCTATGTCAACGGGGGGGGGGGGGGGGGGCTCTTTCCCCTGGTCTTTTTGGAACCCTTGGCAATTGCATTGCATTCCTCCCCCCTAATCCAAGGCATTAAGGTAGGCACCCTAACTAAAACCACAGCACTTTATGCGGACGACTTGGTTCTGTTTGTCAGTGACACCAGACCTTCTCTACAGGCTGCGTTGGCACTCTTAGACAGATTGACATGGGTCTCTGGGCTCAGGGTCAACTTTTTGAAATTCAAAATATTCCCCTTGCGCTCCCATCCTATCCCCCGAACAAGCAGGTTCGTTTTCAACCACAGTGAGGGTAAAATTTAGAAATAATAGAAAACTTCTTGGTCAAAGGAATTTTCAGACTCTGTGGTTTTCGTTCAGAAGTTACATTCATTTTATCAAATAACATTTATTTATTATCAGGTTGTACAATACACATTCAGATAACTTGAGTGTATACTTTTCATATCCAAACAATGTTTAAACAAAGAGAAGGACAGTATACAGTGAAGTCTATGCCAGGTTCTATTTCTTCTCTGATCTTGAGATGTCAACCACGTGCTTGAAGCATGTGTATCCACAAAAGAAAAATCGCGTAAAAAGGACAAGTCGGAGTCTACAGAATACTCCGGGTAGAGAAGAGGAAAGGAAAGAAGGAGAGTAAAGATGAAGAATAAGGAGGGGTGGGGGAGGGGGGGAGAGGTGCCTCACCTCAGTAGCCTGTTCATCTGATCAAGGTGGGTCCTCCCGAAGGTGCCACAGCTCCCACACTTTATCGTGGGCGTCCGTTCTATCTTGCATCCTGGCCGTCATCCTCTCCATCAACTCCACATCTTTAATTCTAGCGTATAGGGTATCGTCGGAAGGGGGGGTCCTCTTTTTCCAATTGAGGGCGATGAGGCACCGTGCCGCTGTGAGGATATGTCGAACTAACTTTTTACGGGGAGTGGATATCTTAAGTTGGGACAGTCCCAATAGGGCAAACTTGGGACCCATAGGGATCTGTATACCTAAGAGGTTGATTAGAAGTTGTTGGACCGCGTTCCAGAAGGGGGCGATTAATGAGCAAGTCCAGTAAATGTGGAAAAGGGTGCCCCTATCTCGCAGACATCTCCAGCACCGGTCGGAAGTGTTAGGATAGATGGTGTGGAGTACATCAGGGGTCATATACCATAGGAAGATTATTTTATAAGCATTTTCTTTATATAACGTGCAGAGCGAACTTTTTGCCGCCTGTGACCATATCACCTGCCACTGTTCTCTGGATATGTCCTCATTGAGGAATTTCTCCCATTTTAGCATGTATGCGTGTTTTCCGGTGTTGTCCATGGAGTAGACATTCAGTATTTTGTAGATATTGGATATCAAGCCTCGTTGAGCTGTACCCGCCAATATTAGGCTTTCAAATGGGGTTGGGGGGGAGAATTGTAGGCCAGGCGCTATGGTCAGGGCATAGTGGCGAATCTGCAAGTAACTGTAGAATGCCTGGCGAGGTAATTCATGCTTAGTCTGCAATTCAGAGAAGGGTAATAGTTTACGTGATCGTGGGTCTATCAAATTCCCATAGTGGAACAAGTCCCGCGAGGACCAGGGGTATGACATTTGGTGCGTAAGGCTATCCGGCACTGAGGGGTTACAAATAAACGAAGTTAAAGGCGACTTGTCTGAGGACAAAGCATGTGAGGGCGCCAGCCTACGCCAAAGTCGGCGAAGCTGTGACATGGGTCCCAACATGCGTTCAAGGGGCACCTCCACATTCGCACTCCACAGGAGACTGTTTGGGTGGGTAGGGGCCATCCAGATTTTTTCAATTTCTGTCCACCTATTATACGATCTTTGAGTGAACCATGATGTTATTGCACGGAGTTGCGCCGCCTGATAGTACTTTAGGAGGTTGGGAAAGGCTAGTCCACCATCCGATCGGGCCGACATCAGGACAGATTGGGGTATTCTATGCCTTTTGTAGTTCCACACAAATTTGAGTAAGTCCGATTGTAGTTTTTTCAAATGTTTGTAAGGAACCGGGATGGGTAGCGTTTGAAATAGATAAAGTAACTTCGGGAGGATCGTCATCTTTATTGATGCGATTCGGCCTAGGAGGGAGATTTTGTGTTTTTTCCATGATTGGAGCAAATTTCTAACCGAGCGAAAGAGGGAAGGGAAATTCTCCTGATATAACGTGGTAAACTTGAAGTTACATTCATTTTAAAAGCAGAATGTTAAAAAAAACAAGTGAAAATTTCAAACAACATTCTTTCATTCAGTGAATGTACAAAGATTTTTTGTCTGAAAATTGATCTGTGTGGCCAGCGATTTGCGGTTTTTTGCATTTTTTTTTTTTTTTTTTTGATCGATTTGTTGGCCAGATTAATAAAACACAAATTGCTGCAAAAACTCATTGCATGCTTTTCTTCAGCTTCTCCATTGCAGTGTATTGAACCAAAAAAAGCACAGTTTTTGCATAAAAAAAAAAAGTCCCTGACCCTTTTCAACTATACAGCTGCTGAAAAAACCATAGTTGTGAGCGTGTCCCATAGGAAACCATGTAAATGAACTGTAGTGCGTTTCTGCAAAAAGCACCAAAAAACAAAAACAAAAAACAAAACAAAACACAGGTGTGAACCAGGCCTAAGTCATTTAGTAACATAATGGGGTTAAAAAAACTAATATGAGCCCTTTATAGTACAAATAAAAAAAGCAGATAATCGCTACTGTAAGGGCTTAATTTTTTTTTACTGTAGAATTGTGAAAATATTTAATATTTACAGTAGCGATTATTTGCTCTTTTCTACTATAAAGGGCTCATGTTAGTTTTTTTTAACCCCATTATGTTACTGGCCGATTTAATCGATGATGAAAATAGTAATCGATTAGTTGTTTCAGGCCTAGTCCAAATATATATGACTTGACTGTATTTTTAAACACTTTTTGTGTATGTATGTATGTGTGTAGATATAGATATATATATATAGATAGATAGATTTTTTTTTTTTTTATCTATCTATCTTTTTTTTCCACACACTACTGCCCTGTGCTGGAAAGGCTAACTTATGCTATACTTTTCATAGTTTTGGTTTATCATTAAAACAGGGAAAACAGCATGTTATTCAGGGTAGTCAGGAAGAACCTTTGGGCGCTTCAAGCTTAAAGCTACTAGATATACTAGATGTCTGTTCCAGCAATATGCGTGTTACCATGGAGACAAGCAAGCCGTTTTTTTTTCTGTGCTTGCAGGAGCTAGAAAGCAGTGTGTGTGCCTACTTGGCGTACTTGATTTTTATCATAATGTTAACAAGGCTGGCTTACAGTGTACATTGGTGCTCCTGTGTGTGGGACATGGAGATATGTTGTAGACTTAGAGCATACACTGAATTCCTTCCTGTATCCTTTTAACCTCTTCCTGCTTGCTGTACTCATATATGCGGCCTCTTGGCAGGTGATCTTTAACACAGAGAGGTTGCATATATGCGCCCCATTAGTAAACATTTTTGTACTGTGTGGTGCCTACTTCCGATCGGGAGCTTTTTTCTGATCATGTCTTGTTTTATGTCCTTTTTTTTTTCACTGGAAAGTAAAAGCATAATGGGCTAGTATGCATAGTCACTTACCTGCAAACGAAGACCACACTGTCCCCCGCTGGTGGCCGCATCCATCTTCACCCCTCTTCCTTCTGGGGCATGAGCGCGGGAGCTGTCAGTCATGTCACTTGCTAGTGAAGAAGCAGAACCGAGGGCTGTTTCTTCACAGCACATGCGCCGATGACATCATTGGTGCACTACAAGGTAAATATCTCCTGAACGGCACACGATTAGGAGATATTTAAACTACCTGTAGTTACGCCTTATTATAGGCTTACCTATAGGTACAACTTGCGCGTTGGGGGTATGCAACCACTTTAAAGGGCCGGTAGGTGGCAGAAAGGGGTTAAATACACATTGAAGGTTCTGACTTTTCAGATTTCCACAACACAATGATGTATGCATGGCACTAGAGATTAGTGATAGAGCTGCAACTAACGATTAATTTGTCTGTCGACTAATCTATCGATTATTTTTTTGATTTAGTCAACAACTATCCGATTATTTTTTTTAATTATTATTATTATTATTTTTTTTTTTATGAATCTAGTGTTTTTTTTTTGATTAGCTAGTTAATCCTTTGGATAACCTTGAGAGTATTGTATTGGCTGGCAGAGTATTGTATTGCATTGGCTGGCAGAGTATTGGCTGGCAGAGTATTGGCTGGGTATGGATGGATGGCTGCTTTCATCCGACCTCTCCCCTCCACTGCACAGATCAGTACAGAGAGGGGAAAGAGAAACCAGCGTCATGTCATGACACCGGTTTGTTTACAAGTGATCACTCCGTCGAAGCGATCTCATTGTAAACACCTGGGTGTAGAAAGATGGCCGCCGCTTCGGAGCTAGGCCGAAGCCGAGGCCTCTCCTAAGGCCGAGACCGCGGAGCGCTCCGCGGATCGCGGCATGTACCGATCCGAACAGGGTGACCCGTTTGGATCACGGATCAGTGACGATACGTTGCACCCCTAGGGACGGCGGCACGGAGGGGGAGAAGAGAGGAGGATGGCAGCATGGAGGGGGAGAAGAGAGGGGGAAAGCAGCACGGAGGAGAGCGGAAGATACGGAGCACTGTGATGCATCGACGCTCTGCACGCATGTCGACATAATTGATTACGTCGACTCGTCGTGGCAGCTCTAATTAGTGATAAGCTCAGATGTATTTGGACCCCTGTCCGAACCCACCTGAGTGAGCCTGCCGAAAGCAGTCACTGTACTGGGCAAATAATAAGAGACTGAGGCATTCCCTGCCCTGCAATTGCACATATACATGCCCATTATTTACATGTGTCTTTGGGGGGTTGGAGAATGCCCTGGCCACAGATGATTGGTCCAGTACAGTCGCCACCTTAATATGCTGAAGGGGAGGCACAGAGGGGAAAACAATCTACATTCCCCCCACTGGCACTCTGACCCCCCCCCCCCCCCGTAGTGTACCCTGATCTCCCGGGACCCCTCCCCGCATTGCAGCCGGCCAGTTGGCTTTCTCTCCTTCCCTCCCATTGGTTGCAGCTGCTGCTCGGTAGGGAGGTCGTTCTGTGACAGGATGTAGAGCACAGTGTGTGTGGGGGGGGAGGGGGTGGTAAACGTGTTTACCAGACCCCTTCCTTTCCTTTAGTCCCTTTCTTTATCTAAAAAAAATAGACAGAGATCTATAGACAGAGGAATCCTGATGTCTCTCCAAAGCCCCCCCCAAAGAAAAAAAAATTAAATGTATCTGTATAAGAAAAAAAAAAATGAAATCATAGTAAGGCACCTCCGTGGGACACAATCTGCTTGCTCAGCGGGGTATCATTTTGCTGATCCCCACTGAGAAAGCGGATGACAGGTCCGTCTCCACTCCGCTGTGTCTCTCCTGTATGTCCATTTTCTTCCGATTATATTCAATCCAATGCCAAATGGTTGGAAATCTGGGCCACCATCCATCTGTTTTTTGCAGGCAGGATTGGATAGCAGTGGAGGTCAGCAGACATGTCACTGCTGGCTTCCGCCGCTCCATAGGGGTGAATAGAGGGTCCAATCAGGTCTGCCTGAAACTGACAGGCAGACCTGATCAGACAGCCTGTATGAAAGGGCCCTAGGGGTAGATTTAGACATGCATCTAAATTGCCCTTGTATCTGAAGCCCGAGGCTACGCTCCAGAGGCTATAGACAGGGTGAGGAAGCGATGCGATGTCTCCTCACCGCTTGTTTTAACCTAATTTTTGCAGACAAATGCACTGCCAGCTGCATGCATTGCACGCAGTTGCGGAGCGTTTGTGGCGCTTCCCCATTAATCACTACAAGTCGCGTTAACTTTGCAGCGGGTGCAAAGCATTGCAGCCCCAGCATGTAAACACCCCCCATCCGCTGCCTATTGCAGCTTGAGAGGTGTAGTTGGTGGATGGCAGAAGGTCAACTTAATCATGCATTTTTGATGCTCCCCCAACCGTAAGTCTAAACAAAGCCTAAGGCCTGGTTCACGAAAGGCATACTACTACAGGGCCATGTTTTAGCTGCAGAGGAATGCACAGGTTTTCCGTGCATCCCCAGGCAGGCATTCCCATTGAGGTCAATTGGGACACCGCAGCTGCACAGGAATGCACAGGTGGTCCTATTCACGTCACTTAAGACACAGCCACTGCTTCCAACTTGATGTGTGTGGATGCAGTTCCTTCAAATCACTCTGACTGCGTTTGGGTCCATGCACCTACTCCCATGTGGATGTTAGATCTGTCCTTGCAGCTGCTGCATCCCAATTGGTATGAATAGGAATGCCTGTACAGGGATACACAGAATAGTCGTACATCCCTGTGCAGGTGTAAACTGCCCTCCATGGGCGTACACTTTAGTATAGCTCACTAAACAAGGCCTTAGTAGGAATTTAGCAGGAACTATGTAAGTTATTAGAGCTGCGCGATTCTGGCTAAAATGAGAATCACTATTTTTATTTATTTTTTTTGCTTAAAAGATAGATCACGATTTTCGTGGCGTAACATCATCTTTCACATTAAAACAAAAAAATTGGGCTAACTACTGTTTCGTTGTTTTTTTTAAAAAATTCATTGAACTGGATTTTTTCCCCAAAAATTGCGTTTGAAAGACGATTGACTTTAAGTGGTTAAACTTCCTGCATTTACACGTTGTTTAAAAGCTTGGCCGACTGCTTGGATGCTTTTCTCTACACGGAGAAGTTTCCCTTTGATCTAAGAAGGAAGAGTTAGTTACAATTTTTTATATTAAAAACTTGGCAGACTACCCGCATGTTTTCTTTCAACAGCTTGTTATATGAAAGAATCGGCAAACTCTGGAATAGAGATCTTCAGAGGGGTTGAATCAAGATCATGATTTCTTAACAAAAAGGCGCAATTTAAAAGCTACAAATATTTTTCATTTATTAACTCAATACAGGTTAAGCTTTTATATTTAAAGGGGTTGTAAAGGTAAATGTTTTTTCACCTTAATGCATTCTATGCATTAAGGTGAAAAAACATCACACATTGCCGGCGCCCCCAGTCCCCCCGTTCTACTTACCTGACCCCTCGAAAATCCTGCGCTCTCCCCCGCCGTCCTCTTCGCCACTCAGCCTGGCCGCTGATTGGCTGGAGTGGATGGATTCAATCACATCCAATGATGCAGCATGCCGGGGGGCAGAGCCGTGTGATACAGAGAGCGGCTATAGACGCCGGCTATATCACGGGAGCGCGCCCACAGGTGCTTCTCACCATGCGAGGGAGCTCGCATGAACGTGAGAAGTACCTGCGGGAGGAAGCAGAGACAGCCACGAGGGACCCCAGAAGAGCAGGTTCGGAGCCACTCTGTGCAAAAGGAGCTGCACAGTGGAGGTAAGTATAACATGTTTGTTATTTTAAAAAAAATAAAAAATTTTACTTTACAATCCCTTTAACCACTTCAGCCCCAAAAGATTTAGCTACTCAATGACCAGGCCATTTTTTGCGATACGGCACTGCGGGGGTGCTTTAACTGACAATTACACGGTCACTCAATACTGTACCCAAACAAAATTGACGTCCTTTTTTTCTGACAAATAGAGCTTTCTTTTGGTGGTATTTGATCACCTCTGCGATTTTTTTTTTTTATTTTTTTTTTGCGCTATAAACAAAAGAGCGACAATTTTGAAAAAAAAAAAAACTTTTTGCTATAATATCCCAATTTTTTTTAAAACGCAACAAATTTTTTCCTCAGGTTAGGCTGATATGTGTTCTACTTATTTTTGGTAAAAAAAATCGCAGTAAGCTTATACTGATTTGTTTGTGCAAAAGTTATAGCATCTACAAAATGGGGGATAGATTTATGGCATTTTTATTATTTTTTTTACTAGTAACGGCGGTGATCTGCAATTTTTATCTGGACTGCGATATTGCAGTGGACAAATTGGACGCTTTTGACACATTTTTTAGACCATTGACAATCATACAGCGATCAGTGCTAAACAAAAACAAAGAAAAAACAGATTACTGTATAAATGTCACGGGCAGGGAAGGAATTAACACTAGGGGTGATCAAGGGGTTAATTGTGTTCTCTAGCGTGTATTCTAACTGTAGGGGGGATGGGACTGGCTAGGGGAGGAGAGAGATCGATGTTCATGCTTAGTATGAACACATAATCTGTATCTCCCCTGAGAGAACCGGGATTTGTGTGTTTACACACACAGATCCCGGTTCTTGCTCTGTCACGAGTGATTGCGGGTGCCCGTCGGTCATTGCTGCAGGTGTGCGAGTGTCTCCTACACTATCTTAAAGGGCGGACATATAGTTACGGCTTCTCGCCCAGGGGAGCCAACCTGCCGCAGTAAAACTGCGGCGGCCGGTCAGGAACCGGTTAATATGAATTTAGTAATATAGGCTGTTTTTATCTGCCAATAATGATTTTAGTGTATTTTTAGCAAAAATATTGTTTTGATAAACATTTGTGAAAATATCGCGGGGCCTTAAAAATCACCACCTTTTTATTCCTACTGGTCCTGTGCTTTCAGAAAATGTCTTTTAAAAACTCTGAATGCTATAAGTGAAAAATAATGGCTGCTACCCCCCATCCTTTTCCAAGGACACCCAATCGCGGTGAAGTCTGAGAGTGCCATAGCTGTGGCCTACATCAACAATGAAGGGTGCACCAAGAGCCATGCATCCTTGAAGGAAGCAAGTCAGATCTCAGAAAAAGAGGCTCATGCCACGTACACACGAGCAGACTTTTCAGCGGACTTTCGGCGGAGTTCCGACTGACTTTCCGAATGAACGGACTTGGCCACACACAATCACACCGAAGTCCGACGGATTAGAACGTGATGACATATGACCGGACTAGAATAAGGAAGTTCATAGCCAGTAGCCAATAGGTGCCCTAGCGTCGGTTTTCATCCGTCGGACTAGCATACACACGAGCGGATTTCTCGATAGGAACTGGGTCCTATGGAGTTCTTGCGAAAAAATTTGAAACCTGTTCTATTTCTAAAGTCCGTCAGATTTCTGGACAGCGAAGGTCCGATGGAGCCCACACACGATCGAATTGTCCAACGGATTCACTCTGTCAGACCTTTGCTGTCAAAGTCCGGTCATGTGTACATTGCATCACTGTCCAAAAAACTCTGCTTTGCACATTCTAGGAATGGACAGCCGGAAGGCGGATTATCTTAGTCACCACCACCTGGATAAGAGGGGAATGGGTCCTTCACCCTGAAAAGTTCAACCTGATTTGTCAGAGATGTGGGACCCCGTATGTGGATATCCTGACCTTCAGATTCAACAACAAAACTACCTCTGTGACCAGAATGAAGGATCCTCCAGCACTGGCATCAGACTGGAATGTTTTGATAATTCCCTGGTCTCAGTTCAGACTTATCTGTGCTTTGCCCCCAGTGTGAATTCTACCTCATCTGTTGCACAAAATGGAGAAAGAGAGAAAACCAGTGATTTTCTGGCTCGCTAAATAACTCCCATGGGTGAACTTCATCTTTAAACAGAATTTTTCTTCAGTGAAATAATGGATCAAATTAATCAGCAGACCCAGAGGTATAGTAGCAATATGCATTTTTTTTATAATTACATTTTTATTTTATTTTATTAAGATTCAGCTTGACAATCAAATTAGGACAAAAACGTGTCCATATGACATTTGCATACCATCAAAAGCTCTATATACATGTAGCGCCGGGCTCCTGAAGATCACGCGCTATGTTTTTGTCAATTTAAATGTTCCTAAGACCATAGTTTGGTTTTAGGGTTAATTACAATAAATTTTGGTCTCAGCATCAGTTTGGCTGGACAGTATTATGTTCTGCCTGGACATGGGTATGAGTGTCACCTTTTGGCAGGCATTGGAACGCAGTCTGGTTGGACGCTTTGGGTACCAATCTCTCTCTGAGCCAATCAGCGGGTGCGTTGTCTCGCTGTGTATTCTGGGAGAGGGTACTTAAGGTGTTGAGGTCACATGGTTCTGGGTTCTGGTCCAGAAGTTTGTTCTGAATCCTTGGTCCTGGTCCTCCTGACCAGCCCCCAGAGACCCTAATGGCCTGGGGTGCAGATCCATCCGTTTCAGAGTCTTGGTGCTGGCTAGCCCGAAGCACAGTAACTGGAAGGAGGGTTCCAAGATGGTCTGGTGCCGTCTCGGTTTTGGAGAGGCCCAGCAACTGAGAATGCAACCAGGGGATGACTTCAGAAGAGGGCCACGCACAGGGCTGGCTGCTCGGTAAGAGCCTGGAAGCTAAGCTGGAAAAGAAAACCAAGGTGAATCCACATTTCTGTGGTATCGCCAGACCGGCTCCAAGATACTGGTACCGTATGAAAGTTCCTAGTTTCATCCTTCAGTTACAACCAAGTCTGTGGCAGAGACTTTTCTCATTCTAAAGTTCTACAATCAAGTCTGTGGCAGAGACTGTGTGTGCTTTGTTTTGAATCACCTCGGTTGCTAAATCCAAAAAAGGGGATTTATCCGATAGCTGTAACATCCGGTTGCAAATAGCTATTCCCTGAATTGTATAAAGAGAGACATTCAAGTATTAGCAGTTCCAAGAGTACCTGAGCTTCCCTACCCATACTCTCTATTCCCTACTGAGAGACTGTTCTGTTCAACATTTTTCAAATAAAAATCCCTAAAGTGGATTAAAGGACTTATCCCAATGGTGTCTGTGTGGTATTTTTTTACACTTTTTTTGTGAAATGGTAGGGGTACAATGTACTCGTTACCATTTCAAACAGGGGGGGGCAGGATCTGGGGTTCCCCTTGTTAAAGGGGGCTTCAAGAATTCCAATCAGCTCCCCACAACCACAGGGCAAGGGTTGTGGGGATGAGGCCCTTGTCCCCATCCACATGGGGACATGATGCTTTGAGGGGTCACAGACCCCCAAAGCATCCTCCCCATGTTGCGGGCATGTGGCCTGGTATGGTTCAGGAGGGGCGTCGCTCTCTTGTCCCCTCTCTTTTCCTGTGGACTGCCAAGTTGCGTGCTTGGATAAAGGGTCTGGTATGGATTTTTGGGGGGAGCCTCACGCCATTGTTTTTTTTGTTTTTTTGGGGATTTGGTGTTGAGTTCCCCTTAAAATCCATGCCAGACCTAAAGGGTCTGGTATGGATATTTGGGGGGAGCCCCACATAATTAAAAAAAAAAATTTTGAAGCAGGGTTTCCCCTTACTATTTATACCAGACCTGAAGGGCCTAATTGAATTTGGGGGGACCCAATCATGACATTCAATGACTGCTCTATGTATTACTGAGAGCCAACAATTCATTATAGCTACGAGTGCTTTTAAATTACTTTTTTTTTTTTTCTTTAGAAATGACACTTTGTAAAGGGACAGTTCTAAGCACAGGAAACGAGCGCTACTTTACAGGCAATACTATACACACCCCCTAGGTACAAAATTTAAAGGAATATTTCACTTTTATTGTTTCACTTTAAGCATTAGTAAAATCACTGCTCCCGAAAAATCTGGCGTTTTATATGTCCCCTGGGGCAGGACCTGGGTCCCCAAACACTTTTTATGACAATAACTTGCATATAAGCCTTTAAAATTAGCACTTTAGATTTTTCATGTTCGAGTCCCATAGACTTTAACGGTGTTCGGATGTTCGAACGAATGTATTGCCTGTTCGCAAGTTCTGATGCGAACCGAACTAGGGGGTGTTCGGCTCATCCCTAATCAGTGGCCCCCAACCTTTTTGTCACCATGGACTGGCTGCGTGGTAGAGAATTGTGCCAAGGCCTGGGGTGCGCACAAGTGATTTTCACTGGCAACTTATCAGGCAATAGCTGGTGCTCTTGTTCCCGTTTTGGCTGGTGTCGGAATGATTTGAAGCAAATTATTTCTTATATTACATTGTAGGGGTGCAACGGATCGTCACGATCCGTGATCCAAACGGGTCACCCCGCTCGGATCAGCACAAGCCACAATCTCTGCCTTAGGAAAGGCCGCGGCTTCGGCCTAGTTCTGGAGCTTTGGCCATCTTGGTGCACCCTTCGGTGTTTACAATGTGATCGCTCTGTCATTTCATGATGATGCCGGTACCTCTCTCCCCTCTCTGTACTGATCTGTACAGTGGAGGGGAGAAATCGGATGGCAGCAGCGCTGTGGGCTGCACCTGTAGAGCCCACAGCGCTGCTCTGTGACAAGTGCAGTCACAGCCATCCCTCAATACTCTGCCATACTCTGCCATACTCTGCCATACTCTGCCATACTCTGCCATACTCTGCCATACTCTGCCATACTCTGCCATACTCTGCCATACTCTGCCAATACTCTGCCAATACTCTGCAATACCCTGACAATACTTTACCTGCCAATACTCTGCAATACTTTACCTGCCAATACTCTGCAATACCCTGCAATACTCGGTAATACCCAGCCATACTCATCCATGCTCAGCCAATATTACATTGGGGGAGATGATGTGTATATTACAGTGGGGGAGATTGTGGATTTTACAGTGGGGGAGATTGTGGATATTACAGTGGGGTCTATATGGTGGTGGAATTTTCACAAGTTTTTGCAAATTCAATTATTATTTGCTGATCCGAAAAATGATCTCTGAAAATGATCTCTGAAAATGATCTCTGAAAATGATCTCTGAAAATGATCTGTGACTCTGATCCGAGGAACGATCCAATCCGTGAGTTTTTTTTTATCCGTTGCACCCCTATTACATTGTAATGTAAATTAAATAGTTCAACCAACCATAATCAGTGGGAGCCCTGATTGTGTCACCTGCCATGTCGCCTGCCACCAAATGAGGAATGCCTTTCGCCACACTGCCTGCGACCAGATGAGGAATGCCATTTGCCACGCTGCCTGTCTCCAGATGAGGAATGCCAATTGCCATGCCTGCCACCAGATGAGGAATACCATTTTCCGCACCCCCTGCCACCAGATGAGGAATGTCACTTGCTATGCTGCCTGCCACCAGATGAATGCCACTTGCCATGCTGCCTGCCACCAGATGAGGAATGACACTTGCCACGTCACTTGGCAGTGCCACCAGATGTGGATTGTCACTGCATTGGTGGCACAGGCCTCTGTGCAGTGGTCGTTCTTGAGTGAGGGCAGGAGAGCAGTAATGCAGCATGGGCGGTGAGAGATGTCACCTCTCTGCTCCCCGCAGCATCTCCGACATTCCGCATGCTGTCAGAGTAGAAGAGCGGTGATGCTAGGTGGGCGGAGAGAGATGTCATCTCTGCACGCCAGCCCGCTTCTCTCATCTGCCTCTGGTAGTGGACTGCGGCACGGTGGTTGGAGACCCCTGCTCTATAGTGATATATTTGTTGTACTTGTAAGAATAAATGCTTGTAAAGGTCGAATTATTTTACAGTCAGTGTGATAACTTTATTTCTACTATGTAAGATATAGTGTGCCTATATAATGATCTTTACCAGCTTCAGTAAAATTTAAATAACAAATCTTTGCACGTTTAATTACGTCTAAAGGGTAAGTCTTTTCTTTCCTTCACATCAATATCCACCACCCCACTGTCAAAATAACTGCAAAAATGTTGATTTGCTGAAACATATTTAAAAGGTACATTATTTGTCTGCATGTGATATAACACATTTTGACAATATCAACACGGCTACATCACAGCGGGGGCCAAATATGTTTGAGAAACCCACAGCAAATTCATTGGGGAGGAACAACTTACAAGATGTTAATTGGATCTTACTTTAGGAGGCTCTTCTCAACAACATTGAGTAACAGTATGGGGGCCTACAGGAAACCAATATCAAGAAACTCGTGACTGCATGCCTCCTAGCTGCCATCCTCGCCATGTCATCAAGGCTATACCTAAAGGCCAATTTATCAGCTTGAAACAAAACTGCTCCACTTCAATGGACTATGATATGGAAACCAGAACTATGGAACATGTTCCTTGATTGTGGCTATGGCAAGCTGGCAGTTAAGCAAGCATGTCTCTCTGCTATAGACACACCTAGGGAGACATTATTAGAAGAGACAAAGTCACCAAGATTGCGGCTTACTATGGGAGCACTTGGCGGGGAGTGGAGTCGGGAGTGCAGACGGGGGACCTCAGAGGGGGAGGATCAATGCTGTTGTTTGCAAAGCCATTGCACAGAGCAGGCAGGTATAAAACATGTATGTTAAAAACAAAACAAGGCTTTACAATCACTGTAATACATTCCCAGCATTAAAGTAAAAAACGTTTTAGAACTGGCTGTGTCTCCCTCCCCATCTAAACACCTCACTCCTGGATAGATCCAGCACTATGAATGGCTGCAGGGTAAAAGGCAAGTGTTCTTTTAGCTCTTCATAGAGTTTAGGTTATTTCAAGACCTAGGCCCTCCTTCCTTCATCCTAAAAATGGTCTTGGACTTTTGCTTCAGCCATGACATCCTTATGTCCAACAGCAGTTCACCAGAAAGATTTCCCTTCATTGCCTGGATGTGGTCTGAGTTATCTGTGTCTAGATCTTCAAAAAACAAGACTCAAATTGTCATCCTGGATCTACTCAAAAAGGGCACCCTGCCTTCTTGTGCTACTATTTCCAGGTGGATCATTCCTAATAGCCATGGACTGAAAACCTCCCTGGTTCGGTTCACGCCAAAACTATCTAACATCGTAAAAGTTTGGCCCTGAGCCACAAACCCTATTAAAGTCTATGGGTCCTGAACTTGAAAAGGCTTAAGTGCCCATTTTGAAGGTTTATATGCAAGTTATTGTCCATAAAAAGAGTATAGGTGCCCAAGGTAATACCCTGGGGGATATGTACTAATGCAAAATATATATATATTTTTTTTAAAGATCGTTTTTAACCACTTCGCATCCGGGCCAATTTTGACACTTTGCTCCTACATGTAAACATCTATTTTTTTTTTTTTTGCTAGAAAATTACTTGGAACCCCCAAACATATGCTGTATTTTTTTATTTATTTTTTTAGCAGCGGCCCTATAGAATAAAATGGTGGGTGTTACAATTTTTTAGTGAGCGAGTACAGAGGGGCGCCAGACTAAGCGCAGTATTAAAATCAATGATTTATTACAAGGATAAGACAATTGGCAACTCACAAGATGGTAGATCAAACAGGCATATTTATGAACCATCCGTCCCAAGGCTTCTCTGAATCGTCCTGGTGCCGTGGCTGCCTCTTGTGCAAGCTGTATGGCCTATGTGGCCTGGATGGAAGCAGGAAGCGATGGTGCCAGGCAGGATGTGATGTCACACAAAGGGAGCGTAGGACGTGCTGACATGGAGTGGGCTGTAACACGTTTTGAAGCAACGGGCTGCATCTTCAGACTTGATTGGCCGGTGGATCTGTCAATCTTTTATATAGGGAAATAATGGCAAAGGAACAGGTACGGTATGTAAGTCAAGGTAAGAAAGAAATAAAGAAAGAAGGATCGGGCTAAAAAGATGATTCAGCTATTTTGCATTAGAGCTATTCTATAGATATAAAATATAAATATATATAATTACAGTTTTGCTCATAAGTTTACATTCCCTGGCAGAATCTGATTTCTTATCCATTTTTCTGAGAATATGAATGATAAAAAATTTCTTTCACTCCATGGTTAGTATTTGGCTGAAGCCATTTATTATCAATCGTACTTACTCTTTAAAAACTCTTTAAAAACTCTTAAAACTCTTTAAATCATAATGACAACAAACTAGCCAAATGACCCTGATCAAAAGTTTACATACCCTGGTGATTTTGGCCTGATAACATGCACACAAGTTGACACAAAGGGCTTTGAATGGCTATTAACCACTTCAGCCCCAAGCCTCTTTTTTACACTTGTTTAAAATTATTATTTTTTTTTTTGCTAGAAAGTTACACCATATTTGCGCGGCAGTCTTGCAAGCGTACTTTTTTTCTTTATTTGGGGGAAAAGAGACACTTCTTTAAATTAACAAATTAGTATAGCCCACTCCTTTTTTTCTTTCTTTTTTTTTTTTATTGTGAAAGATAATGTTATGTCAAGTAAATTGATACCCAACATGTCACGCTTCAAAATTGTGCCCGCTCGTGGAATGGCGTCAAACTTTTACCTTTTTAAAAATAGGCAATGTTTTAAAAATTTCTACAGGTTACCAGTTTTGAGTTACAGAGGAGGCTCTAACGATCACGGCGATACCTTGCATATGAGGTTGAACACCGTTTTCATATGCGGGCGCTATGCGTTTGCTTCTGAGCGCAAAATCGTTGGGACAGGGCGCTTTAATTTTTTAAAATGTATTTTACTTTTCATTTTTTATTTTGACAGAGTTTTAAAAAAAAAATACATTTTGGGTCACTTTTATACCTATTACAAGGAATGTAAACATCCCTTGTAATAGAAAAAAAAACATGACAGAACCTCTTAAATATCAGCTCTGGGGTCAAAAAGACCTCAGATCTCATATTTACACTAAAATGCAATAAAAAATAAATGTCTCCTTTTTAAGAGCTATGGGTGGAAGTGACATTTTTGACGTCACTTCCACCCTCCCATGCCATGGAGCCGAGCAGGGGCCATCTTCTCCTCAGTCGGCAGCCAGGCATCCACAAGAGAGGACGCAATTGTCTCCACCGCTACCGGCGGGTCCAGTAAGCGGCAAAGACGACCATAGAGTGGTGGGGTGGGGGATCACCTCTACTGCTAAAAATAATGTTGTGGTGACAAAGTCTTTTGTGAAAGTTAGTCTACAAGCTATGGTGCCAATCATTGAAAACTGATCAAACCTGATGTACTGACGGCTCTAATTTCTTGAGACCCCAACAAGCCAGGACAGTACGAATACCCCCAAAATTACCCCTTTTTGGAAAGTGGGCATTCCAAAGTATTTAGTAAGAGGCATGGTAAGTTTTTGAAGTTGTCGTTTATTCCCACAGTTCTTTGCAAAATTAAGGTTTTTTTTTTGTTTGTTTTTTTTCCACAAAATTATCATATTGACAGGTTATTTCTCTCACATGGAATGTGCATACCACAAATTACACCCCAAAACACATTCTGCTACTCCTCCTGAGTGTGGGGATACCACATGTGCAAAACTTTTTCACAGCCTGATCACATATAGGGGCCCAACATGCAGGGAGAACCATCAGGAATTCTATGGAGATAAATGACGCATTTAATTTCTTGACTACCTCTTGCACTTTTGAAGGTCTTGGAGCACCAGGACAGTGGAAACGCCCACAAAATGACCCCATTTTGGAAAGCAAACACATGATCTATGAGGCATTATGGGTCTTTTGAACATGTCATTTTTTTTTTTTATGCAAAGATTTTTCTAACACACAGCATGCATATAGCAAAAACTGCACCCCAAAATGCATTTTGCTACTCCCGAGTGTGGGACTTTTCCACAGCCTGGCCACATACAGAGGCCCGACATGCAGGGAAGGACCATCAGGTGTTCTAGAGACATACATTTCAAATCCAATTTCTTACCTATTACACTTTTGTACTGATGGACACTATAGTGACATGGATGTGGCACGCATGAGTTCTGATGTGGCACGCATGAGTTCTGATGTGGCACGGGCTTGGCATGGATGAGCACTGATGTGGCATGGGCGTGGCATGGATGAGCACTGATGTGGCACGGGCGTGGCATGGATGAGCACTGATGTGGCATGGACAGGGCACGGATGAGCATGGCTAGTTATGGCTGTGCACAGATGAGCATGGCATGGCATGAATGAGCCAGAAGGAGCACTAATCTGCGCTATGGGCACTTCACATCCAGTCCACAAGCGCTGATGCACTCGGCTCCATCCTCTCCTTACACCCTGTACCGATCGGTGTGAGGAGGAGGAGCTTAGCTGGACATGTGTCGGCACATTTACAAGTGATCACTTCATCTTTGGATGTAACAAACACGTAGTAAAGGGCTGCTGTCATTGGCCCTTTACACTGATGCACAGGAAGTGCGAGTTTGAGAGGACGTCCATGGATGCCCTCCTAGAACTAGCTGGCCGTGCAGTAGCCGTTTTTTGGCTATGGCCCGGTCAAATGAGAATCACTTTTTTTTGCTTAGAATAAAGATCATGATTCTCGTGGCGTAACATCATCTTTAATATTATATGAAAAAAATGGGCTAACTTTACTATTTAGTATATTTTTTTTATTCATTAAAGTGTATTTTTTTCCAAAAACATTGCATTTGAAAGACAGCTGCGCAAATACAGTGTGACATAAAATATTGCAACAACCACCATTTTATTCTCTAGGGCAGTTATGGTGAACCTTGCTACCCAGATGTTTTGGAGCTACATTTCCCATAATGCTCAACTACACTGCAGAGTGCATGAGCATCATAGGAAATGTAGTTCCAAAACATCTGGGGTGCCAAAGTTCGCTATCAGTGCTCTGGGATCTCTGCTAAGAAAAAACATTTTCTAGCAAAAAATTATGATTTTAACTTGAAACAAGGAAGTGTCAGAAAAAGGTATAGTCTTTAAGTGGTTAAACTGCCCTCCTTTACAGACCAGTTCATTCCTTTGATCTAAAGCTCAAAAGCTTACAATGTTTATGTTAGGAAATTCCCTTGTGATCAGTAAAAAAAACATCAGGTGTTCTTGAGAAGCAGACAATTTATTTCTGATGTGGCCCACAACAGAGAGACATGCTTACAGGACGAAAGCTGAAGAAAAATGTCTCCCAAAAGACCGTGTCCCGCCTTCACATAACCCATAAGAATAACATCTCTATGCTTCTATTGGCTGAGGAAAACATAAATTTAAGTTGTCATGGTACGACCTAGTACCTTTATTCAATGAGCTCATGTTTTCCTTTACATTCTTAGGCTATCATATTTAGTTAAATCTAATGATTCTACAACTTACTATGGAGTTAATTAGGACAAAACAATACAATGAGTTAATACAATAATGTGCTCAGAAGTAAGTTTTTTAACAAATCAGTCTCAGGATTATTGTTTTTCTAATAGTCACACAATAAACATTTAAAACTTTTCTAACATTCCCTCCTCTTTGTGTGACTATTTTATCTCAACACATTTCGATGATAGTCCCTGTGTTATACACTTTCGGACTGTATGTCATTAAGTTGAGCTTCAATGTCCACATAGGTATCCTCAGAGGTAGAGAGGGTTTGATACATTGTTCTTGAGACTGCAGTTTCAATGAGTTTTTGTGAAAGTCCTTGAATACAGGGAATGCAGCAGCATCCGCAAGTGACCAAAACGGCCAAAGCCACAGCGATTGAGATCAAACATGATGTGATAAATCCAGTCCATTTACCGAACCATCCTTCAAGCCAAGTTGTGAATGGATCATTAATACCTGAGTTTTCCGCCAATTCATTCGATAGCGCAGTCAGTCCTTCCAAGGCTCTGGTCACGGTCCCTCCAGGAGCTGTATTGTTGGGGATAAATGTACAACACATGCTACCAAACATTTTGCATACCCCTCCTCTTTCAGCTAAGACCATATCTAAAGCCATTCGGTTCTGCCAGGTCATTAGAGATGTGGGGGCCAACTGTTCTGCTAGGCCCTTCACAGCATCCCTAGTATAGTTTACAAATCGTTGTTGGTTATAATATATATAATTAATCCAGTCAACATTTTTATTTATAGTCACCCACCAGAGAAGAGACTCAAACCCAGCTGTCACCTGATTCCTGGCTTTAAACTCGTCCGGCACCCCGCGAGGAACCCCAATCTCATCTATGTAGATCTGAGAGTCAAATGACCCCAAGGGAGAGGTGTCCCTACGATACTGTCGGTGACTCTTAGTCCACGGGTATTCTGACAGGATTCTCAGGGGCATAGCCAGCTGGACCATAGCGCAATCCCCTTGGGCATTGGCTGGTAGTCTAGCTCGCAGTTTCTTATCCCCACACATCCACCAGACATCAGCTCTCTGAATGTCATGTTCAACCCAGTCACCGTTGTCCGTGTTAATCCTCTCCACACAGTAGTCATCGGGAAGTGACCCAAGATCCACCGCGCTACGGTTCCCTGGGAGTGCAAAACAAGTAAAGTTGCCCGGATAAGCGGTAACCGCTGGAGGTATCTGAGGTCTCTGTACTGGGGGAAACAACAAACTCAATGTGTGACAAGTAGAATTTGCTTCAGGTTTATAGCTCTTATTATACAATTGCAACATACATTTTAAACCTTCTGGATCTGTATTGTGATCTAGAGGAAAAGGAACTGTTGCTAAATGTGGTCTGGCTCCGGCACAAACTAAACAGTTTTCCTTTTTCAGAGTTCTAACCGTGTACCTCAACCATTCTAACCACTCATTTTTTCTTTGGTCGCCCGTCTCCAAAGCTATGGCATCTTCTATTGTTAGGTTAGTGAATCTTATAGTTTTACTCAGAACTTCTATTTTAGTATGGCCTTCTTCTTTCCCTTCTGAGTCTACTTTTTCCTGTTGTTTAATTTTATTAGGAGGTAATACCTCAAGGAAAAATGTTCCTGAGGGGTCAGTTCCTGACACCCATGCTCCCATGGAATACAACCGCTGATCTTCCTTCCTCGGCTCCTTTAATGTTATTAATAGTTGGTTACAGTTCTTACTATTTGTGCAGGGGGAGTTGGCCGCTTTTGTGATTACGAGTCTCTCCTTTATACCACTCTTTTTAGCTCCTGGTTGATTATACCCCCAATCTTGATGCGCTGTAGTCCACAGGGCCTGATCCCATGCTTGACATCCTGCCTTATTCCAGAGCCAGCAGATATATTTATCTGCCCATAGAAGTCCTCTAGCCCCAGTTGTATCCCCACAATCTGCAATCTGACAGAAGTCTACCAGTATAGTGCTAGTTATTCCCTCTATAAAGGTTAGATTTAATGCTTTTCCTGTTCTTTCCCAATCCAAAAGTTCCTCTACTCTTCCATAGCGCCTACCCCCTCTTATGGATGCCTCTCCTAGAGTCACCAGTAACCCAAGGATAATTACTGTCCCTTTCATCCTAACCAGCTACAGAGTTCCAGCGGATAGGATAGGGGAGTTGGAAGGGGAGGGAGACTTCACCGGTTTGAGACAAGTCCCACCTTGTGTGAGACCTCCCTTTGTAGCCGGACTTTCTGGACCTCTTGTAGCCAACTGGCCCTACTCTGCCTGTAAAACCTTCTTACAATGGGACTGGTGAATCCAGGTAGACCTCTCTACAATCCTTATCACAGTAGGGGTAGTTAAAAGGACTTTGAAAGGACCATCCCACCTTGGGGAGTACCACTGCTTTTTTCTTATTACTTTTTATTGAGACCCCAATCTCCCACATGCACCTTTTCATCTTCTTTTGGGGTGTGATATACATACTGGTCACAGCTACTAGTAGGCAATACATCCAATTATTTTTACCTATTTCTTCCATAACTTTTCTCAGTTTGCTTTTTAGAATGCCATTATGTCTTTCTACCAATCCAGCTGATTGGGGATGATAGGCACAATGGTATTTCCCTTTAATTCTCATTACTTCTATCAAATGTTGTATATTTTTTAATTACAAAATGGGGTCCATTATCACTGTAAATCCTTTCAGGGATTCCAAATCTAGGAATAATATCTCTTAGTAATGCTTTGGCTACAGTCTGTGCATCTGCACTTCCTGTCGGGAATATCTCCACCCATTTGGTCAGGGTGCCTGGGTACCAAACAATATTTCTTCCTTTCACATTTGTCTAATTCAATAAAATCCATGCAAATGTGTTGGAATGGATATTGCGGTGTAGGGAACTTCCCTTTCTGTGGTCTTATACCTCCCTGAGCATTGTGTCTTGCACATATAAGACATTGAGAGCAAAAAGTTTTTGAGTAGTTTGTGAATCCATAGGCTGTACATACTTTATTTAACATCTCAGTCATCCCCCTGTTTGACACATGCGTTACTCCATGTGTCAATACTGCTGCATACCTAAATAAAGATTTTGGTAATACCGGTTTCCCTTCAGGTGATGTGTAAATGTCATCAATTATTGTGCAACCCTTTGTTTTCCAATATTGTTTTTCCCCAGGGGGGGCATTTTGCTGCATATCAGTAAGGACTGTATGATCTATCACTATGATTTCCTGTTCTGTCATTATTTTATGTGTTTCTTGTGCCGCTAGTTTGGCAGCTTCATCTGCCCTTTTATTTCCCTTTGAGATGGGGTCCGTATATTTTGTATGTGCTTGACATTTACAGATTGCAAGCTTTTTTGGTAACTGTATTGCATCTAGGAGTTCTAAAATGAAGTCCGTATGTGAAATTGGTTTACCACTGGAGGTGACCATCCCCCTGTTTTTCCATTGTTGTGCGAAAACATGCACTGTTGAAAAGGCATATTGACTGTCAGTGTATATGGTTACAGATTTTCCTTCTGACAGTATACATGCTCTTGTCAATGCTACAAGTTCTGCAACTTGTGCTGAATAATGTTTTGGTAGTGGCCCCGCTTCCAAAATCTCATCCTGTGTCACTACTGCATATCCTGTTGCATTTGTGCCATCTGGATTTTTCTTACTAGAACCATCAACAAAAAGTATCATGTCAGGGTTAGATAATGGTACATCTTTCAGATCACTTCGTGGCAGTACCTTTTCAGCGATGGCAACAGTGCAGTCATGTTTATACCCGTCAGTAGGAAGTGGTAGTAGCGTGGATGGGTTTAATGTAGTACACCTCTGTATTGTTAGGTGAGGTTGTGTCAAGAGTATTGTCATACAGGAAAAGTGTCGTGCTGGGCTCAAATGTGATATCTTTTGCTGTAACAGGATAACAAACACTGCATGTGGTACCTTTTCAGTTAGTAAAGTTGAATAAAGACACCAGTCCATCCGGTTCAGCCTGAGCGAGCGTCTAGCCCCTACCCCTGTACACCCACATCGTTCTCCACCCCCAAGGATCCAACGTCCCCATTCATATACCAGGGCCAAACCGGGACAGAAGCCAATCAACCCACCTGCATGTCTCCGGAGTGCGGGAGGAAACCAGAGCACCCGGAGGAAATCCACACAGGCACAGGGAGTACATGCAAACTCCAGGCAGGCAGCGTCATGATTAGGATTCGAACCAGTGACCCCCTTTGCTGCTAGGCGAGAGTGCTAACCACTACACCGCTGATGCTACCAGTGCTTGTACACAGGGTGGAAGTACTCTCGTTGCACTGTCTATTTCTGTAGAGTAATCCTTCCTCTATGAGACCCCTCTAGTTCTGCCTCAGCAGTGTACTCTTCTGCATCCTCCTCCCTTTCATCACCTTGCATAAGAACCTTTTATTTTCACATTCTTTTTTGCTTTTGCTTTCAAATACTTCTCAGAATGCTTAGCATATTGTAAAACATCTAAAACTGATACAGTTCAGTAAGTAACCATGTTTTAAACAATGTAATCCTTATGATCCTGTTTCAATCCATTTAAAAAAACAATCTTTAGCTGTTGCTAATATGCACTATTCACATCTTCAGCTTCGGGGAGCCCGGAGAACACTCTAAAAATCTCTCGTAATTTATTTAGGTAGTCACTGACACTTTCTTTGTCTTCTTGTACTGTCATATTTATTTATTTTTTTTGCCAATCAGTCCGTTATACCCATCTAAGCTGGCATCTGTTCAGTAGGGCAGTCAACCTGTTTCCTAAGTCTGGGCTTTCTGGAGGCAATGGATCCCCCCATCCATGTGCATTTGCTGGGGCGCAGGGGTCCCAATCCCCCTTTACCGAAGCCCAATCTGACCCTAATACTCTCCTCAGGGCTCTCTCTACTTCCACCCCATTCAATTTATAACTGTTCCGTAATCCCTCTATGTTTTCAATGAATTCAGCTGGACCTAATTTTGGATGTTTTATGTGTTCTGTAGCCTTTTGTATATCACTGTCAGTCCATGGTCGAAAAACAGTCATAGTCAAGGGATATGGCTGGCCCAGTGCATCATTCTGTCCTCCCCTTGGGTTTGGGACCTCTATCAAGGGGTATTCCTCACCGTCCTCCACACCATACCTAATAGGAGGTTTACTTAGTCTCTTGGCTCCTGCTGGGGCACCTAGTACATGAGTTATGGCGTCAGTTAATGTTTCAAGGATCGATCTGTTCATCTCCAAGACTGAACTACTGTCTGGAGAGACTGAGGAAGTGGAATTGGGGTTTTGTTCAGAGGCGGTTCCTTTGATGGGTGGATGTCACAGGGAAGGTGTTACTCTGGGCAGTTACTTGCACCTGAGGGGGAGGACCACCATAGGGAGGTGGTCTCTGGGTACAGCAGATGAGATCATCCTCTTTGTCCACTAGGGGCAATTGGGCTTGGCATTTTTCCTTTGTCCTTTGTCCTTCTACCCTAATTTTAGCATGCTGAAGCCAATATTCCGCCATTTTTTAACCTATACTTTTTTTGAACTTTGGGTCCTGATATTTTAAGCTTATCCACAGGACCCCAAAATAGAACTTTCTTTTTAATTTTTTTTTTAGTATTCTGATTCAGAACTTAGCCTTTTGACTTATAAATGTACCCAAATATAAACAGCATTGCATCATTAACACTTCACAGTTGAAAGTCTATGAATTCTAAAAATAACTCCAATCCAATATAAATATTTACTTTAAGACTATTTTTCAAACTCTTTTTCCCACCAAAAGTCCTAATATTTTCACAGATGCACAAATTAACCTCTGTCAGGCAATCTGCATTTTCTTGTTTCTGAGAAACAGCTTCTTGACCTTCGTAGCAATGAAAAAAATCCTCAGCCTTTTTTTTTTTTTTTTTTCATTTCTTTTCACATTCATCAAGCCACCTGATAATTCTACAACATTCATTCTATTTACTCCAAAATGCCATCTACCTTTTTTCTTTTATGCTAAGTTTCAATATATACAATATAACCCTTCTGTATTATCATAGCTAATCAAGGGTTAACTTTTACAACGGTCTTGCAGGATCAGGAGAAATTCTTCCATGAGGGGAGGGGGAGGGGGAGAGAGTTCAGTGAATTTGCCTTCTTATCTGCTTAGAAATATGCAGCACAAAAACCATGTCAATACAAGAGAAAAAAAAACAACAACCCATTCCCACACTATCGAGAGAATCAGAAAGGGTTAAACATAAACAAAGATAAAGTAAACACACACAGAAGAAAATTAGCCTTGCGATCTTTAAAAGATCACTTAACTAAACAGCGCTTTAAATAGTCAGGCAATTAACCTCTGACATTCGGTATACCTCAAATCTTTTTGTTATCTGTCCGGACAGCGGGCGACGTAATTTTTTACCTTAGACAACGTCCCCAAGTGTCTCTGTCTACGAGCACTGGATTATCTAGATATTATACGATCAATACCAATGTCGGCAATTACAACACATTAAACCAGAAGCAAGAGAAAGAGAAGAAAAGACTCAGAAAGAATTAAGAATAATTTAAATTATCTTACCTCTCAAACACCTGGACTGGATCACACAAGGTTCGGAAACAGACAGTGGAATTCAGATCTATGGCCCCGCCCCTTTTTCACCAAATAACATTGATTGGGGGGACTTGTAAGGTTCGGTGAGCTTCAAAGTCCAATACTCACCGAAGTGTTGTCGGGCCGTCTGATCTGAAAACCAGCGTGTTGCTCCCGGCTCGAAAGACCAAAAATGTTAGGAAATTCCCTTGTGATCAGTAAAAAAAACATCAGGTGTTCTTGAGAAGCAGACAATTTATTTCTGATGTGGCCCACAACAGAGAGACATGCTTACAGGACGAAAGCTGAAGAAAAATGTCTCCCAAAAGACCGTGTCCCGCCTTCACATAACCCATAAGAATAACATCTCTATGCTTCTATTGGCTGAGGAAAACATAAATTTAAGTTGTCATGGTACGACCTAGTACCTTTATTCAATGAGCTCATGTTTTCCTTTACATTCTTAGGCTATCATATTTAGTTAAATCTAATGATTCTACAACTTACTATGGAGTTAATTAGGACAAAACAATACAATGAGTTAATACAATAATGTGCTCAGAAGTAAGTTTTTTAACAAATCAGTCTCAGGATTATTGTTTTTCTAATAGTCACACAATAAACATTTAAAACTTTTCTAACAGTTTATAGTTGGCTCCACTGAGGAATGTTGTGAAACTTGGCAGACTGCCTGTTTTTTTTTCACAGCTGTTGGCTTGAGCAGAGAACTCTCTGCATAGAATCAGGAAAATGCTTTTTTAAGATTGTGAGGGGGAAAATCGCAATCTCGATTCTTAATGATTAATAGTGCAGCTTTAGAGGGTAGGGAGGTTGAAGGGGTCACACAGACAGGATATCAGGAAGATCGTATGACCAATTGTTACTCTGAGGTACCAAACAGTATTCCTTCAGCTGTATATGTAAAGTCAACCTAGTAAAACCAAGAGGACTTGTATGTCTCATGTTTGTTTTGGACTGATAGAATCAGGTCCCTCCACCCATCAGATATCCTCTACTTTGCAGGCCCACAGATGAATGGATGGGGGAGTGGAGCTATTCCATTTGCTAAATGCAGGATTTACCTGCATTTATCAAATGTAGAATGTATTTCTTATATATCTTTGTGGGTATAGAGGACAGGTGTAGGAGAAAGAGGAGTGGGTCACGAGGAAGTTAAAAATCTGTGAATTTTGAGATATTTCCCTTACCTTTGATCAGAAGGGTTCTAGAACAGGACAGGATCGGAAGATATGTAATAAGGTACCAGCTTCCGCTTTACATCTCCAGCAGGTATTGGACGCTTCAGGAAAAATTATATGGAGAACTTTTGGGGGTTTTACCATCAGGATAAAATTTTGAGGTTTGTTTTCTTGCAGTCTAGAGAATGTAGAGGACTATAAATCTTTTTCCCTTCAGGAGATGTAAGGCACCTGAAAGTCTTCTCAGGAATGGAGAGGGGTAAATAAGCATAAGTATCTCTGGGTTATTTATGTGTAGTAGGAGATGGAGTGTCCAACAGATTAAGGTAAATTCGCACCACTATAAGAAGGTATATTTTCTTTATTTGCCTCAACTTCCCTAGTGGGGTCTTTACTCAATATATCAACAAATGTGGATCAAAAAGTCCACATAACTTGGATACATTTATTTAATTAAAAGTCCAAAATTAAGTGACCCGACACCAACAGAGGTTATTTGTCCTTTTTATGTTTCTTCCTTTTCTCCTCTTACATTTGTGCCAACACGGGTGTGTAAAATACACACTCACCACTCGGAGATGACCTTTAGTTTAAGAAGGTCACTAAGCTCTTTACCTTGCTGTGGAAAATCACTACAATCTCTCGAAGGTCTGCTCTCTGCTGTTACATCAATTGAACTTCATGCTCTAGGAGTGGAATGGCAGAGCAGTTCCCCGATTACAAGGCTGTATATACTAGTGCCATTTTTTAATGTACTTTTAAATGTGAGAAGCCATTGTTTTTATGTTTGTTGCAAATGTTATATTATAAAAATGCTACCCTATGATGGCTCAGGTAAGTATAAGGGGAGGGGGGAGTGGAGGAAAAGCTGCACCCAGAAGGTTTTAAAAAAAAAAACCTTAAACCTTCAGAACCATTCTAACTTTTCCAAGCTGATGACAGGGTCACTTTAACAATCTTGCTTTGGACTTTAAATGGAGAATAACTTTATTGCAAATATACTTCTCCTATTTCCAATGCTGGCTACATAACAAAAATTAGGTCACGTTATGTGCATATACTGTATGCATTTCATTATGTGTTTTGCCCTGAAGCCAGTTTTTTTTGCAAGAAAGCTGTTACTGTCTATTAGCAAGAGCAAACCTGTTATCATATTTCAATATAAGTCCACGGTGAACTTTAAGTGCCAGTTGACGCCAGAATTGCACAGGAACACTCTTCTTGTTCCTATATGGTTTAGGCTTCATGTACACTGCTGCTGGCAAATGGATGTTTAGAAGCAGTGGGGCTTTTTTTTTTCAGCTACCCCTGCACTCTCCTCTGTTATCTTATCAGTCCATGTACACAGGGTTGTTTATAGTAATTTCTAGGCAGTTGAGTTTAGAAGCATTTTTGTAAAGCAAAAAAATGCTTCAGGATGGATGTTCAGAAGCATTTGAAATGCCAAAAGGCTAAGACCCCTTTCACACTGGAGCGTTTTTCAGGCGCTTTAGCGGTAAAAAAAGCGCCTGTAAAGCGCTTGAAAGAAGCCTCATCTGCAGTCCCAATGTGAAAGCCCAAGTGATTTAAGAGCCCTTTCACAATATCAGCGCCCGAAAAACGCTCGTAAAGCGCCGCTTAAACTAGCAGCGCTTTACCAGCGTTTTTGGAGCGTTATTGGGCGCTTTTAACCCCTGCTAGTGGCCAAATAAAGGGTTAAAAGCGCCCACAAAACGCTGCTGCCAATAGCGCTTTTCAGGCGTTTTACAGGCGCTTCCCATTGATTTCAATGGGAAGGGGCGCTTTAGGAGCGTTGTATTCACCGCTCCAAAAGCGCTGCAAAGAAGCTGCTTACAGGACTTTTTTTGACGCCCTGCCAGCGCAGCGCCTCGGTGTGAAAGCACTCGGGCTTTTACATTGAGATTGCAGTTGCGGCTTCTTTCAGGCGCTTTTTTTTAAAGCTAAAGTGCCTGAAAAACGCTCCAGTGTGAAAGGGATCTCGGTGTGAAAGCACTCGGGCTTTTACATTGGGATTGCAGTTGCAGCTTCTTTCAAGCGCTTTACAGGCGCTTTTTTTAATGCCAAAGCACCTGAAAAACGCCCGAAAAACGCTGCAGTGTGAAAGGGGTCTAAAAGAGCTTGTAAACGCAGTAACTCTCGTTTAGCCGCATTTCGTTTACCGGCGCTTTTAATGGAGATACATTTTTGATGATTCGCAAAAAAAAAAAGCAAATGTGGCAAAACCGATGCTCTTAAACGTTGGTTACTATCTGTCTAGTTAAATTGTTCAGGAGAGGTTTCAAAATGTCCCGTATACATTAAGCCTAAGTACAATGTGATTTTTTTTCATTTGAATGGACTTGACATGGCACTGGATCACACCACAAGTAGTGCATGCACCATTCCTAAGTAATATGTATATATTTTCTCAGTTTTAGATACAGTTATAGTACATCCGTCAAAGTTTGTATTGCTTTCAGTGTCCCTGTTAGGGAGAATCGCTCTCTATATCCAGTTTACCGTTCTTATCAAGAATGAAAAAAAATAAAAAATCCCAAACTTTGAGTTGTCACCAGAACGGGTAGAGAAAGGAAATCTTCCAATGAGGACACTAGTTCTGTTAACCTTGGTAAAAGCCAGGAATTCCCTCACTTTGGGTGATTTAGAGGGATTTCCTCTAATGTCTTGCTTTGCTTTGGCCATGGGACATTAACCACTTGCTTACTGGACACTTAAACCTCCCTCATGCCCAGACCAATTTTTAACTTTCAGTGCTCTCACACTTTGAATGACAATTAGTTATATAACACTGTACCCAAATGGTTTTTTTTTTGTCCTTTTTTTCATATAAATAGAGCTTTCTTTTGGTGGTATTTGATCACCTCTGGGTATTAAATTTTTTGCGCTATAAATGAAAAAAGATGTATGTTGCGGTCATTCAGGTGCGTATCTAATAGTTTTTTTTAAACTATCGATGCTCCCTGCTAAGACCACTGCCTGTGGAAGGGAATTCCACATCTTTGCCACTTTTACAGTAAAGAACCCTCTACGTAGTTTAAGGTTAAACCTGTTTTCTTCTAATTTTAATGAGTGGCCACCTGTCTTGTTAAACCCCCTTCTGCAAAAAAGTTTTATTCCTATTTTGGGGTCACCAGCATGGTATTTATGAATTGAAATCATATCCCTTCTCAAGTGTCTCTTCTCCAAAGAGAATACATTCAGTGCTTGCAACCTTTCCTTGTAACTAATATCCTCCAGACCCTTTATTAGCTTAGTTGCCCTTCTTTGTACTCGCTCCATTTCCAGTACGTCCTTCCTGAGAACTGGTGCCCAGAACTGAACAGCATACTCTAGGTGCTGCTGAAACAGAGTCTTGTAGAGCGGGAGAATTATCACTTTATCTCTGGAGTTGATCCTCTTTTTAACCACTTGCCGACCGCCGCACGACGATATACGTCGGCAGAATGGCACGGGCAGGCATATGGGTGTATATATAAGTCCCTGCCTTCTCGCGGGTGGGGGGCCCGATCGGGCCCCCCCCGGTGCCTGCGGCGGTCGGCATTCGTTCGGGAGCGATCCGGGATGAGGGGGCGGCCATTCATTCATGGCCACCCCCTCGCAATCGCTCCCGACGAATAGAAATGCTCCGTGACATCACTTCCTCTCCTCACAGGAGAGGAAGTGATGTGATCTCTCCTCCGTTTCGGTATTTTTCGTTCCGGCACCGAGGAGAGAGGATCGGTGAGTTGCACCAACACACCACACGTACAGTAGAACATGCCAGGCACACTCACACCCCCCCTTTACCCCCCGATCACCCCCCCAATTACCCCTGCCCCCCCCCCAGTCACAGTGGCACCAATTGCATTTTTTTTTTTTTGCATTGGTGTCATTTGTGACTGTAATAACTGTTAGGGCAGTTAGGGTTAGCCCCCTTTAGTTCTAATGTGCCCCCTTAACCCCCCCAATAAAGGTTTAACCCCGTGATCACCCCCCGTCGCCAGTGTCACTAAGGCTGGGTTCACATTGCAGCGGTTTATGAGAACGAATGTGATTCGCACTGCAGTGCAAATCACATCCGATCTCTGTGCGATTCGAGTTCAGCCATACAGATAGTATGGCTGAATTCGCGCCGCACCCGCCGCAAATTCGCACGGGACCCTTTTTTTGGTCCGCAGCAGAATCGGATCGCATGGGTGTTCACACCATGCGATCCGAGTTTGCAGATCGCACTGCGATATGCGAACTGATCTGGGGGTGTCATTAACATTTCAATGACACTCCCAGCAGTTCGCATAGGGCAGTGTGAACTGCCGCCGGGAGGCATGCGATGCGGGAACCCGCCGCAGATTTGTGGCGTTCCTGCATCGCTCCAGTGTGAACCCAGCCTAATAAGCGATCGTTTTTGTGATCGCTGTATTAGTGTCACAGGTGACGTTAGTTAGGCAGGTAGGTATTTAGGTTCGCCGCAGCTTTTTATAGCGCCAGGGACCCCCATATACTACCGCATAAAGCCCCCTGATTGCCCCCTAGTTAACCCTTTCACCAGTGATCACCATATAACGGTTACAGGTGACGCTGGTTGGTTAGTTATTTTTTTATAGTTTCAGGGCACCCGCCATTTATTACCTAGTCTCACTAGTGTACCCCTAAATTTAGGGGTGTCTACTTTCCAAAATGGGGTCATTTGGGGGGCGTTTGTGCCATCTTGGCATTTTATGGCCTTCAAAACTGTAACGCCCTTAGAAAGCCTGAAGGCGGTGCTTGGTTTTCGGGGCCCCGTACGCGGCTAGGCTTCCAAAAAGTCCCACATATGTGGTACCCCCGTACTCAGGAGAAGCAGCAGAATTTATTTTGGGGTGTCATTTCACATATGCCCATGGCATGCGTGAGCAATATATCATTTAGTGACAACTTTGTGAAAAAAATAAATAAAAAAAAAAAGTTTGTAATTTTCCCGCAACTTGTGGCAAAATATAAAATATTCCATGGACTCAACATGCCTCTCAGCAAATAGCTTGGGGTGTCTACTTTCTAAAATGGGGGTCATTTGTGGGGGTTTTGTGCCATCTTGGCATTTTATGGCCTTCAAACCTGTAATAGGTAGTGAGGAGTGAAGTCAAATATTTACGCCCTTAGAAAACCTGAAGGCGGTTCTTGGTTTTCGGGGCCCCGTACGCGGCTAGGCTCCCAAAAAATCCCACACATGTGGTATCCCCGTACTCAGGAGAAGCAGCAGAATTTATTTTGGGGTGTCATTTCACATATGCCCATGGCATGTGTGAGCAATATATCAATTAGTGACAACTTTGTGTAAAAAAAAAAAAAAAAAAAAAAAAAATTTTTTTTGTCATTATTCAATCGCTTGAGGCAAAAAAATAAAATATTCAATGGGCTCAACATGCCACTTATCAATTTCCTTAGAGGGTCTACTTTCCAAAATGGGGTAATTTGGGGGGGTTTTGTACTGCCCTGCCATTTTAGCACCTCAAGAAATGAGATAGGCAGTCGTAAACTAAAAGCTGCGTAAATTCCAGAAAACGTACCTTAGTTTGTAGATGTGACAACTTTTGCGCAAACCAATAAATATACAGTTATTGACTTTGGTAAAAAAAAAAGACATGTGGCTGAATACATTTTGGCCTAAATGTATGACTAAAATTGAGTTTATTGGATTTTTCTAATAACAAAAAGTAGAAAATATCATTTTTTTTCAAAATTTGCGGTCTTTTTCCATTTATATCGCAAAAAATAAAAATCGCAGAGGCAATCAAATACCATCAAAAGAAAGCTCTTTGTGGGAAGAAAAGGACGCAAATTTTGTTTGGGTACAACATTGCATGACCGCGCAATTACCAGTTAAAGCAGGGCAGTGCCAAATTGTAAAAAGACCTCTGGTCATTTACCAGCAAAATGGTCCGGTCTGAAAGTGGTTAATGCCTGCCAATATTCTGTTGGCTTTGTTAGCAGCAGCTTGGCATTGCATGTCATTGCTGAGCCTATCATTTACTAGGACACCCATGTCCTTTTCCATCTTAGATTCCCCCAGAGGTTCTCCCCCTAGCGTATAGATTGCATTCATTTTTTTGCCACCAAAATGCATTATTTTACTTTTTTCTACATTAAACCTCATTTGCCATGTATTTGCCCACCCCATTACTTTGTTCAGATATTTTTGTAAGGTTTCTACATCCTGGGGAGAAGTTATTCTTCTTAGCTTAGTATTGTCCGCAAATACAGAGATTGAACCATTAACCCCATCCTCCAGGTCATCTATGAACAAAATAAATAGGATTGGTCCCAGCACAGAACCCTGGGGGACCCCACTACCCACCTCTGACCATTCAGAGTACTCTCCATTTATCACCACCCTCTGAACTTGCCCTTGTAGCCAGCTTTCAATCCATGCACTCACCCAATGGTCCATGCCAGCGGACCTTATTTTGTACAGTAAATGTTTATGGGGAACTGTTTCAAATGCTTTTGCAAAATCCAGATACACCACGTATGGGCCTTCCTTTATCTAGATCACTTTCTCAACCTTTTCAACACAGAGGAACCCTTGAAATAGTTCTCTGGTCTCGGGGGATTACTGCTAATGATACTGTTCTCTTTACTAAAATCTTATATCTAGTCCCTTATCATCCCCTCCAAGAGCTTGCATACTATTGATATTAGGCTAACTGGTCTGTAATTCCCAGGGATGTATTTTGGGCCCTTTTTAAATATTGGTGCTACATTGACTTTTCTTCAATCAGTTGGTACCATTCCAGTTGGTACCATTTTACATTTGAGATCATCTCTCATTGGCCATGCCAATCACGTAGTAAATGGCTGCTGTGATTGGCTATTTGCAGCGATCTGTGATTGGCTGTGTTCAATGGACACGGGCAGCACAGATTTTCCCTGATGCACGCTTGAGAGTGAGGAAAAGGAAGGACGTTTATTGATGGCCTCTCGGCGCGGATGTGAACTGGTTAAGTGAGGGGAAATCTCCTCTAGGGAACACAGATGGCAGAAAGAAACCCGAGGGGTTTCTTACCCTATACAAAATGAACAGAAAAACTTCCATAGCTCTAATATATGTATATTTCTTAAAAGCAAAATTTCACTTTCTCTTGAGGGTTCTTTCACACCATACTGTACATAACAACTCACCATAACACATTGAAATGAACATGTATTGATGTGCATTTAAAGTGTTTTCATGTGTGTTGTGTGGTGTCATGTCATTATTATATCTCTTTAACCACTTGCCGACCAGCCGCCGTCATTTTACTGTGGCAGGTTGGCATGATCCCGCGAACTGTTGTAGCTAAACATCTGCTACCGTGATCGGGATAGCAGACACAGCGGGGGGTGCTGATGCTCATGGCCAACGGTCGCGATGACAGCCGGCCACGAGCGATTGTGAGCACGAGAGACAGAACAGGGACGAGTGTGTGTAAACATGCACTTCCCTGTTCTGTTCTGAGAGGTGTGACAATTTGTGTGTTCCTATTAGCTAGGAACCACAATCCGTCTATAGCAGAGACCACAGTTAACCCCTTGATTGCCCCCAAGTGTTAACCCCTTCCCTGCCAGTGACATTTTTACAGTAATCAGTGCATTTTTATAGCACTGATCGCTGTATAAATGCCAATGGTCCCAAAAATGTGTCAGAAGTGTCTGATGTATCCCCCATAATGTCACAGTCCCAATCAAAATCACAGATCACCGCCATTACTAGTAAAATAAAAATAATAAAAATCTATAAATCTTTCCCCTATTTTGTAGATGCTATAACTCAATATATGCTTATTGCGTTTTTTTTTTTTAACCAAAAATATGTAGAATACATACCGGCCTAAACTTTAAAAAACAAAACGTCTATATTTACTATAGCAAAAAGTACAAAATACTGTTTTTTTTTTTTTTTTTTTTTTTTTTTTAATTGTCCCAATTTTTTGTTTATAGCACAAAAAAAAAAAAACTGCAGAGGCGATCAAATACCATCAAAAGAAAGCTGTATTTCTGGGAAAAAAAGGACATCAATTTTGTTTGGGAACAGCGTCGCACGACCGCGCAATTGTCAGTTAAAACGACGCAGTGCCCCGAATCGTAAAAAAACGGGCCGGTCATTCAGCAGCCAAATCTTCTGTGGCTGAAGTGGTTAATGTCCTTTGTATATCTTTGTTTCAGTTGCATTGTATTTACATGCATTCCTTTTGCATTGCGTTAAAATGCGTACGGATTGCATTTTAACGCAATGATCCTTTTTAATGTGAGAAGTGATAAAATGTAAACCTCAAATCCACTCTCCTTTATGTATACAAAAAGAAAGTGACACAGCCACAGTCTGTTGGATGGTAGTGATGTTTCCTACTGTATATGTGTGTAAAAGGATGCATGGATTAATTTAAGTTTAAACTAAACATCAAAGGCAGCAGTTAGCAAGTCATGCAAAGCACAGACTCCTGAGACATAATGACTATGTGTTTTGACAAAAACATTGAACATTAGCATGTGGTTGTCAGGTCCTTAGAAAAGGAGTAATCTGAAATCATTTCATCACCCAGGATCCCTGAGTTTATTAATGTTCCCAAGCATATGCTATAATTCTCTTCAGAAATAACGAAGGCTGATGACTATGCTTCAGGCACCTGCTATTCGCTGTTCAAGTCCATATCTGTGTTAAAAGATCTGTGGATTTGCTTACGGGTTTGTTCACCATTTTTACTTATAGCTCTTCGCCCTGGTTCACATTGATGCTACTTTGAAATCGTGCTACTTCACTTGAAGTAGCGCAATTTCAAAATAGCAAGGCCAGCTCGATTTCAGGTGCTACTTGATAGACATCTGTTTGGTTTCATACACAAATGTCTATTGAGGTTGCACCTGAAATCGACAAAAGTAGTGCAGGAAATACTTTTGCAAATCGGTATACGTCACCGCAAAATCGGTGTTGCACTGACTAGAACAGTGCCATTGCTGACAATTGGCTGTGACTTGTCATGCGATTTGATATCTCAAATCGCTCCAATATGAACCTACGCTTAATTTGATTTGCTTTGCTTTGCTGGATAAATGCTCTGAAGCATAATTCACACACACAAAAAAAATGCTTTTGCAATTCTCTTTATATACTTTATAGGCTTTGTGTGTGTCCATTCACGATCAAAGCAGGTAACCACTGGCTGTGCAAACAGTAACAAATAGGTGCGGCGGCCACCAACCTGTCATTACACTGTATGGGCTTGGTGGCTGCAGCTATCCCCACACAGTTCTTAGTCTTAGCCGCAGGAATCTGTAGGATTCAGACTAACATGCCTACTTGTAATAAAGCTGACCTAGTACCAGATATTTATTTTTCATGTTGCATTCATTCTTGCTATGTAATCTCAAGAGTGTTAAAGAGGAAGTAAACCCTGATGGGTTTTACTTCCTCTTTGTTTCCCTGCAAAGGTAAAGCATAATGGGCTACTATGCATTGCATAGTAGCCCATTATGTGTCCCTTACCTGACACAGGAGCCAGAGATGTCACCGCTGTCCCCTCTTCCACAGGGCGTCCATCTTCTTTTTGGGTATCATGGCTCCGGTGCTGTGATTGGCCGGAGCCGAGATGACGTCACTCCCAAGCATGCGCACGGGAGCCGCCACTAACGGCATATCACTGTAAGTAGAGGCATGCTCAGTGCGCCTGCACGCCGCTGTCTACGGCGCATGCGCCGTAGACAGCGGTGCCTGTCTTTTTTCAAATATCTCCTAAACCATGTAGGTTTAGGAGATATTTCTTGGACCTACAGGTAAGCCTTAATCTAGGCTTACCTGTAGGTCAAAGTGGTCTGTAAGGGTTTACAACCACTTTAAACTGCAAGTATGAATTTTTTATTTGCACTAAGGTTATTTTTACACTGAAAGCGTTGGCCATTAGAGCTAAAGCGCCACTTTTCGGCTGCTAGCAGGGGTCGCTTTTTACCCCAAAAAAGGGTAAAAAGTCTAGTTTTGGCGTGCTTTCACGCCGCTTTGAAAGTGATGCCCATTCATTTCCAAGGGCAGGGCGTTTTGGGAACAATAAATTCAACTCTCCCAACCTGCCCCAAAGATGCTGCTTGTAGGACTTTTCAGAAAGTCCTGCAAGGGCACAGCCCCAGTGTGAAAAGACACACTGAAATGAATGGCAGGCGGTTTTCAGGCACTTAGCGAAGGCTATTTCCAGCGCTAAAGCGCTAGAAAACTGCCCCATTGTGAAGCTGATCTACCATTTACATTTGTAGGAAAAGCTTTCAGGGAGTACTCTCCTTTTTCAAGGTCTAAGCAATACTAATACAGAAAGTTTTAGCAGAATGTTAGTGGGAAAATCTCTGAGAAAAAATGCAAAAGAAAAAACAAACATACATTACTCCCTCTCGCCCTCTTCCTGCCTTATCTTACTATCTATCATTATCATTGCTGTGTACATTTGTTTTCTTTTTTCCTTTTTGTCCTGCTTAAAGTGGTTGTAAACCCTTACAACCAACTTTGACCTAAAGGTAAGCCTAGATTAAGGCTTACCTGTAGGTCCAAGAAATATTTCCTAAACCTATACGGTTGAGGAGATATTTACCCCAAGACAGCCACCGCTATCTACGGCGCATGCTCCATAGACAGCGGCGCGCAGGCGCACTGGGCAGGCCACAGATAGCGGCAATATGCTGTTGGCTCCCGTGCGCATGCGCGGGACTGATGTCATCGCTGCTCTGGCGAATCACAGCGCCGGAGCAGCGAGACCCGGAAGTCACTCCGGGATCCATGTCAGCGGCGGACTTGAAGACGGAGGACCGCTTCGGGGGCTTCGTTCCCAGGTAAGTTATTCATAATGAGCTAGTATGCTATGCATACTAGCTCATTATGCCTTTGCCTTTTACAGGGTGTGTTTTTATTTTTTTATTTTTTTTAGCCTTTACTTCCTCCTTAACACTCTGCTAAAACTTTGTGCATTAGTATTGCATGGACTTTGAAGGAGACACACACCCTTAAGGCACCTTTCACATGGACAATCCGATCCTATCTGCCGAAAACAGACAGATGGAGGGTATGTTCCCCATTCATTGATCGGATGGTCCTTGGGTGTAAACAGACAGGCGGTCTGTTTACATCCGACCAACTATAGAGGACAGCAAGCTGTGTTTGCTCTGCATGAGCAACATTTGGACGTTGGTATAAAAATAAAAGTATTACGGACAGTACTCAATTGTTCTTGGAGAGGTCACAGCACTTCTCTTGATAGTGTTCTTTTTCCCTATTCCAAAGAGGGACAGCTTCTTCTTTGTTTAGGCAACATAAAGAGTTGACATTTACCTTTTAGACCCCTTTCACACCACACCACACCGCCCATTGCGTCGGCAGTAAAACTCCGCTATTTTAGCGGCGTTTTGTCGCCGGATTTGCGGCGCATTTCGGCCGCTAGGGGGGCGCTTTTACCCCCCACTAGCGGCCGCGAAAGGGTTAAAACCGCTGGCAATACGCCGCAAGGAGGATCAGGGCTGCTCTGTGCCAAACTATTGCACAGAGCAGGCAAGTATAACATGTTTGTTCTTTAAAAAAAATATATAGACTTTAAAGACTTAAAGTAAACTTTTACAAGTATTGTGCGTTATATTTAAAATGATATCCATTGAAAAAAACAGTCTCCGCTTTTAGTACTACTTTAATATAAAAGATTAATCTCTTTTTCACCCTTCATTTAGCTTCATGTTTGACTCCTAGTTAAAATAACCATATTTCCTACTTCTGGGTGTATTTATTGAAAGTCAGCAGATACAGTGTTTTGTAGCTGCTGACTTTTTTTTATTTTTTTTAAACGGTTACAGTATAACAGCAATACAAGATAGGAACATTTTTGGAAACCGGTGTGTTATTCAAGCTGTACAATTATCAGGATTGTGTAGTCATCACTGAAAATGGTAAAGAAGTAACAATAAATCATTACCTTGACAAACTTTGAAAATGAAAAAAAAATGTCTGTTAGAATTAATGAGGTGCAATAAGGCTAGGTACAGTCTATGACAGTTTCCTTACGATCATGTTTGCTGGGGCACAGCAGCCAACTAATTTGAACGAGCTCCTTTACCTATGAAAAATGCGGAGAAAATGTCCCTGCATGTTTCCAAAATTGTAGCCATATTGAAATGTTTGCGTAGTGATATGTGGTTTCAAGTGCATGGGAGTACCGTTAGGAATTAATGGCGCTCTCACGCATTGCATTTTAATGCAGATGCAGGAAAGCGTGCAATTACACACAGTTCCGCACCTGCATATTGTGTGAACTAGAGCTGCACGATTCTGGCAAAAATGAGAATCATGATTTTTTTTTTCCCCTTAGAATAAAGGTCACGGTTCTCTCACTATTCTTGCGGCGCAACATCACCTTTCACATTATTTAAAAAAATAAATTAGGCTAACTTTACTGTTTAGGTTTTTTTTTTAATTCATTAAAATGTATTTTTTCCCAAAAAATTGCATTTGAAAGGCAGCTGTGCAAATACAGTGTGACATAAAATATTGCAATGACCATCATTTTATTCTCTAGGGTTTCAGCTAAAATAAATATATATATATATATATATATATATATATATATATATATATATATATATATATATATATATATATGTATGTATATGTATATGTGTGTGTTTGGAGATTCTACGCAATTTTGAAGCAAAAAATACTGATTTTAACTTGTAAGCAACAAGTGTCAGAAAAAAAGGTTTAGTCTTTAAAAGGGTTGTAAATGCAGAAGGTTTTATTTATCTTAATACATTCTATGCATTAACATAAAAAGCCTTCTGTGGGCAGCAGCCCTCCTAATGATTACCTGAGGTCCCACTCTGTCCAGCGATGTCTGAGATGCTCCTTCCTGATCAACTGAAACACGGCAATGGCGCCATTGGCTCCCGCTGCTGTCAATCAAAGTCAGCTAACACATCTGGGGAGAGAGGGGGCAGGGCCGGGTAGGGGCTCTGTGCCTGAATGGACACAGGGAGCTGTGACCCAAGAAGAGGAGGATCCGGGCTGCTCTGTGCAAATCCACTGCAACAGAAGAGGCAAGTATAACTTGTTTTATGGGGGGGGGGGAAAACAGCCTTTACAATCACTTCAAGTGGTTAAACTGCCCTCATTTGCAGGCTGAAGTTCATTCCTTTGATCTATAATAACGAAATGATACTTTGTTTTATATTTCTCTCCCAGTGGTTGACAATGTTGATAAACATTTTGGCTTTTTTAAAATGTTTTTATCTTGACAGCTGAGCAGAGACTGGCTCTATGCTTGCTATATGAATGAATCGTGGAGATGCTGGATTAAGATCGTGAGAGGGGGGGGGGGGGTTTGAATCAAGATTTTTAAATGATAAATGGTGCAGCTCTAGTGTTAACCTAGTCTGATGCTGCATACACACGATCGGAATTCTTGTCGGAAAAAGCTCTGATGGTTTTCCCGACGGAATTCGTCTCAAGCTGTCTTGCCTACAAACGGTCACACCAAATTCCGATCATTTATAACGCGGTGACGTACAACACATACGACTGGACTAGAAAAAGGAAGTTCAATAGCCAGTAGCCAATAGCTTCTGTCTCGTAGTTGAATCTGAGCATGCGTGATTTTTGGTGTGTCGGAATTGCATGCACATGATCGGAATTTCCGATAGAAAGGTTTTCCGTTGGGAAAATTGAGAACATGCTATAAATTTTTGGCTGGCAGAAATTCGGACAGCTAAATTTCCGATGGTGCATACACACGGTCACATTTTCCGATGAAAAGCTCTCATCGGTCTTTTTCTGGCCGGAATTCCGATCGTGTGTACGCGGCATGACAGTACATAATAGCAGTAAAAGCAGAAGGCAGAAATGTTACTAAAATGTAGTCTCTTTTTCATACAGTAGCTCTTGATTTCTAGTTGGAAGGAAAAAAAGCACTTTCCTACACTGCTCACTTATGTGTACTGATTTATTTTTTATTAATTCCTATGGAAATATTCAGTGCAAAAGAGAACATGAAAATACCCTGCATGTCTGTTAATTTCGTTTGAAAAGTGTTTTTTCTTATTCTCCAAAACGAATCAATGCACATCCATTCATAATAGCCCTGTAATCAATTTTTCATTAAATTGTTTCTTACTGTGTTTTTCTGCCTCCTTATAATGTCCTCCATGAGTGCCCTAACCTATCCATATCCTCTTCACTTCCATCTGTTTGGAACGAGCAGCACACATTAGTTATGCATGTGTGCACTACTCTATACACACTACAAATCCCATAGTTTCCTAGTCCATCTCAGGAGCAAGCAAGATAGGTTGACTACGTTCCTACATACAGTTAGACCATGGAGAATGAACATAGCCACCCCCTGAGGAAGTTGGATTTTAAAGGAGGCCGAGAACAAAAGAATATACAATTTAAATTTGAGAGTAGATATTTGAATACAATTTTTTTATTTATTTTTTTAACAAAAATTGAAAGTGATTGTAAAAAATTTTTTTCTATAAAAATAACGAACATGTTATACCTACCTGCTCTGTGCAGTGGATTTGCACAGAGCAGACCATATCCGCCTCTTCTCCGGTGCCTCTTCTGTGCTCCTGGCCCCTCCCCCCTGTTGAGTGCCCCTACAGCAAGCAGCTTGCTGTGGGGGTACTCGAGCCGAGTCAGAGCTCCCTGTGTCCATTTAGAGACAGAGCCGTGACCTGGCCCGTCCCCTCTCGCTCTTGATTGGCTAGCTGACTTTGACACCAGCGGGAGCCAATGTCACTGCTGCTGTGTCTTAGCCAATCAGGAGGGAGAGTCTCGGATAGCCAGGACACTCGTGGACATTACTGGACAGAGATGGGGCTCAGGTAAGTATTAGTGGTGCTGAGGGGGGCTGCTGCCCACAGAAGACTTTTTATCTTAATGCATAGAAGGCATTAAGATAGAAAAAACCTTCTGACTTTACAACCCCTTTTATTTCACTTTAGGAATGTATATGTATTCTTTGCAATGCACATTCGATTTTACTCCTAAAAATCTGATGTATTGTTTTCTGCAGGAGAAGACTTTGCAGTGGTGCAGCAGGAAATTATAATGATGAAGGACTGTAAACACACAAACATCGTGGCATACTTTGGCAGCTATCTGAGGTAGAGTATTAAATGTGCTTATTTAAAACAGAACTTTACCCATAACAACTTTAACAGTAAATCTTAAAGCGGAACTAAACCTATCGATTTAATGGTTTCCAGGAATGCTGGAATTGCTAACTGTCACATTTTTCTTGTGTCATCAACCAAACTGTCAAACTATCAAATGGCTGGTGTCATAACTGATCACATGTGCAGCACCATGGCAGTTTCAGATCAAGCAGAAGCAGCTTCCTTGGCTGTGAAGGATAGGAGGGTTTAATTCCACTTTAGCAGATCGGCCTCTATAAACTTTGTAGTGCCTAAAAATGGAGAGCAACTGAGCATGTGCAGGGCAGGGTGAAACAGTGTATTACTGGATTTTAACCACTTAAGGACAAGCCTATTCTTTTTACACTTGGTGTTAACAAGTTAAAATCATTTTTATATTTGATAGAAAATTACTTAAAACCCCCGTTCGCGGTCGTTGCAGTGCGTTTTGTCACACCGTATTTGCGCAGCTATCTTACAAATGCATTTTTTGGCAAAGATACACTTTTTAAGTAAAAAATAAGAAGTCAGTAAAGTTAGCCCAATTTTCTTCTATATTGTGAAAGATAATGTTTCCATGGGTAAACTGCCCAACATATCATGCTTCAAAATTGCACCCAAACTGCGACGAACTCTGACCCTTAAAAATGTCCAAATGTGATGTTTAAAAATTTCTACAGGTTACCAGTTTTGAGTTACAGAGGTGGACTCTAACAGTCGTGATACCTCACATGTGTGATTTGAACACAGTTTACATATGTGGGCGCGACTTGCGTATGCATTCGCTTGTGCGCGCGAGCACAAATTTTTGTTTTATTTATTTTACTTTCTATTATTACACTGTCCCTTTAAAAAAAAATTGGATCACTTTTATTCCTATTACAAGGAATGTAAACAGCCCTTGTAATAGAAAAAACATGACAGGACCTCTTTACTGTGAGATCTGGGCTCAAAAAGACCTCGGATCTAACATAAGCTATCTGCTGTCATAACGGTATTTAACAACACATTTTTGTAAATATTTTATTACGGTATATCTTTTCATGTGACAACACTGAAGAAATTACACTTTGCTACAATGTAAAGTAGTGAGTGTACAGCTTGTATAACGGTGTACGTTTTCTGTCCCCTCTAAATAACTCAACACATAGCCATTAATGTCTAAACCACTGGCAAGAAAAGCGAGCACGCCCCTAAGTGAAAATTTCCAAATTTGACCCAATTAGCCATTTTTCCACCCCGGTGTTATGTGATTCATTAGTGTTACAAGGTCTCAGGTGTGAATGGGGAGCAAGTGTGTTAAATTTGGTGTTATTGCTCTCACTCTCTTACTGGTCACTGGAAGTTTAACATGATACCTCATGGCAAAGAACTCACTGAGGATCTGAAAAAAAAAAAAAATTGTTGCTCTACATAAAGATGGCCTAGGCTATAAGAAGATTGCCAAGACCCTGAAATTGAGCTGCAAGACCAAGGCCATGGTTGACCAAAGAAGTTAAGTGCACGTGCTCAGCATCATATCCGGAGGTTGTCTTTGGGAAATAGATGTATGAGTACTGCCAGCAATGCTGCAGAGGTTGAAGGGGTGGGGGGGTCAGCCTGTCATTGCTCATACCATATGCCGCACACTGTATCAAATTGTTCTGCATTGCTGTCGTCCCAGAAAGAAACCTCTTCTAAAGATGTACAAGAAAGCCCACAGTTTGCTGAAGACAAGCAGACCAGGTGAGGAGTACAAAGACAATTGTCTTCTCTGCAGTCAAGCGTGGTGATGGGAGTGTCATGGTCTGGGGCTGCAAGAGTGCTTCCAACACTTGGGAGCTACAGTTCATTGAGGTAACCATGAATGCCAACATGTACTGTGACATACTAAAGCAGAACATGATACCCTCCCTTCGGGAGACTGGGCCGCAGGGCAGTATTCCAACATAACGACCCCAAATACACCTCCCAGATGACCACTGCCTTGCTAATGAAGCTGAGGGTAAAGGTGATGGACTGACCAACCATGTCTCCAGACCTATACCCTATTGGGCGTCTGTGGGACATCCTCAAACGGAAGGTGGAGCGCAAGGTCTCTAACATCCACCTGCTCTGTGATGTTGTCATGGTGGAGTGGAAGAAGACTACAGTGTCAACCTGTGAAGCTCTGGTGAACTCCATGCCCAAGAGGGTTAAGGCAGTGCTGGAAAATAATGGTGGCCACACAAAATAGTAACACTTTGGGCCCAATTTAGACATTTTCCCTTAGGGGTGTACTCACTTTTATCAGGGGCAGGAGAGGGGCTCCCGCTGCGCTCCAGTCGTCTCCGACGCATACCGGAGCTGTCGGTAGCAGTGGAGTTGATCGGCCTCTGCCCTCCTAAACATGGAGCCTAGTAAGGGAAAGCTCAGCTCCATAACGTTGGCTGACAGAAGCAACGTCAAATGTCTCTTCCGGCCAATTGTCTTAAAGAGGAATTTGTTTAAAAAGAAAAAAAGTATTTATTTTTATTTTTTATTGCATTTAAGTGTAAATGTGAGATCTGATATCTTTTTGACCCCAGGTCTCACATTTAGGAGATACTGTCATCCTTTTTTTTTCCTATTACAATGGATGTTAAAAGAACCATGTAAAAACAAAAAGTTAAATAAATAAGAAAAAAAAATATTTTAAATCCTCCGAGCTTGCGTGCAGAAGCATACGTAAGTCGCGCCCGAATATGAAAATGGTGTTCAAACCGCACATGAGGTATCAATGTGATTGCTAGAGCGAGACCTACTCCTGTAACTCGAAACTGGTAACCTGTAGAAATTTTAAACGTCGCTTATTGAGATTTTTAGGGGTCAAAGTTTGTCGCCATTCCCCGAGCAGGCGCAATTTTAAAGCATGACATGTTGGGTATCAATTTGCTCCGTGTAGCATTATCTTTCACAATATAAAAGTGGCTAACTTTACTCTTGTCTTATCTTTTTTTTTAATTCAAAAAAGTGTATTTGTTCCCAAAAAATTGCTTCTTGTAAGACCGCTGCGCAAATACGGTGTGACATAAAGTATTGCAATGACCGCTGTTTTATTCTTTATGATGTCTGAAAAAATATTTAATGTTGGTTGGTTCAAAGTAATTTTCTAGCGCAAAAAAAAAAATTGATTTTAACTTGTAAACGCCAAGTTTGAAAAAAATAGGCTTGGTCCTTCAGTGGTTAATACAGAGAATGCAAAAAAAATAAAAAATCTGCCTTTTAGAACCCCTTTAAAGAGGAAGTAAACCCTTTCAAACCACTTTGACCTACAGGTAAGCCTAGATTAAGGCTTACCTGTAGGTCCAAGCAATATCTCCTAAACCTATATGGTTTAGGAGATATTTGCCCGAAAATGGGCACCGCTGTCTACGGCGCTTGCGCCGTAGACAGCGGCGCGCAGGCGCACTAAATGCGGCAAGTCCAAGAATGGATTTGCCTAATTTGTCGACTCCCGTGCACATGCGCGGGAGTGACGTCATCGCGGCTTCGCTGAATGGCAGCGGCGGAGCTGGGAGACGCGACTCCCGTGCGCATGCGCGGGAGTGACGTCATCGCGGCTTCGCCGCTGTCATTCGTCGGAGCTGCGAGACGCCACCAGCAAGATGGATGCGACGGACTACAGGGGACAGCGGCGACTTCGCTGGCTCCTGTGTCAGGTAAGTGACACATAATGAGCTACTATGCGATGCATAGTAGTCCATTATGCTTTACCTTTGCAGGGAAAAAAAGAGGAAGTAAACCCATTAGGGGTTACCTCTAAAGTGTGCCCAGCATGATGGTGCGCAATGTTCCTACCTCTGGGATCTGGGTCACTGTGCGGACTGTGGAAGAGGTTCAGGATATGTGAGTATGTTTGGCTTGAGGTAAGCAGAAGGAATTAGACGCCATGCTAGGGAGTAACTCCACTTATGTTAAAAAAATTAATATAATAACCAAAATGAAAACATATGGAGATGACGATGCTCTGATGCGCATTGCAACATTTTATCAAAGTTTTGTACGGTTGCCTTCTGTCCTGAACGGATAACTGTTTGTTTAAAGCGGTAGTAAACCCGATAATGTTTTTTTTTTTATTTTTTTTTACCACCTGCAAAGCATAAGGCATAATGATCTAGTATGCACCGCATACTAGCTCATTATGAAATACTTACCTTAGAACGAGGCCCCGACATCTGGTCCGATCCACGCCGAGGGAGCTGACATGCTTCCGGGTATCGCGGCTCCGGCGCTGTGAGTGGCTGGAGCCGCAATATCGTCACTCCCGCGCATGCGCGCGGGAGATTTCATTCCGGCCGGTCAGCCACTGCCGGATTTTCAGCTGAGAATCCGCTTGTGCGCATGCGCCGCTGCAGTCAGCGACGCATACCGAGGGCAATATCTCCTAAACCGTACAGTTCAAACCCCAATCAGGACACTTCTACCTGCACTGCAGAATGGCAGATTAGACACTCGTGAGGAAGAGGGTTTCCAGCATAATGAGTCACCTGTCCAGTTGACGTGGCCTTCATGAGCTTAGCTGTATACGTGAAGTTGTCCTTGGAAGATGCTGTGTCCTTCATGAGTATACTCAATCATGATTGGTTGTAACATCTTCTGGTGGCAACTCTGTGTTGGACCTGGCCCTATATGACATATCTGTCTGCAGTTTCAGCCTGAGAACCTGTCTTAAACTTTGCTTCTCTTCCAATGCATTAGATGTTGGCATGAAGAATACAAATTCTATCCTAAAAAATAATTCTAATAATTGGGACAAACAGGTCTGCATTGTGAGGGTTTAAACTGTCCCCTTTAAGGACCAGCTTCATTTTATAGCGTAGAGCTGGGAATAATTCTACAAGTGAGACCATCTTGTCTGCATTGTGAGAGTCGAAACAGTCCCCTTCCAGGGCCTGCTTTATTTAATAGCTAAGAGCTGTGTTTAGTCTGGCCTCCTGCCTCAGAGTAAATGTCTGCTGAATGAAATAAGACTGCAGTTCAAGAGTCAGTGCCTAACTCCAAAAAGGTTTGCTCCTGCAGTTCGGGTTTGAGGTCCAGAAATAATTGTAGAGAGAGAGAATCCTCAACCAAGTAGTCAGCAAAGAGCTCCACTTCTGGGGGAGAGGTTACTTACTGGCCCTTTTCAGATTGCGACACCCATACATATCTTATGGGTACCTGGTTGCTCCTCCTTTGATAGGAAGATATAGCTTTGGTCCCGGACGGTTGGACCCTCAAGACAAGCACATTAGGTCATATTGGTCAATCAGTCACCTTCAAGCCTCTGACTGTGCCAAGAGGAATCCTTTGCTCCAGCAAGAATAGGCAAGTTCTGCTAGCCCGCGTTGTTCTTGCCATCTCTAGGGATGGCCATTTCACTTCCAGTAGATGTGATTTTAAGAAGAGTACTAGTGTTGCTCAAAGGGATATCTATTTCCAACTCTCAGAGCTGTCTTCTGACATGCATCTGTTTTTACATGGGTCAAGACGTTATGCAGCATACATGTCTGCTGGTTGGGTTCTCGATCTATTCCAGGAATCCCTGTCAAGAATACAGAGGGAGTTCTCAGAACCCTACAAGTGATTGGCTGGCTAGCCTTTCAGAAAGGGTTATGCGACGCCTATGCAAATCCTTGGGTATCTGAGAGCTTAATCCATCACGGTTCAGGATACATCGTTTTTGCCACTAGAGCATACTTGGTGGTAGGATGCTGGGTAATCCTGGCTTTCCTCTCTGCTGTCAGCATCTCAATACCTGATAATCAGGACCATGGTCTTTCCTATACCTATATTGAGGTTGCTCAATGGAAATGGCCTCCTGTCCTGAAAGAGACTTTTTTCCTCCAATGTTGAACTTGCACCCAGCAATTCATGTCTCGCAAACAGGCAGATGAAGTCTTGGGTGCGGGCACAGTACTCTTCTGTGCTAATGAGTTATTGCCAGTTGAACTCTACTATCAGGAAGTTGTTTTTCCAGTAGAACTCCCTGGTTGGCAAGTTGTTTTGAACATTCTGTATATCTGCCCAGCTCTTTTATGCGTCCTTTGCCCTTTGTCGCCTGACAGCAGCCCTTTTAGCCTCCAGTGAGGCTGAACAACATTACAGTGGTGTCCTACCTCGGGGCAGGTTAGAGCCCGTAGGGTCTGAGAAGAGGTAGAAGTGACTGTGATCTGGGTGAAGTATAATTTCTCTATCATCTCATTTAATTCTACATTCAGAACTTCTGGGCAGAATGCATATTCTGTGGCCCAATTGGGCAATAAGTGGTTCCTACATCCAGGTTCGTCCAAGTTGATTTAATCTCTGGACAATATTTTAGAGTTAGATGTGCTGGCATCTCCTGTTACAAGCTGGAAAGCTTTTCCCTAGGGACTTGGGCCAACCCCTGGGTGTGGATGCTGGGACAGATCAGGAAAGGTCTTACAAGCCATATGCTTTCCAGTTCGATCCATATACAGTTTTTTTTTTTTTTTTTTTTTTTAAGGGAAGTCTGTTGCTAAAGACTGTGGTACTTGGGGGCGTGTCCAAGATGGCGCTGGGAGCAGACGTGTGTTAACTGAGCTCCCGTCTCCGGCTGCTTATCCTGTCGTTACCCTGGTGTAGAAGACTCCCGACAGTGAGTTCCATCGGAGGAGTGCCTCAGGGGGCTTTGGGCGATGCCCTGTGGCCGACGGAATAGCCAGAAAAAGCCCGCTACGACTCCTGCCTCTATCCGCTCGGCCCCCCCGGCCTCCCACACACGCGGTCAACCACATGGAGGTGCAGACGGATCCTCCCTCAGACGGGGCTATCCATGCCGGCTCGGAGGCGTTTGATGCTCTGATGCTGGCTATCTCTACCTGCCAGGCTGCCCTGACCACAAAAATTGACCATGTACAGACCGAAACGGCCCTGATCAGAAGAGACATGGACAAGTTTCGTGACCGAGTGACAGAGGTCGAGCGCCGAGTATCTGGAGTGGAAGATATTCAGAGGACCCATGATGCCGACATCCAAGCCCTGAAGGTCAAAGTCCGACATCTGGAAGCAAGAGACGAAGACGCCGAGAACCGCAACCGACGCAACAATTTGCGGGTGATTGGTCTCCCTGAGGGAGCCGAAGGTCAGAACCCGGTGACATTTATGGAGGAGCTCCTTCCATCCTTGCTCCCCAAGGCCAAGTTTTCCTCGCACTTCTCCATCGAGCGGGCCCATAGGATGCCGGCGACCAGGGGCCCTCAGGGTTCCCCGCCCCGCACTCTCATCTTTAAATTGCTCCACTACCGAGACCGAGACACGGTGCTCCAGGCGGCGCGGCTGCAGGGGGAACTCAAATTCGAGAATGCGAGGATCCTCATATTCCCGGATTATTCGGTCGAAACTCAGCGACAGCGGAAATCCTTCGACCACGTTAGAAGTCTGCTGCGACAGCGGGGGGTGAAGTATAGCATGCTTTTCCCGGCCAGGTTGCGGGTTCAAGATGGCGAGAGGACAATCTTTTTTACATCGCCCCGGGAGGCCGCGGACTGGGCCGAAACTCTCCCGCGCTGAGCCTATCATGGTATGTGATCCTCATTCCCCTTCTGTGTGACTTAACCCGGCCGAGTGTGTCTCCCCCCCTCCTGCGGGAACACCCCCCCTGCACCTCGCTGGTCGGATAGTGAACACCTTTGTGCAGCCCGGGGCACTCCCGCGGTTGATATATCATCCTCTGTGCATCCTGGTGGCCCTGCCGAACAGATTTTTTCCCCCCTTTACCTAGGATGGGACAGGACATGTTCGACTGGCGGGGGTTTGGACACGTGGTACCATTTGTATTCCTTTCAATGACTGCTGGGGTGTGGGGGGGGGGGGGGGGGGCTGAGGGGCAGACGGGTTAAGATGCTACCCGCTTCGGGGGAGGATCTGCCTCGATCTGGGGGGGATTTTTTCCCGAGGACTTACGAGGACCATGGATGATGCCTCCTATTACTCCGTGGCTGGGGGAACTTGTCCTATTGAGGGGAGTGGGACGTGGATCCTAATGTGTGTTTTGTTTTTCTTTTTATTTGGACCTGAAGTATGCGCCCCTGGGGCTCCGGGAGATCTACACCTAATATCCTTGTTGGACTGCAGTTGTACTGTTTTTTTTCATAACACTTGTAGCAGGAGGCAAGGCTCCTCTTGCACACAGCCCTCACGGGTGGATATTTATCCACCATAGTTTTGGGAAGGGAAGCCCTCCTACCGAGTTGGGGGATGGGCGGGGTGGGGGGGTTGGTGGGGTTGTGTTGGTCTGCCGTTGCAGGCCCCCAGTTTTTGCTTTTGTTTTTGTTACTATTATTATTTTCTTGTTTGGTGATTTGGTTATGCTTGACAGTATCACTGCTGAGTCTCATTGATCTAGCAACATGTATGGTTTGGCCCTTTGCATGCCCCTCCGGGTCTGGGTGTCTGGATGGGAAGGTGGGTGCCCCACCCTCCCATCTCATGCTATTTCTTGCCCCTATTGATGTCTTCTCTTAAGGTCCTCTCCTGGAACACGAGAGGTTTAAATTCTCCTGTTAAACGCTCCTTGGTTTTCCAGTTTGTTAAATCTTACCACCCGCACATCTGCGTGTTCCAGGAGACCCACCTAGTAGGCAAGAAAACGTTCAGCCTTAAGAAACCTTGGGTGGGTCACCACTACCATGCGACCCACTCTACATTTTCGAGAGGGGTTAGTATTTTGGTGGTGAAGTCCCTCCCGTTCAAGCTACTCGATCTGGCCCTTGACCCGGGGGGGTAGGTATATAGTGATGCATGCTTTACTTCATAATCAACCCTGGGTGATTGCAGGCCTATATCTCCCACCTCCGGCCTCCTTACAGGTACTGAACCAGGTTAATGCCAAAATAGCTGAGTTCTCCACTGACCGGGTTTTGTTGTTGGGCGATTTTAACCTTGTCCCTGATGCGGGCCTGGATCGGCTTCTTCCTACGGGAGTGAGCCGCCAGGGCCTGGCAGAATGGGCTGAGACGTATGGCCTGGTTGACGTCTGGAGATGGCGACATCCCCAGACCAGAGCCTATACATGTCATTCTGCCTCACATAGAACGTTCTCCCGAATCGACCTGATTTATGCGGGTGCCCCGTTCTTCCCAAAAGCATACTCAAGAGGACAATACCAAGCTATCATAGCAAGGGTCAGGAGAGAGCGTAGGGCAGAGCTCACGAAGTTGGAGGCAGAGGCAGCCAGGCGGGAGGCGCTCTATGTTCGATCCCCGGAACCACACCATTATGATGGACTGCAGTCGGTGTTGCGGGATGTACTCCTGCGGACGCAGATGACACAGAAACGACTGCTCTATCAAACCCAGAGGATATTTGAGCAGGGGGAGCGGACTGGATGCCTTTTGGCCTGGCTCTCTAGGGAACAATCGGTGGGAGGAACTATCAGTCAGATTAGAGCGGCCGACGGTTCAATTTTGACCCTCCCAGTGGACATTAATCGGGAATTTGTCTCCTACTATCAGCAACTCTATAGCTCCCGTGCCACCTATGACCTGGTGGAGTTGGAGGCGTACCTCCAGGGGATTGACATCCCGACTCTCACCCCCACGTACACTAAGGCCTTAGACGCCCCTATATCAACTGAGGAAATACTTAGAGCACTGAAGTCCATGCAGGCAGGTAAGACGCCGGGGCCGGACGGCCTCCCGGTAGAATTCTATAAATTATATGAGGAACAACTAGCCCCGAGATTCCAGACCCTACTGACTAGAGCCAGACTTGACGGTACCCTCCCGGACTCCATGCATGAGGCGGTAATTGTAGTCATCCATAAGCCTGGGAAGGACCCCACCCTGTGCCCCTCCTACCGTCCTATTTCCCTCCTAAATGTGGACACCAAGATCCTTTCTAAAGTGTTGGCCATGAGGATCAACTCTGTTATTACGGCCTTAGTGCACTCAGACCAAACGGGGTTCATGCCGGGAAGGGGTACGGACATAAACATCCGACGGCTGCACACGCATATTGCGATTGCTTCGTCTGGAGAATCGGGAGTGGTGGCCTCACTCGACGCTGAGAAGGCTTTCGACTCGGTCGAGTGGGGCTTCCTTTGGGAGGTCCTGTCTAGGTTCGGATTCGGACCTGGGATCTGTGCTTGGCTTCGGATGCTCTATAAGCGGCCCGGGGCTCGTGTCCGGACCAATGGGGTCCTGTCAGAGGCGTTCCGGCTGGGGAGGGGCACGCGACAGGGTTGCCCACTCTCCCCAACTTTGTTCGCCCTGGCTCTGGAGCCTCTCGCCATCCTTCTTAGAGCGGATGAGTCGGTCAGGGGAATACGGTAAGGGTGGTAGAAGAAAAGATCTCCATGTACGCCGATGACTCCCTACTGTATCTGGCAGATGCTGGGGACTCCCTGCAAGCAGATCTGGAGATCTTTGACAGGTTTGGCAGATACTCGGGCATCCGCATAAACTGGAATAAAGTAGTTTTGTTTCCACTGGGCCGACCTCTCCCCCAGGAGGACACGGGCACTCCACTGGAGTGGGTGGAAGAGTTTACCTATCTGGGTGTGCGGGTCGGGGCAGATTTGTCGGGCTATCTAGCTAGGAATGTGTACCTGCTGCTCGCCCAGCTCCAGCAGAAATGTGCCACCTGGAGGAATCTCCCCCTCTCACCTGTGGGTAGGGGTAACCTTCTGAAAATGATTTACTTACCCAAATTTTTGTATTATTTTAGGCAGACCCCAACTCCCATTCTTCGATATTTCTTTCGCAAACTTGATAGCGTGGTGGTAAACTTTATCTAGGCGGGGAGGCCCCCTCGGGTGGCAAAGGCGGTGCTTTATCTCCCGCTGTCGAGGGGTGGTCTGGCTCTCCCCAATTTTTTAGTGTACTATTGGGCGGCGGTCCTGGTCACGGTCAGATGGTGGTTCTCGCAGCCCCGTTAAAACCCAGCGGTTACCCAGGAGGCCGCCCATCTCAGATCTTATGCGGCGCTGTCAAACCTCCCTTATAGGGGGGAAAAGGCCAGCCCTAAGGTGACTGGGCCTATGGCGACTGTGCTCCGGGTATGGAAAGCCTCCAGGGCGGCTGTCCTGAAGCAGGGCTGCGTCTCTCCTCACACTCCTCTCTGGGCTAACCCCTCGCTGCCCCATCTGCTCACGGTCCCTGACCCGGCGGCTTGGGCTAGGAGGGGTGTCGTGAAGCTCCGACAGGTGCTGCCAGGGGGAGAGATAGCTACGTTCCGGGAGCTGCGACAGGCCCACCGTCTGCCGGGGACATTCGTTTTTAGATACTGGCAGCTCCACCATGCCCTCAGAGCTCAGTTCCCTTCCCGCCCTGTGCTAGAGTCTGACCCCATTGAGAGCCTGCTGATCTCGGCGTGTCTGGAGAAACCTCTCTCCTCCCTGTATCTTCACCTGACGGTTGCCCATGATGTCACGACTTGCAGGTCCAGGCTTAAATGGCAGGGGGATATTCCCTCTTTGGGAGAGGAGGACTGGGAAGAGTGCCTGCTCACCTACATCCCCTCTATGATTGCGGCCAGGGACCGCTTTATACAACTAAAATTTGTCCACAGGGCCTATTATACACCTCAGAGGATTGCGAACATTTACCCGGGTCTCAGCCCCAACTGTACTAGGTGCGACTCGGTGGAGGGGACGTTTTTTCATATGGTCTGGTCATGCCCGAGGTTGCACCAGTTTTGGAGTGAGGTGGCGGATACTCTTGGAGAGGTATGCGGGATGCCGATACCACTGGATCCCCTGACATTTTTGCTCAGTCGTTTAGATGACATAGAGGGAGACCGCTATGTCAAGCTGTGCCTGACGTACGCGTTATTTTATGAAAGGAGGGAGATACTGCTCAGGTGGAACCAGGCGGATCCGCCGTCTGCAGCGTTGTGGCGGAAAACGATCAATAATGTTCTGCCATTGTACCGTATTACATATGAAAGTAGAAATTGTCCGAATAAATATGACAAGATCTGGTCAAATTGGATTGACGCATGCGGCTGACCCCACTTGGACGGGGTGGGCCTCGTGCGGATCCACTCCTTACATGATGCCTGGTTTGTCTCCTGATTACCCTGTGCCGGAGGTGGACTCCCCTCCCCTCCCCCCCCCATAGCAGTCATTAGGCTGTGGGGTTGGGCTTGGCTCCTGGGTGCTGTCCCTTCTGTATCGGTAGGCTCCTCTCAGCAATGTTAATTGTGCGCCCCCCCCGGGTAGATAGTACTCGTGCCCTATAAGATGCGGCCAGGAGAACCTGTCGTCCCCCATTGGGGGTGGAGGGCTGTTAGGGATGGATGTTATTGTCTGTTGGTGTTCATGATTTGGTACCCTCTCGGGTACCTATGATGTGATATTTATGTGCCTTACGATTTTATTCTGCATGACTGTCGTGCTGATATTGTCTTGCTTTGTTATCACCTTGTTAAAAAACAATAAAAAAAATCTTTCTGTTAAAAAAAAAAAAAGACTGTGGTACTTATTGCAGTAATTCCCCATTGGCCAAACAGGCCTTGGTTCCTGCCTTTGATACCAGGTTATCGGATTGAAGTCCTTTTTCTCTCACATGAGATCTTTTGTCGCAGAGTACAATACTCCACCCTTGTTCATCTCTTCCAGTTTCTCATCCTGGCAGGAAAAGACTGATCAGGCTTGGCTGTTGTTTCTCTAAGCTAATATTTATAAATCCTACAATTGGTTTTGAATAAAGCTTGTTCAGTTTGAATTGCTGTGTTTTTTATTTTGTTTCCACCCTCTTGTCAGGTGCATTCCGGACTTCAATTGCTCCAAAAGCTCTCTTAGATGGTAGATTTCTGCAGTCCCTGTCATATCCGTTGTCTCAATGGTAGACTATCTTACTCATCCAATACTTTGATGGAGGCTGTATCTGAGACTTGAAGGAGAGCCAAGACTCTCTAGGTGGGATTTACTACTTGCTCTGGACTTCCTTGCCAGCTCCAGATGAGATCTCTTCAGTCCAGTTCAGTCCGAGATCCTCGTTGGCATTCTGCCTAGTATGGGTAGCATTTATATCCATACTGGGTTGCAATCTGAGGCTTCGGCATCCTATGAGAACAAACATTTTGTTCCTCCCATATGCAGGACCACCAAGGATAACTGGTTCCATGCCATGAATGTTGGGATGCTTCAAGCATGCTCTTAAGCTATAGCTGTGCTTAGAGTTTTAGGATATATCTCTTTCTAACAGAACCAGGGGGCGTAGATAGCCAGAATTATCGCTGGATGGATCATTCCAGCTAGCCAATTGGCTTATAGAGTGTATGGCTTGATTCCTATGGAAGCAGTGACAACACACTCAACCAGGAGTGTGTAGGCTTTGTGGGCTCCCTGTAAAAGGGCACCAGGAATATTTATTGGTGAGTGCCTGTTCTGGCTCATTGTGGGGTGTAGCTAACTTCCTTATACTGTTAGTATCTATCCATAAGGTCTCTGTTAGCTAAGTGCTATGTTAGAAACCTTCCCTATTTCAAAATGTCACCCTTGTTTTTTGGGCTAGTTAGTTCCCAAACATATGCTGCCATGGAGCCTGTCAGAAAAATGGAAATTTTTCAATCAAATAATTACCATAATTTTCCTTTCCTGATGGGATCCATGGCAGATGGAGCTCCCTCCCAGTGTCATGAGTTGGCTAGTTACAGAAGCAGCCTCTGGCTCAGCCTGAAAATGTATGGGAGTGGAGTTCTATGGGGTAGAAGTGAGGGCAGGGTTACCCAAACGTATGCTGCCATGGAGCCCATCAGGAAAGGAAAATTACGGTGAGTATTTGATAGGAAGTTTTCTGTCTTTTTTGTGTCTACATTTAAAATATTCAGATAACCTGTACATTCATTTAGAATTTTCTAACAAATTGTGTTTCCACACTGAATAAGAAGGGATGAACAATTATGCTAATTCTTGGTGAAGTAGCCACTTCATCGCTCTAGTTTAAGGTTGTTACAGAAAAGCGCAGAACAGTGTTTATTCACTTTATAAAAGTAGACAAGCCAACCTGCCCTGAGGCTGTCAAGGCGGCCTCACCAGAATATTTGCAATGATCATGGTAAAATTTCTATATATGTTACAGGGAATAAGTAAACGGGGGAATGACACACCTTGCATAGATGGTAATATATGTGCTTTATCTTGTAGCCCTGTTTTTTGTCTTTAAATTAGTTCTATAGTCGCAGCATACATTTTCATCCTTTAACATCAGCATTGCAATAGCAATACAAACAATAGTTATTTTTGACAATCCAATATAAGCCTACCTAAAAAAAATCTCCCATCATGTTGTCTGTTCTGCCTGTCTGTTGGCCATCTTTTTAAATAACTTCCTGGATTCCCTGCATGGTTTGCAGCTTTTCCTCTGCTGTTTTATTTCTAAGGACTACATACCCCATGGTATTGCCTGCAGGCTGTGAGTCCTTTATTGTCTCTGCCTTCTGAAACTCATCCTCTCACCTCCTCTGTAGTTCATAAGGCAGGCTCTGATAAATGAATTGCACAGCAGTGTCTTCTCCAATGGCATAGTGAATACTAGGGGTGCTGAATATAATCGGCGCATCAATGCATTGCTATTCGGCCACGCTCAATTCTGCATCGATGCAGAGAACAGCTGAAATGCGATGTCCACTGACATCATCGCGGCTCCTCCTTGTCACATTCATCGTAATGGCCGTGAGAAATCACGCTGTGTGCACATGTTGGCAGGGACATGAAGGGGCCGGAGCTGTAGGGCGTCTTGGCCTGTCAATGCTGCCACTGCAACTGATGAGTGGCGGCTGGGTGGAGCATGGAGCTCCAGGGAGGAGAGCAGAGCCAGAAGGTGGTGGCTAAGGGAGAAGGAGAGGTCCCCTGGGTGGCTAAGGGAGAAGGAGAGGTTCCCTGGGTGGCTATTTGGAGAAGGCCCCTGGGTGGCTGTTTGGAGAAGGCCCCTGGGTGGCTGTTTGGAGAAGGCCCCTGGGTGGCTGTTTGGAGAAAGCCCCTGGGTGGCTGTTTGGAGAAGGCCCCTGGGTGGCTGTTTGGAGAAGGCCCCTGGGTGGCTGTTTGGAGAAGGCCCCTGGGTGGCTGTTTGGAGAAGGCCCCTGGGTGGCTGTTTGGAGAAGGCCCCTGGGTGGCTGTTTGGAGAAGGCCCCTGGGTGGCTGTTTGGAGAAGGCCCCTGGGTGGCTGTTTGGAGAAGGCCCCTGGGTGGCTGTTTGGAGAAGGCCCCTGGGTGGCTGTTTGGAGAAGGCCCCTGGGTGGCTGTTTGGAGAAGGCCCCTGGGTGGCTGTTTGGAGAAGGCCCCTGGGTGGCTGTTTGGAGAAGGCCCCTGGGTGGCTGTTTGGAGAAGGCCCCTGGGTGGCTGTTTGGAGAAGGCCCCTGGGTGGCTGTTTGGAGAAGGCCCCTGGCTGGCTGTTTGGAGAAGGCCCCTGGGTGGCGTTTTGGAGAAGGCGAGGGCCCCCCCTGGGTGGTGATTTGGAGAAGGAGAGGACCCCTGGGTTCCCTGCATGGTTTGCAGCTTTTCCTCTGCTGTTTTATTTCTAAGGACTACATACTCCGTACCTGGCCATACAGAGAAGGAGAGGGCCCTGTATGGTGTTAATCCTGCTGGATTATATTTATTGAAAATTCAGTGCAATCAAAGGGTGTCAGTACAAAACACCATCTCTACATATGTGGGAAAAAAACTAATTATAGAGTTCAGGTAAAAGTGACTACCGTATATACTCGAGTATAGGCCGACCCGAATATAAGCCGAGGCCCCCAATTTACCCCCAAAAAACTGGAAAACTTATTGACTCGTGTATAAGCCGAGGGTGAGACATGGCTGTCCATCCCTGTGTGTCCGTCCATCCCTGTGTGTGTGTCCGTCCATCCATCCCTGTGTGTGTGTCCATCCATCCATCCATCCCTGTGTGTGTGTCCGTCCATCCATCCCTGTGTGTGTATCCATCCATCCATCCATCCCTGTGTGTGTGTGTGTGTGTGTGTGTATATCCATCCATCCATCCATCCATCCCTGTGTGTGTGTGTGTGTGTGTGTGTGTGTGTGTGTGTATCCATCCATCCCTGTGTGTGTGTGTGTGTGTGTGTGTCCATCCATCCATCCATCCATCCCTGTGTGTGTGTGTGTCCGTGCAGCCTTGTGTGTGTGTCCAGCCTACCTGTGTCCCGAGCCTCCGTCCCGAGCCGCCGTCGTCCCGAGCCTCCTCCGTCCCGAGCCTCCTCCGTCCCGTGCCTCCTCCGTCCCGTGCCTCCTCCGTCCCGTGTCGTGCCGATGGATCGCCGCTCCAGGATCGCCGCTCTTCTCGGCGGCCATTCTACAATTCAAAAGCCGCGCCTCCGCCTCCGCCTGTGATAGGCGGAACACTCAATTTCCCAGCAGCCTGTGTTCCGCCTATCACGGACATCCTCTCATCCTCGTCCGTAGTATGAGAATGAGCGGATGTCCGTGATAGGCGGAACACTGACTGCTGGGAAATTCAGTGTTCCGCCTATCACAGGCGGAGGCGGAGAAGGAGGCGCGGCTTTTGAATTTTAATGTCCGCCGTCTGTCTGCTCGATACGCTGATCGAGCAGTCAGACAGCGGTGACTCGAGTATAAGCCGAGGGGGCACTTTCAGCCTCAAAAAAGAGGCTGAAAATCTCGGCTTATACTCGAGTATATACGGTATACGAATTATATATGAATATATGTATATATGCATTGCATCAATTTTTGTTGGGCACTAGTCACTTTTACTTGAACTCTATATTTGTTTTGTTTTTTCACATATGTAGAGATGGTGTTTTGTATTAACACCATTTGATCGCACTGCATTTTCAATATAATCCAGCAGGATTAACACCATACAAGGGTTCCAACACCCAAATTAAGTTTCAATTATATTTTTATGTGGTCGCATAGTTTCATATATGCTAATGGATTAGGATATACATTTCTGGTGGGCGTGGCACTACCCATACTTTAATCCAACTGATTTTTGGACTTCGGATAAAGGTCATTTAGCACAATTGACCTAAATTTATGGCACAATTGGCCTTTTTCTTCTTTTAATATTTAGCTTTTGGTTGGGCATACACTTTTCTGGGCTCTGGAATTTGAGGGTAGCGCCATATCTACCTACACCTTCTCCATTATTCTATTCCAACCAGTCTGGCTGGAAATATCTGGTAGAGGCAGCCCCCTTCATCTGTATTAAAGAGGAGGGCCAGTTTAAAAAAAAAAAAAAAAAGTTTAAAGTCAGCAGCTGCAAACACTGTAGCTGCTGACTTTTAATAAGCAGACTTACCTGTCCAGGGCGCCCGCGATGTCGGCCGCCCGAGGCTGACCCGTCCCTCAGCTCTCGGGTCCCGGCGCTGCCATTTTAGCTAAGGGAAACAGGCAGTGGAGCCTTACGGCTTCACTGCCCGTTTCCTACTGTGCATGCGCGAGTCGTGCAGCGTTTTGTGAATGGGGCGCTCTGTGTTCTGGGGGACACAGTTCCCAGAACACAGCGCGACCCATTACCCAGAAGACGCCGCACGGAGAAGAGAAGACAGAAGATCACCGCGGAGGAGGAAGAGGCAGATTAGGACAATGTACCTAGCAACAGGCATTTCTGATAAGTTAAAAAAACATTTTTTTTTCTTTTTTTTTTCCTACCTTCTTTTGTTTACATTTAGACAAGCCTATGAAATACTGGGAGATTATAGTCTGGTCAAATAAGACTAAAATTTTACTCTTTGGATGCCATTTTTGGAGGTCAAATGGCACTGCACATCACCCCAAAAATACCATACCAACATTGAAGTTTGGAGGTGAAACCATCATGGTGTGGAGCTGTTTTTCAGCATACGGCACGGGCAAACTTCATATCATTGAATGAAGGAAGAAAAAGTTACTAAGACATTCTTGATAAAAATCTGCTGCCATCTACCAGAATGATGAAGTTTAAAAAAAGGGTGGACATTTCAGAAAGACAATGATCCCAATCAAAAAGCCACAGAACCTCTCAACTGGTTTAAAAGAGAGAAAGAAAATGAAGCTGCTAGAATGGCCCAGCCAATCACCTGACTTGAATCCAATAGAAAATCCATGGAAAGAACTAAAGATCAGAATTTATAGAAGAGGACAAAGGAATGTTCAAGATTTGAAGACAGTATGTGTGGAAGAATGGGACAAAATAACACCTGACCAATGCATGCAACTAATTTCTCCATACAGGAGGCATCTTGAAACTGTCATTACCAACAGAGGACTTTGTACATAGTTAGTAAGGTTGAATAAGACACCAGTCCATCCAGTTCAACCTGAGTGAGTGTCTACAATTGTCCCTATCCCTGTACATTGCACACTCACATTGGTCCCTAACCTCAAGGAGCCCACAATCCAAGGTCCCCATTTATATACTAGGGGCAATTTTTGGCAAAAGCTGCATGTCTTTGGAGTGTGGGAGGAAACCCACGCAGGCACAGGGAGAACATGCAAACTCCAGGCAGGTAATGTCATGGTCAGGGGCGTACCTAGAGCATTCGGCACCCGGGGTGACTCCTATATCTGGCACCCCCCCCCTCACTTTAAAATGTAAAAACACCGCACTGTGTCCCCTGCATACCTCTGTATCCCCCCAATATCTCTTTGTCACTATTTTGTACCCCCTCTCCACAACTGGACTCCTTTACATTGCACAGCCCCCCGCAGCTCTGGATCCCTTTACATTACACACCTCTGGACCCCTTTACATTACAAAACCGGTGAACCTCTAGACCCCTTTACATTACACAACCCGCTGTACCTCTAGACCTCTTTACATTGCATAACCCCCTGAACCTCTAGACCCCTTTACATTACACAACACCCTGCACCTCAGGACACCTTTACATTACAAAACAGTCTGCACCTCTGGACCCCTTTACATTACATAGCACCCTGCACCTCAGGACACCTTTACATTACAAAACCCTCTGCACCTTTGGACCCCTTTCAATTACACAGCGCCCTGCACCTCTAGACCCATTTACATTACACAACCCCCTGAACTTCAGGGCCCCTTTACATTACATAGCACCCTGCACCTCAGGACACCTTTACATTACAAAACCCTCTGCACCTCTGGACCCCTTTACATTACACAGCCCCCTGCACCTCTGGACCCCTTTACATTACACAACCCCCTGCACCTGTGGACCCCTTTACATTACACAGTCCCCTGCACCTCTGGACCCCTTTACATTACACAGCACTGTGCACCTCAGGACACCTTTACATTACAAAACCCTATGCACCTTTGGACCCCTTTACATTACACAGCACCCTGCACCTCTGGACCCATTTACATTACACAACCCCCTGAACCTCAGGGCCCCTTTACATTACACAGCACCCTGCACCTCTAGACCCCTTTACATTACACAACACCCTGCACCTCAGGACACATTTACATTACAAAACCCTCTGCACCTCCTGGACCCCTTTACATTACACATCACCCTGCACCTCTGGACCCATTTACATTACACAACCCCCTGAACCTCAGGGCCCTTTTACATTGCACAGCACCCTGCACCTCTAGACCCCTTTACATTACACAACACCCTGCACCTCAGGACACCTTTACATTACGAAACCCTCTGCACCTCTGGACCCCTTTGCAGTACACAACCCCCTGCACCTGTGGACCCCTTTACATTACACAGCCCCCTGCACCTCTGGACCCCTTTACATTACACAGCACTGTGCACCTCAGGACACCTTTACATTACAAAACCCTATGCACCTTTGGACCCCTTTACATTACACAGCACCCTGCACCTCTGGACCCATTTACATTACACAACCCCCTGAACCTCAGGGCCCCTTTACATTACACAGCACCCTGCACCTCTAGACCCCTTTACATTACACAACACCCTGCACCTCAGGACACATTTACATTACAAAACCCTCTGCACCTCCTGGACCCCTTTACATTACACATCACCCTGCACCTCTGGACCCATTTACATTACACAACCCCCTGAACCTCAGGGCCCGTTTACATTGCACAGCACCCTGCACCTCTAGACCCCTTTACATTACACAACACCCTGCACCTCAGGACACCTTTACATTACGAAACCCTCTGCACCTCTGGACCCCTTTGCAGTACACAACCCCCTGCACCTGTGGACCCCTTTACATTACACAGCCCCCTGCACCTCTGGACCCCTTTACATTACACAGCACTGTGCACCTCAGGACACCTTTACATTACAAAACCCTATGCACCTTTGGACCCCTTTACATTACACAGCACCCTGCACCTCTGGACCCATTTACATTACACAACCCCCTGAACCTCAGGGCCCCTTTACATTACACAGCACCCTGCACCTCTAGACCCCTTTACATTACACAGCACCCTGCACCTCTAGAACCCTTTACATTACACAGCACTGCACCTCAGGACACCTTTACATTACAAAACCCTCTGCACCTCCTGGACCCCTTTACATTACACAGCACCCTGCACCTCTGGAACCATTTACATTACACAACCCCCTGAACCTCACGGTCCCTTTACATTACATAGCACCCTGCACCTCAGGACACCTTTACATTACAAAACCCTCTGCACCTCCTGGACCCCTTTACATTACACAGCACCCTGCACCTCAGGACCCCTTTACATTACACAACCCCCTGCACCTCAGGACCCCTTTACATTACACAACCCCCTGCACCTCAGGACCCCTTTACATTACACAACCCCCTGCACTTCAGGACCCCTTTACATTACACAGCACCCTGAAGCCTTTGGGTTCACACTGGTGTCTTGGAGTTTGTCGCAGTGTTGGGGTATATGCAGTTTTTCTGCATATAAGCCTCATTTTTAGCTGCAGTCCCACAGACGTCTATTAGCTTGTGTAATTTTACTGTGTTTTCTGAAAGATTCAGCATAGAGGACATTTGGTGCGCTTTCAGAAAATGGTGCAAAAATGTGTAACCTAATAGAAGTCTGTGGGACTGTAGTGAAAATTGAGGCAACTGAACCACAGCGCATCAGTGTGAACCCACCTGAGTCCTGGTTCACATATATGCGATGCAGGAATCGGTGAGATTCCAGTGCAGATTCCTGCATTGCATGTTGCTTGTTGGCTGTTCACACTGCCCTTTGCAAGCTGCTACGGGTGTCAATGTAAAATTAATGACATCCCCCGATCTGTTTGCAAATCGCAGTGAGAACTGTGAAATGGTGCAAGAATCGGATTGCATAGGTGTGAACACCCATCCAATCCAATTCCAGTGCAACCAAAAAAAGGGTCCCTCACCATTTTGGTGCAAATGTGATTTCAGCCATACAGTTTGTATGGCTGAATTTGCATCGCACAGACATTGCATGTGATTTGCACAGCAATTCAGTGTGAACCACATGCAATGTCTATGAACACACTAGTGTAAACCCTGGTAAAGGAACATGATGGGGAGCATGATGGGAATATGATGGGGACATGATGGAAAGATACTGGAGGACAACAGAGGAAAGAGGGGGAGTGAATGAGATTTGGGAGAGAGAGGGCAGAGTCTGGACACAGGGACAGTGCTGATAACTTACTTGGATGTTCTTCCTCACACTGTTTAAATGTTCCCTCCCCCATATTCCTTTCAGAGCAGCTCAGCACACAGGCTGCACGGAGCATGGATGGGACACGCAGGGGAGAGAGGGGGCAGAGCTAAGGCAGACTCTTCCATCTCTGTGGAGGGGAGGGGGGGGGAATTGTACTCACTCACTGGACTGTTATAATTAAACAGAGAGTGAGAGCATTGTGACAATGGGTCAGTCTGCCTGAGGTCTCCCTGCTCAGCATGTCACATCGGCTGCACTACCAAGCCCGTCCCACTCTCACTGTTTCATACAGGGGAGCTGCCTGACACCCCCCTAATGTGTGGCACCTGGGGCGGACCGCACCCCCCGCCCCCTAGTTAGTACGCTACTGTTCGTGATTAGGATTTGAACCAGCAACCCTTCTTACTGCTAGGTGAGAGTGCTAAACCACTACACCACTGTGCCGCCCACGTACAAAGTATTAAATTTCTGTTAGCGTGTTCAATACTTTTTCCCTTTTGTCATTCCATTTTTATTACACATAATTTAAAGTGGATGTATACCCTCACATATACCCAGTGAAGTGAACAGCCTCAGATGATACACAGATGAAACAAATCTCCCTACATACGTTTTACATGTATATCTACTGTCTTCAGCTTTATATATCCTTTAGAATGTGCTCTTCATATTAAGTTTCCTGGTTAACCACTTTCAGACCGGACCAATTTGCTGGTCAAAGACCAGACCACTTTTTGCGATTCGGCACTGCGTCGCTTTAACTGACAATTGCGTGGTCATGCGACGTGGCTCCCAAACAAAATTGACGTCCTTTTTTTCCCACAAATAGAGCTTTCTTTTGGTGGTATTTGATCACCCATGCAGTTTTTATTTTTTGCGCTATAAACAAAAATAGAGCGACAATTTTGAAAAAAACACATTATTTTTTACTTTTTGTTATAATAAATATCCCCCAAAAATATATAAAAAAACATTTTTTTCCCTCAGTTTAGGCCGATACGTATTCTTCTACATATTTTTGGTAAAAAAAATCGCAATAAGCGATTATTGGTTTGCGCAAAAGTTATAGCGTTTACAAAATAGGGATAGTTTTTATAGCATTTTTATTAATAATTTTTTATTATTTTTTTTACTAGTAATGGCGGCGATCAGCGATTTTTATTGTGACTGCGACATTGTGGGGACATTTTTGACACATTTTTGGGACCATTGCCATTTATACAATAATTACTTCTATATAAATGCAGTGATTCCTGTGTAAATGACACTGGCAGTGAAAGGGTTAACCAGTGGGTAGCAGTGTAGGGGTTAAGTGTTCCTAGGGGTGTGTTACTAACTGTGGGGGGGTTGGGCTTTCATTTAGTGAACACTGATCTCTGCTCCAATCACATGGAGCAGAGATCAGCGTCACTAGTTGCTAGGCAGAATGGAGAAATGTTGTTTACAACGGCATTTCTTCATTCGGCCGCTCCGTGAGACGATCGCGGGAATGCCCGCGGCAATCGAGTCCGCGGGTCCCGCGACCGGATTCGCGGAGGTTCCGACCAGCGCGGGAGCGCACCGCCGCCGGCGCGCTCCCGATGGTAGGGCGGCAAATTTAAAGGGATGTACATGTACGCCCATTTGCTTGCCCGTGCCATTCTGTCGACGTACATCGTAGTGCGCTGGTCGGCAAGTGGTTAACACTGCAGAGAAGCTTGGGCATACAGTAGAGCTGCACGATTCTGGCTAAAATGAGAATCACAATTTTTTTGCTTAGAAGATAGATCACGATTCTCACGGCGTATTATGTTTCACATTAAAACAAAAAAAAATTGTGCTAACTTTACTGTTTCGTTTTTATTTATTGAAGTGTATTTTTTCCCCAAAAAATCCATTTGAAAGACTGCTGGGCAAATACAGTGTGACATAAAATATCACAGCAATTGCCATTTTATTCCCTAGGGTCTTTGAGCCCGCTGCAATTAATGGCGATATGCCGCGAGTGGTGGCTCCCGTGCGCATGCGCGGGAGTGACGTCATCGTGGCTCTGACAAATGACAGCGCCGGAGCAGCGTGACCCACCGAGAAGATGGAGGCTCCGGACTACAGGGGACAGCAGTGACTTCGCTGGCTCCTGTGTCAGGTAAGTGACACATAATGGACTACTATGCGATGCATAGTAGTCCATTATTCTTTACCTTCGCAGGGAATCAGAGGAAGTAAACCCATTAGGGTTTACTTCCTCTGTAAGAAAGAAGTGTCAGAAAAAGATTTAGACTTTAAGTGGTTAAACTTCCTGCATTTTGGTTGAAAGCTTGGCAGACTGCCCAGATTATTTGTTTACACAAGAAGTTCTTTCCCTTTGATCTAAGAAGTAAGTGTTGGTTACAATGTTTCAAGTTCTACACTTGGCAGATTGCCTGGAATGCTTTCTTTTGACAGTTGAGTGAGCAGATAATCTCTCCACTTGTTTATATGAAAGAATGGGAGAGATCGTAAGGGAGGGTGAATCAAGATCGCGTTTTTTCAAACGATTAATCGTGCAGCTCTAGCGTACAACTATGATGGCGGATTGGAGGCAAGATGCACACCCCCTCTTCTCATTGACAAAGGAAGAAAGGAATGTGCAGAGCTCTGTTCTTAGGTGTCAAGCAGACTGCTAATATATTTATAGCAACCTTACACTTCTATCTCCTGTGTCTGAGAATGTGTGCAAAGTTATCAGGCTGATGAGAGAGCTGCAGAGCAAGAGAAAGCTACCGGACTGGTTTGAAGAGAGCTAAGAAAACACTACAGATAGATGTGCCCGCTTCTCCTAGGGGGTTTTCTGATGCGGGGAGGAGCCGCGAGGGGACCTCGGAAATGGACGATCGGGGCCACTCTGTGCAAAGTGAGCTGCACAGTGGAGGTAAGTATATGTTTGTTATTTAGGCTGGGTTCACACTGCTGCGAGGGGAGATCCGGATGTGATTCGCACCGCAAATCACATCCGATCTCCGTAGCGATGCGAGTTCAGCCATACAGATAGTATGGCTGAATTCGCATCGCTCCCGCAGCAAACTCGCACGGGACCCTTTTTTTGGTCCGCAACAGAATCGGATCGCATGGGTGTTCACACCATGCGTCCGATTCCTGTGCGAGTCGGCAGATCGCACTGCGATATGCGGACGGATCTGGGGGTGTCATTAACATATCATTGACACTCCCAGCCGTCCGCATAGGGCAGTGTGAACTGCCGGCGGGAGGTGTGCGATGCGGGAAAACGCCGCGGATTTGCGGCGTTCCCGCATCGCAGCGGTGTGAACCCGGCCTTAAAAAATAAATAAAAATTCTGAACTTTATTTTTGTTTGTATGTATGGATTGCGTGGGTTCTTAGCGTCGTGGTGAAATATTCGTATCAATAGCACTTTTAGCGATATATGTTCAATACTCATTTTTCCCGCTGTATGATTATACACCTTGACCATAGTTACGCTTCAACATCTGCACTATTTTATTTATGACATAGAAAAGCTGTCTCCTGTCTTAAATCTTTTTTTTTTTTAAATCTTTTTTTCTGTCTTATATCTTTAACCACAAATTCTGTTCAATCAGGTTTTACAAAATACCCTATGAAACATAACTTGGGACCAAACTCATTTTTTTATGCAGTTCTAGCTTTTGTGTTTAGTTTGGTCCTCATATGCATGTTAAAGTGGTAGTAAACCGCTGTTTTTTTTTTTTTTTTTTTTGCAATCTGTAAGGCAATGTCATAATGTGCTAGTATGCATACTATACTATACTCAGGCTTTCACATAGACTGCAGGGGTGCCATTTTGCAGGCACTATTTTTAGCCCAAAAGCACCTGAAAAACGCCCCAGTGTAAAAGGAGTCTAACTGTTAGATTTTATGAGATGAAGGAAAAAAGGCTAAAAAGAAAAAAATCGGCCTTACGTATACGCCCCCCAAAAGAATGGGCATCATATATCAGCCATCGGCCGCCACGATTTCTAAATATCCATAAAAGCCCATATCGGTCGACCTCTAGTTCTGCACGTGGGTCTGCAAGTACCTGTGTATTGTCTTGAGTATTAGTGTCAGGAATCTAGTTGTTGGGTCATTTGGACAGGGTATAATCCCCTACCCTCGTTAAATTTAATAGGTACAATGCCCGGCGTGTGTGGAGAGGTGACACGTTGTACAAACCTGCGGCATGTATGCATTCCTTGATCATCCGATCAGGGGTGAATACTGCTGTGCAAAATGTAAGCGCATTGTTTTCCTGGAAGCACAGGTTCTGAATCTGGGGAAGTAACTTTTCAGCACTGAGAAATCCCTTCTTACTAAAGGAAAACCTGGAATGTACACGGCAGGTGCCGGCTGAGGCCAGCACAGAGGCGGGTGGAGAAAAAGAGGTGCAGGCACTAGCAAAGAGAGTAGATGGGTGACAGTCAGGAAGGGTAGAGGGGGAAGTGCCAGGGAGGCCGATCCAGAGCTGGAGCATCCCAATAAGTATGCTCCATTGAGTGACATTGGTGATACCAGTCAGGGACCAGCACTGCTGGAGCTGAGGGATTCTCCAGGCTGCTGGGGGAAGGAAACCTCCAGTGAGATTGGGTGGAAAGTGTAGGGAAAGGAAAGACAGATTCTGGTGGTAGGAGACTCAATTATTAGGACAGAGAGGGCAATCTGTAACAAAGACCTGAAGCGCTCCTCTCTCTCTCTCCTTCCCCTTCCCCTCTTGTCTTGAGCCATACACTACGGAATATATTTGAGGATCTACAGTGCAAAGCTTATATGCTAAGATTGGCCCTCTAGTGGCGGAATTTTATTAATACATCCCTCATCTGGATTTCCTTGATGGCTGAATATGGTGAATGAAATGAGAGACTCCTGGGGTTCTTTTTTGATCAGCTTGTTTACTCTATCTTAAGGTGAGAGTTCTGGGAGCTCGGATTAGTGGACTTTGCATCATTGGTCCTCCTTCCATTTATTTTTCTCTTACTTTTGTGCTTTTTTATGGACTATTTTTATCACATTTTATACGTTGATTTTTTCACTTAGCATTATTTTGAGTTTTTTGATTATATGAGTGGCACGATTTGCGCAGGACTCTTTTTTTCATTATTATTCATTTGGTAAACTTTGCTGTTTTTTTTTCCCCCCAAAAAAAAAGCGTTTGAAAATTTTTTGCACAAATACCGTGCGAGATAAAAAGTTGCAAAAATGACAAATTCAGAAAACTCATCATGCCTCTTACTAAATACCTTGGAATGTCTTCTTTCCAAAAAGGGGTCATTTGGGGGGTATTTGTACTTTTCTGGCATGTTAGGGTCTCAAGAAATGAGATAGGCAGCCAGTACTTCAGGTGTGATCAATTTTCAGATATTGGCACCATAGCTTGTGGACTCTATAACTTTCACAAAGACCAAATAATATCCACCAATTTGTACTTATTTTTACCAAAGATATGTTGTGGTATAAATTTTGGCCAAAATTTATGAAGAAAAATTACTAATCTGCTAAATTTGATAACAGAAACAAAGAAAAATTCATTTTTTTTTACAGAATTTTCTGTCTTTTTTCTTTTATAGCACAAAAAATAAAAAACCCAGCGGTGATTAAATACCACCAAAAGAAAGCTCTATTTGTGTGAAAAAAAGGACAAAAATGTCATATGGGTACAGTTTTGCATGACTGAGTAATTGTCATTCAAAATGTGAAAGCACTGAAAGCTGAAAAGTGGTCTGGTTATTAAGGGTGTTTAAGTGCCTAGTGGTCAAGTGGTTAAGTAATGTTGCTATGCCTAAAGTTGCCACCAGGGTCTGTCAAGAACACGTACCTTTCCATACCTATAATTTTCTTCTCTCTGATCATGCTGCAAGCTCCTCCGAGCCCATGCCCCAGGTAGCATGTGGGATGGGGTTTTTTTCTCTCTCAAACAATGTCTCCCCACAGTCTTCTTTAAACCGAAGGGCCAGAGGGCAGTGAGCAGTACCAGCACTGCTGCCATTACGCTGGATTTTCATCCACCCACCCTCCGCTCTCCTCCGCCCTAGCCCTCCCCTCCATGGCAGTCCGATTGGGATCAGAACCCTCGGCTTGTGTGGGAAAGCAGGGCTTGTTTAAAAAAGAACAAGGGGAGGGGCGGTATGAGTGCCTGAAAAAAGGGGGCAGAGCGTTAACGCGGTGTCTGGCGTGGGTTGATGCCCACAAAAAGGGCTAAACGAGGCTATAAGATGCACTCTTTTGCAGGTGCACAGCTCAAGGAGGGACACAGAGCATATGGAGGGCATGTGAGTGTGGCTGACACGGGCATCCCTAGGCAGCATTTACTTAGCACCAGACTGGGCCTTTATAGCAGCGGTAGTTGCTGGACTATTTGGTCAGCAGTATGTGCATTTCTGGTTGTGCCTCGGCATTTGTGCTTGGCACTATGGGTAGAAGAGGTACAGGTACCCCGAGAAATAGGGGCTCAAGGGGAGCTCCCTCAGGCTCTGAGGACCCCCCTCTGTAGCACCATCTCCCCCTGAAGAACCTAGGGAGGCTGGTCAGATGAGCTGTCGGGGTCAGGTGCTACATCTACTGCTGACATTTCAGCCCCTGTATACATCACTCAGGTGTTTTTTTTTTTTTTTCCTAAACCATGAATGGATTAGAGGAAAGATTGACTAGGAGATAGAAAACGCATTAGATCCCCTTCTACCCAGGACACTCAAACAGAGGAACTTTGGGAAAGGGGAGATGATTCCCCCTCTGGAGATAGGGATGAGGAATCTAGTGGGGAAGGTCCCTCTTTGGCTTCACATGCTGAGAAATTGCTGGTGCAAACTCTTACTGAGAGGGTCCGCTCCACATTTTACGTTACCCGTATCTGAGCCGACTGAAAAACCCACATCTAGTTTGGGTTCACTCAAGCTGAACATGCTTTTCCTGTTCATTTCCGGCTAGAAAAAATTATTTATTCTGAGTGGGATCCCTCCTAAAAAAAAATTCAGCTCTTTATCCTATGGAGGAAAAGTTCACAAAGATGTGGGGTATTCTGTCAATTGACGCCGCTATCTCTCCTGTTAACAAAAATTTTACTTGTCCGGTTGACAACGCTCAAATTCTTAGGGATCCAACTGATAAAAAAGATGGAATTCCTGTTCAAAAACGTTTTTTGCCTTGGCAGGTTCAGTAGCTCGACCTGCAGTGGCGGCAATTGGGGTATGCCAATCCTTAAGAGATCACTTGAAACAGGTGCTCAAGGTTTTCCCTGAACAGCAGGCCCAAGAATTGGTCGAGCTGCCAGCAGCCTTGTGTTTTGCGATTGATGCAATTGGAGATTGTATCCTTCAGACCTCTTGTCTTACACTTGGGCTGGCTCTGGCTGGACCACTTAAGGACATTCACAGAGTTGTCCTGTAGCCACTCCTTTGTTATCTTGGCTGTGTGCTTAGGGTCGTTGTGCTGTTGGAAGCTGAACCTTCACCTCAGTCTGAGGGTCCAAAGCACTCTGAAGCAGGTTTTCATCAAAGATGTCTCTGTACAATGCTGCGTTCATCTTTCCCTCGATCCTGACTAGTCTCACTGTTCCTGCTGCTGAAAAACATCCCAACAGCATGTTGCTGCCACCACCATGCTTCGCTGTAGGGAATGGTATTGGCCAGGTGATGAGCAGTGCCTGGTTTCCTCCAGATATGACACTTGCCATTCAGGCAAGAGAGTCCAATCTTTGTTTCATCAGACCAGATAATTTCGTTTCTCATGGTCAGAGTCCTTCAGGTGCCTTTTGGCAAACTCCAGATGGGCTGTCATGTGCCTTTTACTGAGGAGTGGCTTCCATCTGGCCACTACCATACAGGCCTGATTGGTAGAGTTCTGCAGAGATGTTTGTTCTTCTGGAAGGTTCTATCTCCACAGAGAAACGCTGGAGCTCTGTCAGTGACCAACGGGTTCTTGGTCACCTCCCTGTCTAAGACCCTTCTTCCCCTGATCACTCAGTTTGGCTAGGTGGTTCGCTCTTCTGCGCTTGCGCGATGTATTAGCGCCATTTTGATTGTGGGAATGCCCTATCCGAGCCGCTGTGTGTCTATGTTATATGCTCTCCTGTGACAATGCCACCATGGAAAACCTCTTTACCTATGGCAGACCCAGGATATACTATGTTCTGCCGTATGTCGGTCACAATAAAACCTTGGCCTTTTTATTTGTAATTGCGGGCTCCGGGCATGATAAATTATAAATTATAAATTATAAAGCACCACAACCTACATATCTATTCCAGTATGCTTATAATAAGAATATTAAAGCGGGAGTCCACCGGGACTCCGCGTTTTTTTTTTTTTTTTTTAAAAGCCAGCAGCTACAAATACTGCAGCTGCTGACTTTTAAATAGTGACACTTACCTGTCCAGCGCGCCCGCGATGTCGGCACCCGAAGCCGATCGCTCGCTCGGCGGCCGGGTCCCGCCGCCATCTTGGGTATGGGAATCAGGAAATGGAGCCTTTCGGCTTCATTTCCCGGTTCCCTACTGCGCATGCGCGAGCCGCGCGGCGCAATCCGGACGGTCCCCGCTGCCTCTGGGAGCTGTGTGTTTCCCAGCAGGCAGCGGGGCACTTCCTGAAGGGGGCGGGCGCTTGCGGAACGGGGGCGTAACCTACGCTCGTTCCGCAGGCAGCTAGCCCGGAAGTGGGTGCAGTTACCTGGATTATCCAGGTAACTGCACCCCCCTCCCCCCTGAAAGGTGCCGATTGTGGCGCCGGAGGGGGGGAGGGATCAGATGAGCGGAGGTCCATTTTAGGGTGGACCTCCGCTTTAACACCTATACATGAATATAATTAAAATCTTCCGATGTGCTTAAAAAAGTCAACAACTATGCATAAATACAATCAATAAAATTAATACAATATATATAGAAAATATATAAAACGTACAAAAATGTAAAAGGAGAAAAAGAATTAAAATGTGTAGGACTATATGTATTTAATAGTAATTCCCTAGCTAACTGCATACTGTATACGTTGCCTGCAGGACTCTCCGAGTACAGGATTTTTTATGTTTATTTTCAATGTAGATAGTTAAAACAAAAATACAAAAAGCTGTATGTCCACTGTCTTAATGAGTGGGTATATTCCCAGAAAAAGAACAAAGGGAGTGAAATGAATTAAAATGGACGGCGTGGGACAAAATGAAAAAACTAAACTAAAGGTATGAATGTGTATATGTGTGCTTCTATGTTCACACAAATTTTAGGGAATATTTACCATAATATGGGGAGATAAATATCTACTAATTTAAAAAACATTGTTTTAAAACATTTTTTAAGACAATTCATTAGTAGGGTAAACAGAATAGAAAAAATATACAGTGAAAGGAAACTGGTAGCGAAAATGGATGAGGGACTCTGTATATACCTATGTATTTCATTTTAAGACCTTGTATGTGGCCACACATGTTGTTAGGCACATCCTCCAGTAGGGGACAGACCTTTTTAAGTGGTTCCTTTTCTTGTGATGCCACAAATTATTGAGGGGGGAAAGGTGGGGGGAGAAGACCTTCTTAGTTAATGGATCGAATGTTATACTATGATTTATCGGTCTTTTGGTCTGTACTGGTCCTACCTTGAACCGGTGATGTGTAATTATAAGTTTAGACTGGGGGAGTTTTAAAAGTTCGTTAAAAAGCAATTCAAATCCAGCTCTACGTTCATTCCCTGGGGTTGGAGGGTATCTAAGTTGTATATCCATTTGGTTTCATTTCTGGATATTTTGATGGTTTTGTCCTCACCTCTCCAGTGGGCCCTTACCTTGTCAATACCGTAAAATGTCATCTGTCCTGGGTCACGATTATGGTAATCCCTAAAGTGTCTGGAGACACTATGGTTGGGATACCCTTTTTTGATATTCCTAATATGTTCCCCAATTCTAGTTTGGAGTTCTCTCGTGGTACGTCCTACATACTGTCTGGAACAGGGAGCACAGTGGCTCATACTGTGACTGCTTGGTTAACCCACTAAGGGTTTGATGTCTGGTGAGCGCATATATATATTTCTTCTCTAACACAGAGTGGCGCACCGGAGAGGAATCCAACCCTTTTTCACCAGTCACCTTGCTTTACCTTCCTTACCAGAAAAAAGTTTTATGCGTTTTTATAACAACTAGAAGATGCGACTTTGAACAAATATTTTTAGTTGGACATTACAAAAAATTTTTTTTTGGTGTTCTTATTTGATATTTTTTCACAATGCTTTTCTGATTGTCACTTTTGGAGTATAATTATTGGCTCACACATGTGAGCAAAAGCACTTTTTTATTCAAGCACCCATATTTTTAGCTGTGTTAGTTTAACCGTATTTTTCACTACACCTGTGCATGTTTGAGTTGTGAGATAAGACACACATTTCATTCACATTTTTTCGTCTCACGCAATTTGTTTAATATCACGCATATAGTGGAACTTGGGAATTTCTACATTAGGTTTCGTTTGATCTTGCAGAGCATCAGCATTTATATTTGTAAGGGTTTACAACCACTTTAAATGCTGCAGACATTTTTCTGTACTCTATCCCAGATCTGTGCCTTGTTACAATCCTTTCTCGTAGGTCTACAGACAATTCCTTGCACTTCATGGCTTGCTTGGTTTTTGCTCTGACGTGCACTGTTAACTGTGGGACCTTATATAGACAGATGTGTGCCTTTCCAAATCATGTTCAATCAACTGAATTTACCACAGGTGGACTCCAGTAACGTTGTATAAACCTCTCAAGGATGATCAGTGGAATCCAGATGCACCTGAGCTCATTTTTGAGTGTCATGGCAAAGGCTGTGAATTCATGTTGTCATTATAGGGTATTGTTTGTAGAATTTTAAGGGAAATATTTAATTTAATACATTTTGGAATACGGCTGTAACAAAACAAAATGTGGAAAAAGTGATGGGCTGTGAATACTTTTCGGATGCACTGTATGTGTCTGAGTTTTAATAAACAGTCATTCCTTTATCCCCACATCTTGTCTATATACAATGATTGTGGTAAAAAGGGCTGGCATTAGCACTGTCTACTTGGAGTGGTTTGGAGGGCAGGAGGCGCTGTTTGGTGGAAGGAAGCACCTAATCGGGGTGCCAAGTGGTTCCATCACATTTGGTGGCAAGCAGTGGGATGCTTCCTACAGTTTTTGACATCCAAACCACCACCGGGATCCGAGGCCCAGATAGCATAAGAGGAGAGGTACCAGACACCATGGAAGAGGAATTCGGAAGGAGGCTGTGAGAGATGTGGATACAGCACATGGGAGCAGTGCCAATGCAGATCCTGCTTGGAATGTTATGACTCTGTCCGCAGGCAACTCTTAAAGGGAGTGCTAACCCATGAGCAGCGCCTCCAGGGAAAACTTCTCCCCTCCATCCAGGAAAGGTACTGGTCGCAGTATGAAGTGCGAATACTGTTATTTGGGAAACAACCGCACAAGGAGTGGACAGCTGAGTTAAGCAGGCTGGTCCAGGCAAAGATGCAGTGGGAGAAAAGCTATGGAGCCCCCCGCTGGTATTTAGCCCAAGTGTGCCAGGATGGCAGCCTGACGGAAGGCTTTTGTTCTGGAGGCTGTCTAAGGACCCTGACTTTTTGGAGTGATCTGAAGTGGCGTTTGGAGGAAATCATGGAGTACATGGAGTTGACAATCCTGTTTCTGCACCGGACGAGCTTAGATTAATGCGCATAATGGAGCAGCTGGCTCATCTCCCCAGTTCAAGGATCAGGTAGGAGAGGAACCCGTCCTCACTCCCCAGCCACAGATTTTATTGATCTTTGATTGGAGGATGTTGGGGATTATGAGCCACCTACCGAAGTGCTGGCACTGGGTCTAAGTGCCGCCAGCTCGTGCGTCTGGATTTTCTGCTGCGGAAGAGCAACCCGGTGAGCCTCCAGTAGAAGAGCTGGGATCGGGGCCAAAATCACTGAGCTCTTCCCAGCACCAACAGAAGCTTCAGCTTTTTTAAGAGAAGAGCCAGCTAGCCTTTCACCCATACCACTGACAGTGACTTGGGATGTCCTGCCAGCACATCTGTGGAGTTACAACATACTTCTCCAGCTGAAACGTTGGCAACCAGACAGAGGGTCCAAGATCTCTGCCCCACACCTGAAAGGAAACTACAACTATCAAAAAAACAAGTTTAATAGTACCTATTCATCTCAAGGGTGTACTCCCTATATATATTACTCCTATTCTAACTAAAAGGTTATCCCAAATTTATAATGAGTTAACGGTACCTATCTATCGGGGGGATTTATGCCTCCCATATTACCAATCTATACTAACCTCTGCCAGCACGCTCCTTTCCACACACACACACACACACACACACACACACACACACACACACACACACACACACACGCAGAGCCCTGTGGGAGCAATGCAGATTGAAGTCAAACCATGGACACAGAATAATGCATCACTCAATTTGTTTTTCCAGGTTCAGTATCTCAAATACAGTATATTATCAGGATATAACCGGGCAATGTTTACAGCATTAACTGCTTGCCAACCATGCTATAGCCGAATGACGGCTATAGCGTGGCTCAATAACTCTGGGAGGGCATACATTGACGTTTTACCAGAAACACGCTCTTGCGCGCCCCCTGGGGTGCGCACCCAGGAATATCCATGTCTGACCCGGCGCATCACGGATCGTGGTAAATGGCTGATGATAGCTGCCGTTTACCACGTGATCGCTCCTTCAAATGACGGAGCAATCACTTGTAAGCAAACCGGCATCACGTCTGGTTCCTCTCTCCCCTCTCTGTACAGATCAGTACAGTGCAAGGGGGGAGATCAGTAGCAGCAGCGCTGTGGGCTGGATAGATTAAAGTGGTTGTAAAGTCAGCAGATTTTTCACCCCCCATTCTTACCATTGATTGGCTCCCACTGCTATCAATCAAAGTCGGTGAGCCAATGAAGGGGGGGGGGGGGAGAGCAACCTCTGCTTTGTGTCTGAAGGGACACACAGAGCTGCAGCTTGGCTCAGGTGCCTCCATAGCAAGCTGCTTGCTGTGGAGGTACTCAGCAGGAGGGAGGGGCCAGGAGCACCAGCAAGGGACCTAAGAAGAAAAGGATCTGGGCTGCTCTGTGCAAAGACACTGCACAGAGCAGGTAAGTATAACATGTTTTGTTATTTTTAAATGGGAAAAAAAATGATATTTTATCCCTTATGGGGCAGGTGTGCCTGGAAAGCCCACACCTCCTTAACCACTTGAGACCCGCGCTATAGCCGAATGACGGCTACAGCGCGGATCTCCTTTTCCGGGACTACGTCTATTGACGTAGTCCCGTGCACGAGCGGCCTGCGCGCCCCCTGAGGGGCACACGTGGCGTGCTCTGTGATCGGCGAGTCTACGAGACTCGCTTGATCACCGATCCGTGCAAGGGGTTGATCCCGACCCCTTATCACGTGATCAGCTGTCAGCCAATGACAGCTGATCATGTGATATAACGGAGCCGGTAATCGGCTATTATTCCTCCTTGCGCTGACAGCGCGAGGAGAAAAAAAAAAGCCGATCACCGGCGGCCGTGATCGGGACATCAGTCCCGATCACGGCCAGCCCTGCCAGTGCCCACCTGCCCCCTGCTTTGCCTGCCTGAATAAAAAATGTGTGCCCACAGTGCCACCCAGCAGTGCCCACAGTGCCACCCAGCAGTGCCCACAGTCTGCCTCAACAAAGGTGCTGCACCCCAGTGCCACATATCCGTGCCCAGCAGTGCCGCCCATCAGTGCCCAGCAGTGCCACCTATCAGAGCCACCTATCAGTGCCCATCAGTCCCATCTATCAGTGGTACCTATCAGTGCCACCCATCCGTGCCATCTTATCTGTGCCCGTCTTTGCCCATCAGTGCCGCCTTATCTGTGCCCATCGGTGCCGCCTTATCTGTGCCTATTAGTGCCGCCTTAACTATGCCTATCAGTGCCCACCAGTGCAGCCTATCAGTGCCGCCTCATCAGCGCACTTCATTGAAGGAGAAAAATGACCTGTTTGCAAAATTTTATAACAAACTATTAAACATGATTTTTTTTTTTTTTGCATCTTTTTTTGTTTGTTTAGCAAAAAATAAAACTCCCAGCTGTGATTAAATACCACCAAAAGAAAGCTCTATTTGTGGGGAAAAAATTATAAAAATTTTATTTGGGTACAGTGTTGTATACCCGCGCAATTGTCATTCAAAGTGCATCAGCGCTGAAAGCTGAAAATTGGTCTGGGACTGAGGGGGGGTTTAAGTGCCCAGTAAGCAAGCACAGGGACACATGTGACAACCAGCAAGGGCATGATGGCAACGAAGGCAGAAAGCATCCAATGCATCCCTGTACTGTGTTTCAGTTTGAGTTCTCCCTGTGCTCGGGTTCCTAGTTCTGTTATTTTGTTTGTGCCCACTACTTTAGTTGTCTTTCTGGCAATGCATCATTGAAGGACACAGCACCCACCCAGTCTAATTTAGTTTAATTTTAAGTTGCACATGAAGGTGGCGGCATCAAACCCATCCCTGATTTAGTGAAACTGTGTCCTTCGATGAACTCTGTGAAAAGGATTTTACAGTGAGTACAAAAATCGAGAATTCTAGTTACCTGTCTTTCATCTTGATAGCTTGACTGCAATGTTGCTACTGACCCCTAAAAAGTATAGAGATAAGTAATTGTGCCTCTTTTCTGACATGTATTTAGTGCATGCTTGTTCCAGTAATGTGACTGAATCATACTAAAGTCATACACAGCCAGACCTCTAGCATTTTCAAAAGGAGGCCTGAGATGGTAGTCCCCCAATTCTTCTTTCACTTTAATTCTACAGCAAAAATACTAAAAAGCAGGCAGAAAGTCGCATTAAAAATGATCATGAACACAATAATAACTCACAATATGGGTTTACTGAAAATACAATTTTTGTTAATACAATCCTCTGTTCTAGGCACAAGTAGAAGTGAAAGTATTTTTGGACCATTTATATTGCATTTTGTAGCTGCTATTTGATATGAATGCATAGTTATGCCAGTGTATTTGCATATACTGTACATTATCTTGTTTTATTTATTTTAAACAAAAATAATATATGTAATTGTGACACAAGCCATATTGTAATTAAGCCCCGTTCACATTGACTGCGGGTTTGAAATCATGTGATTTCATCTGAAATCGCACGGTTTCAAAGATGCATGTCAGTGCGATTTTGGGTGCGACTCATGCACAGATGTCTCTAAAAGTCACACCCAAAATCCCGAAAAGTAGTTCAGAAACTACTTTTGAAAATCTGTGTGGAACCGCAAAGTTGTCGTCGCACCGATTTGAACAGTACCATTGCTGGTGAATTGTCATGCGATTTGACGTGTCAAATTGAATGACCAGTCGTTCCAGGGTGAATGGGGGCTTATTGTTTTTAACCACTTAAAGTCCAAGCCTCTTTTTCAGACTTTACCGGTTAAAAACTATTTTTTGCTAGAAAATTTCTTATAACCCCCAAACATTATACATTTTTTTCTAACACTCTAGAGAATAAAATGGTCATTGCAATACGTTTTGTCACACCGTATTTTTGGAAAAAATTCACTTTTTTGAATAAAAAACATAAGACAACAGTAAATTTAGCCCAGTTGTTTTTATATTGTTATATATTGTTTTTATATTGTAAAAAGGTAATGTTACACAGACTAAATTAATACCCAACATGTCACGCTTCAAAATTGCGCCCGCTCATGGAATAGCATCAAATTTTTACCCTTAAAAATCTCCATTGGCAATGTTTAGAGTTACAGAAAAAAAAAATTCTTATTTATTTTTTACATTGTTTTTTTAAAAAAAAATTTAAACATTGGGTCACTTTTATTCCTATTACAAGGAATGTAAACATCCCTTGTAATAGAAAAAAAGCATGATAGTCTTCAAATCTCATATTTGGACTTAAATGCAATAAAAAAAAAAAAAAATAGTCTGTTAAAATCTTTGCAATGTACATACAGTATATCACCCAGAAGGGAATGTTATATTTTCTCAACAAAAGTAGAGTTTCTCTTTAACATCACTTTTGATTATATCCTGGTCATAACTTTTTTCTTTTTTACTCTGTGTTTTGTCAGGCGGGATAAGCTTTGGATTTGCATGGAATTCTGTGGAGGCGGATCTTTACAAGATATATACCATGGTAAGAAGAATATTAAAAATGTAATGGTTTTTGGGGAAAAAGTGAAAACATAGGGGCAAATAGATCTATTTTGGGAGGTATTAGATTACTAATTTTAATTTGCAGCTGAAAAATGATAGCTGAGCTCTGGTTGTTGTGGACCTTTTTTTTTTTTTTTAATCAAGTTTGATATGTTTTTTTTTTTTTTTTTTAAAGCATTTTCTGTCTCCCCAGTTATGGTGAGTATTCAGCCAACACGTGTGCTGACATTTTTCAGGGAATACAAAGTGTGGTGTTCTTCTAAGAACTGTAGTTTCCTAGGCAGAGAGGTGTGTGTTTGTTTCTTCTCTCACAGAAAAGGTCAAATTAAAATAAAATGGCAAAACACATATGCAAAAAAAATGTGCTATAGCTGCTGCTCAGAACTGTGTATACCTATAAATATACAGTGATAACAAAAAAAGTAGAGCTGTGCTTATCAATTGTGCTAAAAAAAAAAAACTCATCCCATGAAAATAATCAATACGTAAAATACTATCGTGTACAATAAAAATTATGCAATTAATAAAGTGCTCTAATGCACAAAAAAATTATTAAATTTACAAAGTGCTATAATGTGCAATATGAACTCCAAGGCAGATAAACCCACCCCTTGATGCCCCCTAGTGTTAACCCCTTCCCTGCCAGTGACATTTACACAGTAATCAGTGCATTTTTCTTGTTCAAAAGTTTTTATTTTATTTCAAAATAAATTACATGTACAGAATATAAGACAAATTAATTGATACCAGAAATAAAAAGTAGACATATTGAAGTACGGCTAATACAAAGCAAAGAAGAATTTCATGATATTCTCGTGGGAATGACAATAAATGGCCTTATATATTTTAGAATTTGAAAACATTCTTATAGCGGAGTTTTAAACATTTTAATCCCAAGAAAATATAAATATGTCTAAAAGAAAATATATGATTTTAAAGTTTTGGCCATCACTTCTAAAGTATGTTTATAGTAAGTATTATATAGTAAGGGAAGAACATAAAAGGTATATAGGAGGGGAAGGGGAGGGAATAATTCTCCGGATCAGGTTTTATAATATCAGCTAATGTTGTAATTCTATAAAAAATCTTAATCACCATAACAATAAAACTCGGTTATCAATATTATCTGACGTATAATATTTAATCCAGGGTTTCCATATGATATCAAACTTTGTCATCTGGTTTTTATCTATAGCGTCCATTTTAGCAAAACATTTTGTAATTATCAGAAAGATCTTTTTCCAAAATGATTGTACAATTGGGCAATGCCACCAGGTATGTATATAGGTACCTTTTTCTGGACAGCCAAGAAAGCAGAGGCCAGTGTTGTCTGTTGAGAATTTGGCAATTCTCGCAGGAACCAAATACCAGCGTGTGAGAACTTTATATGATGATTCAGGCGCCAATATATTTATAGAGGAAGATTTTGTGAAAGACCATATGTTGGACCAAGACCTAGAATCGATCATACAATCCAAATCTTTTTCCGACTTGGCCACATATTTAGGTATAACAGTATTAGAATTTGATATCAATTGTGTATACAATGGTGTAATACGACCTTTAGCATGTGGTTCCTTGAGACAAAATCTTTCAAATTGAGAAATATTATGTAAGTTTACATTTAAATTGAGAAGAGGAGTATAACATTTTTTGATTTGGAGATATCTGAATATTTCTGATTGTGGAAGCTTATATAATTTACATAGATCTGTAAAAGATTTTATTGATGTAGTTGAATTTAAATGATATAGACAAGTGATACCAGCCTTAGACCAAGCTTTAAAGGTTTTGGGATATTTCCAGGCTGGGTAAAAAGTCGGATTCTTGTAAAAAGATAATAGCGGATTTTGTGGAGATTGCAGACCATGTGAATTTCTATACCTATCCCATATAGATAGAGAGTGCTTAGAAATGGGGTTATTTATAGACTTACGATCCACAGGTTGTAACCATAATATATTGTTTATAGGAAGAGGATCACAGTCTACAGCTTCAATGAGGACCGATAAAGGAATCTCTGTAGAAGAGTGATATTTTGTTAATTGAGATAATTGAGCTGCCTTATAATATATGTTAAAGTCTGGAAATCCCAAACCACCCAAAACTTTGGGGAGAACAAGTGTTTTTTGTGAAGTCTGGGTTTTATTTTCCCCCCAAGTAAATTTCGTTACTTTTTGTTGAATCAGCCTAAGAAAATATGCAGGAATATGAATTGGGAGAGTTCTGAATAAATATAAAAATTTCGCAAGAACAGACATTTTTATGATATTGATTTTCCCAAACCATGATATCGGCATTGATGACCAATTAGATAACGACCTTGTAATATTTTTTAATAGAGCTGGGTAATTAGCTGCAAATCGGAGGGGTTAGGAGTAAACTGCACACCCAGATATGGGAGGCTATGATCTACCCACTTAAAGGGTAGTGAATTTTGAAAAGATTGTTTATCTTTCTCGACAAGTGAAATGTTTAATGCTGAATAATTTTAAATATTGACCTTAAGGCCCGAAACAAATAAGAATTCTTGTAGTACAACCATAAGATTTGGGGCCGAAATATGTGGAGAAGATAGAAAAAGGAGAATATCGTCTGCGAATAAACAGAGCTTATGATGAAAGTCACCCATTTCAATACCTGTTATAGTGGGTTCCATCCTAATTCTTTGTGCTAAAGGTTCAATGAGTAAAGCAAATAATAATGGCGAAAGTGGACATCCTTGACGAGTCCCCCTCAGTATATTAAACTCGTCCGATTTGTACCCTGCATATCTGATATAAGCTTTGGGATCTTGATACAAATTAGAGATCCATCGTAAAAAATGAGGGCCGAATCCCCATTTGGAAAGGGTATAGCTCATATATGACCATGATACTGTGTCAAAAGCTTTCATAATATCTAAAGAAAGAAAACAAGTGGGAATACGTCTTTTTTTAGCGGGATGTGACAGGAGTGTTGCACATCTAATATTATCTCCTGCTTGAGGTAATGGAATGAAGCCCACTTGATCACGATGTATAAGATTGCCTATAATAGTATTTTTAATCTGTTAGCTAGAATTTTGGCTAAAATTTTTATGTCCAAATTTAGTAACGAAATAGGGCGATAATTAGACCATATTGAATCGTCTGTGTGAGGTTTAGGGAGCATACAGATAATTGCAGTCAGGGTTTCTCTTCTAAAAGATTGACCTTCCAAAAGGGAATTAAGTGTTTGTCAAGACTGGAGATAGGGTGTCTACAAACGTTTTGTAATACAGTGCAGAAAAACCATCAGGACCTGACCTTTTATTTCGTTTCAGATTTTTGATAACTTCAGATACCTCTATAATTGACACTGGTTCCTCCATCATTTCCATTTGTGTTTTAGATAGTGTCGGTAGAGATATATGAGAGAAAAAAACATTCGCTCTAGAAGGGTCCAGCTCATTATTAGAAGAGTATACATTTTTTAATTGTGTTTTGAATTTTTGTAATATTTTTAAAGGATTATTTGTGTATACCCCCCCTAGAGATTTCAGACGTATCGGTTTCGTTGGGTTCTGGCAGGATTTTAATGCCCTGGCTAATAGTGTGTGAGGTTTATTCGCATTGATATAGAAATTGTGTTGTTATCTCTTGATGGTTTTATCCGCTGCTTCAGTAAGGAATAGATCAAATTCCAGTTTAGCTTTGTCAAGATTTATTTTAGGTAAAGAAGGGTTATTTTTAGGGATGCACCGAATGGGTTTTTTGGTGCCGAAACCGATACCGAAAATGAAAAATACACTAGGCCGAAAACCGAAACCGATACCGAAACAGCACCAATACCGAAAATGACTGTTTTTAAAAAATATTTTTATACAGGAGGTGGTCAGAGACTGGGGACATGGTACAGGAGGTGGTCAGAGACTGGGGACATGGTACAGGAGGTGGTCAGAGACTGGGGACATGGTACAGGAGGTGGTCAGAGACTGGGGACATGGTACAGGAGGTGGTCAGAGACTGGGGACATGGTACAGGAGATGGTCAGAGACTGGGGACATGGTACAGGAGGTGGTCAGAGACTGGGGACATGGTACAGGAGGTGGTCAGAGACTGGGGACATGGTACAGGAGATGGTCAGAGACTGGGGACATGGTACAGGAGGTGGTCAGAGACTGGGGACATGGTACAGGAGGTGGTCAGAGACTGGGGACATGGTACAGGAGGTGGTCAGAGACTGGGGACATGGTACAGGAGGTGGTCAGAGACTGGGGACATGGTACAGGAGGTGGTCAGAGACTGGGGACATGGTACAGGAGGTGGTCAGAGACTGGGGACATGGTACAGGAGGTGGTCAGAGACTGGGGACATGGTACAGGAGATGGTCAGAGACTGGGGACATGGTACAGGAGGTGGTCAGAGACTGGGGACATGGTACAGGAGGTGGTCAGAGACTGGGGACATGGTACAGGAGGTGGTCAGAGACTGGGGACATGGTACAGGAGATGGTCAGAGACTGGGGACATGGTACAGGAGATGGTCAGAGACTGGGGACATGGTACAGGAGGTGGTCAGAGACTGGGGACATGGTACAGGAGGTGGTCAGAGACTGGGGACATGGTACAGGAGGTGGTCAGAGACTGGGGACATGGTACAGGAGGTGGTCAGAGACTGGAGACATGGTACAGGAGGTGGTCAGAGACTGGAGACATGGTACAGGAGGTGGTCAGAGACTGGGGACATGGTACAGGAGGTGGTCAGAGACTGGGGACATGGTACAGGAGGTGGTCAGCGACTGCATGCATGGTACAGGAGGTGGTCAGAGACTGGGGACACAGTACAGGAGATGGTCAGACTTGGGACACGGTACAGGAGATGGTCAGAGACTGGGGACGTGGTACAGGAGATGGTCAGAGACTGGGGACGTGGTACAGGAGATGGTCAGACTGGGGACATGGTACAGGAGATGGTCAGAGACAGAGGACGTGGTACAGGAGGCATCCCCCATTGCAGCCAGTGTGCCCCATTGCAGCCAGTGTGCCCCATTGCAGCCAATTGCAGCCAGTGTGCCCCATTGCAGCCAATTGCAGCCAGTGTGTCCCATTGCAGCCTGTGTGCCATTTTGCAGCCAGCCTGTGCACTGTGTGCAGGGAAGAGAGCCGCCACCGCCGCCTGTTTGATAACAGCGCCGGGAACATCACAGCTTTCATTTAAATTGCTGTGTGTTCCCGGCCGTGCGCCGTCACACGCAGCCCCTCCCCCTTGTCCGGGCACTTTGATAGACAGATCATCCGTCCAATCCTGCGGATGATCTGTCTATCTAAGTGCCCGGACAAGGGGGAGGGGCTGCGTGTGACGGCGCACGGCCGGGAACACACAGCAATTGAAATGAAAGCTGTGATGTTCCCGGCGCTGTTATCAAAAAGGCGGCGGAGGTGGCTCTCCTGCGCTATGATGGGCGTCACCAGGGGCGGGAGGCGGAGCCCCGCCCCCACCCAGGCCACGCCCCATTTTCGGCGCCATTATCGGCCGTTTTTCTCTTTCGGCAAATTGCCGAAAAGGGCATTTTCGGCCGATATGTTTCGGCGACCGAAATTTCGGTGCATCACTAGTTATTTTGGAATGCTGTGTGACATTTATTGAAATTTGTTTCTAAAGTCTGACAAAGGATTTTCTGCTCTCTGTTGAATATGTTTGCTTGCTGTAGACATATGCCATGGAGAACAGGTTTGTGTGCTTCCCATAATGTAGTCGGAGAGACGTCGGGTTTGGAGTTATATTTTATATAATCTTTGAGCGCAATTTCAATATTTTTATGAGCTGGATTTTTGAGTAGGAAATCTCTTAATATCCATGTTGGATCTTTTTTTTTGGAATTGGAGGCAACAGTAATGTAAAGTGCACTATGGTTGGACCATGGGATGGGAATAATTTTTGTAGATGTTATTTCTGGAATTAGCCTTATGGACATAAATATAGGGTCTATCTTAGAGAATGAGCGATGAGGGAACGAGTAATGTGTGTATTGTCTCTTGGTTGGATTCAATTCTCTCCAAGTATCTACTAGGTTATGTTTTGTAATTAGTTTTGATAAGAGTTGTTTGCTGTATGTGACTGTGGGATTGGTGATTTATCCAAAAATGGGAATATGGTCTGATTAGAATCTCCACATAGAATTGTAGTACCTATTTTGTGGTGTTCTATAGTTTGAAATAAATGAGAAAGAAAAGAAATAGGATTTTTGTTAGGAGCGTAGTATGATGTAATGATGATAGCGGTATCAAGTAGGTGTCCTTTAGGAATCAAGTAACGACCTTCTGGATCCTTGATTTCCTTCAATAGTGAAAATGGTGTATTGCGATGGAAAGCTATAAGCACGCCTCGTTTTTTAGAGGCGGCCGAAGCTGTGTATACTTGGGGGTAGTTTTTACAGAAAAATTTGGGAGTGGATTGTGATGCAAAATGAGTCTCTTGGAGGCAAACTATATGTGCTTTTTTGGATGAAAATGTATAAAAGGCTTTAGTGCGTTTGTGTGGAACGTTTAGTCCCTGAGTATTTAATGATATGATGTTTAATGGGGCCATGGAGTTGGGAAAAGTAAATATATGTTGGTGTTTATGTTGGAACGTGTGTCATATAAGAAATTATTTGTCTCCAGAGTATAGGGGTGGAGGGAGGGAGGGGAAAGGAGATAATGACTGAAAAAGAAAATACAATTAATATACAATAGTGAAATATATCTTAACATATCTATGTTCTTAATGTGTCCGTTGGGAGGAGAAAAACTCTCCCTCCAAGGGTACATGAGCCACTGTCCACTGCCCGGTGTACACCGAGCTGCTGAGGGTAGCAAGAGAGGGTGCAAGGAACTTCCCTGCAGAACACCAAGAGCCAATCATATAATTTAATTTTTCAAGCTAAAAATAAAAATGTAAGGTTAAGGCAACCTCAGAGACAAAGAAGAGAAGAGAGAGAAAAAAAAAAGTTAGAATAAGGTGCCTAAATTATTAGGAACATTTCTTAAATAAGATTATGATAAAAATATTGATTGGAAGTCAGAGAAAAAACTCGGCAGTAGCCATGGGACAGCAGGCCGGAATTTTTTTTCCATAACTTTTGAAATAAGACAAGAAGACAAGTGTTTGGATAATAATGGCCGCGGTTGTTTATTATTGGTTTCAAAATGTTGTACATAACTCATCAAAACTCATCCAATAAACTTAAAGCTAGCCCAGTCACTACGGCTCAGGCAGCAACACAAAATCCCCAAAAGGGGCATGTAGTACATATCTCAACCAAACTCATCCAATAAACTTAAAGCTAACCTAGTCACTACGGCTCAGGTAGCACATATTTGAACACTATAATTAAAAGTCTTAATAACTTGTCCCCCTTTGCTGTTATAATTCAGTATTATTATTATTATTAAATATTTTTTATTTTATTATTATTATTTTTATTTTATTTTTTATTTTATTTTTGCAAAGGTGACTTACCACATAACAACAACCGCGACAGAATAAATTAACATAACCATACAGAATAAAATACAATTAAATACAAATTTATTTTATAGGGAGGGAGGGAGGGGAGAGAACACCACAGCTTTTCTTCTGAGGCGAATGAGCCCCCTCAGCGGAACCCCCTTTTTATAACCCCAAGAAAACTGGTTTAAACCAGTTCTTCCCAGGCTTTTCACATGTCATGAAGAGAGGTCACCTGTACCCCTTCTCAAAACATGTGACTAACAGCTGTTTCCCCGCTGGCCACAGGCTCTGCGGGGGAACTTGAAACTGCTGATCCAGCCGCTCTCCCATGAGGAAAAGGGGGGGCAAGAAACTGCCCTCTCCCTTTTCCTGTCATGGGACAGCAGGCCGGAATTTTTTTTCCATAACTTTTGAAAAAAAAAAGAAGACAAGTGTTTGGATAATAATGGCCGCGGTTGTTTATTATTGGTTTCAAAATGTTGTACATAACTCATCAAAACTCATCCAATAAACTTAAAGCTAGCCCAGTCACTACGGCTCAGGCAGCAACACAAAATCCCCAAAAGGGCAGGAGGACCTAAGGCCAACTGCCCACAGAACCCCAACCCGCGGCCATCTCAACACAGTAACTTAAATTTACATTGAAAATATCCAAGCCAATATCAGACAGATGGATGCCATCCTGCCTGAAAAGGCCAGGGATACCCCCTTCCAGCTCAGTGTGCCTAAAGGATAGCATTCCCAATCTTGATAGCAACTTGGATACTGCCCTATTCACTTTCTTCCTGATTTTTTTCAAAAGGACGTACAGAAGGATGAGAAAGCCAACTTATCCTCTGCACAATTTCTGAAAAAAAAACACTACTGTATTGGGAAATGACAACTGTATCCTAAATAATAACTGTATCTTCTGTAGATCATCCCTAATCCGAAAATTAAGGTCCAAAGTTTTATGGTAACCAATATCTTTACCACTTATATGAATAATTAAGATATCCAGAGAGGGAAAATGAAGAAGAAGCTGTGAAATAAAAGAAATTAGGTCTGACCATAACATTCCCCTCTTTCCACACCAAAAAATCTTAAATTTAGAAGCATCCAATCCTAACCAAAAAATCTTAAATTTAGAAGCATCCAATCCTAAATTGCTAGTATAAACTCGTTGCTGAGCTCTCAAATTCGCCCAATAGATGGAGTGTCCAATCATCCATACAATGCGAGTGTTACCTGAAATAAATCATAGTATTGCGTTAGGACGAATATAAAGCAAATACCCATCCGACTTCCATCTATCAAACTGTTTAATAGATCTAACATCAAAACCCAATCTAGTGGCCTCTGTTGCTGCTCCAATCCGAAAAGAATGCATCGATAAATGTTCCTGATCTAAATTTAAGGCCTTCAAACATCTCCTGAAAACACTTAAGAACTGGTATTTAGTAAGGGGTAACCCTGATTCATGAATGAAAAACTTAGAAAACCCCCAAAGGCCTAATTGATGAATATTGACTTATTAGAGCCACCGGGCAAATGCTAGTACTCATACACATATCTAATGTTAACCAATTACCTTTACCTACCTGATCCGTTTTGGATCTGCTAATTAAATTTTTTTATGAACTTTCAAAAATAACAACTTCAGACATGTGTATTTGAACCAGCTCAGATACCCTAAGCGCCGCAAAAAACATAACTGAAAAAACCGCCCAAAAAAGAACCGATTCAAAATGAGAATTTTTTTTTTTTTTTATCCATCACGGAGCAAAGCTCACCCAGTACTAGAGGAGTGATGGGCTTCCTTGAATCAGGCCTAAAATTAATCCTTTTTGTAAACTTTTAAAGCTTGTTTTATAGAAAAATACTGCATGCAAGATGGCATGTTATTTAATTTCAAGAAAAAATAAATTCCCGACAGGGTTTTATGTATGTACGACCAAGAAATAATTCTGCTCAAACAAAGAACCAACAAACTTCAATAACAGCAATTCAGACATGGAACCCAACGGTTCACCTAATATGTTTAAAAATTCTTGATACATAAACCAAGCAGATTGATAACCTGCCCAAGTAGAAGGTGCCAAAGAATTGATAATGTTCAAAATAAGGAAAATAAAAATAAAAATTGTAGCTGTCGTGAAGCAAAGCAGAACCAAGAAACTTTAATAAACAGTAACAAACTTAAAGCTAGCCCAGCCACCACGGCTCAGGCAGCAACAACAAATAAACTTAAAGCTAGCCCAGCCACCACGGCTCAGGCAGCAACAACAAATAAACTTAAAGCTAGCCCAACCACCACAGTTCAGGCAGCAACAACAACTCAGACAAGGAACCCAACGGTTCACCTATCATATTCAAAGTTATTATTATTATTATTTTTTATATACAAAAACCAGGCAGAATTGATAATATAAATAGTAATAGGCCTTAAACCAGGTCCCATAAATTGATTGGACAGGAGTGTCCCACACGATCCGCCTCCAGAAGTAGCTTGAAAAAAAAAACGCTCCACCTGTGAACGAGACAACTCATCTGCCAAATCATTGTCCTTACCTGGTACATGTAAAGCCTTTAACCAATATGTTCAAACGTAAGCATTTAAAAATCAGGTATCTTATAAGGACAATGACTGGCGGAGACTTGGATGTTAAACAATTAATAGCGTACATTACTCCTTTATTATCTGTACGTATCAAAATTATTTTATTTTGGAAGAAAGAACAAAGCTCAAATGCAACAATGATAGGAAATAATTCCAATAAGACTATGTTTTTAATGTAATACTTTACTAATCAAAAAACATGCCAACGTTCAGCGCACCAATGCTTCTGCCAAATTGCGGCAAAAAGCCATGTGACCCTGCTTCATCAGTGAAGAGAAGGAAATCCGAATCTAGAATGAAATCCCCCTGCCATAAGGCCCTACCATTGTTAAATGTGAAAGAAATTGCAACCAAACCAGCAAATACTCCTTCACATCACTGCTTTTTTTTATTTTTTTATTATTAACTTGAACAATAAAGAGGCTATTTTCTCAATTTTTTCTTCTGATAACCTAAACTCCATTAACCAGTATGAATAATGATATCTAGAAATTCCAGACAAGTTGAAGGCCAAATAGTCCTCTACTGAGCCAATGGGATACCAAAATGGTCGCAAACCTCAAAAATTTTCTGTAATAAATTAATACAAAGGAAAGAATCGGGAGGGCCTAAAAACAAAATCATCTAGATAATGAATTAAAAATTGTGAACCGGAAATGGCAAAAACTACCCACTCTAAAATGAAGAGAAAGACTCAAAATAAAAGCAAGACAAGGAACAACCCATAGGTAAACATTTATCAAAATAAAAATCATCAGTAAAGAAAAAACCCAAGGGAATTAAAAGATAAAGGATTAATGGGAAGTAAGCTAAAAGCTGACTTGACATCCGCCTTTGCTAAAATAGCTCCCTTCCCCAACATTCTTTACTTTACTAGAACACCTGCAAAAGAAGCATATGAAAAGGATGACATACTCTCATCAATTTGGTCATTAAGGGAATTGCCTTTGGGAAAAGATAAGTGATGAATTAATCTAAAATAATTATTTTCCTTTTTTTTTTTTTTTGGAACTACACCTAAAGTAGAAATCCTGAAATTTAAAAAATGAGGGAAAGAAAAGGGGAATTTGAAAACGGAGGGAAAGAAAAGTTGCCACCCTTCCTTCTGAAATTTCAAAATTAACCTCATCTAAAACTACTTGAAGAAATTCAGATACTGATTTGAATTATTAACTATGGTACAACCCTGACCTTGAAATATAGGCAATAAAAAACCATCCCTAAAACCTACAATGAGAAGATGGGCCTTCAACTTGTCTGGAAACACCTGAAGCCATGGGAGCATGTTTGCTAATATCACTGGTGTGTGTGCTGTTTGAAAAATCTCCAGATTACAAATTTGTTGCTGTTTTTTTTTTTTTTTTTTTTTTACTTCAGACGAAATGCCTCATCAAAATTAAACCATGCCACTTAATGTCTAAGTGTTGAAATAAACCCGTACTTTTTTTAGGTGATATTTCACATAAAACACCCGCAAAAATACAAAAACGCCTGTAACCAGTTATTTAAAAAAAAATAAAAATTTGATACAGGTCTACGTCTGTCGTCATCCTCTTATTTATTTATTTATTTATTTTTAATAATAAAATCTTTAGCGGAAGGAAAAATGAAAGAATATCTAAAAAAAAATTCCCCCCGCCAAATTTTTCCTTAACAACCTGACACAAATGAAATCCCAACGGAAAAATATCACAGGGCATGGACTCCTTTAAACAAATTTCCAGCAAGTTTTGTGATTTAGCATTACTATAATACACATTGATATTCTGTTCTAAATGAATTGGCAAAGCTGGAGTGCCATTAGCAGAGACGCCACTAGGTGGCGACCAAACTTCCATAGCTGAAACGTCAGAGGCTAAAACATTACTTATAGCTGGCTGACAAAACGATTTCTGAATAGCTAATTCTTTAGACACTTTAGATAATAGTACCATTTAATAATTCATTAACAGAAGGTTCATACATACCTGCACTCCCTTTATGTAAAGCAGGCCCACTATCAAGCCCTGCTTCAGTGAAAGGCAGCATGGTCGGTTGCCTAGGTGATACCTGACGCTGTGGAGGGGGAGCCCACTCTCTCAGAGAGGTTGCTCCACCTTCCGTACCACTTCTGGCCCCAACCACCGCTTCAGACGTGGATGCTCTTCTGCTCAGCTGACCGCTCTGCCTGCCCGCTCCAAGCCTTCCCCCGCCCACCTGCCCTCTGGTACGGTCCTGAGAAGGACCAGCTTTTCTGAATAGCAGGGCGCGGAGGGTAGGCGAATAGCTCCGGCGGGGGTTGCGCTTCTTTTTCGCCGCCCCATCCGACCGAACCAGGGGCGGCGCTTCCTTGCTGACGCGCTGGCTCCTCCTCCACATCTTCGGGATCCGCTTCTTCCTGACGCAGCGACAGCTCCCGGGCTTCTACCGCTGACCACTCTCCTCTTCTTTCCTCCGGACCAGGATGGCTGACAGGCGGTGTAGCTCCCACCGGAGCCTCTTGACACGACGGGCGGGTAGGTCTAGGCATTGGCGAATCCAGGCTTCCCTCCTCTCTCATGTTCCTGCCTCAGAAGAGACTGTTTGTTCAGGGCAGAACCCAGAGAGAACACCACAGCTTTTTCTCTGAGGCGAATGAGCCCCCTCAGCGGAACCCCCTTTTTATAACCCCAAGAAAACTGGTTTAACCACTTTCAGACCGGACCATTTTGCTGGTAAATGACCAGAGGTCTTTTTACACTTTGGCACTGCGCTGCTTTAACTGGTAATTGCGCGGTCATGCAATGTTGTACCCAAACAAAATTTGCGTCCTTTTCTTCCCACAAATAGAGCTTTCTTTTGATGGTATTTGATTGCCTCTGCGATTTTTTTTTTTTGCGATATAAACGTAAAAAGACCGCAAATTTTGAAAAAAAATGATATTTTCTACTTTTTGTTATTAGAAAAATCCAATAAACTCAATTTTAGTCATACATTTAGGCCAAAATGTATTCAGCCACATGTCTTTGGTAAAAAAAAAGTCAATAATTGTATTGTAATGGAAATTTGTAGGTTCTGTATATAATTGTATTCTATTTTATATGTAGTGCACAATGCCCTCACTGTGCACACAGCACTAATAATGTTTTCAGTACATGTTTTGCATTCTTTCGAGTTCTGATTAGAATAAGCCTGCCTATGTAACGCCCCTTGTTACCATAAACGTACAATTGTAATATTAATGTGATACCTACGTAATCATGTGTATAAAAGCCTTCAAATGCGTCATAATAAAGGAGAACGGTTATTTGGAAAGATGCTGAGCGTATCTTTTGTGTCTGTTCCCTACTGCAGTAGTTATTAATTTGGAACCACTAATCAATTTGAGGATAGCAGTTGCCTATCATCAAAATATCCATTTCAGTATATTTATTGGTTTGCGCAAAAGTTGTCACATCTACAAACTAAGGTACGTTTTCTGGAATTTACGCAGCTTTTAGTTTACGACTGCCTATCTCATTTCTTGAGGTGCTAAAATGGCAGGGCAGTACAAAACCCCCCCAAATGACCCCATTTTGGAAAGTAGACCCCCTAAGGAAATTGATAAGAGGCATGTTGAGCCCATTGAATATTTTATTTTTTTGCCTCAAGCGATTGAATAATGACAAAAAAAAAATTTTTTTTTTTTTTTTTACACAAAGTTGTCACTAAATGATATATTGCTCACACATGCTATGGGCGTATGTGAAATGACACCCCAAAATAAATTCTGCTGCTTCTCCTGAGTACGGGGATACCACATATGTGGGACTTTTTGGGAGCCTAGCCGCGTACGGGGCCCCGAAAACCAAGCACCGCCTTCAGGCTTTCTAAGGGCGTAAATTTTTGAGTTCACTTCTCACTACCTATTACAGTTTTGAAGGCCATAAAATGCCAAGATGGCACAAAACCCCCACAAATGACCCCATTTTAGAAAGTAGACACCCCAAGCTATTTGCTGAGAGGCATGTTGAGTTCATGGAATATTTTATATTTTGCCACAAGTTGCGGGAAAATTACAAACTTTTTTTTTTTTTTTTTTTTTTCACAAAGTTGTCACTAAATGATATATTGCTCACACATGCCATGGGCATATGTGAAATCACACCCCAAAATAAATTCTGCTGCTTCTCCTGAGTACGGGGATACCACATATGTGGGACTTTTTGGGAGCCTAGCCGCGTACGGGGCCCCGAAAACCAAGCACCGCCTTCAGGCTTTCTAAGGGCGTTACAGTTTTGAAGGCCATAAAATGCCAAGATGGCACAAACCCCCCCCCAAATGACCCCATTTTGGAAAGTAGACACCCCTAAATTTAGGGGTACACTAGTGAGACTAGGTAATAAATGGCGGGTGCCCTGAAACTATAAAAAAATAACTAACCAACCAGCGTCACCTGTAACAGTTATATGGTGATCACTGGTGAAAGGGTTAACTAGGGGGCAATCAGGGGGCTTTATGCGGTAGTATATGGGGGTCCCTGGCGCTATAAAAAGCTGCGGCGAACCTAAATACCTACCTGCCTAACTAGCGTCACCTGTGACACTAATACAGCGATCAGAAAAACGATCGCTTATTAGGCTGGGTTCACACTGGAGCGATGCGGGAACGCCACGAATGCGCGGCGGGTTCCCGCATCGCATGCCTCCCGGCGGCAGTTCACACTGCCCTATGCGAACTGCTGGGAGTGTCAGTGAAATGTTACTGACACCCCCAGATCAGTTCGCATATCGCAGTGCGATCTGCAAACTCGGATCGCATGGTGTGAACACCCATGCGATCCGATTCTGCTGCGGGCCAAAAAAAGGGTCCCGTGCGAATTTGCGGCGGGTGCGGCGGGTGCGGCGAATGGCTGAACTCGAATCGCACAGAGATCGGATGTGATTTGCACTGCAGTGCGGTGCGAATCACATCCGTTCTCAAACCGCTGCAATGTGAACCCAGCCTTAGTGACACTGGCGACGGGGGGTGATCACGGGGTTAAACCTTTATTGGGGGGGTTAGGGGGGTACCTTAGAACTAAAGGGGGCTAACCCTAACTGCCCTAACAGTTATTAGTCACAAATGACACCCGCCGGGTGATCAGGGGGTTAAACCTTTATTAGGTAATAAATGGCGGGTGCCCTGAAACTATAAAAAAATAACTAACCAACCAGCGTCACCTGTAACAGTTATATGGTGATCACAGGTGAAAGGGTTAACTAGGGGGCAATCAGGGGGCTTTATGCGGTAGTATATGGGGGTCCCTGGCGCTATAAAAAGCTGCGGCGAACCTAAATACCTACCTGCCTAACTAGCGTCACCTGTGACACTAATACGGCGATCAGAAAAATGATCGCTTATTAGGCTGGGTTCACACTGGAGCGATGCGGAAACGCCGCGAATCCGCGGCGGGTTCCCGCATCGCATGCCTCCCGGCGGCAGTTCACACTGCCCTATGCGAACTGCTGGGAGTGTCAGTGAAATGTTAATGACACCCCCAGATCAGTTCGCATATCGCAGTGCGATCTGCAAACTCGGATCGCATGGTGTGAACACCCATGCGATCCGATTCTGCTGCGGGCCAAAAAAAGGGTCCCGTGCGAATTTGCGGCGGGTGTGGCGGGTGCGGCGGGTGCGGCGAATGGCTGAACTCGAATCGCACAGAGATCGGATGTGATTTGCACTGCAGTGCGGTGCGAATCACATTCGTTCTCATAAACCGCTGCAATGTGAACCCAGCCTTAGTGACACTGGCGACGGGGGGTGATCACGGGGTTAAACCTTTATTGGGGGGGTTAGGGGGGTACATTAGAACTAAAGGGGGCTAACTCTAACTGCCCTAACAGTTATTACAGTCACAAATGACACCAATGCAAAAAAAAAAAAAAATGACATTGGTGTCACTGTGACTGGGGGGCAGGGGTAATTGGGGGGGTGATCGGGGGGTAAAGGGGGGGTGTGAGTGTGCCTGGCATGTTCTACTGTGTGTGTAGAGTGTTGGTGCAACTCACCGATCCGCTCTCCTCCGTGTCGGAACGAAAAATACCGACACGGAGGAGAGAATACATCACTTCCTCTCCTGTGTTTACATTACAGGAGAGGAAGTGATGTCACGGGGGATTTCCATTCGTCGAGAGCGATCGCGAGGGGGTGGCCATGAATGAATGGCCGCCCCCTCATCCCGGATCGCTCTCGAAGGAATGCCGACCGCCGCAGGCACCGGGGGGGGGCCCGATCGGGCCCCCCACCCGCGGGCAGGCAGGGACTTATATATACGCCCATATGCCTGCCCGTGCCATTCTGCCGACGTATATCGTCGTGCGGCGGTCGGCAAGTGGTTAAACCAGTTCTTCCCAGGCTTTTCACATGTCATGAAGAGAGGTCACCTGTTACCCCTTCTCAAAACATGTGACTAACAGCTGTTTCCCCGCTGGCCACAGGCTCTGCGGGGGAACTTGAAACTGCTGATCCAGCCGCTCTCCCATGAGGAAAAGGGGGGGGGCAAGAAACTGCCCTCTCCCTTTTCCTGTCATTCTGTTGAAAAGGCAAGATAGTAGCCTCAGTACAGGTGTTTATCAGTCCATAGTGTCAGCCAGATCTGGATCCGGAGGTGGAGATTGTATGTGACTTCTTTTCTGTGGATTGTAGTCTTCTTCTCTTCTGGAAGCAGAGGAGGGACTATCAGCATATGAGGATGATTTTTGGCGAGTGTCCGCAGCATCTCTTGATGTGTTTATCATCCCTAGTTTCTGTAAAGTAGTTTGCAGGTCCTTAGCTGGTTGGCACATATATTTGCGACTTTGGAAAGTAAAACGCACTGAGAAAGGAAAGCCCCATTGGTAGATTATGTCATTTCGCTGTAATATTTTCAGTAGTGGTTTCAGGGTTCTTCTTTTGTTGATTGTAATTTGTGAGAGGTCTGTGAATAATTGATATTTATGACCCTGGAAAATTAGGGGATCTTTATGTCTAGCTGTATTTAGCAGTAGTTCCTTAGTGCGGTAGAAATGCAATTTTGCGATAATGTCACGGAGAGGACCATCTGTTTTCTTTGGTGCTAGGGCTCTATGAACCCGGTCCATTTCAAGACGCTGAAGGGGCTGTCTGTTTGTTCTCCTCACTGTGCCTCCCCTCAGAGGGGGAGGGTTTCAGTGCCATACTGCTGTATGTGTGAGGCGGCACTTTCTTGTTAATTTTCTGCCTCATGAGTCTCCTCTGACCCCCCGAATGTCACCAATGTAAGGTAGGCATATTTATCTATCGTTTGGTATGATATATATGCGGAGGGTCAAGTTACCTCCGCCGGCATATGGCTCTGTTGTCCTGCTGAGAATGGAGCTCTAAGCCAGCATTACCTCTTGGCTCGGCTCCGCCTTCTCCAATCAGTGCATTTTTATACCACTGATCGCTGTATAAATGCCAATGGTCCCAAAAAAGTATCAAGTCTCTGATCTGTCCGTCTCAATGTCGCCGTACCGCAAAAAATCGCAGATCACCGCCATTACTAGTAAAAAAAAAATCTTATAAAAATGCCACTAAATCATAGTTTGCAGATGCTATAACTTTTGCGCAAACCAATCAATATATGCTTATTGTGATTTAAAAAAATATGTAGAAGAATAAATTAATAGCGTATCAAACACAGAGTGGTACTGTGGATACAAGACATAGTAAAACATGCCACGTCCCTAGATATTTGGAATTATTGAATAGAACAATTGTTGAAAGTAATGGACTATAAAGTGCCTATATATGCCTATAAAGTCCATTACTTTCAACAATTGTTCTATGTAGAAGAATATATATTGGCCTAAATAATTTTTTTTAAAACAATTTTGGGGATATTTATTATAGCAAAAAGTAAAACAAATATATATATATATTTTTTTTTCAAAATTGTTGCCTTTTTTTGTTTATAGCACAAAAAATAAAAACGGCAGAGGTGATCAAATACCACCAAAAGAAAGCTCTATTTGTGGGAAAAAAAGGACGCAAATTTTGTTTTGGTACAGCGTCAAATGACCATGCAATTGTCAGTTAAAGCGAAGCCGTGCCCAATTGTAAAAAGTTCTCTGGTCAGGAAGGGGGTAAAATCTTCTGGGGCTGAAGTGGTTAACCTAAAGAAAAAAAAAAGGATCATGTTCCTCCTTAAATCAGGAATAACAGCACAGTGCTTGTGCTGTGTAATTTGCCCCCCTGTAGCACCTGAAATACCTGGCCGAACCTGCCAGTTTTTGCCATCCCTTTTGTAAATTGACCACGGTTTTTCATGGCTGCTGAGGCCTGACACCGTGGTCAGTTTACGTGCCTCTGTCATCCACTGTCTGTCCGGTCTCTCCTCTGTGCTCTCCTCCACCCTCCCTGCCTGTTTGCCCCCCTGTGTCAGTGCCTGCCCCCTCCCCTCCTGCTGCTCTCATAACTGTTGCTCCTGTCTCTGCGTTTTATTAAAAAAAGCCTCCTTTACTGTATTTCAGAGCAGCTTCCCATGATCACGTGACAGGCCAGCTCACTCTCCTTCTCGCGTCCCAGCTGGCATCAGCGGGGTAATCTTGGCCTGCCTGATGCATCTGTCAGCCTGGCAGAGGAGAGAGCTGGCCAGTGAAGTGATCGTGGGGAACTGCTCTGAAATATGGTAAAGGAGGCTTTTTTTTTTTAAAGGAAACGAGGCGGATTATGCAAAGTTACATGATTAGGTTAACAACCACTTTAAAAATAATGCAGCTTATTACAATCTGTCTAAATGTAGCATGTCCCATTTTCACTCAGAACACCCCAAAGTAGTATGGTGATGTGAACTGGCCTATTAAAACTGATTTCAACTTGTGATTGAGTTGGGCTTGCATTGAGAAATGCAGTCCAACACATGTGGTTTTAGATATTTCCTGATGCCAAATCATGGCATTATACTAGTGACAGAGCTCCTCCTCTTGACCACTCCCTCAGGACCAGTGAATAGCATAAAAAAGGACTAGTTAGCTTCCCCCCGTCTTCTTTTTTTTTTTTTTTTTTACTCATACCTCCACGCACCAGTGAAGAGTAAGCAGTTCTATGTCCCCACCTCTGCCTCTGTGCAGTAGCCGTCTGGGTTTAGCCTCTTCCAGTGCAAAGTCCCAGCGCTCGGACTGGTAAATGCACTATAGCCTGGGAGCCCCTTCTGTGGGTCTTATTGAAACCCCTACAGTGTTTCCTCTTTAGGAACGAAATCTGCCTTTAAAAATTGGTGACTGCAGCGCTTGTGGAAAATGGAGGGGCCAGCTTTACTTTTTTTTTCTCTTTCTTGGCCCTTGTGCCATACAGGGTCTCTTTTTTACCTTTTACCTTTCTCTCCCTTTATATCTTTTCCTGCCTTTGCCATTTGTTTTCTTTCTAATCCAGTAGTGTCTCATTCCTATTTACATTACCCTCGCCAGCAGGGACTCTATTCTATGTTCCCTGATGTGATTTGGTATCCCTTTAGGGCCAGCATGGCCCTCGGCTCTGTTTTTCTAGGCCGGGGGCGCACTTGCTAAAGTAATTGGAGTGTGCCGACTTGCTCAAGCCCACTGGCCGGCTGGGAAGCCAGGTGTCATCTTGGATAAGGGCAAATTGTGCTTATTTGCCATTAGTACAGGAAAGTGTCCTGAAAGAGACTTTCTCCTGGTGTCCTGCCAAAATCTCCAACCTATCTAAAAGTCCAACTGCGTGTATTGCGCATGTGTGAGGGCGTGCGCGAAAAGGGGTTTCTTCTAAACGTCAGCTTCTCATGTAAAACCCATCTACTAGACCAACTGCTCTCGCTGACCCAGCGCACCTGCGCGGCCTTCGTATCACATCCTAAAAGATTTCTATCAAATACTCCAATTGAAATCGGCTGTCGCCACCGCAGCGCCCCTGCACAGCCTTTGTATCACAGAGTGAAGAAAAAATACAAGGTATTATCATACGAGATGCAAAGCACGTAACATGAGTAACCACTTGCCGCCTGCCCACCGTCGAATGACAGCGGGTGGTTTGGCTCTCATTCTGGGTGGATGTCATCTGACGGAGCCCAGAATGGCCGGTCTCGTGTGCTGATCGAGGCCGCGCCTTGTTTGTAGGACACGCCGCGACCCCGATTTCTATAAAGAGACGTGGCTCTTTAACCATGTGGTCAGCTGTGTCCAATCAGCCATTCACATGTAAACTCACTTCTGAAACTGGTGGGCACTCACTTCTGACACTGAGTGCTTTATTGTAATCAGGGCACCGATTACATGCCTAGATGTCCTCTGGGAGGAGATGACTGTAATCTGTGCTCCTCGCCTCACCCTGACAGAGTGTGAGGTGAGGAGAGCCGATCAGCGGCATCTCCTCCCAGAGGACATCTAGGCATGTAATCGGTGCCCTGATTACAATAAAGCACTCAGTGTCAGAAGTGAGTGCCCACCAGTGCCAGCAATCAGTAACCGTCAGTGATGGCTATCACTGCTGCTCATTACTCCTGCCCATCAATGCCACCCATCAATGCCCATAAGTGCGGCATATTCGTGCCTCCTCATCAGTGCCACCTAAACGGTGCCCATAAGTGCTGCCTCATCAGTGCCGACTGATCAGCACCCATCAGTGAAGGAGAAAAATTACTTATTTAAAAAATTTGCTGACAAACTAAGAAAAAAACATTTTTCCAAAGTTTTTTTTTTTCTTAGGAAAAGATAAACCCAGAAGTGATTAAATGCCACCAAAAGAAATCTCTATTTGTGTGAAGAAAATCGCCCCCTGGGTTTGGGGACCCCATCTCCCCCTGCCGTGGGGACCCCATCTCACCTAGGGACCCCATCTCCCCTGGAGACCAGGTCCCCACCTCCCCTAAGAACAGGAACCTGATCACCCAGAGTGTGCCAATCTCACCGCCCTGCTTGCCATGTGTCCTGTTTGAGGGCTTTCCTTTGACAGCTCTTATCAGTACTTCACCCCACTGTGTGCTCCCCCTACATAGATACGTGGATGTACTCCCACTACACGACTGACCTCTCTGTGTGCTTTTCCTACATGATTGACCCCTCTGTGTGCTCCCCCTACTCTGGACATGTCTCTGGGCCTTCATCCCTTATAATCTAACCCATGTATCTTCTGTGTTCCCTGGACAGGTCTCTGAGCCTTCATCCCTTCTAATCTATCCCATGTATCCTCTGTTTACACTGGACATGCCTCTGGGAGCCCTGATGTAAAGGGGAACACTAATGTAAAGGAAAATGCTGCAGACCCTGATGTAAGTGGGGACTCTGATGTAAATGGGAATGCAGTGGACTCTGATATAAGGTGGTCTCTGGTGACCAGAGCACCCCTTACATCAGAGTTTCGCCTTAGATCATGCTCTGCAGTATTTTCCTTTACATCTGAGTTCCCTTGCACTGTATGGGGGAATTTTGCAGACTCTGGTGCAAAGGGTGATGTGGGGAGACTCTGGTGACCAGAGACCACCTTCTGCAGAGTGAATAAAGTAAGGTGGGGGAGGGGAGGTTACTGATATAAGAGGAAACCTTTATAACAGTTTCCCCTTACATTATTGTACTGACTCCCCCCTTACATCAGTAAACCCCCCCCCCCCCCCCAGAGACTGGCCTGACGGCGCTGTCACTGACCTCCTCTCCACCAAGTTGGTGGTTTTGGTGCTATTCTATAATCGCCACAGTCCATACATGTCTGACTCTTCCTGTAATCCCCATCCCGGTGGTGCTCTCACTCTTGTTTCCTATGCAGACATGATAAAAGACAAGCGATAGTCAGATTGCAGATATGAGACAAGAGATGGTTAGAGGCTCTGGACAGGATACAGGAGGTGGTTAGTGGCTGCAGACAGTGGTACAGGAGGTGGTCAGAGGATGCACACAGGATACAGGAGGTGGTCAGAGGATGCGCGCAGGATACAGGAGGTGGTCAGATTATGTGCACCGGATACAGGAGGTGTCAGAGGATGCAGACTGGATACAGGTGGTGGTCAGAGAATGCGCACAGCATACAGGAGGCAGTGGAAATGGTACAGTTGGTGGTCAGAGCATGTGCACAGGAATACAGCAGGTGGTCAGAGTATGCAGACATGTAGAGGGAGCAAACAGAGGTGTCCCCCATGTAGGGGGAGCACACAGAGAGATCAGTTATGTAGGAGGAGCATGCAGAGGGGTCAGTCGTTTAGTAGGAACACATCCATGTATCCGTTTAGAGGGAGCACACAGTGGGGTGAAGTCCTGATAAGAGCTGTCACAGGAGGGCCCTCATGAGCACAGGACACATGGCAGGCAGGGCGGTGAGGTTGGCACACTCAGTGTGATCAGGCCAGGCGGTGAGGTTGGCACATTCGGGGTGATCAGGTTCCTGTTAGGGGAGGTGGAGTCCTGGTCCCCATGGAAGATGGGGTCCCTAGGTGAGATGAAGTCCCCCGTTGCCATGGGAGATGGGGTTCCTGTCCATAGGCATGATGGGGTCCCCATCCCCAGGGGATATATACTGCTTTCCCCATGTAGTGGACCCTCATCACAAAGGTCACATCAGCATATATAAAGTAAACTCGGGTAAGAAGGAAGCCCATCAATCTTCATACACTCAGGCCGCGTACACACGCGCGGACTGTTCGCCCAACTTTGTCCGTCCAACAGTTTCGGCAAACAGTCCGCTCAAACTTAGCATGGACGGACATGGCCACACACGACGGACGAACAGTTTGCTGAAACCGTGCGCGATGACGTGAACGGCACGTACGACGGGACGAAAAATACGACGTCCTATACACTGCATTATAGCTTTCGGCGTGAAAATCCTTTCTGAGCATGCGCGCAACTTTGTTTGACGAACAAGCCTACACACGAGCGGACTGTTCGCTGAAACAAGGTTTCAGCGGACAGTTTTACGGAATTTCCGAAAAACCTTGTCCGTCCAACTGTCCGCTGAAACTGTCCGCTGAAAGCCCACACACGAGCGGACTGTCCGCCCAAACACTGTTCAGCGGACAAAGTTGGACGAACAGTCCGCCCGTGTGTACGCGGCCTAAGTGGTAGCAGACCGGATAGTGGATGTAGCAAACCTTGATATGACTCTCTTTGTTCAAAATTACACTCGAGCAGTAATCGTCACGTATATGTCACCCCATGCTGACAAACAAAAACAAGCTCTGTTTGTGTGTGTGTGTATGTATATATGTGTGTGTGTCTGTATATATGTGTATATATGTATATATATGTATATATATATATATATATATATATATATATATATATATATATATATATATATATATACACATATATATATATACACATATATACATACATACATACACAGCCTCTCCCTACCAGAAAGATGGCCGCCATGTTCCAGCATGCCGACTCCTCCCTACGTTGTTTCATCAGAGAATGACGTCAGGGGCATGGCTAAATGGACGCTCGAGTTGGTTATATATGCTGGACATGGTAATTAATGTGTAGAAGTGGGATGCGCTCCAAATACCGGATGTGACAACACCGCTCACAGATATCATGAGCAGCCAAGTGTACATCCTCTAGTAACAATAGATTAACTCCTTTAATCCAAAAAGACTGATCCAAATGTACTATAAACACACTAGACTAGAGCATAATAAAACGCTAGTATATAATATATTCAAATTGAAAGAAATCTTTATAAAAATGGGTACTATACTCGGACACAGCGCCATCTTGTGGATTGGGGAAAAATACATTCAGCCATATAAATTGTAGATTATACACATGAACACATAAATGCTATGTATAAAATTAAATAGATTTTCACATACAAAGTTAAAATACTACTTAAAAATATAGGAAGGAAAAGATATATACAAACAGAGCTTGTTTTTTCTTTGTCAGCCTTGTGAGTGCAATTTCAATAGTTTTTACCTGAATAAATACTGTCATGATGTACTGCGCAATGAGGTTTACCTCTTTTGTCTGCTTGGAATGAAATATATGTAACGATTACCACTCGAGTGTAATTTTGAACAAGGAAGAGTCATCAAGGTTTGCTGCATCCATTATCCAGTCTGCTGCCACTGAGTGTATGAAGATTGATGGGCTTCCTTCTTACCTGAGTTTACTTTATATATGCTGATGTGACCTTTGTGATGAGGGTCCACTACATGGGGTAAACTGCTGTATTGTTGGGTGCTGATGACGGGTTTTCCTATTCCCTGCCTATCGCAGATTGAACTAACATTGAACATTTGTTCCTGGGTTGTCTTTTTTTGGATTATGATTTAAAGCGGGAGTCCGCCGGGAGTTCCGCCGTTTTTTTTTTTTTTAAAAGCCAGCAGCTACAAATACTGCAGCTGCTGACTTTTAAAATAGTGACACTTACCCGCCCAGGGCGCCTGCGATGTCGGCACCCGAAGCCGATCTCTCGATCGTCTCTCGGGTGCTGTCGCCGCCATCTTGGGTATGGGAATCAGGAAGTGGAGCCTTTCGGCTTCATTTCCCGGTTCGCTACTGCGCATGCGCGAGTCGCACTGCGCAATAAGGATGGTCCCCGCTGTCTCTGGGATCCGTGTGTTTCCCAGCAGGCAGCGGGGGACTTTCGGAAAGGGGCGTAGATTCTGCGGAAAGGGGCGTACCTTCTGCAGAATCTACGCCGGAAGTGGGTGCAGATACCTGTACTGTACAGGTACCTGCACCCCCCTCCCCCCTGAAAGGTGCCAATTGTGGCGCCGGAGGGGGGGAGGATTCCAATGAGCGAAAAGGTCCACTTTAGGGTGGACCTCCGCTTTAAGCGCTGCACCTTAACCACATAAATACTCTGTATTGGCCAGGAAGCCCTAGGTTTTCCCTGGCCATTCATTTTAGGATATGGAAGAAATTTTCCCTCCACAACATATGCAGACTGGGGCTGCAAGCAGGGGCACTAAAAAGAGAGGCTGGGCAACTCATGTTTTCCAGAGTGATCTTTACCTTGTTGCGTGCGAGAAGGCACTCTACTTACAACACCTATGCCTAAATCTGGAACAAGCTTATGTTTTCTCGGTAGAGCGAGACATTGATCCTACTGACCCACCAGTGACAGCTGTTCTATACTTCCTCTAGGCCGTATTGAACATGAGCCTTAGCCTATCCTCATTGAGCTTGCAAGTGTCGGCTATAATGGCAATAACAAATTTAAATGGACCAGGAATCCTTCAGTTTGCACAACTTTTGAAGGCAGTCGTGAGGATTCGGTCACCAAGGAAGAGAGATCTATTGGTGTTGCTGGATCTCATGTCCGTTCAACCTTTTGTTCCAACATAATAGTTTTCAGTTCGGGCCATTACCTACGAGGCAGTATGTATTGCAAGAACTTTAAACAGAAGGTTGTCTTCGATTCTAGCTCTTGGAGCTTCAAATAAATATATATATATATTATTGTTTTCTTTCCAGAAGGAGTAGAGCTGGGTCTTGTAGATCATCTTGCATCAAAAGTAGCACAGCCCTCTATTTAACAGACATCTGGACATTGCCTAACTTTCCAGAACATCACGCAGGAAATTAGGGATGGAAGTTGGGCGGCCTAATGTAACTATCATATTCCTACTTTGTAATTATTTCATGCTGTATTTTGATTATTTTTTATTTATTTTTCATTTTTTTCCCCCATGATAATTAAAAACTATATTTATGGCCCTTTACATATACCATTTTTTTTATCCCCCTCCTCCCTATAGGATCCCTCGGGGGTTATGTGTGTGCTTTGGCAACGGTCTTGATAAGGGTTGTGTTGTCCCTGTCTTGGTTTTCCTTTGGTCTGTGAGCTGCGATGTGCACTGCAGACATTCCCTCCCCCTGTTCTCTTGCAGGGTGTTTGTGCGCAGGCACTATGTGTCAATGTCACGTTTATTACGCTGGGCGGGTGGCGCCAGTTTTGTGGCGTTGCAATTGCCGGCAATCATTCAATCTCCAAGCGCTATGGGACTCGGTTTGGTGACAAACCACCAGGCAGCTCTTCCGCATTGGTGATGGTGCCTCCCCTTCCCTTTCCTCGCATATGTATGACGTTGATGGGTCTTTTGTGGCAGTGCCCATATTGGCACCATCTTTGGATGGTTCTAGCATTTGGCTTCTGCTTCTTCCTTTGGAACACCAGTCACAGCCTACCTCCACTTTTGGTTAGTAGGCCACACTTCCCCCATATCATTCCTTCTGCTTCTTACCATCCCACTCTTCACTTTCTGGTCCTGTCAGTCCACTTTTGTTGGTGCTCCTTAACCTTTCGCACACTTCCCTGCTTTTTCTCGCCCTTCTCCCTTTTTGTGAAATTACATGATCCTCATGCGATTTTTCACCTTTCTATTTTTTTTCCCTCTTTGTGGTATGTTTTCTTTCACTTCGTGCTCATTATACTCTTTACTTTTACAGGCAACAATGAGTGCTAGTTTCCTATCCATGGTTATATATGGGAGTAGCCCAGGGAGTATTAGGTGCTACTTATGCCCCCACTGGGAGTCTTGTTCACATTCTGGCTTTTCTCCTCACACATGCACTTCATGTCTCGGAGAGGAAATCACAATCACCCAGACTTCACAGCTTTTTGTTTTCTTTCATCCTTTCACCTTTGGGGTATTGCATGATTGAATGAGAATTGAATGAAATGAAATTTAAATTTTTCACTTTTTATTTTATATATTTCTTTCTTTTCTCCTTTGTTATTTGATCTATTTCATACACTTTCATGCACCATTTTCTCTATTAAGGATTTCACGCACAGTTTATTTAATACACATATCACTCGCCTTTTATAATTTTAATTTACTTTTTACAGCCCCAATTTGTTTTTTGCGATCACACATGTTCACTTATATATCATAGCCTGATGCATGACTGTCCTTTGGAGGGTTGCCTGTTGGGCTATCTGTCGCCTAACATACCATTTCAGCGCCTGTAAAAGATGCTTCCCATGTGGGGATACTCATGACCCTCAGTACCGTATCAATTGCACATGGATATCCTGTAAGTATCATATAGGGTGTTTTACCGCCTATTTCTTTTTATATTTTTCACTCTTGCGACTATATTAGACCAACTGTAAATGCATAATATATTATTACAGAGATATCTGCCATGTGCATACACTTGCTCCTGATGACTGACATCAAGTCACGAAACGCGTTGCGCTAACAGATATCATGTTCAAATCGTATACTGCATCCTACCACGTCATTGTGGATTCTGTTCATGCATTATGTATTTGACTATATTCCAATTATGTGCTATCAAATTTTGGGCTTTTCTATATGTATTATGGGCCAATCCATTTTTTGGATTATCTATGAATTACCATATTTATCGGTGTAGAACAGACTTTTTCCCCCCCGAAAATAGGGGGCAAATCAGGGGTGCATGTTAAACGCTGATAGTGTACCTCGGAGGCATCGAGCACTGCCGGAATTCACAGAGCCGTCATCTCCTCTCCACTCGGCTCTTACGTCACACACAGTCCTGTCTCCGCCACTGGCATTGGACCAGCGTTCTGTCTATCACAGGAGCTGGTCCAATGCCGATGGCGGAGGCGGGACTGTGTGTGTGAGAGCCGAGTAAACAGGAAATGACGGCTCTGTGATTTCCTGATGTTCAGACTTCTTTTATGAGAGATGGGGAGGCTGCATTGAGGACATTGGTGAGGCTGCATTGAGGACATTGGTGAGGCTGCATTGAGGACATTGGTGAGGCTGCATTGAGGACATTGGTGAGGCTGCATTGAGGACATTGGTGAGGCTGCATTGAGGACATTCGGGCTGCATTGAGGACATTGATGGGCAGTGGTCCTTAATTTGCTTCAAAGTTGTTTATTTAAAAAATGTTTTTTTCTCTGAAACTTCCCTCCTAAAATTAGGGTGCATGTTATAAACCGATAAATTCCGTATGTCCTGCTGTATCAAATAGTTTTTCATTCAATATCTTACATGCAGATATTAATTTATATGTGTAGTATATTAATTATCGCATATGAATTGTGAGACAAATGTCCTACTCCTTTACATATATTATAGCTATGTTAATTATAACGCCACACAACACTTGACCCTCCGCGTACTTCATTTAGACCCCATTCACACCTGAGCGTTTTGTAGCTTGAAGCCTGAAGCTACAAAACGCTAGAGGGGAAAAATTCTATTATTCTCAATGGAGATGGTTCACATCTCCACTCCATGTCGCCTGAAGCAGAACGCCTGAAGCTCAAACAAGTTCCGGACCCTTTTTTGTCGCTCGAATTGAGTAGATTTGGGCGTTTTTCTTCTTTTAACATTGGTGACCTTTTGCCCTGCACAAAATCGCGACAAATCGCGGTAAAAAACGCCGCAAAAAACGCTTGAAAACACTACGCTCAGGTGGGAATGCAGCCTTAAAGTCCTGCTTCCTTGTTCTCTTTTGTATATCACATAGGAAAGTCACACAAACTGATCGTTTTCAAAACTTTAAAGAAGTGCCTGTCCACAATTGCTCCTTTCAGGTTATCTAATAAACCTTTTGTCATTCCAACTTTAAATCATCAAGGAACAGGGGTTACTGCTTGAACTCTAGCGTTTTGTAGCGTCAGGCTGTGAATGGGGCGTAAAGGGTGGTGGATAAAAGAATAATATTGTTTGCTATTACAGTCTGTTACTTTTAAACTGTTACTTCACCCCAGACCAATAATTCCATTATCGGAGGAGATGCCAGGCAGCATTACCCACCTGGGATTTGTGAATTGCTCTTTGTGAACCAGCCAAGACCGAAGGGCCTAGAATTAATTATGAGGGGACCCCTACTCTTTTTCATAGTAAATGATTGTGTTTACCATTCCACAGAAAGATTTGTCTCTGTGCAATTTCACAACATTTTATGCGTCGATTAGTCAGATCAGCCACTCCATGCACTGAATGTTCACAGGAATGACCACAGTAAGGATCATCACTGGCGGACGTATGGCCATCTTTGAAACGTTTACACCATTTTAATGTCTTACTGCAGCTGAGCGTTTTTTCACTGTACTGTTTGATGTCTTTTGAAGGTATCCGCAGGTTTTGCGCCTTCGCTCACAAGAAACTTTATCACCACACACTATTCCATGCACGCAGTAACACTGTTGCCTGCCATCTTGATTAACGGTCTCTGGACTGCCCTGCAACATGTGTGTCCCCTATCCATAATGGGACGGACTTGCCACTTACTACTGCATTTGGTATCGCCATGCTAGCATCCCTTTTTATACCTTGAAAATTAAGTCTCTCTTTCACTTAAACGCCCCTTGCATTTAACCACTTGATGCCCTGCCACAGTACATTTAAGCCCCTTTCATAGGGCGGATAGAATTCAGGTTTTAGCTGCGGGTAGTTATCTACTGGACCTAAACTCACACAATGCTTTCCTACTGCCCCATTCATACACTGCGTTTAGCAACAGTTTCGTTACATGGAGTTTTGTGCGGTTAGAAAAAAAATCTATTTGACTGCGTCCAGGACCAATTTAGCGCAGCTATCTGCACCTACTTGCAGGTAATCACAATGTACTACTTCACCGGTGGATAGCAGCGGCAACGAGCAAAGAAAAACAGGAAGCAATGTACATCAATGTACAACTGCAAGTGATCGCTGTGCCTGGAGTCTTGGAATTTCAAAATAACAAAACATGCTTTTAACAGCGGCAGAACGGCTGCCCATGCGAAAGAGGCCTTACTGTAGCAGGCCAGCACAGGCAGGCTCAGTCGCGTATATATACGTGATTATGCCTCTTCCTCGTTAGAAGCGTGCAGTGCGTCTCTCCTGTAATTAATGTATCCGTGTATCATGTGATTGCTATGATTAGTCACAGGGATTAAATAACAGTGTAAACAGCCTGTCATGAATTGCTTTCCATTCATGAACAGATTGCTTACTGTTGTGATATGTGATTGGCCCAAAGAAATTACATGGTACCTGGCTACCTGTACCATGTGATTAGCTTTAGCCAATCACAGATCACACTGAAAACCAAGCTGTTCATTAATGGTTAACCCATTCATGAAAGCTAAAACTATGGCTTATAAAGTGATCATCACTGTATAGGCAATAACCGTGTTAAAAAAAAATCTCTGATCACCCCCCCCCCTCCAGAGTAGTACAGTGTGACACCAAGCTTCTCTGATATTGGGATGTAAAAAAAAAAAATTATTTATATATATATATATATATATATATATATATATATATATATATATATATATATATATATAAATAATACTTTTTTTTTTTTACATACTGTCATCAGTCAGTATCCCTGATCACCGCCACACCAGTTGTATGATGACGCTGTACTGCACTGGTGAAAGTATGTGAAGACAAATTGTGAAAAAACAAACAAAAAACATTTCATTAATTTCTTAATTTTCCCAAAAATTGCAACAAGTTTGAGAATGAAGTGGTTTTCATTCATTTTACTGGAATTATGTTGAACTTTATGGCCTCATGCACACCGGATATATTTTTACAGCTGCCCTTTGTTTTTCTACAGCCAGTAAATTCCCCAGCATGTTATCCTATGTGTTCATGCACACATAGGATTTTATCAGCATTTTTTTAGCAGGCCTGTTTTCTGGCTGGAAAGAAAACCCATAACTAGCTGGTTTGAAGAGGAGTTTTTCAGCTGTACAAACGCTCCAACAGCTATCTTGCGTTTATGACTGTTTTTGAGCTATAAGCATTTGTAGGAGTATAGTTTTGCTAAAAAAAACATTTTAAAACTTTTTTAATGTGGCTTTCTACAGCTAAGGCTACTGCTTTTTAGAAACAAAATGTATGTATGCATATAATCACATCAAATAGCTGCATTTTTAAACATTTTACTAAATTGGAAGAAAAATGGTTAATTTATTTACTGCATATGCTTTGCCTTGATATACCCTATAATATCAGTACAGTACATTCTAAGTGTTATTTTGTTATTTTACTCCACAGTAACGGGGCCCCTCTCAGAACAACAGATTGCCTATGTTTCCCGAGAAACACTGCAGGTATGCTACCTTTTTAGTTGCGTTTTGTGATTCAAAAATAATCTTGAAGGTTTTGCTGTCCAAAGAACCTAATCTAGAATACAGTGTTTAGCATCATTGTTCAACCTGAAATGTATATCTTTTATCCTTGTAAGAGGAGGCAGTGCTCACCCAAGTGGCATACCTTTTGTGATGCTGAACCATTCATTTTCTAGATGTTGTAGATTGGTCACAATGTATTATTTTAATGAAGGCTTCATGCACAAAAAGATTGAAAGCAATTGTTATACTTGCATCCATATGTTTAAGTGTTTGTTAACCTAAATATCCAAAGCTGTGCCAGCCCCTCTATTATGGGCAGGCATAGCACACTGTATAAGTGTTTTATAAAAATGAGGCATGTAAATACCTTTTTAGGGTGATCTTCAGGCTGGTCATGTGATCGCATCCGCTGTACACCTCCGATACATGGCTTCTGCAGGAAGGGCCGAGATCTCCCACTGTTGCCACCTGGGGAGGTCACATGGCCTGTCAGCCCCTCCTCAGTAGCCCTGGAGACTGGGCATGAGTCACATTACTGGCCTGAAGATCGCTCAAAAATCGAATGTACATGCCTTGTTTTTATAAAAAAACTTTATACAGTGTGCTTTGCCTGCCTATAATAAACTTTGTAAAAGTTTATTTCTACTAAGAGGTGGGGGGTGCAGAGACAGAGACACATAACACAGATCTGACAGGCAGGAAGGAGGGGGAGAGCAGAGAGGATAGCTGCGAATGACGGAGGGGCGTATGCTGACCACGAGGGTCGGGGCTCAGCAGCCATAATTATTGTGGTCAGCGCAGAGAGGGGGACACAAAAAGTGGCAAGATCAGCTAGATTTTTACCATTTAGAGGGGGGCAGATTACACCGCACAAGCACTGTGCTGTTTAACCACTTTCTGCCTGGCCTATAGCAGAATGACTGCCGGGCGATGGTTCTGTTATCCGGACTGGGCGTCATATAATGTCCAGTAGGATAACATACTGGCATGCTCCCAGAGGTGCTGTGTGTCAGTCTGGTTTCTCCGCATCCAATTCGCACGACAGGAGACTGTGATAGGCTCTCAATGGAGCTGGTTCACACATCTGTGGGGCAGCCACGGAGTGCACAGCAAAAACATCCTGTCCGTCTTCAGCTCAGTTTCAGGTCCAAATTCAGGCAAAATTTCAGACCTAAAACAGTGAACAGGGACACTGGACACCCTGCTGTACCCACCGCCGCACATAGTGTGAATCCAGCCTTAGATAAAGGAACTGTCATAAATACTATGCAAATTACTTTAATTTAAAGCAGATCTGAAAGGTGAGGAAGATCCTTAAAACATGTCCTGTTGAGGACTGCTGGAGAGGTTCTGTTGGATCCTCAACCTTCAAAAATGTCATTGCTGGTACTGACTCACCAATTAGTGTACCTGGGCCTGACATTGGATAGGACCTTGTTGAGGATCTTCCTCCCCTGGGCCAAACTTCTGAACCCCTATCTTGTGCCCAGGCAATCTAGTCTGAGGGTTGATCCTTGATTCGTGCTTACAATGAGGGTCTTGGGTTTTACGGTAGCCTCCTTTAAAGCACTGATGTATGCCCAGTTTCACTAGAGATCATTTTAACTCAACATTCTGGTAGAGTGCAACGAATAGATTTGGTCCTTGGACCGCTGCAATGCATCTAACCTACAAGGCTCTTCCTTTCTACAGCTTCTCCTGGTCTGCTCCATGCAGTTGAAATGGAGGACATTCCTGTTATTTTCTTGCACTGGACTTGCCCAGGAGTACATGGTATTTGGATATACTCAGACTCCTGGTGGATTCTTTGTGGACCCTTCCGGTTCATCTGAACCGTCTCTACTAGGGTGCGGCATTTCATTTTTCCTCTCCATTGCTGGTTTTAAAGTGATTGTAAACGATTACCTTGTAAAACAACCCATTCAGAGTAAAATAGAAATTAAATGCAAAACATTTTTCTATAGATAGGAGAAAAAAAGGTATTTTAGATTTATTTTTTATTTTTTTAGAAGTAATTTCGCCTTTTGCAAAAGGCAGGCATTGCATACATTTCTTCCCCTTCTCCTTTGACTCCATAGAACCCTGTCCTGATTACCCTTTAGAGGACAGCTTTTGAAACAATAAAGCCCCATACACACTATCAGTTTTTCTGCTGAGTTTTTCCTTCAGATTTACCAAAACCATATAATATGAGGTCAAACCTTAGGAGTTTCAATTTGTATGCAATCAGGCAGGCCCTTGCACTACATGGTTTTGGTAAACCTGAAGGAAAAAATCAGCAGAAAATCTGATGGTGTGTATGGGGCATTAGGGACATTCCCTTGTCTGACCTCACTCGCAAGGTTGCTTTCCTCATTACTATTACCTCTGTGTGGAAGGTCTGATTTAGTAGCCTTATCTTATTCCTAATGTTACACAAGGATGATGAATGTCCTCAGGCCTAAAACCTTTTTTCTCTCTTATGTGGTTTCCTTCTTCCACCTCAGCCAGAACATTGTTCTTCCTTCCTTATGTACTGCTCTGAAACATCCCTAAGGAATTTCTCTCCAGTGTCTTGATATGCCATTTGCTGTGAGTCTGCCTCTCATCTACAGCCTTATTTCAGCAATTTGATTCCTTATGCTATCCCCGCAGTACTTGCAGTGGACTCCCTACTTTTCATTCTACAATTGCTAGGAGGATTATGCAAGTCATCATTTGAGCCTGTGGTTCCCTGTTGAGGCTCACTGGACCAAATCTATTAGTGCTTCATAGGCTTTTTTAACATCAGGCATCTGCTACTTAGATTTGCAAGACTGCTACTGCTTCTTTTCACAAGTTTAATGTATTTGAACCCGTAAAACAACCCATTCAGTTTTACATAGAAATATATATAACATTTATAAATTCTTTCTTTTTTTACATTTTTTTTGCTCCCAGCACAGGCAGAAAACTGACCACTCTGGGATGGATGTTCATTGCAGCGTGGCCAGTTTGAAATAGAAAAGCAGGGAATGGCAGGATTTCACACAAAGCAATACAAAAAGAACAAGATACTTTTTAACTCAAGTACATGGCAGAAAAGGTTCAAATCGGCACCATGAAATGTTGGGGTAACATACTCCTTCTATGTTTTCAGGTAAATGTTCAGGCCCCCTCTAATGCTAGTTTCAGATGTAATATGCTACAAGCTGTTCTTTGAGTTATGTTGAACTCCTTCTTGACCCATTTGTATTGTGGGCCTGTTGGCCTTGTTTGCTTTATTGCCCACCCCTCAATTAAACCGTTTTGGACGTTCCAAAATACCAAAAAGTGGCAATCACTAAAAACCTATAACTACCCTTTGCAGTAAGGTGCACACATCACAAACAAAAGATTTCCCAGCCAGCCTGCTAAACAACCAGATTTACCCATCTAACAATCTGTTAAAAAGGCATTTGCAAATATATGCGCAAACTGCAGTGCCCACGTCAAGACTCCTCTGTATACTGCAGTCCTAAATCTATCATTTTCAAAGTCTCCTAAATAGGAACGGATTAAAGTGATCGTAAACCGCTGGGAAAAACCCCCCAAAAACCAAGACAATGGCATAATGGGCTAGTATGCATTACATACTAGCCCATTATGAAATATTTACGTTAGAACAAAGCTCCTGCAGCACGCCAGGTTATCACTGAGGGAACTGACATGTTCCCTCTGCGTTTTCTTCTTGGATTGCTGGCTCCAGTGCTGTGAGTGGCCGTGCGGGAGCCCTTCATTCCTACAAGTTTTGGCAGGATACGCTGGACCTGCAGAGTGCATGCGCCACTGATGTCAGCAGCTGCATATAGGGTCATTATCTCCTAGACCTTGCAGGTTTGGAAGTACGGCTGCAACTAACAATTATTTTCATAATCGATTAATCGGCCGATTCTTTTTTCAATTAATCGGATAAAAAAAACTGAAAAAGGGGAGAAATATATATATATATATATATATATATATGTGTGTGTGTGTGTGTGTGTGTGTGTGTGTGTGTGTGTGTATATATATATATATATATATATATATATATATATATATATATACACATACACACACACACACACACACACACACACACACGTCCCCCCCAGTATAGATGACACATTCCTCCCCTCTCACATGGTGTCACTGCCCCACCTCCTCTCAGCGCTCCCCTCCCCCCTCTGGGGTCTCAGGTTTTCTCACCCCTTCATGGTGACAGCGGCTCCTCCTCGGTGTGCCGGGTGGTGTGGGGCGGAGTCTCAGTTTGGACCCGCCACACGTGACTCAGCCGACTCCTCTGAATGGAGCGAAGGGCACCCCGAAGCGGGGAGATGGATGCATGCATGTGCAGAGCACAACCTCCAATCACGGCAGCGCTGGAAAGCAGCCCGGCGAGGGCTTGCCACGCCTGCGCTCTGCGGCGGGTCAATGGGAAGGCTGCTGGGTAGAGGGGGGAGGAGGAGCCGAAAGCAGCGCAGGCGTGTTGCTGGCGGGACGTCAGCTGAGTGGAGAATGCAAGCAGGCGTTGCTGCGTGCTCATGGACGTGGTGCTTGCATAGGACACGGGAGGATACACAGGATTCTAACGGACTGGCATGGGGGAAGGTGCGGACTAGGGGTGCTACGGATCAAAAAACTCACGGATCGGATCGTTCCTCGGATCAGAGTCACGGATCGGATCAATTTTCGGATCAGCAAAAAAAATAACACTATCCCCACCCCCCACGGCCACATAGTGTCATACCTTTTATTTAAATAAACAATCTCCCCCCCAATAAAATGCAGGTTATTACAAGCATAAAAACATAGTCAGCATATCACTGATGATTTGCGCCAAGCTCACCACCGATCAAAGTTCCTCCAAACAGACCGCCGTGATGAGTCCCGGGATGCCTATTGGCGCAAATTGTCAGTGTTGGCAATGTTTTTATGCTTGTAATAAGCTGCATTTTATTGGGTGGGAGAGATAGTGTTGTACCTTTTTATTTAAATCAACAATGTGGCTGTGCCGAGCAAGTGGAAAGGCTTAGATAGGATTAGGTAATAAATGTAGTGGTACCTGCATAAAAAAAGTTTTGAATGAGGGCAGGCAAGGCATCCAGCGTGACTCCTCCAGAATTCCTTCACTTGGGCTGACACAGGCTGAACCTGCTAGGGGTGACGTCAGCGTGCAGCTTGCCGCTTGCCGGGTGTACCAAGATGGCTGCTAGCTCCGGAGCTAGGCCGAAGCCACGGCCTTTCCTAAGGCTGCGGCCCGTTCCGCGGATCGCATGGTGCGGACCAACTAATCGATAATGAAAATCGTTGACAACGGTTTTCATTATCGATTATTATCGTTAATATCGATTAATCGTTTCAGCCCTATTTGGAAGATATTCTTTTTATCTACAGGTAAGCCTTATTATAGTGGGCAATACAACTGCTTTAAGCAGTGGATAGATTAAGGGGCAGGTGTGCCTTTTAGGAAGCCCAACCCTCCTCAATGGTACAGGGACACACATGACACTCAGCAAGAGCACAATAAAATGATTTTACTGGTATGTTAAAAATTCATTCTTATTTTTTGTACTTGACATACAATCCTTTTCTCTGTGTTCATTGGAGGGCTGATCATCTGCCAATCTGGCTTTGCTGCTTTGCTGCTTTGCTGCAGTAGCAGGTTTTGGCCACCATTAGGGGTTGCCCCGTTGTTGTTGTTGTCTTTTGTTTTTTGGTACCTGGCATCCTACTTCTGCAGGTGATTCTGTACATAGTAGGTAATTATTTAAAGCAGTGCTGTGTCTTCCAAAAATCAGAGAAAAGTATATTGCGCTACACAAAAACCTCATATTTTTCAGTAAAACATACAACAGAACTAATGTTAATGCACAATGTAGCCCCCAATTATTTTATTTAAATATAAATTACAGTAAATATTAAATATAAATGAGGCAAAATTGCGTGTGCTCCTGAAACAGCGGCAAACTACGATGCCCAACATTGTTTATAGGCATATCTTTTATAGCTTATCAGTTAACTATTAACAATGGTCCTACAATTGTTCCTCTTACTCTGGCATGTGTGGCAATACTTAATAAGTATATATAAAAAAAAAACTGCACTGGAAACACACTTAACAATTATAGCAGCAAATCAAAGTGAAATACACAAATAACAATAGATAAAAAATAAGCTGCGCTCTTCAAGTGACATGTTAATATGTAAATACAAAACGACATGAATAAATGAACAGTGATTGAAAAATAATTAAGAAAGGTGAAAGGTCTCAAACTGTGAAGCATGTAACTCATGTAATTCCTCCAATGGCGCTTGAACATTTTAGTGGTTCCTTCAATGAAGAACCAGCCACCAAAGGTTCAGTGAAAATCTTGTGAGTTTATAATATGAACACAGTGAATCGACCACCACGCAAAGTACATGCTTGCCAGATGCACAAGGTTAGACACTTGTGGCTAAAGGTGATTTGTAAATCACTTGCTCGTAGTTTGGGCTCAGATCCCAGATTGCACGTCCCCCCCTCCCTTCCACTCAGACACCCCCCCGACCACTAGGAGCTTCCACGTTATGATTGTTTATAGGGAGCACGGCACCCGGGAGAGGTCACAGCCAGGCATTGCTGTCAGTCTATTCTGAGTCTAACCTTGCCCCCTGAGTCATCGCAATACATTTACCGTAATTAACTGCAAGTTGTAACTATAAAGAAAGATATCTTTATAAAAAAAATTACATATATATACATATACACAAATATCGGTCTAGTATGTATAAATATAGAGCAGATATGGATGATCAAATATTGAACCATAACATAAAATGAGATAAAAAACAAAGGTAAGAGAAAAGGAAGGAGAAGAAAGAATAGATAAAGAGTAAATTCACAAAGTCAGTCCAGGTACCAGAGCATGGTTCTGCATATTTATTCTGAGTATGAATGAAAATTTGGTTACACGGCTTTAAGTAATCAGTTAAATAATCAGTTACCATGGCTGGAGGACTGAATCATTCTCTCATTCAGTCTTTATCCATGGATTCCATATTTTCTTGAATTTTGGAAATTGGTTGCATTCAATAGCAGACATTTTAGTGTGAGACATTGCAGAATTAATTCTGTTCTTGGTTTCAGCCAATGACAGTTTTGGTGATTTCCATGCTTTTGCCATTGTTTAGCAGCGGTTGAAAGTTGAACAAAAAGCTTAAATTGGGAGAATGTTAGATGGTCTGGTTTTAGATTAAGTAATGCAATTAAAGGGTCTGGTGTTAGCAGCGTTTGAAACATTTTGGAGGCTAGTTCAAATATTTTCCCCCAATAAAATTTTGCTTATTGGACATGTCCACCATATATGTAGGTTTGTACCTGGATCTGTACAACACCTGAAACAGAGGGCTGAATGGTTGGGAGTGTATTTAGCAATTCTGCCAGGTACAAGGTACCAGTGGGATAGAACTTTATAATTTGCTTCCATCGCAGTAACATTGGGCGAGGAAGATTTAGTAGTTAACCATATTTCAAACCATTCTGCATTGTCCAGTTTTCGTCCCAAATCTTCCTCCCACTTTTGGACATAGGTTAATTTATCAGATTTTGATTTAGTAAAAAGTTGTGTGTAAAGAGATGATAGCATTCCTTTAGCAAGTGGGTCATTTTTGCATATTGATTCAAAAGTGGAAAGGCGAGGTAAGGGTGATTCAGCATTTGTGAGGGGTGCGAAAAATATTTTGATTTGTAGATACCTGAATAGTTTTCCCTACGTTTCCGGGAATGATCTGAAGGAATTAGGAGTAATGAATTCATGGTGCATTAAGAGGTTGGCATTTGACCAGGCTTTAAATGATTTTGGATATATCCATGCTGGGTAGAAGGTAGGATTTTTGAAAAAAGATAATAGGGGGTTATATTTTGATTGTAGTTGATTTTTAGTTTTCAGGATGTCACAGAGAGATGCAAAGTATTTCGTTATAGGGTTACTGAGTGTTCTTTAGGTTGGAACCATAGTAAATTAGAGATTGAAAGTGGATCGCATTCCGAGGCTTCTATTTGTACCCATAATGGGATTTCCTTTATTTTATGGTACTTGGTGATACTGGCCAGCTTTGTAGTAGCTGGCAAAATTGGGGAGACCAAACCCTCCATTAGTTCTAGAGGCAAATAATGTACATGCCGGTATGCAAGGTTTGATAGGGCCCCAAACAAATTTTGATACCCTTTGTTGCACCAGTCTAAGATAATATGGGATAGAAATTGGTAGTACTCGAAACAGGTATAATAACTTGGGCAAGATGGTCATTTTAGTTGCATTTATTCTTCCTATCCAGGATAATGGGAGTTGTGACCATTGTTTTAATAATACTGTTCTTTGTTTTAATAGGAGGGGGGGGGGGGGGTAATTGGCTGTGAATAGATCTGTATAAGAGGCTGTTAGGTGGATTCCCAAATATGGGATAGACTCATCTGCCCATATAAAGCGGAGTGTGGCTTTTGCTGGAATCAATTCTGCATCAGTTAGGGAGATATCAAGAGCCAGGCATTTCTTAAGGTTAATGGGCAGACCCGATATTGACACAAATTTACTTAGAATGGGCAAAAGATTAGGGCCTAAAATTTGAGGGGAAGACAGGAAAAGAAGGATGTCATCCGCAAATATGCAAAGTTTATGCTGCAGACCTCCTACTTCAATGGCAGAAATCGTAGGGTTGGTCCTAAGAGAGGGGATAGTGGGCATCCCTGCCTTGTACCTCTTTAGATTTTGAATGATTCGGATTTGTATCCTGCATATTTTACGTATATGCCATAGGCTTATTATATAATGCCATTATCCATTTTCTGAACTGCGGGCCAATCCCAATTTTTGTAAAGAGTAATTCAAGTAGGGCCATGAAGCCGTGTCGGATGCCCTCTTAATTTCCAAGGAAAGAAAGCAAGAAGGGATAATTTTTTTGGCGATATGTGCCATAAGTATCGCCTAGCGCATATTATCGCCCACTTGTCTATGTTGCATGAAACACACTTGATCTTTATGTATTAAATTACAAATTATTTTGTTTAAGGTGTTTTGCTAAATTTAGTACTGAGTTTAGTGCTGGTGGTAGATGCCTGGTTTGTTGGTTTGTATAAAAATTATGTCTAGTGCGTTTATAGGTTTTATCTGCCATTTCCGTAAGAAATAAGTCATATTCTGTACGAGTTTTTTTCTAATTGGAATTTCGCGTTGGGTGACAGATTGTTTTGAAATGATATAGACGCAGCGTTAAAGTTGTTTTCTAGTTTCCGGACAAGAATTTTACATTTCCTTTTGAATAATGCCAATAGTCTCTGTATATTGCCTCACGTGCATGGAAAGTGCGAAATGCTTTGGTCCTTTTTGTGGTACGTTTAAACCCTGAACATTCAGGGATAATACGTTGATTGGTGCCATGGTAACGGATTATAAAGAGTGAACTTACCAAGCAGTATACAATTCTGGGTTGGTGGAGCGACCTGTGTGAACTTAAAGCGGGAGTCCACCGGGACTCCGCGTTTTTTTTTTTTTTTTTTTTTTAAAAGCCAGCAGCTACAAATACTGCAGCTGCTGACTTTTAAAATAGTGACACTTACCTGTCCAGCGCGCCCACGATTTCGGCACCCGAAGCCGCTCTCTAGGTCGTCTGTCGGGTCCTGCCGCCGCCATCTTGGGTATGGGAATCAGGAAATGGAGCCTTTCGGCTTCATTTCCCGGTTCCCTACTGCGCATGCGCGAATCGCGCTGCGCAATGACGGTCCCCGCTGCCTCTGGGATCTGTGTGTTTCCCAGCAGGCAGTGGGGCACTTGCGGGAAGGGGCAGGCACTTGCGGAAAGGAGCGTAAGTTACGCCCCTTTCCGCAGAGAGCTATCCCGGAAGTGGGTGCAGTTACCTGGATTATCCAGGTAACTGCACCCCCCTCCCCCCTGAAAGGTGCCGATTGTGGCACCGGAGGGGGGGAGGGTTCCGATGAGCGGAAGGTCCACTTTAGGGTGGACCTCCGCTTTAAAAGGTTTAGGAGAAAAAAGGAGGTCTCGTAGTGCCTGAAGGGGAAGAGAAAGAAAAAGCAGAAGCAAAAAAGGTTTACATATATGTAGCTTGATTTAAAACAAATAGATATGCGAAAAATTTAAAAAATGCAAAATTGGCCCGTGATAGTGGCCCATGATCCCTATTAGGGGAAAAAGAGTCTACGTCGGACTCCCACACCATATGTGTGGGTGAATGAGGTAGACTAAGGAGGACGCACGGGTCATCTGCGTGCAGGAAAAAATCCCTATATTGAGAGCATCAATAAAATGCATGTATTTTGGGTAGCAGGTAAATCGATAAAGGTAATTATTCTAGGTATTCCCATGTAGTTGCCTAAAGAATATAATATCTTGGTTAACTGGATCTATTATCTGAAGGCAATTTAGAAGGAACTAATAACTGGGTTAAACCTGAAATAATAGATAACATTTCGTATATATTGCAATGATATGCCTAAGGCTATTACTATTAATTCTTTTCATATTTAAACTAATATATTGGACAACATTAAACAGAAAATTATGTTATCTCGGGTCAAATCGAGGTTATTTGGGATAAAAGGATAGTTGGAGGCTAATGGTCAGGTAAAGGGATTATCAGTCTTCTTCTGACCCCTAAGGGCTCTTTCACATAGGGCGGATCCATGCTGATTCGCCCCGTGGACATCTGCTCGCTCAGCGGGAATCGCTCCGTTGATACCTGCTGAGTAGGAAGATAACCGGTCCGTCTCTGCACACTGCGCAGGGATGGACCTGTCAGAGCGCTCCTCACCCCTATGGGAGATCTGATGACGACAGACCGTAGAGTCCATCGTCGCCTGATCCGATGACGGATGGAAAAGTAGGTTTTTCCTCGTTACACTTTTTCGGATCGGAGCGGGTCGGATATCAGCGGACATGTCCTTAAAAACTGACAGGTGGACCTGAACGGATCGGTCATGTGAAAGAGCCCTTATTCGCCTGAATGTTTGCAGTATTTTGCTACTGGTCATTTCCTGACCATTTGTGAAGGTAAATCACAAAAAATAAAAAATAGTTTGTAAGAAAAAGCATAACATTTCCAAATGGCCTCTTAGGGGTTAAGTGAATAGGATTCATTTACAAGTCACTTATAGAATTTGAAAAGAAGGCATTGTCACTAGTTATGAATATAAGTAAAATTCCTACGGATTCATATGTTCAACCAGAATATATTTATGTCTTATAAGTTAAATTGACTGAGTTAATGCTATCAATCCATGGAATCTTCTTAAACCAAAGGAGTGGGGGCATACCTTATTCTTTTGTGAGAATGATGGTTTCCGTTATTCTTTGTATTTTGGGGTGTTTGTTAGTGAAGATGGGGCTGCTCTTCTGCGCTGTGGGGAAGTGCAGATTTTTATGCATCAGGTGAAGGTTTATTAGAGTTTGTTGCAATTCTTCAGCTGTTCTAGAGGTGTATCTGTTGCCTTGAAAGGTGAATTTGATGGAGAAGGGAAATCCCTATTTGGTATACAATATTGTGGCGTTGGAGTTCCAGTAATTGGGGTTTCATTGAGCGTCTTTTGGCAATGGTAAGCTGGGATAGATCCGCAAACAGCTGATACTTATAGCCTTGAAAGATTAACCACTTGCCGCCCGCCCTATAGCAAATAGACGGTGGCAAAGTGGTTGCATAATCCTGACCGGACGTCATATGACGTGATCAGGATTATGAGCCGCTGCGCGCCCCTGGGGGCGCGCATCGCGGCGATCGTTGTTGCGGGGTGTCAGTCTGACACCCGGTAACTATGATCTCGGTAAAGAGTCTCCGACGGAGACTCTTTACCACGTGATCAGCCGTGTCCAATCACGGCTGATCACAGTGTAAATAGGAAAAGCCGGTGATCGGCTTTTCCTCACTCGCGTCTGTCAGACGCGAGTAGAGGAGAGCCGATCGGCTGCTCCTCTGACAGGGGGGGGTCTGTGCTGATCGATTATCAGCACAGCCCCCCCGAGGATGCCCACACTGAACCACCAGGGACGCCACCAGACCACCAGGGATGCCAAGGACAAGGTATGCCACCCTAGACCACCAGGGATTCCAGTCAGTGCCACAATGGATGCCAATCAGTGCCCATAATGGATGCCAATCAGTGCCCACAATGGGCATCACTGATTGGCATGCATTATTGATTGGCACTGATTGGCATCCATTAGTACAATATATTATAATACAATGCCGCCTATCAGTTCCCATGTGTGCCGCCTATCAGTGCCTACCCATGCCCACCTGTGCCGCCTACCCATGCGCACCTGTGCCGCCTACCCATGCGCACCTGTGCCGCCTACCCATGCGCACCTGTGCCGCCTACCCATGCCCACCTGTGCCGACTAACCCATGCGCACCTGTGCCACCTATCCATGCCAATCCGTGCCAGCTATCAGTGCCAATTTGTGCCACCTATCAGTGCCCATCCGTGTCACCCATCAGTGCCCATCCGTGTCACCCATCAGTGCCACCCATCAGTGCCACATATCGGTGTCCATCAGTGCCACCTCATCAGTGGCACTTCATTGGTGCCACCTCATCGGTGCCCATCAGTGCCGCCTTATCATTGCCCATCAGTGTAACCCCATCAGTGTCCATCAGTGAAGGAGAAAACGTACTTATTTGCAAAGTTTTGAAACTGAAACAAAAAAAAAATTCGGTATTTTTTTATTTGTTTAGCAAAAAATAAAAACCGTAGAGGTGATCAAATACCACCAAAAGAAAGCTCTATTTGTGGGAAAAAAATGATAAAAATTTCATTTGGGTACAGTGTAGCATGACCGCGCAATTGTCATTCAAAGTGCAACAGCGCTGAAAGCTCAAAATTGGTCTGGGCAGGAAGGTGTTTAAGTGCCTGGTATTGAAGTGGTTAAATCTTTTTTTATCTCTGGCCGCAGTCATAACTTGCTCAATTGAACGGTAATACTGGAATTTTACAATTATGTCCCTTGGGGGACCGTCTGTTTTCTGAGGGCACGGTGGGCTCTGTCCAATTCCAGACGTTCGATAGGAATGAATGGCTGAAGTTCTTGAAACAGCGCTGTAATTGTAGACTGTATATCTGTCACCATTTCTGGAATTTCTCTTATGTGCAAATTGGATCTTCTGGCCCTATTTTCATAGTCCTTTAATTTAGATTGGAGTAATACATTTTCTTCTTTTAAATTCTGCATTTCAGTCATGTTGTCTTGTGTGTTCAGTTTGATTTCATCTATTTTTAGCTCCAAAGCAGCAGTGTGGTTACCTAGCTCTCTGATGTCTTTGAGGCTGCTAGTTATCTGTTCAGAGTTCTGCTTTAATGCCTTGTGGAGCATTTTCTCAAACTGATGCAAAAGTGCTGGGGATGCTGTGGATATTTGTGAGGGATTATGTGAAGGAGTTAGTTCAGTTTCTGAATCAGCAGGGGAGATTAGCTGGGTTGCTTTTTGCCTTTGGGAATGTACTGAGGCAGTGAATGTGGAGGGACCTGCCGCCATTTTAGCTGCGGTGCGCCCCTGTATGTCCTTTTGTGAGGAGGATTTTTGACTTGCCACGGTTTCCTCCCAACACCATTATGGTGGCTTAAAATTATATCTGCCTGTTCCCTGGTACAAGGGGGTACTGAAGGATACCTTTTGATCTTGCTATGTCCCGTATGAAGGCGGCTTTATCCCCAAAAAATCCACAACATTTTTATTTATTTTTTTGGGGATATTTATTATAGTAAAAAATATTGTGTTTTTTTTTCAAACTTGTCACTCTTCTTTTGTTTATAGCGCAATAAATAAACACAAATTTGGATACAGTGTTGCATGACCGCGCAATGGTCATTCAAAGTGCGACTGCACTGAAAATTGGCCTGAGCAGGCAGGGGGTGAAAATGCCCTATATTGGAGTGGTTAATAAGTGTTTCCCAATTGCCATTTAGGTACACTTATGTGCCTGATGTGCGTGTTTTCGGGGGGGGGGGGGGGGGGGGGGGGTCACTGTGAGAGATGTCTTTAACCACTTCAGCCCCAGAAGATTAGGCTGCTCAATGACCACTTTTTACAATTTGGCACTACGCTGCTTTAACTGGTAATTGCGCAGTCATGCAATGTTGTACCCAAACAAAATTGTGTGCTTTTTTTTCCCCACAAATAGAGCTTTCTTTCGATGGTATTCGATTGCCTCTGTTTTTTTTTTTTTTTTTGTGTGATATAAATATAAAAAGACCAAATATTTTGAAAAAATTTCTAGGGCTGCAACTAACGAATATTTTCATAATCGATTAGTTTGCCGATTATTATTTTGATTAATCAAATAATCGTTTAATAACCTACAAAAAATTTTTTGCTGCAATTTGCATTTTTACATTTTTTTTTTTGGCCAATTTGTTGTTGGGCAGATTAAAAAACACAAATTGCCGCAAAAACGTATTATTACATGCTTTTCTGCAGCTACTCCATTGAAGTATAATGAACCAAAAAAAAAAAAATAGCACAGTTTTGCATTAAAAAAAAAGTCCTCGTCTTTTCCAGATACGCAGCAGCTGAAAAAAATCATGGATGTAAACGTGTCCCATAGGAAACCATGTAAATGAACTGTAGTGTGTTTCTGCAAAAAGCACCAAAAAACAGAGGTGTGACCCAGGCCTGAGATGTTTAGTAACATAATGGGGTTAAAAAAACTAAAATTAGTACAAAAAGAGCAAATAATCGCTACTGTAAGGGGTTAATTTTTTACTATGGGACAGTGAAAGTAATATTTACAGTAGCGATTTGCTCTTTTTGTACTATAAAGGGCTAATTTTTGTTTTTTGTTAACCCCATTATGTTAGTGACCGATTATTTGATTATGAAAATAGTCGATTAATTTCACAATCGATTAGTTGTCGATTAATCGATTAGTTGTTTCAGCCCTAATATTTTCTCATTTTTGTTATCAGAAAAATCCAATAAACTCAATTTTAGTCATATTTAGGCCAAAATGTATAATGTATTTAGCCATGTGTCCTTGGTAAAAAAAATGTCAATAAGCGTATATTTATTGGTTTGTGCAAAAGTTATAGCATCTACAAACTATGGTACATTTTCTAGAATTTACGCAGCTTTTAGTTTGACTGCCTCAATTTCATTTCTTGAGGTGCTAAAATGGCAGAGCAGTACAACCCCCCCCCCCCAAAATGACCCCATTTTGGAAAGTAGACACCCCAAGGAAATTGCTGAGGGGCTTGTTGAGCCCATTGAATATTTTATTTTTGAAAAATGACAAAAAATGAAGTTGTCACTAAATGACATCTTTCTCACGCATGCCATGGTCATATGTAGAATTAGACCCCAAAATGCATTCTGCTGCTTCTCCTGAGTATGGGGATACCACATGTGTGAGGCTTTTTGGGAGCCTAGCCGCATACAGGACTCCAAAACCCAAGCACCTCCTTCAGGCTTTCTAAGGGCGTACATTTTTGATTTTACCCCTCACTATCTATCACAGTTTTCAATGCCATAAAATACCCAGATACACAACCCCCCCCCCCCCCCCCCCAAATGACCCCATTTTGGAAAGTAGACACTGCAGACTATTTGCTGAGAAGCATATTGAGTCCATGGAATATTTTTTATTTTTCTACAAGTTGCGGGAAAATGACAAACTTTTTTTTGCAAAAAGTTGTTACTAAATTATATGTTGCTCAAACATGACATGGTTATATGTGGAATTACACCCCAAAATACATTCTGCTGCTTCTCCTGAGTATGGGGATACCACATGTGTGAGACTTTTTGGGACCCTAGCCGTGTACAGGACCCCGAAAACCAATCACCGCCTTCTGGCTTTCAAAGGGCGTAAAATGGTGATTTTACTCCTCACTATCTATCACAGTTACTTATGTCCTGAAATGTCCAGATAGCACAAAACCACCCCCAAATGACCCTATTTTGGAAAGTAGACACTCCAAGGTATTTGCTAAGAGGCATGATGAGTATTTTGCAGCTCTCATTTGTTTTTGAAAATTAAGAAAAATAATGTATTTTTTTTTCAATTTTCAAAACTTTGTGACAAAAAGCAAGATCTGCAAAATACTCCACATGCCTCTCGGAAAATAGCTTAGTGTGTATACGTTCCAAAATGGGGTCATTTGGGGGGGGGGGGATTTGTGCTATCTGGGCATTTCCTGGCCTCCGAAACTGTGATAGGTAGTGAGGAGTGAAATCAAAAATTTACGCAGTAAGCCTGAAAGCGGTGATTGGTTTTCGGGGTCCTGTACGCAGTTAGGCTCCCCAAAAATGTCACACATGTGGTATCCCTGCATTAAGGAGAAGCAACAGAATCTATTTTGGGGTGTCATTTCACATATGCCCATGGCATGTTTGAGCAATATATCATTTAGTGACAATTTTGTGCAAAAATGAAAAACAAAAAAAAAAGTTTGTAATTTTCCTGCAACTTGTGGCAAAATATAAAATATTCCATGGACTAAACATGCCTATCAGCAAATAGCTTGGGGTGTCTACTTTCCAAAAATGGGTCATGGAGGGGGGGGGGGGGGGGTTTGAACTGTCATGGCATTTTATGTCACACCTCTCCCGCACTTCTAACCACTTGAAGACAAAGCCCTTCTGACACGTTTTGTTTACATGAAAATTATTTTTTATTTTTTGCAAGAAAATTACCCCAAACATATTTTTTTAAAGCAAAGGCCCTACAGATGAAAATGGTGGGTGTTGCAATTTCTTTTTCTCACAGTATATGTGCAGCGATTTTTCAAACACTATTTTTTTTTAAAAACACACTGTTTAAAATTTTAATGCACTAAAACACACTACATTGCCCAAATGTTTGATGAAATTAAAAAAAGATGATCTCATGCCAAGTACATGGATACTAAACATGACATGCTTTAAAATTGCGCACAAACGTGCAGCGGTGACAAATAGTGCTGCAACTAACGATTATTTTCATAATCGATTAGTTGGCCGATTATTGTTTCGATTAATCGGTTAATAACCTTAAAAAAAAAAGTGGGTCAAATTGACGTTCATTTTCAACCACAGTGACGGGAAAATTTGGAAATAGAAAACTTTTTTCAGGCAGTGTATGTGGTTTTTGTTCAGATATGAAGTAAAAATTTCAAACAAAATTCTTTTATTCAGCGAATGTACAAAGAGTTTTCATCTGAATATTCTCACCTGAAAATTGATCCGCGAGGCCAGCATAAGGCTCGGTACACACCTATGCAGTTTTTGATTTTGATATGTTTCTGCAGTGCTTTTTGCTGTGCGTTTTTGATTTTTGCGCACGTGATTTTACTGCAATTTGCGTTTTTTTGCATTTTTTTTGGGCAGATTAAAAAACACAAATTGATGCAAAAACACATTACATTCTTTTCTGCAGCTTCTCCATTGAAGTATATTGAACCAAAAATGCGCCATTTTTCGTTATAAGTCTCTGACCCTTTCCAAATATGCAGAGGCTGAAAAAAGCACAGATATGAACGTGACCCATAGGAAACCATGTAAATAAACTGTAGTGCGTTTCTGCAAAAAGCACCAACAAACATATAGATGTAAGATGTTTAGTAACATAATGAGGTTAAAATTAAAGCCCTTTATAGTACAATAAAGCAGATAATCACTACTGGAAGTGTTGTTTTTACTGTAGAACAGTGAAAGTAATATTTACAGTAGTGATTATATTTTTGTACTCATTTTAGTTTTTTTTTTAAAACCCATTATGTTACTGGCCGATTAATCGATTATGAAAATAGTAATCAATTTCATAATTGATTAGTTGTCGATTTAATCAATTAGTTTCAGCCCTAGCGACAAACTACATACATTTTTAAAAGCTTTTACAGGTTACCACTTTAGATTTACAGAGAAGGTCTACTGCTAAATTTAGTCTACTGCCCTTGATCTGACCTTCGCAGTGATACCTCCCATGCATGGTGCTATTGCTGTTTACATATGACACCAGACCGACGCTTGCGTTCACCTTTGTGCGCAAGCATGGGGGGACAGGGACACTTTTTTTCTCTTATTTTATTTTTTTATTTTTTATATAATTTTTGTTATCTCGGGGGAATGTAAATATCCCCTTTGATAGCAATAGTTAGTGGCAGTTACTCTTTTGAAAATTTTGAGTCTATTAGACTCTAGATCTCTCCTCTGCCCTCAAAGCATCTGATCACACCAATATCGGTGTGATAAAATGTTTTCCCAATTTCCCAATGGCGCTGTTTATATCCGGCGAAAGTCATGAAATTCTTATAGGTTTCTGAGGCCATAGTAATAATTGGTGCCGTTCTGGTCTCTAATCAGCTCTATGGTCAGCTGGCAGCATCGGCTGCATTTTCTGGTTCCCTGTTGGGACAGACGCGCCTGAGAAAGCCATGGAAGACCGGGGGGGGGGGGGGGTGCAGGTTGAGTTCTCTCCCACTGCTTGTAAACGCACAGTCTAGAGGCTAATTAGCCACTAGGATTGCTTTTGGATGAAAGCCGACTGCTGGCTGAAAAGAATGATATCAAGATGATACCTAAACCTGCAGGCATCATTCTGGTATAAAGTCCAGCAACATACCAGTACTTTGCTGGTCCTTGTTGGGCATGCATTGTAATGTTCTTTTTTTTTCATGCAGCCTGTGGGTTGAACGAAAAAAAGAAATTGATCATGGGTATGCCCCAAAATACCACCCTTCATCCACCCACTTCTAATGATGGGCATACATGCAGCATTTTTTTTTTTTTTAACTGTGGTGGTGAAATCGCCTCCTACAGCGCTGTCAACTTATGTCAAGATAAATCAGTGCTGCAGCTGAATGGCCTAAAACATATATGCCGAAGCATGGGGGAAATCTGCTTCTAATGTTAGGAGCAAATCTCTCCTTAACCCCTGCCCCTATGCTTCAGCATATATGCTCTTCTTTTTTTTTTTTTTTTTTTTTTTTTTATCTGTGTTGGTGAAATCGCCTCCGACAGCGCTGGAGTCACTGCTTTATGTATCGTGGGAGCAAACACTGTTGCTGTCAGAATAAATGAACCCATTCTGCAGCTGAATGGTGTACCTGCAAAGCTAATGATGGTTAACAATAAAACAAAGTAACATTACAGTATAACAGTAAGACATACCATAACTGCAAAGCAAATACAATAAAACATAGTAAAAATAAAATAGAGAGAGAACAATAGATATAGAACAATAGTGAGCGAACAATAGAGCGAAAGGTAGAGAACGAATATGGTTACATAGTTAGTCAGGTTGAAAAAAGACACAAGTCCATAGAGTTCAACCACAAAAAAAATAAAAAATAAAAGGGGGAGAGAATAATAGAGAGAGAGCGAGAAGAAAAATAAAACCACAACTATTCTTTATTGTATATCACGGGACACAGAGCCATAGTACTTTGTGGGTTTAATAGGCCACTTTCAGGTGCTGGACAGTGGTACTCCTTGAATTAAAAAGTGCCCTCCCTATATAACCCCTCCCACTGGTGGCAGTACCTCAGTTTTTTCGCCAGTATCTAAGGTGTTGGGCACTCCACCAGGGCTGTTAGTGCTTCTTGGCCAGTGCATCACCAAGCCTCCTTGGCTCAGATCTGCTACTTGTTCTTCAGGCCACACATTTACCAAATTTTACCAAGTAGATGAGAGAGGCCATGAGGATAGCACCTTTGGGTGCAGTATACTGCAGGCTGCTATGGGACATCCCACATAGTAAGTACTATGGCTCTGTGGCCCGTGATGTACGATAAGAAAATAGGATTTTTACCCTTAAAATCCTTTTCTTTGAAGTACATCAGGGGACACAAAGGTCCCTCCCTCCTTTGGTATACACGTGTATTGCTTTGCTACAAAACTGAGGTACTTCCACCAGTGGGAGGGGTTATATAGGGAGGGCCCTTTTGAATTTTGAGTGTGCCAGTGTCCAGCACCTGAAGATGGCATATTAAACCCACATAGTAAATACTATCCCTCTGTGTCCCATGAAAGGATTGTACAGGTAAGCTTTTATTAAAATCCTATTTGGCTTTTTTATTTTATATTTTTTTTGGGTGTCCATTTTAAAAAAAAAACTGTAAACTGAATGTTGCAGATTAGATTCTCTCAAAATGTGATGGGCATCACATCTTTTGAGACCCTGTGTTGGTGTGCCCTAGGACTGTATAGTGCTGTACCCTATGCTAATACTCCTTTAGACCCCATTCACACCTGAGCGTTTTGTAGCCCTACGCCTGAAGCTACAAAACGCTGGAGGGGAAAAAATACATTATTCTCAATGGAGATGGTTCACATCTCCACTCCAAGTCGCCTGAAGCCCTACGCCTGAAGCTCAAACAAGTTCCGGACCCTTTTTTGTCGCGCGAATCGGACTGATTTGGGCGTTTTCATTCCCATAGAAACTAATGGAAACGCTCGATTCGAGCGTTTAGCGCGACAATGGGCGTTTTGACGCTGTATCTGCTCAATGCTTAACACTGGTGACCTTTTGCCCTGCACAAATTCGCGACAAAACGCAGCAAAAAACGCAGCGAATCGCGGTAAAAACGCCGCAAATCGCGGTAAAAAACTCAGCACAAAAACGCTTGAAAAAGCTGCGCTCAGGTGTGAATGCAGCCTTAGTGTGTGGTAGCATTTGAAACTGTCACAGATGCAGAGACCAGGTTGGCCAGGACAGGAGGGACAAATAAAAGCATGTGTCGCGCCTAAACCTGCATTTTCTGCAGACACAACATCTTTGGGATGTTCTTTGGGTAGGGGTACCAGGGAGGACATACGGAAAATGCCTCTCATGCAGCCGGCTCTCTGCATTTGCATTGGGAAGGTGGACCATAGCACCATCTGGAAACTGAAGGGCTGTGATGATCTCTTTCCAGAATTTGAGGAAGGATCCAGTTCCTCCTGAAGCTTTGTATAGCACAAAAGCGTTCAGCAGAGCCAATTGAAATAAGTATACAGGCACCAGCGTCTGGCTTACAGGTAATTAGATACGGCGCTAACAGCTGGTCCTTGAGGTCCACCCCCCCATATTAATGTTGTATTCGTGGACACAGAGGGGTTTCTCCAGAACATCAGTCGCCGTAGAAATTTGGACTGTCGTATCTGTGTGAATAGAGGACAGAATGAAAACATTCAGTGAATCCCTCCACTTAACTGCTAACAAACTGTTACACTTCAAGCAGGCTCCCCCCCCCCCCCATCTAAATTGTAATTTTGCGAGCCGTTGGGGGAAGCTTTGATGATTAGATTGCACAGTGCCACATGCGCCAATTCCATAATCAAAAAGGTGACTAGAAAGTGGCACGCTCGTGTAATAATTGTCCATGTACAAGTGGTACCCCTTTCCGAATAAGGGTGACACCAAGTCCCACAAAATGCCCAGGTACTTGAACGCCGGTACCCATGCAATGGGGACCCGTTTGGTTGCCAAGGCCTGGGCATCTGCGTCAATAGCCATCACATTAGATTTCTAGGATAGGATAATGAGATGCTAATGAGTGTATAGGTAAAGTTAGGTTAGTGAGAGTAGAAGGTAAAGATGATGAAGAGGTGAACTACATAGAAAATTAAGAATATTAAGAAACCATATCAACCAAGGGAAATGGGTAGAATAGAAACTCCACGAGGTGGAGCCCCAGACCGAGGGAAATTTACCTTTTTATTGTGTTGTGAATGATCGCACTAACTGTTGTCAACCTCTCACCAATCTGCTTGGCGATGGTCTTGTAGCCCATTCCATCCTTGCGTAGGTCTACAATCCTGTCCCGGACATCCTTGGACAGCTCTTTGGTGTTGGCCATGGTGGAGAGATTGGAATCTGATTGCGTATGTGGACAAGTGTCTTTTATACAGGTAAAAGCTGAGATTTGGAGCACTCCCTTTAAAAAGATTGCTACTAATCTCAGCTTTCTGATTGGTAGGGGATCAAATACTTATTTCACTCATTAAAATTCAAATCGGTGTTTGAAAAGCGTTTATTTTTTTGGATATTTTTGTTGTTCTGTCTCTCACTGTTAAAATAAACCTGCCATTAAAATTATAGACTGATCATTTCTTTGGCAGTGGGCAAAACAAGCAGAGGATACTCCCTCACTGTATGCCGCGTGAGATCATCTAAGGCAATTTTTCCTCTGATAGCTAGTCTCACAAGATTTGGAGTGAGATTTGATGATTGCGTTATTACGTTATTTACTGTTTTCCTTGCTAACAGACTACAAGGGTCTGCAGAGCAAGGTTCTCCATGCTTCTGCTTAATTTCTTATCTGGTTCTGTGCTTCCTCCACTTCTCAGACATTACCTCCACTCATCAGTCACCAGATCTGGCTTGAGAGAGCATAGTTCTGCTCTGTAAAGATAGTCACCTCCACACATAGGCAGTATAGAAAAAGACATGGAAATTCAGTTAGGAAAAAAACTTCACGCACCTCACAGGCAATTCTAATGATTAGTCATTTGCCCTCCTCTGCCTTCTTTTAGGCCAACTTCCTGGTAAAGGTTCTCTTCAGGCTTTATGGAGCTTAATTTATTACCTTCAACAATTAAGTTGCTTGGTATCTGTGAATAGCAAAATATTTCCTTCATGTTTTTCATACAGTAATGTTCACAGCTGTTTTCCAAACTATAATTCTAAAACATTTCTGTGTTCTTTCAGGGTTTATATTATCTTCACAATAAAGGAAAAATGCACAGGGACATAAAGGTAAGAAACCATCTATATTTTTTTTATTTCAATATCCTTATCCATTTTTATTTTATAACAAATACAGCTGTTCTCATGTTATGCATATTCCCAGTGTATATTAATGTGTATTTATGAGAATACGAATGCCAATCTGTTGTCTCTGCAAAATATTAATGTTGGCATCAATTTGAATATGGCACAGAGTTTAGAATCTGTTTCTGTCCCGCTTTACTAAATAATTCACATAAATAGCAGTTGTGTTGGCCATATACATTACACAGTTGGCTGGCAAGCCGTTGATCCCAATCTACCAGTTGACCATGGACAGTCAACAGGTAGATTGGGACTGCATTGCTGGTTCTTTCCCCCTCAGCCTCCACCACCCTCCCCTCTCACTGCAGAGCAGAGAGCGGGGCATTTAACTGATCACATTAACCAGTAGAAACCAGTGGAAGCTGGGCAGTCCTACCAACCAATCACCAGCTTGTTCATGTGCAGAGATAACTCTGGCAGCCCCTGCTCCAGCCCTTCATCCAATACTGTGACACCTCTCAATATCCACTCTGCTGCATAGTGTACCAGTGTAAGGTAGGAGACTGCTACCTACACTATGTGTGTGTGTTTAGGGGGGGAAGACGAAACTACAGTGGGGGGGGGGGGAGATGACACTGGTTTGGGGGGAGCACAGGACACTGCTATTGGGAGGGAATGCAGAGGACATGGAGGGGTGATGTGAAGGGGCAGAGGGCACAAGACACTGCTATAGAGGGGGAGGGGCACAGGACAGTACATTGGGTGTGAATGTGATGTGAAGGGGACAAAGGGGGAAAGATGACACTACAGTTTGGGGGTGATGTGAAGAGGGTCAGAGGACACTGCTAATGGGGGAGGGGGGCAGGACACTACATGAGGGTTTGAAAAAGGGTGGCAGACAACACTACAGGGTGATGTGGAGGGGGGCAACGGACACTGTTCTGAGGGAATGCATTCAGATAAAGAAATAAAAACCATTTGCATATATAACCACTTTAACTCCAAATACTTAAAGCGGACCTTCCTTGAAGATGAAGCTTGGTGTGCAATCTTGGCAAGCCGCCTTGGTGCCAGGACGGACTAACTACTGCACAGAAGCATGTCAGTTATATCATCCTGGGCCAGCTAAGCAAGATTACTAAACACACTGAACCTGGAAGAACTCCAGACAAAGATGGCGGCATCAGTGAGGATGCTTGTTGAAGTCCCATCTCTGGAGCAGAGTTAAGTATCGTGGGCTTTTGTAGAATTTAAAGTGGTTCTAAAGGATGAAGGTTTTATTCCCTTTATGCATGAAGGTAAAAAACCTTCTGTATGCAGCAACCAGTCCTACCTGAGCCCCCTCAGATCCAGCAATGGTCACGATAGCCTCGACTGTATGGGGAATCTCCCTCCTCTGGCTGAGACAGCAGTGGGAGCTCATTGGCTCCAGTGAGGAGCAAGTGGGGGGGGGGGGGCCTCGGGAGCTATCACACAGTGGTGCCTTTCTCTGGGGGGCACTGCTCGAGGGGAAGGAGCCAGGAGCACCGGCGGGGGACCCAAAAAGTAGAGGATCCGAGCTGCTGTGTGCAAAACCATTGCGTAGGGCAGGTAAGTAAGCTTTCATACCACTTTCAGCTTGTGTCAAGCAGCAACAATCTGTAACAGCACATGACCTGTTTTGCCTACTGCAGTTTAATTTTAAATCCTGTTTTTTTTTTTTTTTTTTTTTTTTTTAAGTCTTTGCTACAAGTAAATATTAAAGCGATTGTAAAGTCTTGTTTTTTTTTTTTAGTTAAAAATAACAAACCTGTTATAAATGTAAGATAATCAGCGCAATTTCTTAATAATGTCAATAGTTATGAAAGATATATATCAAATGACAGTGACGTGCTGGATGTCACAAAACAATACAGTGCAAAATAATAAAACTAAAGTCCAAAGAATTCTTCCAAGTGTCTATAATTGTATAAAATAAAAATAGATGCGCAACCAAAAAAGGAGGATGCCAATATGTGTAAAAACTAACAAATGTATGTGTAACACCTATGTTGAATACAACATGTGCACCAATACAGTTGTGTTCAAAGGACATCAAAGAACAACAAAGTAAATGTTGATCAGCAAACATAAATTGAACCTGTACTGAAAAGCAAAAACCCTGTGGTAGAAAAGAAAAAAGAAACAAAAAACATTTCCATAGAGTGTTCAAAACAGACCATTAGAAGTAAATCCTTAGATATGAAGCCCAAAACAAATTTTAAAATGCCAGATGGCCGCTTATCAAAAATGTAGGATCTCTATTACGGAGATCTAATGGGCACAAACAGGAGGGGGCAGCAATTTCAAACATCCATCTGGATCCTCTCCTCCGCTGGTAAATCCAGACTCCAATATGCTCAGTGGGACCCGTGTTTAAGCATAAGATCTTTAAATGGATAAATCATGAAAGGAAAAAAGGGGGCTTCATAATGCAGTGGGTTTAAAAATCAAAGTTCCTTTATTTAGAAAAAACAACACTGCACCACTAACATCTATAACCAGCAAAAAAGCAGGCACTTCAAAAGTGAGAGACACAGCCGTGGGTCGCACGAGCTGGCTGCTGCGTCGTGACGTCCGGTCTTCTAGCTTCGCCCAAGTGTCTATAAGACGGTCTTTCCAATTAGATTATCATGCAAACAAACTGTGTTCCGTGACTTCACATTATTGCGTAATGCTCACAGAATGCTCACCTCTGTGAAATGGAGAATCAGCCTTGTGGGTTTCTTTGGTGGTGGCAGGCTTCCACTTCCAAGCTCTCAATTACCAGGTCTTGATGTATCACGCAAGGTTCCGAGTACCATGTGAGAATGAAATAAATGGCTCCCATAGTGTAAAACATTTACAGTGCTTTCACACTGAGGCGCTTTACAGGCAATACATCGCTAAAAATAGCGCCTGTAAAGAGCCTCTACTGTCTCTGTGTGAAAGCACTCGGGCTTGGTGGAGTGGTACGCTTGCAGGATGGTAAAAAGTCCTGCAAGCAGCATCTTTGCAGCATACACCGCTGCTAAAGCGCCCCTGCTCATTAAAATCGCCACTTTGTGGGCGCTTTTAACCCCTTTTTGGCCGCTAGTGGGGGTCAAAAGCGCCCCACTAGCAGCCGAATAGCCCCGCTAACAATAGTGGCGCTTTACCGCCGATGCCTTCCCCAGTGTGAGCGTAACCTCAAACAATGGCATTACCAGGTGTGGATGTATCCCTTCCGGGCCACTCTTTACTTCCGGCCACACCCTACCCGTTACGCACATGGTGTAACGCGTAGGGTGTGGCCCAGAGGTAAAGAGCAAACCAGATGTGATGTAAGAGGCGTCTGGAACGCAGTTGTTGCACTTTATATGCGCTTTAAAAAAAAATTCTATGTAAAATTCCATTTGGCTATTTAATACATTTTTAGTTGTTTAAATGTTTTACACTATGGGAGGCATTTATTTCATTCTCACATGGTACTCAGAACCTTGAGTGATGCATCAAGACCTGGTAATTGGGAGCTTGGAAGTGGAATCCCCCCACCACCATAGATACCCACAAGGCTGTTTCACCATTTCACAGAGGTGAGTTCTGTGAGTATTAAGCAATTGTGTGAAGCCACGGGAACATTGTGTGCATGATAATCTAATTGGAAAGACCGTCTTATAGACACTTGGAAGAATTCTTTGGACTTTAGTTTTATTATTTTGCATTGTATTGTTTTGGGACATGCTCCAGTATGTCGCTGTCATTTGATATATATCTTTTATAACGATTGACATTTATTAAGAAATTGTGGTGGTCATCTTATATTTATATTTATGTGCACTGTGTTCACTATAGGTCTAGCAACAGTTTCATATTTTTAATTTTTTATTTTATTGACTTGGTAGCGCGAGGGATCACACTCTTTATTTCTATAAAAAACATGTTATACTTATCTGCTCTGTGTAGTGGTTTTGTGGACTACGCTGGCAGTCACTATGACCTTTATATACTCAAGAATGTCTAGAACACATTTTTACTTGTACTGAGGGATACTGACAGATCAATAAAGCAGAATGAATAACAAGTAAAGATACTGGTTTTTAGACATTGATAAGAAGTGAAAGAATCAGTGTATGAAGCTTGTATTGTCTTTGCATCTAGTTAGATGATAATTTGTGTGAGCAGATACATTATAATATCAATGTCACAGACAGGAGAAAGCACAAGAATAGTTGAGATTCTCTAAAATTTAGAAGCACGCTGGTCAGTATTACAAGGCACAGGAAAAACAAACATACATGGGATGTCAACACTCACATGCTTGTCCCGAACTCCTGACACTTTTAGTTACAAAAATGCTACATTGCAGCAGATAAAAGATTAGTTCATTTTGCACACATGCAGCTTTCGCTAGCAGAAACATTTCTCTTAACTAGGCAGGTCACCAAAATGGTTATTGAAGATTTTTACAACCTTAGGTTTACACTGTCTACAAATTTGTGTGTACTTCAGAGTTCCACTAAAAAGTGGAAATTCCGCTTATCCGTCTCCTCTCCCTCCGGTGGCACATTTGGCACCTGAACGGGTACCTGTTTTTGACCCACTTTCTCTCAGAAGTTCAGCCCCCCCCTCCTCCGCTGGCAGGCCAATTAGAAAGTACAGCGTGCTTTGCGCATGCACAGTATGGAACCGGCTGAGAAGCCAAAAGACTTACTAGGAATTACGGCAGCTGCACCCGACAGCTGATCCGAAGATTGGCTAGGGTGCCAAAATCGTAGGCTACCCAGACAGATAAGTGTCCGTATATTAAGCGTCAGCAGCTGCAGTATTTGTAGATGCTGACTTCATTTTTCAGTGAGGGAGCTAGACCTGAGTCAAAATATACATTGTGTGTGTGTGTATATATGTGTGTATGTGTATATATATATACACATACACACATACATTGCCTTGCAAAAGTATTCTTTTTACCTTTTTTGTTATATTACAGCCTTTAGTTCAGTGTTTTATTTATTTATTTTTTATCTGAATTATATGTGGTGAATCAGAACACAATAGTCTAAGTTGGGGAAGTAAAATTAGAAAAATATATACGGTACATAAAAATATTTATTTTCATACATCACGCAACACAGAGCCATAGTAGTTACTGTGTGGGTTAATAGGCCACCGATAGGTGATGGACACTGGCACGCCCTAAGACCAGAAGTGCACTCCCTATATAACCCCTCCTATTACCGGGAGTACCTCTGTTTTTTTGCCAGTGTTTGAGGTGTCGGTCACGAGTAAAAATGTGCTGTGCTGAGCTCCACTGGAAGCAATCCTTGCTGGGGCTAGCCATGCTGACCTGATCCGTTCAGAGTGTCCTTTAATGGGCCTAAGGAATGGTACCCGGGCCTTGTGTCCAAAGAAACAATATTTTGCTTGCGAATGCTTCTCTTTTTAGAGAGCTGGACCCTGGGATCCAGTACTTTTTGGTAGTAAGGCCATAAAGTTTTTACTGGCAGGGTGCTGTGCCAGGTCCAGGATTGTGGGTAGCCTCTAGGTTCCCCTGTTCCTGAAGGTTTTACAGCCCACTTTGAAGGGTGAAGATTGAGTTTATCTCCGATAACCCTGCGGCAGAGAAATATATTTTTTATGAATTTCTCCTTTAAGTTTATAAAGTTGTCATGCCGATGTGTCACCACTGGGGGCTGTATTGAGCACTCACCGCCTTATGCTGGAAACAGTGCTGTGTCAGGAGCCATAGTTTCCTCCTCCTCCGGCAAAAAGCAGGCAGATCCTATGGTAAGAAAGTGGGGGGGGGGGGACTGGTCTCTCCTCCTGCACCCCCCATATTGAAATTAGCCCCTTCGGGGGAATTGTATGCCGAAGGCATTCCTTTCTAAAAAAACAACCTAAGGGCTTTAGATGCTGGCTGCATGTCGAGGACGTTTTTAAAGCACTGTGTGTGTGGCTCCTGCTGTCTGTGGAGGGACACATGACCAAGAGGTTGCTTACTTCAGGTTTCGTGACACAGGCTTTTCTCTTTGACACCTTATTACTTTACCAGGCTAGGTATTAATAGCAGCTTATAGCGCTGGACTATAACCTAGCAGTGTACATTCTTTTAGGTAGTGCCTCTGCTTTGTGCTTCAGGCTGAGGATGAGGGACCAGGAATTCCTCTCAGGGTTCTAAAGGGTCAATGGTTTCACAACAAACTAAATCCATTTCCAAAAGAATGTCATCCTCCTCTGAGAGTGATGCGGCCGGTCAGATTGAGCCATCAGGGGAGACTGTTACAGTTGAGCTGGACACTTCAGTCCCTATTTATATCACACAGGAGGTTTTCTCTTCTACCATCTCTAATTTGGGATGATTGATGCTATGATCACTCTCCATAGTGGGTCTACACGTAGCAGATCCCCATCTAGTGCTCAGGACCCTCTTATTGAGGTGCAAGGGGTAGGGGATCAGGAGGATCTTCCAAGAGATTTGGAAGATACTAATATATCCTCTTAGGATCCTAATATAGAGGGAGTGGCATCATAAGACAGGTTGCTTGTACACTCTTTTACTAAATTGGTTTGTTCAACCTTTTTGCTGCCTCTGGTTTGCGGTCACTAAAACCTCCCCCATCTGGGAATGCCTTTTTAATTCATTCATGGCTAAAAAAAAAACGTATATATTCAGAATGGGAACATCCGGATAAACAATATTATCCTCCCAAATTTTTTTCCATACTTTATCCTATGGAGGAGGTTTTCTATAAGAAATGGGGGGGGAGGGGTTCCAGCAATTGATGCTGCAATCGCCTCAGTGAACAAGAGTCTCGCGTGTCCGGTGGATAATGCGCTAATGTTAAAGGATCCAACAGATAAAAAGTTGGAACTTCTTTCTAAAAGCAATATGTCTTTAGCATGTTCAGTAGCGCAGCCGGTTCTTGCGGCAATTGGTGTATCTCAGTCCATTAAGGAACACTTTGTGGAGATACTTAAGATCCTGCCTGATCAGCAGGCCCAGCATTGGGCTGGCATATCAGACGCACTATGTTTCACAGTAGATGCTATGAAAGATTCTCTCATTCATGCCTAATGGCTTATGCTAGGACTAGTGCATTCTCGCAGAGTTCTGTGGCTGAAAAATTGGTCAGCTGAAGCACTGTGTAAAAAAAACTCTTGGCCAGGTTCCCCTTTCACGGTGAACGGCTATTTGGGGACAATCTGGATAAATACATCCAAAGGATCTCTTTTTACGGGTAAAGAAGAAGTTTAAACATTTCTCCTTTAAGCGTGCTTCCTCACCTGTGCCAGGGTCATCAGCCTCTAGGCAGTCTCAACGGCTTTCACCGTCAGGTTCAAGGGGAATACCCCAAGGGCAGCACCAGGGTCAAAAGAGGTCTTGGCGCAGAAAGCCCGCAAAGCAGAATGCTAAATCCTCCTTGTAAAGGGGCGCCCCCACTCGCTCGGGTGGTGGGAAGGCTCCTGCAATTTTCAAAGCTCTGGCAGGAACAATGTCAAGACAGATGGGTGGCTTCCTCAGTTTCTCAAGGTTACAATCTAGAGTTCTGAGAGTTTCCTTCTCCTTGTTTTCTAAGATCAAATGTTCCCAGGGATCCAGAGAAAAAGAAGTCTCTCTTTCTAGCTCTGGATCATCTCTTATCCCAGCTTGTGATATCAGAGGTTCCCTTAGAGCAGGCATGTCCAAAGGCCGGCCCGTGGTCCAGTTTTGAATGGCCCGCATGGTTATTTAAACATCTATATCTTTTGTGGCCCCCGGCGATCTCCCAGCGCCGAGGCCACAAAAGATATATAGTCCGGCTGCGTCAGAGGCGGAACGAGTACCGTGCACACAGGAGGAGAATTTCCTGTTTACACGGCAGCCTCTGTAATAGGAAGTCCCGTCTCTGCCATTGGACGACTGTGCTGTCCATCAAAGGAGGCGGGACTTTCTCTTAAAGAGGTCGTTGTGCAAACAGGAGATTCTCCTGTAAAATGTCTTTGGCGCTCGTCCTGCCCTCCATGGCTGCACTGATGGTAATGGTGGCTGCATTCCTGTCAATTGCCATTGTGGAGCTGCATTCCTGGCAAGGGTGGCTGCATTCCTGGCAATGGTGAGTGAATTCCTAGCAATGGTGGCTGCATTCCTGGCAATGGTGGGTGAAATTCCTGGCAATGGTGGGTGAAATTCCTGGCAATGGTGGGTGAAATTCCCGGCAATGGTGGGTGAAATTCCCGGCAATGGTGGGTGAAATTCCCGGCAATGGTGGCTGCATTCCTGGCAATGGTGGGTGAAATTCCCTGCAATGGTGGGTGAAATTTCCGGCAATGGTGGCTACGTTCCCGGCAATGGTGGCTACGTTCCTGGCAATGGTGGCTACGTTCCCGGCAATGGTGGCAGCGTTCCCGGCAATGGTGGCAGCGTTCCCGGCAATGGTGGCGGGTGAATCCCCGGCAATGGTGGCGGGTGAATCCCCGGCAATGGTGGCGGGTGAATCCCCGGCAATGGTGGCGGGTGAATCCCCGGCAATGGTGGCGGGTGCATTTTCAACGCCCTCTTTGTTCTCTCTCTGGTGCGTAGTTTTATTCAGGGGGTAACACGGATTAATCCCCATATCAAGCCACCTCTAAATCCTTGGGATTTAAATTTGGTCTTGTCGGTTTTACAGAATCATGCATGATTTTTGATCATGCATACGGATAAGGTGGTTTTGCATCCTCATCCTGAATTCCTACCAAAAGTGGTGACAGGTTTTCATTTAAACCAGGATATTATTCTTCCTTCTTTCTTCCCAGAGCCTCAACCTAGGGAAGAGAAGGCACTACATTCTCTTAATGTAGTAAGAGCGATCAGAGTCTATTTAAAGGCGACTGCTCAGGTTCGCAAAACAGATGTTATGTTTGTACTGCCAGAAGGTCCAAAAAGGGGACAGGCAGCATCAAAATCTAATATTTCCAAATGGATTTGTCAAGTGATTGTCATGCTTACGGCTTGAAGAAAATGACTCCTTTTCATGTTAAAGCACACTCAACCAGGGCGATCAGTGCCTCTTGGGCGGTGCATCATCAGGCCTTTATGGCATCCGATTTTTAAGGCGGCAACTTGTTCTTCAGTTCATACATTTACCAGATTTTATCAAATCAATGTTAAAGGTCATGAGGATATTGCCTTTGGGCGCAGTGTACTGCAGGCTGCAGTGTGAGTCCCCAACCTATTTTTTGCCCTACTTTTTTTGTTGCGTCTCCCTCCCTTCAGTTGCCATTGCTATGGGACATCCCACATAGTAACTACTATGGCTCTGTGTCCCCTAATGTATGAAAAGAAAACAGGATTTTTAAAATGGCTTACCTATAAAATCCTGTTCTTTGATGCACATCAGGGGACACACATGTCCCTCCCTTCTTGGTATACACTTGTATTGCTTGGCTACAAAACTGAGCTACTCTCGGTAATGGGAGGGGTTATATAGGGAGTGCACTTCTGGTCTTATGGCATGCCAGTGTTCATCACCTATTGGTGGCCTATTAACCCACATAGTAACTACTATGGCCCTGTGTCCCCTGATGTACATCAAAGAAAAGGATTTTACAGGTAAGCTGTTTTAAAAATCCTGTTTTTTCAGAAATTAAAAACGGATAATTGGTATGTGCATATGTATTCACCCCCTTTGTTTTGAAGCCCATAAAAAGCTCTGGTGCAACCAATTATCTTCAGAAGTCACATCATTTGTGAAATGATGTCCACCTGTGTGCAATCTAAGTGTCACATGATCTGTCATTACATATGCACACCTTTTTGAAAGGCCACAGAGGCTGCAGCACCTAAGCAAGAGGCAAGACTAACCAAACACTGCCATGAAGACCAAGGAACTCTCCAAACAAGTAAGGGACAATGTTGTTAAGTACAAGTCAGGGTTAGGTTATAAAAAAAAATCCAAATCTTTGATGATCTTTAGGAGCACCATGAAATCTATCATAACCAAATGGAAAGAACATGGCACAACAGCAAACCTGCCAAGAGACAGCCGCACACCAAAATTCATGGACGGGGCAAGGAGGGCATTAATCAGAGAGGCAGCATCGAGACCTAAGGTAACCCTGGAGGAGCCGCAGAGTTCCACAGCAGAGACCGGAGTATCTGTACATAGGACGAAAATGAGCCATACACTGCATAGAGTTGGGCTTTATGGCGAAGTGGCCAGAAGAAAGCCATTATTTTCGACAAAAAACGAAATGACATATTTTGAGTTTTTTCGAAAAGGCATGTGGGAGACTCCCAAAATGTATGGAAGAAGGTGCTCTGGTCTTATGTGACTAAAATTGAACTTTTTGGCCATCAGAGAAAACTCTTGTGTGGCGCAAACCCAACACATCACCCAAAGCACACCATGCCTACAGTGAAGCATGGTGGTTGTAGCATAATGCTGTGGGGATGTTTTTCAGCAGTCGGGACTGGAAAACTGCTCAAAGTTGAGGGAAAGATGGATGGTGCTAAATACAGCGATATTCTTGAGGCTAGGACGGAGGTTCACCTTCCAGCAGGACAATGACCCCAAACACACTGCTAAAGCAACACGAGTGGTTTTAGGGGAAACATGTAAATGTGTTGGAATGGCCTAGTCAAAGCTCAGACCTAAATCCAAAAGAAAACCTGTGGCCGGACTTAAAGATTGCTGTTTACAAGCACAAACCATCCAACTTGAAGGAGCTGGAGCAGTTTTGCAAGGAGGAATGGGCAAAAATTCCAGTGGTAAGGTGTGGCAAGCTCATAGAGACTTATCCAAAGCGACTTGGAGCTGTGATAGCCGTGGCTCTACAAAGTATCCACTTTAGGGGGATGAATAGTTATGCGCGTCAACTTTTTTCTGTTATTTGTTCCTATTTGTTGTTTGCTTCACAATAATAAAAAAAAAAAATCATCTTCGACATTCTGGGCATGTTCTGTAAATTAACCGATTGCCAATCGGCCCATAGCAGAATGACGGCTAAAGGGCGGTTGCATAACTCTGGGGTGGCATTCAGTGATGTCCTCCCAGAATCCCGCTCTCGCGCGGCCCCCTGGGGTTCGCTCCCAGGAACATCCATGACTCCCGGTTTCAATGGATCCGGCGCATCGCTGTAAATGCCTGCTGATATCGGCCGTTTACCACACACTCCCTTCCATCAAATGCCGGCTGTTCCGCTGCTTGATTGTTCTTATGGAAGGCGAGAAGGGACCCCCCCCCCCTTCCCGCTGCCCTCTGGTGCTTCTAGCGACTCACCGCTATGATCGAAGCCAGGATTGTTTTTCTTTCTTTTTTTTCAGGCTTGCCAGCTTAGAGGTCGTCTTGACCCCATATCTCACTGTAAAGAGGACCTGTCAGGCCATATTCCTATTACAAGGGATGTTTACATTCCTTGTAATAGGAATAAAAGTGATCAAAACATTTATTTTTGGGAAAAAAACTGTCAAAGTAAAATAAAGTAAAATGAACAATAATTTTTTATTTTTTTTTAAGCTCCCTTGTCCCCGTGTGCTCGCATACAGAAGCGAACGTATAAATAAGTCCCGCCCACATATGAAAACTGTGTTCAAACTACATGTGAGGTATCGCTGCGTTAGAGCGAGAGCAATCGTTTTGGCACTAGACCTCCTCTATAACTCAAAACATGTAACCAGTAAAAAAAATTTAAAGCGTCACCTATGGGGATTTTTAAGTAGCGAAGTTTGGCGCCATTCCACGAGCGTGTGCAATTTTGAAGGGTGATATGTTGGGTATCTATTTACTCGGCGTAACTTCATCTTTCACATTATGCAAAAAACATTGGGCTAACTTTACTGTATGTTTTATTTTATTTATTTTTTTCCAAAAAAAGTTTTTGAAAAAGTGCTATGCATATACTATGCGAGATAAAAAGTTGCAACAACCGCCATTGTATTTTCTAGGGTCTTTGCTAAAAAAATATATATAATGTTTTGGAGTTCTTTGTAATTTTCTAGCAAATAAATTATGATTTTTACATGTAAGAGAAACATGGCAATATTGGCCTGGGTGCTCCAGAACGCTTGAAGGTGCTCCCTGCATGTTGGGCCTCTGTATGTGGACACGCTGTGTAAAAGTCTCACATGTAGTATCGCCATACTCAGGAGTAATAGCAGAATGTGTTTTGGGGTGTAATTTGTGGTATGCATATACTGTATGTGAGAAATAACCTGCTAATGTAAACATTTTGTGAAAAAAATAAATAAAAATCCTGATATTGCAAAGAATTGTGGCAAAAAATTACAACTTGAAAAAACTCACCATGCAAATTTCTAAATACCTTGGAATGTCTTCTTTCCAAAAAGGGGTCATGGGGGGGGGGGGGGGTTTATTTGTACTTTTCTGGCATGTTAGGGTCTCAAGAAATTAGATAGGCCGTCAGTACTTCAGTTGTGATCAATTTTCGGATCTTGTCACCATAGCTTGTGGACTCTATAACTTTCACAAAGACCAAATAATATACACCGATTCGGGTTATTTTTTTACCAAAGATATGTAGCAGTATAAATGTTGGACAAAATGTATGAATAAAAATTACTAATTTGCTAAATTTTACAACAGAAATGAAAAAACATAAAAAAATTTTTTTTTTGAGTTTTCTGTCTTTTTATAGCGCAAAAAAAAAAAAAAAGAAGGTGATTAAATACCAGGAAAAGAAAGCTCTATTTGTGTGGAAAAAAAAGGGCAACAATTTAATATGGGTACAGTTTTGTATGACTGAGTAATTGTCATACAAATTGGTCTGGTTAGGAAGGGGGTTTAAGTGCCCAATGGTTAAATGATGCAAATACTCAAACAATCCATGTTAATTCCTTCCAGGTTGTGAGGCAACAAAACACGAAAAAAGCCAAGGGGGTGAATACTTTTGCAAGACACTATTTTATTTATATATATATATATATAAAATATTTTATAGTTTTAGAAGTTATGAAAGTACTGAAGAATACCCATTGATCCATTCAGAAATCCATGATCTCCTAACTTTTCTTGTCATGAGCGGTCAACACTGGCTCTTCTGCACTGAAATCCCAAACAGTATTGTCAGCCCTGTCTGAGCTCTTCATTGTCGATCTACAGAACACCTGTTATGAAGATGGGACACTGTAGCGTAGCGTAGCAGAAACAGGGTTGACCACATGGTTTCTTAAGAAATGTACTACATTTTTGTTTATGTATACTGTATAATATACAGTAGAGCTGCACAATTAATCGTCAAGAATAGTTCTCTCAATCTTGTGTTTCACAATTCTTTCTATGCAAAGAATTCTCTCTGCTCTTCTGAAGCCATGGCCCTCAAAAGAAAGGAAGAGGAAAAACTGCTCAGTCTGCCAAGAATCAAAACATTCTTTATCAGTTGAACTTAAGTATAAACATTGCAACAAGTTGTCAATGGAAAAGACTGTGTGTATGTGAAAAAAAGTTTAACTACTTAAACACTAAACATTTTTCTGACATTTGTTGGTTGCAAGTTAAAATAATTTTTATTTTTTTTGCTATAAAATTACTTGGAACCCCCGAAGATTTTATTAATATATATACATATACAATATTTTATGTCACACTGTATTTGTGCAGCGATCTTTCAAATGCAATTTTTTATTTTCTTTTGCAAAATAAAAAACTAACCAGTAAAATTAGCAAATTTTTTTGTATAATGTGAAAGATTGTACGTCGTGAGAATTGTGAGAGAATCGTGATCTTTTTATTGTAAGCAAAAAAATTGTGATTCTCATTTTGGCCAGAATCGTGCAGCTCTAATATACAGTATATATTTTCCACACATGCTTTAACCACTTGCCGCCCGCCCTATAACAAATTGATGGTGGCAAAGTGGTTGCATAATCCTGATCGGACGTCATATGACGTGATCAGGATTATGAGCCGCTGCGCGCCCCTGGGGGCGCGCATTGCGGGGATCGTTGTTGCGGGGTGTCAGTCTGACACCCGGCAACTACGATCTCGGTAAAGAGTCTCCGTCGGAGACTCTTTACCACGTGATCAGCCATGTCCAATCACGGCTGATCACAGTGTAAATAGGAAAAGCCGGTGATCGGCTTTTCCTCACTCGCGTCTGTCAGACACGAGTAGAGGAGAGCCGATCGGCTGCTCCTCTGACAGGGGGGGTCTGTGCTGATCGATTATCAGCACAGCCCCCCCGAGGATGCCCACACTGGACCACCAGGGACGCCACCAGACCACCAGGGATGCCCAGGACAAGGTATGCCACCCTAGACCACCAGGGATTCCAGTCAGTGCCACAATGGATGCCAATCAGTGGCCATAATGGATGCCAATCAGTGCCCACAATGGGCATCACTGATTGGCATGCATTATTGTTTGGCACTGATTGGCATCCATTAGTACAATATATTATAATACAATGCCGCCTATCAGTTCCCATGTGTGCCGCCTATCAGTGCCCATCCATGCCACCTATCAGTGCCCATCCATGCCCACCTGTGCCGCCTACCCATGCCCACCTGTGCCGCCTACCCATGCCCACCTGTGCCGCCTACCCATGCCCACCTGTGCCGCCTACCCATGCCCACCTGTGCAGCCTACCCATGCCCACCTGTGCCGCCTACCCATGCCCACCTGTGCCGCCTACCCAAGCCCACCTGTGCCACCTATCCATGCCCATCCGTGCCAGCTATCAGTGCCAATTTGTGCCACCCATCAGTGTCGCCCATCAGTGCTGCCCATCAGTGCCGCCTATCAGTGCCACATATCGGTGTCCATCAATGCCACCTGATCAGTGCCACTTCATTGGTGCAACCTCATCGGTGCCCATCAGTGCCGCCTTATCATTGCCCATCAGTGTAACCCCATCAGTGCCCATCAGTGAAGGAGAAAACGTACTTATTTGCAAAGTTTTGAAACTGAAACAAAAAAAAACATTTTTTTTTTCAAAATTTTCGGTATTTTTTTATTTGTTTAGCAAAAAATAAAAACCGCAGAGGTGATCAAATACCACCAAAAGAAAGCTCTATTTGTGGGAAAAGATAAAAATTTCATTTGGGTACAGTGTAGCATGACCGCGCAATTGTCATTCAAAGTGCGACAGCGCTGAAAGCTCAAAATTGGTCTGGGCAGGAAGGTGTTTAAGTGCCTGGTATTGAAGTGGTTAATAATAAGGTATCTAGACATGAATGTAAGCAAAGCATGTTAATCTGAAGGGATAAAATATACACAATAATTACCAAAATACTGATCCGTAATAGTATAAGTAATCATTAGGGTATATTCTGCATTCAAACAAAACCAAACAAAAAAATTTGAATTTCAGAATATATACTGTTTTAAGTAACATACAGAAGCATGTACATAAGTACATTAGGGGACACCCCTTTGGACTTTGTATGGCAGCAATATAGCATCAAAGTCAAAATTTGATTGACAAATAGGTAAAAAAGGGGGCACAATGGTGCCAACTTTATTATTTATATAGTCATATAAAATAAAATATTATATATAACATATAGACATAACATGGATAAAAAATCCTAAAATAGTACATTGATGAATATTATGAATATATTGGATAATACATACAATACAATAACTCAAACTTGTTTGTCGAGAAGAAGCATCAACTAGACCATGAGTGGGCTGGCAGGCTAGTTCAAACGACATAAACCCAACATGTTTCTGGAAATTAATTTTACATCGATATATTCCTTCGTCAGGGGTGATATGAGGTTAGGTAATTATATTCAAATCTGTGAGAAATATAGATATACCTAGTAAGATTCATCTAACAACATCAGAAAAATATACATCTGTTGCCGGTAAATTTTGTTTTGACATATGTAAAAAAATATAATGTATGGACAGAGCCAGACATACATGTCATAGATTCACTGGCTGAAAGCCAAAATAAAAAAAACACAAGATATAAAGATGATACAGCTGGCTGTGCATATGTCCATACATGGGGCAGATGGTTGCGACATATTTCCACGACTCAATTGCGGGGAGCATGCACACCAAAGACACCTATTCACCACTGTGTGCATGCTCCCAGCGATTGAGTCGCCATTGCGACCTGGCTCCTGGGTTTTGTCGAGCCCTCATGTATGGTATATGGCAATAATATGTGTAGAAATGGTGGGCTGACAGGCATGACAATATAATGTGCATAGAACATAAATAAAATTAAACTGTGTCCAGTTACAGATGTGTAAGACATCAATAAAAGAAAAAAAAAAACTGCTCCAAAAATCAAAAAAGTAATCCAATTTGAACGTGCAAGTGCTCAATTCAAAATAAAGCAGCTGTTGGAGAGAAATATCAGAAAAGATTCTTAAAGTCATGTGTCCGTGAAATTAACCCACCACCTTCAGGAGAAATAGCCGCTCACTTTAGAGAATGACCAATAGTTCAAACTATGCTTTTATGGTAGAAAATAAAGGTCTCCAATCCTGATCACTTCTACCAAAACCATCTGTCTCTCTAGATCAGTGATGGGCAACCTTTTTGGCGTGGTGTGTCAAAAATCGGCAAAAAATCGAGCATAACTCGCGTGGTGTAACTTCGCCAAAAAAACATAATTTTGCGCAATTTATAGTTTAAACTACAAAAATGTATAATTGCAATATATAATTGTATTTAATAAACCAAAAACTAATTATTTAACATACCTGCTTAGTAACTTCTTTGTTCATCAGTCGATTTCGTATGTTGCCCTTGATATTATTGAACTTGTTTGGGGTGCCGTGAACCAGGGCCGTGGAGTCTGCTGCTTCCAGCTCCACGTCCTCATCAACATGCCGCTCCAGCCCGCCCCTGCTATAAATATTCCTAGTGACGCGAGGGCGAAGATTATGAATATTCATAGCGGGGGCGGGCCGGAGCGGCATGTTGATGAGGACATGGAGCTGGAAGCAGCAGACTCCACAGGCCTGCCGTGAACTGAGATAAGTGAGGGGGAGGGCGAATTCTTTAACTAACCTGCCTATTGGTGACTTTTTTGTTGCTGAATTTCATTGGCTAAATCTTCAATTGAAGGTTGGTATTTTGTACACTTCAGGCCCAAGAAAGCGCTACTAACCTCATCTGTCAATCTGTTTCTTTTGTTGGTTTTGATATTATTTAATGCTGAGAATAAGGTCCCACAAAAGTACGTAGAAGGAAAAATTGTGAGTAAAGCTGTTGCTATTTTTGTCAGGGTGCTAAAAGTGTCTGGTAGTCTGTTCCAGGCACTCCAAATTTCCTGTTCGTAGTGGCACTCCTCTTTATTCTCCAAGCAGCCCCTTTCCAGATTCTCAAGCTTTGACCTCAAGTCGACAAACACCTGAGCCCAGATGCTGTCTTGAAATTCTGCAAGCTGCATCTCCAAATCATCTATTTGCATCCATTGGAAACCATTTAATTCCAAACTATTGTAGACTACTACATCAGGATACTTAATTATTTTCATGGTCTGTTCTAGGCTTCTAAATTGACTAAATCTATCAGTAAACTGGTCAAGTAACGAGTCTAAAACATGCTGGTACTTCATATGCAAGAGTTCCACTTCATTTCGTACAGCTGCACTGGCCTTCTCAAAATGCTTTTGTACTCGAGGAAAATACTTATACGTTTTAGTTTCTACATCTCGCTTGAAAATTTTTACTTTACTTTCAAAAGCTTTTATGTATCCAAACATAACATCAATACTTTTGCCAAAACCTTGTAACTTTAAGTTCAGTTCATTAACATGAACAGAGAGATCTGTAAAAAACATCAGGGTGTTGACCCACTTATCATCATTGAGCTGAGGAAAGTTTCCCAGATCCTTCTCTTCAAGAAATACCTTAATTTCTTCAAAGCACTCCACAAAGCGCTCAAGAACCTTGCCTCGACTTACATTATTGTACATCAGCAGTCCACTGTAGGTGGAATCAACCTCCTGTAAAAGTGCTGAAAATTCTCGCTTGTGAAGGGGGCGAGCAGCTATTAAATTAACTATTTTTGTTAGAACTGACATTGTCATTTTAAGTCAGTGAATCCTGCCTTGGCACATAAAGCCTTCTGATGGATAATACAATGAAAAGGCACAATCGCATGTCCAATAGCTTCTGTAAACAATTTCACAAATCCAACTTTTTTCCCCACCATGTTTGGGGCACCATCTGTCGTCACTGACACAACTTTAGATATATCAATGCTTAGGTCGCAGAATGTTTGCATAACAACCTTGCATATTTCGCTTCCTGAAGTACTTGTTGGCACTGATACTAACTTTATCAACTCTTCTCTCATTGTGTGACCATCAGAATATCGACCAATAATGGCCAACTGAGCATGCAATGTGACATCAGTAGTTTCATCAAGAGAGATGGAAAAATATTTACAATTCCTTATGTCTCTCTTTAATTGATGTTGTACGTTTGTGTTCAGTCTCATTATTCGGTCTTTTATGATATTTCTACTGAGTGGTAACTCCGATATTCTCTTAATAATTGCATCTTTATTCTGCATATCGTGAAATAGAACTGGCGCACATCTTAGGAGAGTTTCTTTAATAAATTCTCCCTCATTAAGCGCTTTTGCATGCTGAGCTATGGAGTGAGCAATGCTCAAACTTGTAGAGTTTAAATTTGTAGAGCCTTTTATAAATTTAAGGATGGAGTTAGATTGGCTCTTATAAAGGTGTAGCTTCCTGGAAATGTATTCCCTCCTTTCATCCTCACTTTTTTCCAAGAGCTGGGAATGATTCGTTTCAAAATGTCTATTTATATTCCACGTTCTGCTTACTACCGTTTCAGTACATAGAACGCAAAATGATCTGCCATTTTTTTCTATAATGCCATACATCTCGCTCCATGTCTCTTGAAAGGGTCGGCCACTGCTACTACCACTCCCTTTACTTAACCTTTGTTTTTTATTTTTTGGGTGCTCCATCAGTGGGCCAGTGACAGCAGATAGAATTATAGATAGCTTGTTAGGCTAGTTAACCCCTAATTGGCTAACACAACCTCCCCCTCACTTATCTCAGTTATTGTGGGCAATTACAAGTCCATGGCACCCCAATAGTTGCTGCTAATGGCGCTCACAGTTCCCCCCGGCACTCCCCTGTTCCCTGCTGTGGTGCGGTCGTAACGGGAAGTCCCAGGAGTAGACTCTCTGTGCCGGCCTGACTGGAGAGAGGCGCGCACTGTTCCAGCGCTCCTCTCCTGCGGGTCCTCCCTAACGTCCTCGCCATGCTGATGACGTGTGTGCGCACGGCACGCACGCCTTACCAGCAGCCCCTGCGCTCAGAAAGGGGCTGTGCTTCACTGTCAGGCGGCGGCGATACAGTAAGTGAGTGTGGGCGGGGGAGATCACACGTCCCGCCCCCCCCGTTACTCCAGCACAGATTCTTTCATCCTCGGCGGCCGTGCAGGAGCCGAGGATGAATCGCATGAAATCCTGCGCGTGTCACCCCAAATGGCTACACGTGTCAGCACTGACACACGTGTCATAGGTTCGCCATCACTGCTCTAGATCCACACTTTGTTCCACCGATCTCTCGCAATATTGCCAAGAAATATTGCATTTTATTAAAATAATCCAATATCTGATTAGATTAAAACCGATTAAAATTTTACATAACAACCATCCAGAATCACTATTGCCTCCTCACCGCACTTCCAAGTAACCTAGTCACTGGAAATTATGTCACTGGCTGCACCATTATATTGGACAGGAGTCAAACCTGTCGTGCGTTTGCGTCAGGCATTGCCTGAACGATAATTATAATGGGTATTTTTACCAATCAAATTTCTTTTTAAAAGCACACATCAAACGATATGAATACAGACTAAATATGCAATATTTATTCACTAGGTATGTATTCACAATAAATAGTTAGATTGTGGGTGACAGATGGAGTTGTCTTTTTTCAACTTTATGTAAGAAATTAAATCTTACATAAAATACAAAATTATTTGCAACACTCGCTAATGGGTTTGCTAAGCAATGTGAAAGAGATGAAAGGATTAATTTCTCCCCATGGACACAAAAAACATATATATAATTAACTATCAGACAAAAAGTCTGATTTATGCAGACTTGGTGTTTTGTTAAGGAGGAGCTGCATCTTTCATCCTTAAAGTATCAGAGTATGAGGTGTGATGATGAGGGTATGAAGCGTGTATAAAGTATGATGGATGAAATGTGTCACGTATATGAGAGTGAAGAAGTGTAGTGAGTCTTTCTGCATCTCAGCAGTGTAGTGTAATGTATGAAGTGCCAGATAAAAATCAACTTCCTTGTTTGATTAGGCATTGCCTCTTTTAACCACCTAGTGCCATCCTAGGGCAGAAATATTTGTTCTAAGTTATTCTTATAAATGATTTGTTGTAAGAATGTCCATTTTCTCATGGTCACGGGCGTGGCTATATGATTTTTCTAACGTATATCTGTAAGGTTCAGGAGATCTGGTAATGCCGTTAGACGAGTATCCATTTTTAATGCAACAAGATTTCAAGTATATTAATTAGGAATAGATGTTTTACCTATACATATTATGATTTGTTATATATCTAGCTAGAAGAAGAAAACTCTATGGATATACATTTCTAAACACAATAACTTGGATATTTAACCCATTTCTACCTATAGTATATTTCTAAATCAGATTACTACATATAGCTAACAATATTATTAGCATGCCTTGCAGACAATAAAATCATGACTTGCCTCTATTTTATGAGATATAATAAATGAGGTTATAATTTTATACTCATACACTTTTAGATGCAGAGATGGTGCTGTTCTTAGTATAATATTATAGAATGATAATATGAAGAATCATGATTTTTTTTTGCTTAGAATAAAGATCACGATACTCATGGCATAGCATTTTCTTTCACATTATACAAAAAAATTGGGCTAACTTTACTGTTTAATCTTTTTTAAATTCATTAACTTGTATTGTTTTTCAAAGAAATTGCATTTGAAAGACCACTCCGCAAATACAGTGTGACATAAAATATTGCAACAACCACCATTACATTCTCTCATTTTAGGGTCTATGCTAAAAAAAAAAAATAAAAAATAAAAAATTAGAAAAGAGGGAGGAGAGATGGCACTGAAGGCAGCACTCTGTAGAGAAGAATCAGCTCTGAAGGGTCATAAAGGAAAGAGAAAGTGCAGTGGTTAAGATTTATTACAGGCACAATGGGATTAAAAACGCTTACGAGATAGTAAGAGGTCATAGGCATATAGTGATTTGTCCTCATGCACTTAGAGACACCTTTCTCTTTCCTTTAAAAACATATATATACAATGTTTGGGGGTTCTAAGTAATTTTCTGGCAAAAAATGATTTTAACTTAAAACCAACAAGTGTCAGAAAAAGGTTTAGCCTTTAAGTGGTTAAACTTCCCTCATTTACAGCTTGAAGTTCATTCCTTTGATCTAAAGAACAAAATGTTAACAATGTTTATAGTTGGCTCAGGGCTGAGGAATTTTGTAATACTTGGCAGACTGCCTGTGTGGTTTTTTTTTTTGTATTTTTTTTGGCAGCTGTCATCTTGAGTAGAGAATTCTCTGCATAGAAAGAATCGGGAAAATGCTTTAAGATTGCGAGGGGGAAAAAAAACATTGCGCTCTTGATTCTTAAAGATTAATCATACAGCTCTACAACCCTTTTCTGTAGGGCTGCATCTAACGATTATTTTCATAATTGATTAGTTGGCCGATTATTGTTTCGATTAATCTATTAGCAGATAATAACCTTAACCCCTTCCTGCTGAGTGTATGCAGATGTGCATACTCGGCGTCCGGGGGTTATACCGGGATGATGCCCGCACCTGCAGGCATCATCTTCCCGGTACCGTTTTTTACAGCGGGCGATTGGCTATCCAGCCATAACAACCGATGCGGCTAAAAGCCACTCGGCTGTTATGCCGGAGGAGCGGGAGTGGACGCCCCCCCCGTCCTGCCACCTCCCACCGCTGTTACCGGTGCTTCCGCTCATTCGGAAGCCCCGATTCACGATCCGCCACTTCTGGCTACTGGGCAGGGACTGGAATGAAGCATGAAGCGGCTTCATTCCAGTCTCCGAATAGTAAACACAGAAGCGACGTCATGACGTCTCTTCCCGTTTACTCGGCTGCCAATGGCGCCAGTTTTAAAAAAAAATACAGTATTCAGAATCACCGTTTTCAGACCTCCGATCCCTCCATAAAGAGTACCTGTCACCACTTATTACTGTCACAAGGGATGTTTACATTCCTTGTGACAGCAATAAAAGTGATCAATTATTATTATTATTAAAACAATTTATTCATTTTAAAAATTGCCTCGAGCTTGCGAAGCAAAGAAAGTGCCTACGGAAGTCGCGCCTGCATATGTAAACGGTCTTCAAATCACACATATGAGGTATCGCCGTGATCGCAAGAGCGAGAGCAATAATTCTAGCACTAGACCTCCTCTGTAACGCTAACCTGGTAACCGTAAAAAAAAATGTAAGCGTCGCCTATTGAGATTTTTAGGTACCGTACTTTGTCGTCATTCCACGTGTGTGTGCAATTATAAAGTGTGACATGTTTGGTATCTATTTACTCGGCGTAACATTATCTTTAGCATTATGCAAAAGAATTGGGCTAATTGCGTTTAAAACACCATTGCGCAAATACCGTGTGACATAAAATATTGCGACAATCGCCATTTTAGTCTCTGCTAAAAAATATATATATAATGTTTGAGGATTCCAAGTAATTTTCTAGAAAAAAATATGTATTTTAACTTGTAAACACCAAATGCCAAAAATAGGCTTAGTCATGAAAGGGTTAAAAAAAAGTGTGGTGTATAATTTAGGGATATAAAAAAGGCAATTTATTCTTAAATATCTATATGCAGTGGTAAATATAAATAACCAACTATGCTGTTAGGGAGAAAAATCTCAAATCCACTCTGAGAATAACATATACTATTATGCCCCGTACACACGAGAGGGATTAAGTCTGACAGACCTCCAAAGGAGTTCCGCCGGAGTTCCGACGGAGTTCTGGCGGACTTTTCGACTGAACGGACTTGACCACACACCATCACACCAAACTCCGACGGAGTCGAACGTGATGACGTACGACTGGATTCGACGTAGGAAGTTCATAGACAGTAGCCAATAGCTGCCCTAGCGTCGGTTTTAGTCCGTCGGAGTAGCACACACACGAGCAAATTTTTCGAAGGGGACCGGGTCCGGCGGAGTTCCGTCGGGAAAATTTGAAGCATGCTTCATTTCTAAAGTCCGTCAGACTTTAGCGAAGCTAAAGTCCGTTGCAGCCCACACACGATCGGATAGTCTGACGGACTCAGAGTTTGGATGTCGAAAAGTCCGCTCGTGTGTACGGGGCTTTAGAGGTTGAATCTGGTAAATATCAGACTCGGATCAAACTTTTCTATTTAACCACTTATGGAACGAGCCTCATTCTGAGATTTGTTGTTTACAAGTTAACTGTGTTTTTTTTTTTTTGCTAGAAAATTAACTAGAAACATCATATATTTTTAGACTTTTTTGAATTAAAAGATAAGACAACAGTAAAGTTAGCCCAATTTATTTTATGTTGTGAAAGACAATGTTGCACCGAGTAAATTGATACCCACCATGTCAACATATGCTTCAAAATTGTGCCCGCTCTTGGAATGGCAACAAACTTGTATCCTTAAAAATCTCCATAGTTGATATTTAAAAAATTCTACAAGTTTCATGTTTTGAGTTAGAGGAGGTCTAGGACTAAAATGATTGCTCTCACTCTACTGATTGCAGCGATACCTCACATGTGTGGTTTGAACCCCGTTTTCATGTGCAGGCACTACTCAGTTATGCACATGAGCTCGGCCGGTTTAAAAAAAAAAAAATTCTTATTTATTTTACCTTTTTATTTTTACACTGTTCTTAACCTTTAATCCTATTACAAGGAATGTAAACGTCCCTTGTAATAGAAAAAAAAGCTTGACAGGACCTCTTAAATATGAGAGATGGGGTCAAAAAGACCTCCGATCTCATATTCACGCTAAAATGCAATAATAAAAAATAAATGAAATGGTCATTTGAAAAAAAAATGCCCTTTAAGCACTATGGGCAGAAGTGAAGTTTTGACGTCGCTTACGCCCTGCAATGATATGGACACGGGTGTGGGCCATCTTCCCCTCACTTGTCTCCATGTCAGGCTCCGCCACTACTGAAGACTATTTTGCAGATTTTCAGACAGAACTGTGATATATTATATACTGGCCACAAAAACTTCTTCCTTTAAAAACATAAATAAAAATTTTAAGAACTTTTGTTTGATTTTCTTATTGTTAGTTGGGTCAAATCGACCCCAGTGATGGGAAAATTCAAAGGAGGAGAATAGAAAACTTCTTGTTCAAAGGAATTTTCAGACAATGTATGTTGTTTTCTTTCAGAAATTAAATTTGTTTTAAAACTGAATGTTAAAAGCAAGTGAAATTTTCAAATGACATTCTTTCGTTCAGCGAATGTGCAAAGATTTTTCGTATTAATATTCTTGGCCGTAAATCGATGTGTATGGCCAGCATAAGGCTCGGTTCACACCTATGCAGTTTGCTTTTGATCAGTTTCTACACTACTTTTTGCTGTGCGTTTTGCATTTTTGCACACACAATTTTGCTGCAATTTGAGTTTTGCAGTCTTTATACTTTTTTTTTTGGCCAATTTGTTGTTGGGCAGATTTATAAAATGCAAACTGCTGCAAAAACCTGCTTTTCTGCAGGTTCTCCATTGAAGTCTATTTAACCAAAAAAAGCACCGTTTTGCATTGAAAACAGTCCTTTACCCTCCTTTCCCCTCCTTTCCAAATTCCCAGTGGCTGACAAATAGATGTGAATGTGTCGCATAGGAAACCATGTTAAATGAACTGTAGTGCGTGTCTGCAAAAAGCACTAAAAAACGTGGGGGAAAAAAAAGTCTGAACCAAGCCTAAGACATATAGTAGCAGCAGCATGCGTTTTTTTGTATCACCTGTCATCATGGGGTTAAAAAAAGCGAAAATTAGCCCTGTATAGTACAAAAAGAGCAGATAATCACTACTATAAGGGGTTCTTTTATACTGTGAAACAGTGAAAGTAATAATATATATTCATTAACAGATTGGACTTGATGGACTTGTGTCTTTTTCAACCTCACCTACTATGTAACCATATTACTTGTATCATAAATATTCACATAATAAATACCCAGAAGTAGGATATATGGGCATTATTACTAGGAGTCAGGCATTAAGCTATATGAAGGGTGGAAGGGAGATATAAATCTTTTATATTAAAGTAGTACTAAAAGCTGAGATTTTTTTTTTCATGGATATAATCATTTCAAATTAAATGTACAATGCTGGTAAACTTTAACTTTAAATGTAATTGTAATGCCTTCTATTGCCTCAATTCTATCAGCCTCCACCTTCTCTGGGTTCAGATGCTGATCTTCTCTGCACACATTCTTTAACTCATTCCTGACCAGCCGCTGCAGTTCTACTGCGGCAGGATGGCTCCCCTGGGCAAGCTGTCGCAGCTGTATGTCGGCTCTTTAAGATGCTGTAGAAGGCATGCACAGCGTATCCCCAGAGCCGATGCGAGTGCCGAGTGGGTGCGATGACCGCTGGGCATCCGCTATCGCTTGTGAGAGAGCCTGAACCGGGATCACAAATCCCGGTTCTATTGGGAGAGAAGACAGATAATGTGTTCCTACTAAATAGGAACAGTGATCTCTCTAGTCAGTCCCATCCCCCCACAGTTAGAACACACTGAGGGAACACAGTTAACCCCTTGATCGCCCCCTGGTATTAACTACTTCCCTGCCAATGACATTTATACAGTAATCAGTGGCTATTTTTAGCTCTGATCACTGTATAAATGTCATTAGTCCCAAAAATGTGTCAACAGTGTCCGATTTGTCCGCCACAATATCGCAGCCTCAATAAAAATTGCTGATCGCCACCATTACTACTCAAAAAAATTAAAATGCCATAAATCTATCCCCTATTTTGCTATAGGCTGAAGTGGTTAAAGTATTAAAAAAAAATAACAAACATGTTATAGTTACCTGCTCTGTGTAATGGTTTTGCACAGAGCAGCCCTGATTCTCCTCTTCTAGGGTCCCCCACTTGCACTTCTGGCTCCTCCTGTCTTCAGAGTGCCCCTATAGCAAGGTAAAAAAAACTTCTGCCTTCAGAACCGCTCACTTCCTGCCCATGAGGCATTGCTCCTCACACATTCACAAGTTCTCAGGCACTTAATGACATATGTGGATGGTGTACTGAGCTGTATGTGTGCTGCACTGTATTTCCTGATATGTAAACAAATAATACATTCTGTATGCTGGCCGATTAATCGTTTATGAAAGTAGTTGACAACTATTTTCATAATCGATTCGTTGTTTCGTCCTGTTTGTCTGTTTACCAACATATCTTAGAATTGTGAGATTTTGTTTGAAAATGGTATTCTCACCTGGGAGAAGCAATTGCGTTTGATGTGTTTCAAAGTTTTATTACTAATTCAAGGTTCTTCAAATATATTCTACTTGGTGACCATAGAATGTAGTTATCCTTGGCTTTTATATACCCAGTTCATTAAATAACCCGTTTGAAGACCTCCAACAGGGTGATAAAAACACAGGATGTTCTGTTTGAAGACTTATGTGCCGTGTCCTGAATCTGAACTTTTTGTTTTTTTCTGGGGCTTATTCAATCTTAAACCCCCATATGAAATTTATGAAACAATGTCTATTTCTTCATCATAGTTCTGACAAACCTCTCCAACACCCTCTCGGTTGTTTTCCAGCACATCTGAATGCTGACTTCAGCTAGATGCCTTCTACTTTGTGTACACCTTCTTTGGGCATTTATCCCTTTCTTTAAAATATTGGTGATAAATGCTATAGTTAATCATTATGATTTCTGAATTGGTGGTGATTGTAAATTTGTCATATGAATTGGAAAGCTAGAGAATCCAAAACAGGTTACACAAGCTTAACTTATCCTGATAATAGTTATGAATCAATATTAGATAAAACAAATATGGATCCTGTTCTAAACAAACATTTTGTTATTTATTTTCTTTTAGGGAGCAAATATTCTTCTGACTGATAATGGTCATGTAAAGCTAGGTAAGTAGGTAATGTCTTTTGTCATTTGTCTGTTTTGGACCTTGATAAAATCTGAAGCTGAACAAAATGGATTTTACTACAAGCTATCTAAATCCTTGATCATAAATCTAATATATTGCAGCGTGCCAGTTTTCTTTTTACAAGATTATTTTGGTTTTTGGTTCACCAAAAAAAAAAAAAAAAAAAAAGCCTATGCAGGTAAAGGGCACCTGTAGATGACAACCAACTTTACAACTTTGATTAAAGTTGAATAATGCCCCTGCTGTTAAAAATTGATGTACCTCCCAAAGCCTGGTCGAAAAACTGAGAGATGACCTACTCCTATTCTGCCTTGTTGCAAAGGTGATCCCTGCTGTTACTACTTGCCTCCAATATTGCAGGAACACGTTCTCTCTGATTCACATCCCTGCACATGCGTAGTTTGATGTCTCCTCTGTTGCAGCAGAGCTGAGTTTACAGCTACTGAGACAGGGAAGAGGAAGCGTGCAGGGATTTGAATTGGAGAGAGCTTGTTTAAGAGTCTTTTGTCCAGGCTCCTGGTAATATGTAAATGGCCTACACCTACAGCGGGGGCATTATTCAACTTTAATCAAGTCTGCAAAGTTTTTCATCTACAGGTGCTCCTTACATACATAAGCAGATTTTTGGCAAAGTTTAAGTAAAGAGAAAATTAAAAGGGAATAGATTGAAGTAAGGTAACGAGATAATAGATAAGGCAAACTAAGGCAAAACAGTGCCTACAAGAATTAGTTTGAATCGTTCAGTGCAAAGCATCCTCTGGAGGGCACCTGTGCCAAGTGGCTGACCTACTTTAATAAGGAAGCCACACAACACAGGATTTGGAGTGGAGATAACTGAAGTAGTGGTATCTACTTCAGTCATTTCTAGCTTTCATGGGCATTAGCCCAAGCTGGACCAACGTAACTGTGTATAAACCTGGAATTTATCTTTAAAATGCATTTACCTCACTCAAATCCTAGTAAATCAAGCTTTGCAGAAAATACACTTCTGACATAAAACCCGTAAAGCTCAAAAATTGTTTATACTTGATTTTATTTTTATGATTTTTTTTATAAAGATTACTTTCACGCATTTAAGGCACATCTTCCCTAGGGTTGAATAGTAGTGTATATAAAATGCTCCATACTGCAACTGTATTGCATAAAAATATAGATGTGTGAATGTTTGTGTTGCTCATTTTAATATCAGAGAAAAATAAATCTCATTGCCCTTCCAGTCTTTTACAAATTAGCCTAAAGCAAATCAGTCAAGCTAGATTGCTGCCAGTTGTATTTTAAATCATACAACAGGACAAAATAATGCATTTATCTTAATTGTACAGTACAGTGCATAGGATGTTTAGTCTTAAACCATGGTATGTATGCCACTACCTTCAGATGATTGGAGACTGGCAAAATCTTTGCTGCAAATGCCCCCAGTGCATCCTCATGTTACCCCACCCACTCTATTGAACTCCAGTTTTTTGCTAGTGACCTTAGGTTATGTACCTTTTCTGCTCTGGAGAAGTTTTTTAAACCAATTTAATTTTTATTCACTACCTTGACTGTCACGTCTCTCAAGGTCTAATTGTATATTGCCTCAGGGCTCACTAGCAGTTTCCATGTCAATTGCCTTCAATGTAAATCTTGGGAACCACACCTAGACCCCTCATCAGCGGAGCCAGCCTGTAAAATTTGCTTTGGAAACTGTGTGTTCAGCACTCACCATGGCGTGTGGTGTAATAAATATAGTTAGCCACAGGGTGCTTTACACGTCCAGGACCGTGGTCCATTCCCATGGCACTCAGACCCTGAAACCCCTTTGGGGGGTATGCTCACTGCAACGGGTGATGTTTGGTCCCTTTTGAGAACCTGCAGTGTAAATGAGGTACGACAGGATAACAGCAAACCCTAAACTGCAGATAAGATGAACAAAAACGCAAAACAATTATCTAAATGAACTGTGTGTCTCCTTTTATTTAATGATATCAAAACATTATATGAGCTAAACTTGTATCAAAAGTCTTCTAAAATAAACAGCACAACACACTTTTAAAATCATTCAGAATATTGCGAATCAATGATTATTGAATATAATAAATCATAGTCAAATTATAGCCCTAACAAAGAGTTGTGTAGCAACAGTGTGAGAGTGCAACTAAGTAATCTGGAAGTTAAATTGGATCACTCTCTTGCTTAACAGTGCAGAGGGAAAATTGTTACTGATCAGCATGATTTGTGTCTACACCACATCTATCACACAGAGTTAATATATAATTTTTCCTCTCCCAAAATAAGGTTGGGGCTGTATCTCATGTGTGTGAGCATATTCGGGTGTATAAAAACCAGGCTCATCTGTTACACCGGTAATACCAGACCATACTTACTTTGCCACAGATGCAAAGGAACAGGGCACGTGTATTGCACCAAGTTGCCTTAACTACACCTTTTTGAGAGGATCAATGGAACCCTCACCAGATTGCCTAGATGGGCTGTCAGTCAGTCATTCGCTCCAACATGGGTAGCCTCCAAACTGATCCCCGGTCAGATACTAGAAGCATTTAGGCCGGGTTCACACTGCTCTGACATGGAAGTCTCATCACTTCAGATCCAACTTTGCCCTGCGACTCCAGGTCGAACTTCTGTGCGACTTCAATGAACAGGATCAAATTTAGATCTGACTTTGAGAAGACTGTGACTGTAACTTGTACCTTTGACCAATCAAAACAATTCTTTTGGCACTGATATAGAAAAAAAACACCGCATGACAACACCCCATAGCTATATAAGAGCTGTCAGACACCGGGGCTCAGAGAACGGCAGGAGCCAGCATCGGAGAGTTTTTGTTTTGTTTTTTAGATGGGGGGGGGGACATTCTAAATTTTTAATAAAGGACTTCTCAAAACGGTCTTGTTTTTTGTAACGCTACACTGATTTTTTTGGTGAATGGGGGGGGGGGGGGGCTTTCTTAAAGGGGGCTTCCGGATACAGAAATGCCCCCTGCTTTCAGACCCCCACAACCACCACCTAGGGTTGTGGGGTAAGAGTCCCTTGTCACCATTAACATGGGGACAAGGTGCTTTGCCCCTAAACATCCACACCCCCCCCCCATGTGGCCTGGTGTGGTTCAGGAGGGGGAGGGGATGCTCGCTCTTCCATACCTGCCAGGCTGCATGCTTTGATAAGGGTCTGGTATGAATTATGGGGGGGGGGGTGTATCTGGGCCCGGACCATTTTTTTTTTTTTTTTATTATGTGGGTTTCCCCTCCAAAGTCCATTTCAGACTGAAGGGTCTCAAGATTTATACCAGATGCAAAGGGCCTGGCATGGATTGGGGGGATCTCACGTAATTTCTAAGGGGATTTTACAATGCCAAATTGCAGAAACAGGGTAAAAGACACAGTAAAAGCAAGTCTGTTATTTATTTCAGCCGGTAGAACATATCCAGTTAAAACTGTTATAAATTGTAATTCAAAGATTATTGTCTACCTAATTGATTGCAATACTTGTAGAGTACAGTATGTGGGATTTGCAGTCTACGTATTAGAATATCAGAACACTACCGTGACACTCTTAATAGCAACACAAAAAATATTTCAAATGTGTATAAACACTTTAGAACATTTCTGGTAATCTGGAGTTCTTTTTCCAGCCTGAAACAGGTGAGAATATCTGTTTGGGGGGGGGGGGTATTTGCCATACCCTACTTCAACGGGAGGTGTGGTGGATGCAAAAATTGAATACTTGATTTCCTAGTGGAATGAACAGTAGAATGGGTGTGAATTCTTTTTTGAAATAATACAATTTGTTTCCACGATGGGTTAATTTTTCCCTCTCCTCTTTCTCTGGTTCTGCCAACGTCACACGATTTTAATTAATTGATTTTAAATTGGATTGTACCACCCCTTTTCTGGAGGAATGGATATCTTTTCTATATAAACTTGATTTTATTGTAAATCTGTATGCTTTGAGTAAGGCTTCAGCCGATAACATGCTAGCACTTTAGATGTCTCACTGCTGTTAGTGCTCAATTAAGATTTAAGAAGAAGCAATCAAGTTGCCGGCATTTCTTGCTATTTTGGTGTTTATGGGACACAACAAGCCTGAGCACTGTTATCATCATTCTACAATCATCATAAAGCTTCGGTGAGTTTTTTTTTTTACATTACTGGATTTGAATTAAATCAAGTGGATTTAAATCACTATTAAAATGGCTTGATTTAAATCAACTCTATTTAAATCATGATTATAAAAGAGCAACTGTCATCACTGTCCCGCAGCAGCTCATCCTCTAATTCACTGTTGACTCACCGACAGTCCCATTCACTTTAATGGGAACATGTGCTCCATACTCATTCACATTGGGGGGGGGGGGGGTGGGATCTGGGGGCCCCTTTGTTAAAGTGAGTTTACAGATTCTGATAAGCCCCCTGCCTGCAGACCCCCACAATTAGCGCCCAAGGTTGTCGGGAAGAGGCCCTTGTCCCCATTAACCTGGGGACAACGTGCTTTGGGGTGGCCCTCCCATGTTAAGTGCGTGTGGTCTGATATGGTCCAGGGAGGGGGCATTTGATCGCCCCCACCTCTCCTGACCTGCTGAGCTGCATGCTCAGATAAGGGTCAGGTGTGGCTTTTGGGGGAGACCCCACAATCTTCTTTTTTTTTTTTTTTTTTTGCATGGGTTTCTCCTTTAAGATTTTCAGAGCACAAGTTGCATGCCACAAGTCAGATCAGTTAAGACGATGATCCGACTTGAATGCTACATTTGGAGAAGGTAACATTTACCTTTTTAAATTTTGAGGGTTTCTTCCCACACCATTGCAGCTGGGGTGATGACAGAATTGCAAACACCTACAAGCTGACACACTTTCGCTGAAAATGCAAGAAGCGTGTCTGCTTCTCTGTACCTGCTTCTCCAGAGACAGACCCAGTACATCAGTGCCTGAGTTAAGGTGGCTCCTTGCCTGGACATGCAAATACCCTTTCAATCTGCATCCATTTCGTGAGTATCCTACAGGGGATCCCCCACAGCAAAATGGTAGAGACAAGATGCAGACTAACACTCCCCAGGAACAGCAGTGTGGATGGTGTTTTTTGCTCTGCTGAGCTATTGTATTCTGAAAGCTGGAAGACTTCCCCACTGTCCGAATACACTGATCAGTGTTGCAGGCTTATTGCCTGCTATGCAGATCAAGTGGGGAAAATCCAACAGGGCAGTTGTACAGAAGTCGATTGGTATAACCTTCCTGCCTACGCATGGATCAAATTTGGCCTGTCCCTACTGAACTGGCCAAATTTTAATCCATGCCGGCTTAAGGCCCCATTCACACCTGAGCGTTTTGTAGCTTGAAGCCTGAAGCTACAAAACGCTGGAAGGGAAAAAATCTATTATTCTCTATGTAGATGGTTCACATCACCACTCCAAGTCGTCTGAAGTCGCCTGAAGCTCAAACAAGTTCTGGACCCTTTTTTGTCGCTCGAATCGGGCAGATTATTTGCACTAACATTCACATTTTCAGGCCAAGCTTACAGGGTGTACTCTCTCCTCCTTCAAAAAATGTATTTTCTAAATCCCTAACCAACAGTTTTATGACCATGCTCACCTCTGTGACTCCCCGCATTCCATAGCCCTTTCCTGGCCTTATCTCGCTAACTATCCAAGTTTAACTACCATTGCTGTGTATTTTTTTGTGTGTTAGGGCTGCAACTAATGATTATTTTCATAATCAATTAGTTGGTTGATTATTCTTTTAATTTGGATATAAATAAAAAAAAAAGTGTGCTGTATATAATTTAGTTAACATGAAAAGTTTAAAAAAAGACAATATTTTTCTTGAATATCTATATGCAGCTGTAAAGATAAAAAACCAACTATATGGTTAGGGAACAAAATATCGAATTCACTCCAAAATAAAAAAACACAAGATATATTTAGATAAATACAGAGGATATACAAAGTCTACACATCCCTGTTAAAATGTCAGGTTTCTGAAAAAAAACGAGACAAAAATCATTTCAGAACTATTTCCACCTTTAATGTGACCTATAAACTGTACAACTCAATTGAACAACAAACTGAATTTTTTTTAGGTGGAGGCAAGTAAAAAATAAAAATAGAATAGTATGGTTGCATAAGTGTGCACACCCTTAAATTAATACTTTTGATTTTGTTACAGCACAGTCTTTTTTGGGTATAAGGCCCCTTTCACCCATGCGGACTGTTCAGATTCCACTGTCTGTTTTTTCAGGCGGATCTGAACAGTCACTCCATACAGCTCTATGGAGCATTGGACGTCAGCGGTGACATGTCCGCTGAAATCCGATCTGCCCCGATCCACTTCACAAAATCCAGACGGAGGGATGTCCTATTTTCTATCCATCTATCGGATCGGTTGAAAGCGGACAGATGGTCCATAATCATTCGATCCCTCCATGGGGGAGAGCGGACTCTGACAGGTCCGTCCCTGCACAGAGAGCAGAGACGGACTTGTCATCCGCTGGCTGCTTACCTTTCAAACAGTATCTTCCCAGCAAGAGTGCCAGATACGGGATCAAGTTGTATAAGCTCTGTGACAGGGCCACAGTCTATACATATAGTTTTATGGTTTACGATTGAAGAAATAGTCACATAGAGCCACCAAACTGCCCAGATTACATAGGAAGCGCTGGCAAGATTGTGTGAGACATGGTGTCACCCTTATTCTGAAAGGGGTACCATTTGTATTTGGACAATTTTTACATGAGCATTTTAGTCACTTGTTTGATCATCAGATTGGCACATGTGGCATTGTGCAATCTAATCGCCGGAGCTTACCCCAGAGGCTTGTAGATTCCCGTCTTAGGCTAGGGGAGGGAGCCTGCTTGAAGTGTAATAACTTGCTCGCTGTGTAGTGGAGGGATAATAAGAATGTTTTTGTTCTGTCCTCCCTTCATGCAGACACGATGGTCAAAATTCCTACAGCGACTGGTGTTGTGGAGAAACACATGTGTCCACAAATATAACCTTAATATGGGAGGGGTGGACCTCAATGACCAGTTATTGGTGCCGTACCTATTTGCCTGTAAGGCCAGACGCTGGTACAAAACGTGTCTGTATACTTATTTCAATTGGCTTTGCTGAACACTCATGTGCTGTACAGAGCTTCAGGATGGACTGGATCCTTCCTTAAATTCCAGGAAGAGATTGTCAGAGCCCTTCCTTTTCCAGACGGTGCTCCACCTCAACTTCCCAGTCCAAATGCAGTAAGCCGGCTGCATGAGGGGCATTTTCTGTATGTCCTCCCAAGTACTCCTAACCAACGAGTCCCCCAAAGAAAATGTGTCTGTAGCAAACGTAGTCCTGTCTTGACAATCCTAGTCTTTGCATTGGTGAATGTTTTTTTTTTTGTTTGTTTTTTTTTTTTACTGTATTCTATTCTGCAATTTATATATATATATATATATATATATATATATATATATATATATATATATATATAAAATACTTTACTGTTTACTTTGTTTTATTGTATAGTAACATATAGGGACGCACCGAAATTTCGGGCGCCGAAACATATCAGCCGAAAATGTCCTTTTTGGCAATTTGCCAAAAGAAAATTCTTGGCGATAATGGCGCAGAACGGGGCCCAGCCCCTGGTGCCGCCCATTACAGGGGTATCGTTCTGGAGTGATGCCATGCTTTGTGGGGGAAACTGTGCAGAGCGGCTTTCCCTCCCAGCTCCGCCTCCCGACATCTCGCTCTGAGTTGCTCCTGCATAGTAGGTTAAGTGTGGCCAGTGTACAGATTTATCGGAGGCACAGGCTGTGGAGCTTACTCCCCTCCTCCCATCACGCAATGCTGTGTGATAGAAGTCCCTGCATGTGGGAGCATTCTGACATCTGACCCCATTCCTGCTCCTGTCTTCTGTCACTTTGCAGTGCGATGTGATCCTCTCCTATCTCTGCGTACCACTGCCCAGTGCCTCTGTACAGAATGTGCTTTGTAGAAGGCAAATGAAGTACGGTAATCTTTGCGGCATCACTGCACACTAACTCCTCACACCCTTTTCTCTGGTTGCTTGTCCAGCTCTCACTACACTGGCAGCCCCCCTCCCCCCTTCATCCTCAGCATTTCCCTATCCACAATCTTTTCATCTCAATCTTCTTAACCCTCTGTATGCTCTAGTCTGCAACTGTCCAAACCTCAGAATCCTGCCAGCATTCCATTCATTCCTCATGGCTCCTTCATTCTGCCAGAACTTTTTTTTTTTCTTTACTTCACTGCAGGGACATAACTACAGTGGTCACCATTGCGACCCAGCCTGAGAGGAGGGGCAGCATACGAGGAACCAATGCCTTCCATGTTTTTCCTGCAGCCACTGAATGTCTGCAGGAGGGAGAGTAGGAAAAGTGGGCATTCAGCAGCTGCAAGAAGAACATGGAGGGCATTGGTTTCTCTATATGCCTCCCCTCTCCAGCTTTTTTCTGCTGCCCGTGGGCCCCTCAGCTCCCTCCTGGCCCGTCTGTGATCTTGCCCAGCAACTTCTCTGCCCCCCATGTTCTTTGCTGATCCCCCAGTGCTCTTTGCTGATCCCCCAGTGCTCTTTGCTGATCCCCCAGTGCTCTTTGCTGATCCCCCAGTGCTCTTTGCTGATCCCCCAGTGCTCTTTGCTGATCCCCCAGTGCTCTTTGCTGATCCCCCAGTGCTCTTTGCTGATCTCCAGTGCTCTTTGCTGATCTCCAGTGCTCTTTGCTGATCCACCCGTGCTCTTCGCTGATCCACCCCGTGCTCTTCGCTGATCCCCCCCCGTGCTCTTCGCTGATCCCCCCGTGCTCTTCGCTGTTCCCCCCCGTGCTCTTCGCTGATCCCCCCGTGCTCTTCGCTGATCCCCCCGTGCTCTTCGCTGATCCCCCCCGTGCTCTTCGCTGATCCCCCCGTGCTCTTCGCTGATCCCCCCCGTGCTCTTCGCTGATCCCCCCCGTGCTCTTCGCTGATCCCCCCCCCGTGCTCTTCGCTGATCCCCCCCCGTGCTCTTCGCTGATCCCCCCGTGCTCTTCGCTGATCCCCCCGTGCTCTTCGCTGATCCCCCCGTGCTCTTCGCTGATCCCCCCCCGTGCTCTTCGCTGATCCCCCCCGTGCTCTTCGCTGATTCCCCCCCGTGCTCTTCGCTGATCCCCCCCGTGCTCTTCACTGACCCCCCCCCCGTGCTCTTCGCTGATCCCCCCCCCGTGCTCTTCGCTGATCCCCCCCCCCCCCGTGCTCTTTCGCTGATCCCCCCCGTGCTCTTCGCTGATCCCCCCCGTGCTCTTCGCTGATCCCCCCCGTGCTCTTCGCTGATTCCCCCCGTGCTCTTCGCTGATCCCCCCCGTGCTCTTCTCTGATCCCCCCCCGTGCTCTTCGCTGATCCCCCCCGTGCTCTTCGCTGATCCCCCCGTGCTCTTCGCTGATCCCCCCCGTGCTCTTCGCTGATCCCCCCCGTGCTCTTCGCTGATCCCCCCGTGCTCTTCGCTGATCCCCCCGTGCTCTTCGCTGATCCCCCCCGTGCTCTTCGCTGATCCCCCCGTGCTCTTCGCTGATCCCCCCCCGTGCTCTTCGCTGATCCCCCCCGTGCTCTTCGCTGATCCCCCCCGTGCTCTTCGCTGATCCCCCCCGTGCTCTTCGCTGATCCCCCCCGTGCTCTTCGCTGAACCCCCCTGCTGATCCCCCGTGCTCTTCGCTGACCCCCCCTGTGCTCTTCGCTGACCCCCCCGTGCTCTTCGCTGACCCCCCCGTGCTCTTCGCTGACCCCCCCGTGCTCTTCGCTGACCCCCCGTGCTCTTCGCTGACCCCCCGTGCTCTTCGCTGACCCCCCCCGTGCTCTTCGCTGACCCCCCCCGTGCTCTTCGCTGACCCCCCCCGTGCTCTTCGCTGACCCCCCCGTGCTCTTCGCTGACCCCCCCGTGCTCTTCGCTGACCCCCCCGTGCTCTTCGCTGACCCCCCGTGCTCTTCGCTGATTCCCCCCCCGTGCTCTTCGCTGATTCCCCCCCCCCCGTGCTCTAAGCTGATTCCCCCCCCCCGTGCTCTAAGCTGATTCCCCCCCCGTGCTCTTCGCTGATTCCCCCGTGCTCTTCGCTGATCCCCCCCCGTGCTCTTCGCTGATTCCCCCCCCCGTGCTCTTCGCTGATTCCCCCCCGTGCTCTTCGCTGATCCCCCCCCGTGCTCTTCGCTGATCCCCCCCGTGCTGATCCCCCCCGTGCTCTTCGCTGATCCCTCCCGTGCTCTTCGCTGATCCCTCCCGTGCTCTTCGCTGATCCCCTCCCGTGCTCTTCGCTGATCCCCTCCCGTGCTGATCCCCCCGTGCTCTTCGCTGACCCCCCCCGTGCTCTTCGCTGACCCCCCGTGCTCTTCGCTGACCCCCGTGCTCTTCGCTGACCCCCCGTGCTCTTCGCTGACCCCCCCCCGTGCTCTTCGCTGACCCCCCCGTGCTCTTCGCTGACCCCCCGTGCTCTTCGCTGGACCCCCCCGTGCTCTTCGCTGACCCCCCCGTGCTCTTCGCTGACCCCCCCGTGCTCTTCGCTGACCCCCCGTGCTCTTCGCTGATCCCCCCCCCCCCCCCCCCCCGTGCTCTTCGCTGATCCCCCCCCCCCGTGCTCTTCGCTGATTCCCCCCCGTTCTCTTCGCTGATCCCCCCCGTGCTCTTCGCTGATCCCCCCCGTGCTCTTCGCTGATCCCCCCGTGCTGATCCCCCCCGTGCTCTTCGCTGATCCTTCCCGTGCTCTTCGCTGATCCCCTCCCGTGCTCTTCGCTGATCCCCTCCCGTGCTGATCCCCCCGTGCTCTTCGCTGACCCCCCGTGCTCTTCGCTGACCCCCCCGTGCTCTTCGCTGACCCCCCCGTGCTCTTCGCTGACCCCCCCGTGCTCTTCGCTGACCCCCCGTGCTCTTCGCTGACCCCCCCGTGCTCTTCGCTGATCCCCCCGTGCTCTTCGCTGATCCCCCCGTGGTCTTCGTTGATCCCGCCTCGTGCTCTTCGCTGATCTTCCCCCCGTGCTCTAAGCTGATCCCCCCGTGCTCTTCGCTTATTCCCCCGTGCTGATCCCCCCGTGCTGATCCCCCCCCCGTGCTCTTCGCTGACCCCCCGTGCTCTTCGCTGACCACCCCGTGCTCTTCGCTGACCCCCCGTGCTCTTCGCTGACCCCCCCTTGCTCTTCGCTGACCCCCCCGTGCTCTTCGCTGACCCCCCCGTGCTCTTCGCTGACCCCCCCGTGCTCTTCGCTGACCCCCCCCGTGCTCTTCGCTGACCCCCCGTGCTCTTCGCTGACCCCCCGTGCTCTTCGCTGATCCCCCCGTGCTCTTCGTTGATCTCCCCCCCCCGTGCTCTTTCGCTGATCCCCCCGTGCTCTTCGCTGATCTTCCCCCCCCGTGCTCTTCGCTGATCCCCCCCGTGCTCTTCGCTTATTC